>NC_045709.1:50336978-50947768 GCF_009834535.1 Camelus ferus
AATATTTCAAAGTTAGGATTGTTTGCTTTTTTTGGAGACTAGTGCTTCCACCGTGCAGGCCCAGACAAAGCCGCCTGCAGAGGACATCTGTTGTCTCAACTCTCCCTCCCACTCTTATCCGGGCACCCTGAGTCTTCTTAGTAGAATAAGTTACCTGGAAAAAGGTATGAATGACTGATACGAATTTAAAATGTTCTCTCTCCAGGGATCACTTTTTTTGCATATATAAATATGTAAAAATAATATATATATATATATATATATTATATATATATATATATATATATATATATATATATATTCCTTTTCATATTCCTTTTCATTACAAGTTACAACAAGCCATTGAATGTAGTTCCTTGTGCTGTACAGTAGGACTTTGTTGTTCATCTATTCTGTACATAGTGGTTTGTATCTGCCAACAGAGATCACTTCTAACAGGAATCCAAACCTTAGGCCACAGGTTAATCCCAAATCTGACTAAGAGGGGGTCTTGCTATGTTAGCTCCCCATTCCTGAAAACTCCTTGAAGGACAGGTAGGAAGCAGTGAGACCAGTTCACACTGTTCGTTTAAATGCTGGAGTCTTTGCAGATTCTCTGTCACCCTCCTTTTCTTTTTCGTACTGCTGGTGATCTCCCTTTCTCCTCCCTTCCCACCTCCAGTCCTCTGAGAGACTGGGATCTTTCCTGGAGCAAGTCCATCAACTCCTCTCTACTTAAGTGAGGTCATGCAGTCCTGGGGCCCCTTGAGGAAGGAGTCTATTTGGGGCTTCCAGGCATTTGTAAACACCTGAAAGGCAAATATGTTCCGTTCTTTTTCAAAGAAGAGAATTGATTAGATTCATTTGAGTCTCAAAAGGCTGAGCAACACTCCCATACCGCCCTCTGCCTCCCACCAGCATCCCAGGTGCTCCAGGATGGCATTTCAGGTAGCAGATAGCAGGTGGAGGACACTGTCTGAAGTCTCTGGGGTCTTCTTGAGCCAGAGCTCAAATGGATCAGGGGTCAGGTCCTACCAGTTCCTATCTACACCCAGTCCTCCATGAATGTCCTTCCCCTGCTGTTTTCTGTTGAGTGTAGGTAGCGTTAGCTTGGTGAGCCTCTTTTTTTTAATTAAAAAATTTTGAATTGAAGTATAGTCAGTTTACAACGTTGTGTTAATTTCTGGTGTACAGCATAGTGATTCAGTTACACACACACACACACACACACACACACACACACACACACACACATACATATGTATTCCTTTTCATATTCTTTTTCATTGTAGGTGATTACAAGGTATTGAATATACTTCTCTGAGCTATACAGTAGGACCTTGTTGTTAACGTGGTGAGCCTCTTAACTGAGCCTCAGAGCAGCCCTGGGAGTTCCAAGACTGAAGTCTGAATTATTCAGCACTCTTTCAGTTGCAAGTTACTTTAAACAGAAGAGAATATTTATTGGCTCACACAAGTGGGATATTTTGGGGGAGGAAGTGGATTTTAGGGATGATTCAGCTAATGTTATCAGAAATGGCTTCCCCTCTCGTAGATAAAGACTGCAGGCTTTCATTCTGCTAGTTTAGTAGCCACTGTGTAAAGCCTTTACCCCCTTCCTCCCCTCTTTCCTGCCTTCTTTCCCTCCTTCCTCCTTTCTTATCTGACAGCTCAGCATATGTCCTAGAGAACTCTCTCATCAACACTGTGATGTCCACGGACTCTTTGCCGTGGTCAGGCGAGTGAAATATTCCGACTGGTCAAGCCTGGGGGACGTGCCCACTTCCAAGTTGGAGGGAGGTGATCCACTTTTCTTGAAACATATGGGCTGAGAAGGGAAAGAGGTGGTTTCATAAAGGGGAGCCAGTGCTGTTACCGAAAGGAAAGGGAAGGGATGCTGGGTAGGCCAAAACAATGATGTCCTTCTAATTCAGGTACCCTCACCATCTGAGAGATGGATGGGATGTTAGAACATCTTATAGTTGAAAGGTTTATGATTCCCTGAGATTGCATGAAAAAAGAGTCTGGCACATGTATAATACACGCAGAGTGACAGGGCTCCGTGGCTTTTGCCAGCTTCTCAGCTAAGAACCACTGAGCTGAGAACCTTTCATTTTTCAGATAAGGAAGCAGGGACTAAAACCCTAGGTGACTCGGCCAGGGAGACATTTTGTCCAGCATAATCCACATCCGCAGAGTTTTCCAGCAGGACACTAGTCTCCGGCTGCTCTGTTAAAAACAGGCGTCTTGAGTCAAACACATTGGGAAACACTGTGCACAGCATCCACCCCAGGAGACTCACAATGCACTTAGGCATATTAGAAGCTCTGGGAAATCTTATTCTATAGAAGTATGTTGAACCATATTTAACCTAGAAACCTATTTGAGTACTTTTTCTCTTCATGAGCCACCACTAACAGGCTTCAGGAACTGTGTTGCATGCAGCACCTTGCCTCTCCTTTAGGCTGGATGCTGTCCCTCAGGTCCTTGTTGGGGCCACAGCAGGGCTTTGAGACAAATGCTTCTGGCTCTACCCTGGAGGGAAATGCTGACCACAGTTCAGTGCCAGGTGCTCAGCGGGCCTTGGTGAGTGCCGTGTGCCTGGGACCCGGGCAGTGTCCACACAGGCTGTTCTGTACACTATTGGATGGTAGGGGAAGCTGGTCTGCTCTCTTTGCCTTTCAGTCCACCACCTTCTTCCTCCCAGACCATCCTGATCACATCATCCCATGGGGCCTTCCTGTTCTGGTTTTCTAGACCTTTGTTCTCTTCCATTACTTGTATGTTTTATCAGTTATTAATAATAATAATAATAGTCACTATTTACTGGGAGCTTACTATGTGCCAGAAACTGTTCTAAGCATTTTAGATGTATTAATCATTAACTCTTCACAATGACGTGATGTGCTCTCTCTTCACCTTATACAGGCAGGTTTGTATTACATTTTACACCCAGGAACTTGCACAGCTCTGAGGATATAGCAGGAAACACTATTCCCTTGGGCCAGTTGGCATAGGTGCCCATCAGGGAACACAGTATCCCAGGGCTCGTGAAGATGTTAATGGGCACTAAAGACACAGTGTATTCCTCTCAGGAAGTGCCCTGCTTTCATTAAATGTCTTGGGAAGATAGGGTGTCTTTAACTTAAGAAAGATCCTAATGATGAGAGTTTTAGACCTTGAGGGGAGTGATGGGGAGATGATTTTTCATGAGGGAATCTTTTATTTCCTCTTAAAGCAGACCATACATATGGCTGCCTAAGTGGGACTGCTTCTTACAGGCCATCCATCCCTTCCCTTTTTCATTCGGGATTTCCAGAGTGGGAGAAACAAGGGTGCTTAGAGTGGGGACAGAGAGAGAAAAGGCAATGCTTACATTTTTGCCAAGATTTTAGGCTTATAACAAAACTTAAGGACCCCTCTCATTTACCTGTTTTTTCTTGGCTTGGACCAGTTCCAATGTACATTGATGTGTCTGTGTCTCTGTTCACACGCATGTGCACGGTCTATGTTTCTTCCCTTGTGGTCTTCTTGTTCCACAAAGGAGCCCAGTGCCCTAATTATGACCTGTATCCCTGCAAGGAGTTAGTGGCAAAACCTATTACCCTTCCCTGAAGTTCTTACATTTCAAATAAGGACTTGGGCTTCAACACAGGAATGTGAAGGGTTTCCCTTCAGATGAACTAAAATGTCCTTCTTAGCATCTGGGCCATTTTTTATAGACTGCCCCTGTTTGGCAGAGTATAGAGATTTTAATGCAGCTGATAACATAGTTACAGTTCTTTGGATAAGGGATCCGATTAAGAAAGAGGAAAGGGAAAAGTATCTGGTAAGTTCAGGGCTGGTGATAAGAGTCAGGGACCAGTGCGGGTAGAGACCAGGAGAGGCAGAGGGGGAGCAATGCTGAGGGATTATGCTGCCACAGGTCAAGTCTGGGGCTACCAGAAGCTGGAGAGGGCAAGGAAGGGTCCTTGCTCTGTAGGTTTCAAGGGAAGTGTGGTCAAGCTCTCACCTTGGTTTTGAACTTCTCACCAGTAGAACTGGAGACTATAAGCTTCTGTTGTTCTAAGCCACCAGTCTGTGGTTCTTTGTTACGCTGCTAGGAAACTAACATCAGGGGAGTAGGTGATTACGTTTGCTAAGACTTCCTTCGCGCCACTGTGAGGAGGGCACAGTAGTCGGTGCTTCTCTTTATCTTCGAGGCAACCTTGGGAGATGGGCATGTTACGATCCTGAGGTTAAGTAATTGCTCGAGGGCATATAATTAGCACTCAGTGGAGCCTGGGGATTCAAACCACAGCCAGCTCCTCTCACCCCACAGCAGCTCTCAACTCCCTGGGCAGTGATAATGGAATTGGTGGTTAACCTGGGAAGTTTTCAATTTGGGGCCACCCTGGGAATTTGGTCTGAGACTTTTCTTCTTAGTCATCACGATGCTCACGAGTCTCATGTGTGTTCATTTGAAATTGTCATCCTCTACTGTGTTAAAATGAGTTTGAAAATCTCTGTTCTGCTTCATTATAATTTTCCACATCTATCTCTGTCCATCTCTCTGAGTTTAGTATCTCCAGAATCAGTTCCTAGCCTGGGGCAGGCCACATGAATTTCAGGAAATGTCTAGGAAAAGAAAATTTTGATTTGAGAAGCGCAATGATGAGCTATGATTATCATGGGTCTCTTTAATAGCTTTGTTACTCTTTGTGCTAACATTGAAACTTCTAGAGGTCTTATTTCAGTTGTGGGAAAGCCTATGCTGGCATCATCCATCTCCTTATCTTCATCAGAAATAACTGGTCTACAGCATGGACCACTGATAGGCATGACCACTGACATATTTCAAATAAATAATAACCTTTAAATTCCACAAATAGTTTAAAGTACACTAAAGAAGGCATATACAAAATAAAGCAGTGAAATCTGAATTTAAAAATAATAGAACCAAGGGATAAATGAGTAGATGTCAGGGTAGGAAGAAAACATAACATGCTCATATGCTAAGTCTGTCGGTTTGGAGCTGATCGGGAGAGAGAAACCACACAGTCATCTGAACATGGACAGTTTAATATAAAGAATTATTGGCTGTAACAGGAAATTGAAGCACCAGGGGGCTTCCTGGGAAGAAGTAAAGAGAACTCTATAGAATATGGGAATGCAGATCTGTGGTGCCCACACTGTTCCAAGGGCCAAGGTAGTTGGGAGGGGGACTCCCTCAGGGCTGAGACCCAGACCTGGCTGGAGACGGTGCAGCTGTGGCTGACGGGATAGCAGAGAAGTCACTGTGATGCTGTGCTGTTAGAATTATCTAGAAATTCACTCTTAGGAACTTGCTGGCAATCTGCCCTCTAGGATGTTGGAGTATGCTGTTCACAGGGAGGCGAACACACAGGGAGGTGTCTCACCGGGGAAACTCTGTTATAATTCTGCCCACAGCCGTGCTGAGGAAGCTGCTGGCTGCTCCGCCGTGTTGACCACTGTGCCTTGCAGGAGTCTGGCCCTGGAGAGCTGCTTCTGCTGCAGGTGCTGAGTGCTGGGAAGCCGCTTGTGCTGTCAGAGGGCCCTAGAGAAGCTGTGCGCCCTGCAGGAGCCTGAAGAGCAAGCACCAGACCAGGAAACAAAATCCTTTCATCCTGAAATGTCTCTCCAGAGCCCACTGCTGGTAAAGGTTAACATAGTGCCAGCTGACAAAGGAAACACACTTAAATGGCCCACATCCCTTTTCACAGAGCAGACAAAAAGGATGCATTTGGAGTTGAGAGGCAATACAACTGGCCTACTGAGTCAGAAAATTCTAAATGACTTCAATCCTAGTTGTGTCTAATATAGATCCAAATATAATTGGCCTGAAATTGGTGTTGAGTTTCCTGGTGGCCAAGGTAAAATGAGAAACATGATCAGTTTTCATTGTTTATAAGACAAATAATTTTGATTCCTCAGGAAAGGCAAAAAATTGTATAGAACAAAATTTAGAGACATTTTCTCATGCAGTGCCTGCTTCCAGAAGGCACTGGAGGATGAGGGCACAACATTCCCATAGTAAGATCCATCCACAGTGGGTTTTCTGTAACTTTATGGTTTTTCTCAATGAAAGCTGAAAGCAGAACATCTTTACTGAGATCCTACTATTTAGCAGACACTGATATTTAGAAGTTTACCATCCTATGTAGGAAACATTGAGGTAGGAAGAATAAAGTCAGCTGCATTGCTGATGAGAGAAGAAAATCAACCACCTAGCGGGAGACTGCCAACAGCACCCTCCTTGGATGAAAAGAGTGTAATAGAGTGAAAGTGATGACAGCAGAAGGGGTTTTTTGACTTGGGCCACTAGAAAATGTTAACCTTACCATTAACTCTTGTTATAAGTATTTGAGTGCGTATTTGATTTCTAGGAAGTAGGTACCCATCCTACATTTAGTATTTTCTCGAAAACTGAGTTTTTTGGAGTTTATTCTTCAACACACCTTAGATAGTACGATTAGCACACCACTAAGTTGAAGAGAGGAGGGAGAGTCTGGTTTCTTCACAGAAGCTTTTGAACGTATGAGGCGTTTCTACCTGAATCTCTGTGCCACAAAGAGGCAGATGTTTTTTCTTTCACTTGCTTTATCTGACTTGACTCTTTAGGGAGGGTGAGGGGAAATACAGTGCATGCTCTCTAAAGTCCCTTCAAATAAAGTTAGAGATGGAGAAATATTGATAAAACTTTCTTCTGTTCTCCCTGTTAAAAGAAAATACTTCATGAAAATTTACTTTAAAATCCTTAGGATATAGTCTTCCTATAGAGACATGATTAAGTTTGCAATATGAGAAAGGGTATCTTGGTCACTAGCCAGTGGCTAAAAGCACTGCCTCTGGGGCCAGCTTGCCTGGTGCAATCCTGGGTCTGTCCTTCACACGTTGTATGCCGCCAGTTGAGTTGCACAGGCTCCCTGTCTGTAACAGGAATAATGACATTTACTTGATGGAGTTGCCATAAGGATTTGTGAGCTCTCAGAATGTACTTAACACATAGTCAGCACTTGTCAGATAAATATTGGGCCAATGTTCCCTAAGTAATGAGAGATGTTCAGGTGTTATCTCTGTTTCTGCCAGCATGCTTGCTGGGGGAGAATCAACTGCTGACTTCTTCTTCCCTGGATCCCCTAAGAAAGATGTCCTACTTAAGAAAATGCACAAGTGTCAGCATGTGGAGTAGGGCCATGCTAAGAAGCAAGGGCATCCATAGTCCCTTTGACAGGTAAAAACTCTGTGTAGTAAAGTAAATTTGGTCACAGATCTTTATGGACTGCCTATAATGAACGAAGCCTTATGTGGTGTGTGATGGGCATTCCAAGAAATCTAACCAAGAGCTCCTCCATCAAGGGCTTTAGTGGCAACTGGGGAGATAAGACATATTTATGCATAAATAAATGAATAAATAAATAAGAGTTTAGGACAATGATGGAAGTGACGTCACATGGTACATGGCCTACTGGTAAATGGGTTATGAGATAATAGTTACCACCGGAGTTTGAAGAAGAGAAAAGTCCTTCCTCTCAGGGCGTTATGGAAGGTGCTGGGTGTGGGATCAGACCTGTGCGTGGAAGGATGGAGGATTTGGGTAGGCTGAGTGACTGGTGGATGGTCGTGTGGGGATGTGACGTGAATAACGAGGTGAAAGCCTGTGATAGGTCTCAGGACAGGAGGCAGGAGCTCACACTATGGCTGCGGCTGGGGAGAGGATTTTGGAAGGGAAATGGAGAAATGCTGGAAAGGCAGACTGAGGCCCTGCTGTGGAAGAGTTTGAATGATGGTCTAAGGACTTTGCTTTTTTTAAAATAGTGTTTTTCAGCACCACTACACATAAATACAGACAAAGTCAAAAGAGCAGTAGGTGCTATATTAGGCGTGTCCACTGGGAAGTGAGCCACAAAGGAGGGGATGTTAGATTGGAACTGGAGTGGGTGGGCTGGGATACAGGAGTGCCAGCCAGGATCCTACTTGTTGCAGGCGACTTAGGGAGGGGTTGGGTGCGAGTAGGGGCTGGAGGGGAGTCGAGGGGGAGGTACTAAGGGAGGTACCTGTATGAAAAAAAGTCATCACTGAAAGAGCTTCTGCTTATGTGGCATTTATTATGCACCAGACACCGTTCTAAGCACTCTCCATGTAACACAATGCATCCACATGGCGGGAGGTGAATGAGGCACAGAGAGTGATGGGGCAACTGGCTAAGGTCATGGTGCTAGTAAGTGTAGAGTCAGAATTTGGATTTAAGCTGGCTGCAGACTGCGCCCTCCCCCTACCCTTCTCCCCTGCGGCTCTAAGGCCACGTGACAGGCCTGCTCACTATTTGCATGTGGATGTCAGAGAGAAGGAACTCTCTGAGTTCATCATCTTAGAAACTGGCGCGCTCATATTTCCAGCTGACCTCGAGGGCAGAGACAGTGGTATCATTACTAATGCTTACTCTAATATAAAAGACAACATTCAATATTTATTATAAGCCAAGGCCATTTATTTAAGCAGATGCAATGAATGACATGAGTGTTATTTATGTGTTGCGATGCCATATACAGAAAATGATGAGTATTTCTGAATTTAACTGTCATGCATCTTTCAGTGCCCCCATCCCATACAGCTCATAACTCACACATTTTCTTTCTGAATTGCAATAAAATCTATTCACCATAGTGTGTCATCTTTACAATTAAACTCCACAATTAAAGCGGAATGAGGATATATGAGTCAAAGTACATTTTATTTCCTTTCCAGTTCTCATCAATATGAGCTATGGAATAAAATAACAAAACTGGTAAGAGATGATTGAAATATGAATCTGTGGGTTAATTTCTGTGTCCTGTTTCTAGGCTAAGCCAGAAAGTGTTCATATTAAAGAAGATTTCATTTCCAAAAAATGTACCTATTCTTAAAAGATCTCAAGCCATTAAAATACAATTGCTTATGGGTGTAAACTTATTTTAAAAGTAAAAGACTTCCAATTTATAAATTTCCTTTGCTATTCCTTCAAAGCGTTATTTATTCTCCCTGAAAGCAAACCATGAATGCAATAAGAAACAAATGTCCTAAATGCAAGATGGAATCAGGGCAATGGCTCCGTCTGGATTGTGTGATATGTTGACTCAGTGCATAATGTAAGCTATTTGTCTTCTTTATTTACAATCACTTAAGTCTAATTGCTTTGGAAGCTAAGGTAATTTTTGACTGATGTAGAAAACCTGAGGGAAGAGCTTTGGCGCATTAAAAAAGATATTTAAAAGATATTCCCAGCCTGGGTCTCAGTGCCTTCTGGAGGAAGTCTCATCCTGGCATGACAGTGTCCCCAAATTTTAAATCTCTCTTATTTCTGTCCTTGTTTTACACTCAGGCCACAGCTATGGCCGTTGCTGTTTGTGAGTGAGGCTCTGTGCTATGGCACTGCCTCTGCTCCGTGGGCTTGACCATGGTGATGCAGAGCCTTCTTGGAGAAGACCCCGACATGCTGCTGGCTCACCAGGGGGACTGGCTCTCTGCTCCGGCTTCCCCTCTTTGAGTCATGCTCAGCATGTTATCAGGGAAACCAGTCCACCCACCAATGGATGTGAATGTTTTGTTGCTTTCTTTCCCCAGCCTGTCAGTTTGGCTCTGAGCTTGGTGACTCAGAGATGTTTGGTTCCCTGTTGTGGGAGCAGGTGATGCTTCTGTGTGCTAACAGTCGCTCTTCCTGGAGCAGTTGCCTCCTGCAGCCTCTGAGCCTCTCCTGCCCCTTAGTCAGTGCCCTGGGAGAGAGGAGATACTAACCGTTATCTGGTACCGCCAGAGAAAACCAGCTCACAGAGACTGCTTCCTGTGTCCACCAAGTCCCCTACTGCAGCTTGGTGGGAGATCTCTGGAGAGACTTTTGGTGAAGTGCTCTGGATGCTTTCTCAGAACAGAGCCTCCCGGGCTTTTATCCCATCATCAATAATGAGCACCAACATCACCGTTTCCATTTAGAGATCAAACATTTATTAAACACCCAATTCTAGGTGATTTTCTAGTTGATACTGAATCAAAAATTAAGCAGTCTAGATTCCTTCTGTCTAGGATTATAACCTAAGGTAAACACACTGGGAGAGCCCAAATTGAGAGTTATTACTGAAAAATGAAAGCAGCCTGCTAGCAGCCAGCTTGGGAAGCACACTTAAAAAGTGGATCCCTGACTGGCATCTTGGAAGAACTTTAAGATAGCTCAGAGAAAGGGAGGTAGTTTGCCTTTCTCTGGTTAGTATTCAGGGGCACAGTGAGAAAAAAGTTCGCCTTCGCTGAGTCTTGAGGGTCCAGAAGAGTGTGGGGGCCTCAGGTTTCCATGTGCTCAGCTTCAAGGAGAGTAGGATTGAGTTGGTTAAGTGAGCTTTGACCAGCTATACCTGTGATGCGTGGAGGGAGCAGCACCATGGAAAGAACTCAGATTCCAGGCTCAGGGACTGGTTTTGAACCACAGCCCGGTTACCTGCCAGCTGTACGACCTGGGGCAAATCACGAAACCAGAAATTCTCAACCTCATTTCATTCATCAGTAAAATGGGAATAAGAATATGTACCTTGCCTGATGTATTTGAAGTCCGTGGCATGGACCTCAAAGAGTGACTACTGTTACCTTGGTACCTAAGAAGGGACAAGTAGCAACATCTGGAGGCCCAGCATGAAAATTCCCAGAGGCTTGGACTTCACCATGAATATGTGTTTCGTAAAGCTGGCGTGGCCCCCAGCTTACAATCTAGGTGTTGTTCTACACGTAGGTCTATAACCTAAAGAAGATGAAACCGTGTTTTTTTTTATTTTTAGACTCTGAAAGCCCTGTTTTAAAATAAGCGAATGGGGCAGTTTCTGCCCCAGGCAGGGAAATTCACCTCCTTTCACATTTGCCTTTGAGCAGAGCCTGTGGAGGTGGTAGGGCAGGGACCTTGCAGCTGCAGGCCCTCCACCCTCCATCTCTGCATTTTGTCTGTCAACGCGGAACCACAGCTTCCCTTTTCTCAGTTTCCACATGTTTCCACAGTAGCCTGCCTACAAGAAAGAGGCCCTGGGATGCAGGCAGCTCTTTCTCTGTACCTGGGGGCTGAGCTGAGTTCTGTTGCTGCTCCCCTGACCCAGAGCTGGCAAGATGGGATGAGGATGGGTCTTTGGGGTCGCCAACCAGGTGCCCCATGAGGACTGTGGACAGAACAGGTGAAAGCTGCACAATTTCTGATTCAAAAAATCTCACTCTCAAAATTTCCACTGTAGGATCCTCTGTTTCCTATCTCTCCCTGTACCTTACACAAGGAGATCTCAAGGAGGAGGAGATGGAGAGTCATCTGAGACCTGAATTCTAGCCCTGGCTCTGCCTTTGTGTAATAGTGGATTCTCACCACCGCTCCAAGTTATTTTTTCCATCAGTAAATGATGAAGGTGGACAGAGGTTCCTCTCTGTTGAGATGCCTGGACCTTGAACCCTAAGGGCATTGAGAACCTCCTGCAAAATCCCCACGGTGACCCCCATTCCTGGTGCACAGGAGCAGGGCTCTGCTTGTGTCTCTGCTCCCCTGACCACCCAGAGCCTGGCTGTTTGCCAGCCGCCTTCTGTGTGAAACAGAGGGTGCTGAGCTCTGGCGCTTGGGCAGGAAGTGAAAGGAGTCAGAGCCAGTTGCAAACCCTCGGTCACCCTGGGAGGGTGGGGAGGATGGGGCAGTGGAAAGTCTGTGCTCATTTCTATTTGCCTGATGGAAAGTGGGACCCGGTTGCTGGGAGCCAGAAACCATCCCACAAACACGATTTACAGGGCAGGAGTCAGGGGGCTCCAGTCCCTGAAAATTCCACTGCTGGGCTTCAGGATTTTCGCATGAAACCTTTCAACACTTCAGTGCTTAGCTAAGGCTTGGCGCTGTTCCTTGGCCGACAGCCTTCCTGTCGGACTGGCCTGGCTGCCAAGAGTGGCTCATTGTGTTTTGGGGCAGTGAGGTTTGGTGAAACCTATGATCTCACTCTCACACTTTCCTCCTCACTGTCTGCCCTTCAACAACAAATGGAATGGCTGAGATGGGGGTGAAGAGGATGAAATGAAAGCTGGGTCAACACGTGGGAGGTGGAAGAATGGATTCAGAGATATTATGAGAAACATCTCATTAATGTGGCATCTTCATTATCTGGATAGTCTAGATGAAACCTCCGAATGGCTTGCTTTCTTGAATATAGATATGTCTAAAGACAGTGAGATTTTGTGACCCACGGTATTCTCTGCCTGATGCCTGGTGATATGTTCAATGGAGGTAAAGGTGCAAAGTAAAAAACTTCTATAAATGGTTTCTTAGAAATGATTGCCACCGTAGCCCTTAGCATGTGAAGTGGCAGATGGAGCCGCATGTTCCCCACGGCAGTAAGGATGTGTGTAGAGATTTCTTTCTTACTCCAGTGCATTTGTCACAGACGTAGGAGGGATCACGGAACTTGATGCCTTTGCTCATTACTGCTCAAGACTAAATTCAGCCCAAATCGCTTCTGTTAGAGAAGTGAACTTACATGGTTCCTTTAATGAGGCAGGAAGGGGAAATTCCATTTTCTGCCTGAGCTCAAGGCAGCCTGCCCGAGGGCTGAGGGGTCCAGGTGCTGAGCCGGCGACCGACTGGGATTTGAGAGGAGCAGAGTCAGCAGATCTGGAAGCCTCAATCCTAACTTAGAAACAGATGCCATTAAAGCAGAACAGAATCTACTCTGAACAAGCTGCCACCATGGCTTGTGTCCCCACCATCATGGCTCCCTGCTTCTTCCGGTACCCTTCCCATGTGAGTGGTGCTGGCTGGTTGGGAGTCTGTGAGCTATAAATGATGGCGTTAGCATCCTGGCTCAAGCCTGGAGCAGAATCCTCCACTCTGGGTTGGTCCCAGCAAAGGGGGAAGTGGGTGGTTGCCTTCATCTGCCCTCCCCTCCTTCTCTTTCCTCCCTCTCGTCAGTTCTCTCCTCCCAATCCCCACCCCTCCTCTCTCGGCATCTGCAGCTCTCTTGCCTTGCTGATGGCACCTAATAGGCCAGCTTGAAGCAATGAGCTTCTGTCTGCCAACCTGGTGGAGTCTGCAGTTTGAGAGCCTCAGGGAGAGAGCCGTGTTTGTTTCAGAAGGATGGACTTCTGATGGTGGCTTAGCAGGCGCTCCACTTGCTGGCTCCTGGGCCTGGGAGATACTTCTGAACGAGGTTACCTCCAGATGTCTGTCCTTCCAATCAGACCACCTAGGTCATTTGCTGTGCATTCTGGGGTAGGGGTGGCACTGACACCAATTAATTTCTAATCCTGCCTTCAGAGTAGCAGCACCTGAGAATGGGGCTGCTGGCATTCAGCAGACTGCCCTGGGTACAATGTCTTCAGATGTTTCTGTAGCTTCACTTGGCCTCGATTTTTAGCACAGGGTTCGGACATGGCACTAACTTTAGGGCATTGGGTGTCTTAGCTCAGCTTGCTATAATAAAATCCCACAGACTGGGTGGCTTAAACAATAGAAGTTTATTACTTACAGTTCTGGAGGTTGGACGTCTAAGGTCAAGGTGCTGGTTGATTTGGTTCCTGGAAAGGGCTCAATGCTTGGCTTGCAGACAGCTGCCTTCTTGTTATGCTAGGTCCACACATGGCAGAGAGAGAAAGGGAGGGAGAGGAAGAAGGGGATGGACATGGGCAGAGAGATTCTCTCTTTGGTCTCTTTTTATAAGGATGCTGATCCTGTCATGAGAATGGGCAGTGATCCCACCCCCAGGACCTCATCTAAACCTAATCATCTCTCTATTGTGCCACCTCCAAGACCATCACATTGAGGGTTAGAGCTTTAACATATGAATCTTAGGGGACACAAACGTTCAGTCCATAACATCAGGCAAATTGCTTGACATCTCTGGACCCCAGTTTCTTTATCTGCGAACTGCCAACAATGATAGGACCTACTCACTGGGTGGTTTTAGCGACCAGATGAGATGGTTAGGGCAAATCGCCTGGAACTTGACAAAGATTCAGTCACTGGTAGCTCTTCTCCTTCCCCCATCCTACCATGTGTTTCAGTCATATGGCATATCAGCTCAAGTGTCCCAGAATCTTAAGAATTCAGAGCTGAAAGGAACCCTGGAAATGATCTTTCTCTCTCACTTTTCAGATTGGAGCTGAGGCTGAAATGGTGAAAAAGAGAAAGGCGTCCCAGAGCTTTAGTGGCTGAGCAAGGTCAAGAACCCAGGCGTCCTGAATCTCAGTCTGCTGTTACTTCAACAACCTCCTTTTGCCTCAGGTACCAAGTATTAGTTCACAATCTGCCATTTCAGACATCCTTTGGCAAGGAATTTGTGCATACGATGGCATTTTAATGAACAGAGTATTTATCTCTTTGAAGGAAGTTGAATACCTAAGGATTTGCAGGTGTGACCATCAAATGAATAACACTTGCATCAAAAGCAGGCCAATATATTCTTCTTTAAGGAAAAGTAATGCTAATTCTTATAAGCAGAGGTGACAACTTGAATAAAAATATCACATGGTCCTAGAGATCATATATTGGCAATATTAACCTTAGAAATAAAACATTTTCACGTACAATCAACATGAGACTCAAGAACCTTGTTTGACTGATCAATTTGATGAAGAATGAGAAAGAATATGCCATCCAGGTTTCAGTGGGGGAGGGAAGGACAGGTGAGTGTGGGACGCAGGGAATCAGGAGACAGAGAGACTGGTGTTGGCACTGTTCACTCAGGCTCCCTGGTGGGAAGGCAGAAGGTGCCCATCTCCCTCAACTTGGTGCATCGAGTCCTAGAGACAGGTGTGTTCCTGTTGTGGCGATGAATGGACGGAAAGTCATACAGTCTGAATCCTCCAACTAGGTCCGAGGCTAGGTTCACAATGCGAACTTCTGCTTTCAGTCTGTGTTCCGTGTTGCATTCATAATTGGAGAGGCTAGGGCGGCCGGAGGAGACATGCATGAAGATCCTAAATGCTACGAAGCTCTGTGTAAACACACATGCAGGCTTTTTGGTTTATCCCTCAACCTCCCATGAGCTTAAATCCTCAAGAGGTGAATTCACTCGTGTGTGCTAATAACATGAGACAGCAGAGCCTACAAAGGGGAGGACTTGGGTTTGCCCGAGGGAGAAAGCAGCTCTCCTGGTGACACCGCTAACCTTCTTCCAAACGTGGACGTAATCAGGGCAATTATTTATGTACGTACAGTGTAATTGAACTACATTTCCTCCAGCTACGTCAAAGCTTACTTTCAAGCTATTTTTCAGCTCTCGCTCTGCCTTCTCCTCCCAATTCCTGTTTTTCATGTCAAAGGCTGCTTATGGGTCTACTCATGGTTGGAACAATTTGAGAAAGTGAAATAGGACTTACCACCTGCTAGTCTGACTTGTGTGTGATTATAGTCTTGTCTTGGATGAAACAAAAGGCTTTATTATCATAGTTTCTAAGACATGAGTCATTTCTGGGCGTGTTTCTAAGAAACAGTCAATTCGATAATAAAAGTATTTGCCTCTGTGCAGTATATTTGTCTTTATGTAATATGTAATAAAAGGCTACTTGTCTTAATAATAGTATTTTACTTTATGGTCATGGTTTCTGCAGGGAAAGAATGTGACACAGCATCTCTGACCAGATGAAGGGAAAGAATCCAAACCATGAGAGTACTGTTAGCACAGATGACAGACGATGGCTTTTGTGATGATAACAATGACAATAGCCGCATCCCTGTATGTTTGTGTATCACTTCACAGCTACTGTGGTGTTGGACCTTCAGGACAGCTTTGCTGGGAAGGCCACATCGTTTGCCTTTAATTACGTAAGTGGGAACTGGAGATGGCTTAATTTTGAATAAAGGTTCTGGTTGTGGTGAGGAGTGATGCCACATATGCCGCAGAGGGGGTTTGGGAAGTCCAGGCTACTACTGAGTTGGAATCTAGCTTCTCTCACAGACCCACGTGCTATGTACCAACTACTGCCTCCCACCAATCCCCATGACCAGGGGTCATCTGCCTACCCACGTCATCTACATGCCAGAGGAAATTAGCTCATTAAAGACTATTGCTGAGGGCCTGTTATGTGCAGATCGCCCTTCTTGATTCTAGAGAAAGATTTATAGACACGATTCTTGCTTTGGAGGTAACAGTGAATAATATTAACACTAAGGAGAGCTTCCTTTCACTGAAGTTGCTTGCTGCGGGTTAAAGCCTGGGCCAAGCCTTCTCAGTGCTCTCCAGAAGCTATAGATTTATTCTTGAGATTCTTATTCTTTAGATCGGTATTTTTTTTTTCCAGTGACATTGGGTGACTTTATCCGAGCCCTGAGTGAGGTTCATTTTCCTATATAGATGGAACAAATCACTGGGCAAACTTGAAAAAGTTCTCTGCTACCCCAGATCACTTTCCTTACAGGTCTGACATTCTCATCTTTAGGCAATGCACTGAGTTAAGCCCCTGGTACATTAGGATTATTCAGTGAAAAAGGTGCTGGAGTTGGAGCACTGGATCTACACTGAACAATGAAAACAGAGGTTCTTAACTTTTGTGTGTTCTAACAGCTTGACAGCGCACTGCAAGAGCTGTCTGAACAGCACAGGTAAGCATCGATCACAGTGCAGCTGCTGTCACAGCTCCGTGATGCTTCACGGTGTCCCGGAAAGCCTCCCGCTTTCTCACATTGGCCGCTGGTTTGCCCCAGTGGTGTCCCTCTTGGTGGAGCTATTACTTGCCCAGAACTCCTTCTCTCACATGCTCACAAGACAAAATTCTTGTGTGTTCTAGTGTCTTTATTTGGGTCCAGACAGGTTATGTTCTTCACTTCTTATTCACAGCAAATTGTCCTCTAATCTATAAAATTTAAATTCAAAGATGGCAGCAAATACATGCAAGACCCACAATGACTGAGAACCAGTTCAAGAAAGGGTTGACTATACAAAGAACACGGAATAGCTAGGCAGTAGCAAAAGGCTACTTTGTATTATAGTGGGTGTCGTGGGCTGATTGTGTCCCCCCAAAAAGATATGTTGAAGTCCTAACCCCGAGTACCTGTGAATGTGACCTTATTTGGGAATAGGGCCTTTGCCAGTGTAATCAGGTTCAGATGAGGTCATCTCGATTACGCCGGGGCCCGAATTCAATGACTGGTGTCCTCACAAGAGGAGGCAAATTTGTACACAGGGACACAGAGACACACAAGGAGAGTGCCATGTGACAACGGAGGCACAGATTGGAGTGATGCATCCACAAGCCAAGAAAGGCCAAGGACTGCCAGCAAGCACTAGAAGCCAGGAGAGAGGCATGGAATGAATTCTCCCTTGGAGCCTCCAGAAGGAACCAACCTTGCCAACACCTTGCTCTCAGACTTCCAGCCTCCAGGGCTGGGAAAGAAAAATATTCTGTAGTTTTAAGCTACTCAGTTTGTTACCCTTTGTTATGACAGTCCTGTAGGAAACTAACCCTTAGGGTAATGTTGAAATGTCGTCTCCTGTGTTAGGCACCTGTGTCTTGTGTTCATGGAGACCCTGGAAATGTCTGCTGGTGGGAAAATGATTTTGGTGTAACGTTGCTCCCTCTTGGAGCTGAGACAACTGCCTCTCTCTCTTCCCCTTCCCTCTTTCCTTCTCTTTTTCTCCTAGCATCTTAAAAGGCCACTCATTGGTGAAAGCATCACAATGATACCTGTACTTTCCTCAAAAATATGTGTTGACAGGGGCCTACGTTTTTCTATTTCCTTTTCAAATGCCGAAATTTTTAGCGAGCCCTTTCTTGTCAATACTGTAGGGCTTCAATCAAATAGCACTTGAAGTCTTTCAAAGACCTGCAAGGTTGAAAAAGATTCTAGCGTGTTAGAATGGAGGGTAATAGGTTTCATACACCCTCCTCATTCCTAGAAGTATCTCTCTTCCCTTGCCAGCTAGAACTGTGTGAGAGAGAGAGAGGGGACCTGTGCTCAGAAGAGGTGGGAGGGGCTTGGCAGCACAAGGCAGCACGAAGGAGAGGAACTGGCATTTGTGGATTATGCCAATTTACTGATTATCCCAGAACAGTCTGTTGAATCCAAGGAGCCTGTTAAAACCACCCCAGCAGCTTCACGGTTGCCTTTGATATTTAGAATTGAGGAGATTGAGGTAAACCCAGTCCAATTAAGCAAGTGGTACTTTAATCAGATAAGGATTAAAGGCAAGCAAAAACCAAAATAGTACCTTTACTGATTTCTGAGAAATAATTAAATTGGACTTACAGCACAGGGAGAGAAAGGTTATTTTAAGTTTATGAAAGAGAAGACCTTAAATTCTGCAACACGGAGTGAATGCTCTGCATCAATGTAGTGAAGAAATCCCTTCATTGCTGGGGGGTGTGGGGGAATCAGGATAGTTAGTGGTTATTAAAAAAGATTACATAGATGAACAATGAAATATCCTCAGCCATTTGAGCATAATAAACTACACATACATTGAATAGTTGGGTGAATATTCTTTAAACCTGCTGCATAAAATACAAAATTTTTCAACACAGGGAGGTGACTCACTTCTTTGCTATTGGAATTTTCACTGAAAAACCCCATTGCCAGTTTTAATTGGTATTCTTTTGAAGGTACTAGTGAAATTTCAGAACATATCACTAGGGTGTGTATGTGTGAGTTTGTGTGTGTGTGTGGTGTTTTAAAAAGATGCTTTCTCAGCTCTTGTCATTCCTCTAGACAGAGCTCATGGCAGCCTTCCTGCCTGGAAATTCAAATTCCCTGGTTCCTCTTTACTCATTGATTAACAGGATACATCCACCCATATGTACCAACTAGTTGCCCAAAATGTAAATAATATATTTAAAGTGTGTTCTTACTCGGTGTTTATTTCAAAAGTAACTGTAGTGGTCAGAGTCCTTGGGTTGTAGGCAACAGAAACTGACTTTGGGCAGTTTAAAAAGGGACTCTCCTGGAAGCTGACCAAGTGTTCAGCAAATCGACTGGAAAACTGAGAACAGGGTTTGGTAACAGTCATTACTTAAGGCTGCTCTAGAGGGCTGGGAATGTTTCCAGACAAAGAGCAATTATGTAGGGCACCACAGCTGGAAAGTATGAGATTTCCATAGCTTCTGCCACCCCAGCATCTCTCACATAAGATGCAGATCCTAAAAGACAGCAATTGATCCCCTGGGCTTCTGACTCTTCCGAGAGAGTGTGGAGAAAGTTGGTTTATTTGGTGTTCCTGGTGGGAGGCAGGCACTGGACTTACTGTACTACTAAAACAGTACCACTGGAAAGAAGATTCTCCACAAAGAATAGGTGGATTCTGAGCCACCCAAAATATTAAACACACATTGCACACAACTATTGACTGTAATAGCTCATAGTTATGTATTTACATTTAAGTTATTCTATATATGCATCTGTGTATATACACAGATTTTTGCCACTTTTTAGTGGCATCTGGCAATGATAGTGCTTGATTAATAATTCACAATTAAAGTTTTACAAATTTGATGTAGATTTTTGCTGGCTATGAAACACCCCTTTGATGATTCTCTTCTGGAAATAATTTTCCCTAGTCTGAATAATTTCTTCTTTAGGGTCTAGCAGAGAAGGAATGAGGGTAATGTATCGAATCAAAAGCACATCCACTGATTTATGGGGTGCTTTGATAGTGACTTGGAGATGAATAGATCATTAATTTGATAATTGTTGAAAAGGTGGATGGAAACACATAGAGAGGGGTTTGACTGACTGAACCACTGGCCTTTTAATATATGCGGGAAAGGGATTGCAGGTGTGGAGGGGTCTTGTTATGTTGGCTTATGTTACAAAGTAGGTGGTTAGAAAGAAAGAGGGAAATGAATGTGTAATCATCTAGTCACCTAGAATAGACATTTTTAAGGCTTGTGAAGCTGAACTAAAAATGATCAGATTTTATACTTAATGAGTATACATTTTATCTTGATTTTGTTTCTAGAGGAAGGAGTTAGTTGTTATTTAGCTATGTTTATGGATAAACATCTTCATCATCATTAAAATTTTATTTAATTAAAAAGTAGGATTATCACATTAAATTCATAGACAAATACAATTAAGAGGCCTCTTTTTTTTAAGTGGTTTTTATTAAAGGATATTCTAGGATTTTTTAAAACACTGATGTCTGTGATTAAAAAAGCCAGTTCTAAATTGTTGTATTTTGAATCCTGAGTTTTTGTTAGTGTCTTGACCTATAGTCACCGATACACATTTTCTACAAACTAAGTGCTTTCATTAGAAGAGAGTGGGCATTTACTACTAATGGAAGTCTGGTAGAGTTAAATGTTATTTGAGTGGACCAAAAGAAATGTGCTGTTCTCTATGTAATTTCCCTTTAAATCCAGTAAAGTGGCGGCTGTATTTTTTTCACAATTCTGCCATGATGCGGTTCAGTTGAGGTTAGTCTCTTTTGTCTTCCTTAGCTCTCTAATGGTGGGTATTACTTTATTATGTTCAAGGTTGACAAGGTGTATGTAAGAATGACAGGATGGTCTACCCTGGAGACCAGCTTTTGCTTTACTGAAATGGGGCTATATGAGTCTGTCAGCCATTTACAAACTCAAACAGGAAGTGGATGGTAATGTATTTGGTCTCCAAAGTGAAAAGTCAACAGATTCCACATTTCTGTAATTTTCTTAATGAAAGAATCTTTGGCCTTGGCATTAACATATTTTGTGTAGTTTTGAAAGCAGCAATGCATATATAAAGAAATGTGAGAATCTCAAACAAAACCTTAAGCAATTGTTTTTACCATGGGGCTAATAGTTACCTGGGACCTGCAGGAAGTCTAATGGAGAAACTGTTGGACTGGAAGTAGAGCATTAGAGAGAGCTTGTACTAGAGAAAGATAAGTTGGGATGTTATACCCTGGGGAGGGCTGGGCTGGGCTTTTTTCTCTGAGTTCATTATATCATCCCACTCTCTCTGAGCTTCCTCCCACTCCTCCAAAATCCCTTAGAAACCTTCATTCATGGGGGTGGTTGCTATAGCTGAGCTTAAAGGCTTTTCTTCTATTATTCTTACAAAATCTCCCTGAAGTAGGCTAATATTGTCACCATTTTACGGATGATGGAACATATATCACTAGCCCACAATTATAAAGAAAATGGCAAAGCAGAGATTAGAAAATTGTTCTGTGTTTAGTTACCTAAAAAAGAGTCATGATATTCATGTGATTAATCCCAGAGTAAGTGGTGTGAAAGTTCAGAAATATCTGGAAAATTGCACCCCCCCAGAGGATTTTTTTCCCTTCTTTTTTCTAAAAAAAAAATTTAAGTGGGAAACTTCCCAGTGATCTCAGAAAATGAGAAAGAGAAAATATGTCCCCCCCACACTGGAACATTAAAGAAAATAGACATTCATACCTTAACCTAGAAAGCGTGGAAAATTGGGTACTACTGTCTTGAGAACTCATTATATCCGATTTTAGAAGGTCCTAGGTATCTGGAGTCAGGTTTCTGCAGCAAGGAACAGAAGGAGGTGTGGCCACCAGCAGATGCCAAGTCAACCTTGCAGTGTTCATGCATAGTCCCAACACACGATGCTTTCTCAAGTCTCCAAAGCCAAGATTAGGGTTGGTTGCCGGGCAGTGCCCTGAGGGTGTATCCTCCAGGACACATGTTTACAGCCTTTGTAGGGTCCTCTCCTCCCTCTGACTTTTGCTTGTGTCATGTGTCAAAATCTAGGGCAAGTAAAAGCAGAAGTTAATTTTGTAAGATTAGATCTCAGAGAGGAAGGGCTACCATAAACACTGAAGATCGCTTAGCATGGCATCCTGAATCAATGATTGATTGACTTCCTGTTTTAACTGCATCTGGCACTTACGTGAGCTTCATCAAGTCATAAGTCTCCAAGCCTCAGTAACATCATCTGTAAAATGGAGCCTATCTTGCTGGTCTTGACAGGATGTTCTGAAGGATAACTGAGTTAAGATAGATGAAGTTACTATGCATGGTGGAAGCTGGGTCTCTCATTGAATGCTTTGGTCTGACTTGCAATAATAACCCAAGTCTTTCAGACGAGGCCTGAATTCTGCCTTTTGGAGTTACACGTTAGAGTTCTCTCTCTAAATAACACTGTAGGCATGTGCAGACAGAGCACCTAGTGTTTGGAACTTAGATCTGGGATCTGTGGTTTTCATAGTTGGTCATTTCTTCAGTCTCTCCCAGTTTGTGTAATTGCCACAAAATCACTAAAAAATGGTATCTCGTATTCTGTTTGTAAAAGCATCACTTACCCACCTAGGGATTAATAAATTGAAAGTTTTACTGCTTAGAAAATAATCAGGTGTTGAGAAGCACAAATTGTTCTGTCGTTTTCTGAAGGTTAATAGGCTTTTTCTCTTTCTGTTTTTTCCTCCATAGCATTACCATCTAACATGAGGCTGTTCCTCCGGATGAAGCAGAGATTGAAATGTCACACCAGCATGATCAATTAGATGATGTAGAATAGAGGCATTTGCTACCTGACCTTAATCTACCTGGTGAGAATGACTGAATGGGGAAGACTGAATACAGAGAGATTCCAAGGTGGAGGAAATCAGCAGAGTACAGTTTAAAGAGACACAGAGCAATGTGAATGTTGGCTTATGACAAAATGGACATCCTCAGGATAAATGCTTACTAGAATGCATACTGGTTCACTTATTTGTTCAATTCTGAGTGACTACAAAATGAATATAAACACCTTTAACAAATACAATATGGTAGGAAAAGAGGCAGGTACATTTTCCAAAAATGATTGGTTAAGTTGCTTAACCAAAGTGACAAGGAGAAAGATGATGCAAACTATATATGCGAGCTGTACGATGTTCTGTGTAGAAGGAAGAGGAGATATGACTAAGAAGGGAACATGATAGCTATCTTCCTCTACTTAAAGGCTTGTCATCAGAAAAAGGATTAGACATATTTTGGTGGGGATGACAGAGAGGAGGGGTGTAAGGACTTGACTTTGACTTAGTGTAAGGAATGGCTTCCCCATATTTGGAACTTGACGAGAGTCACTGGAGCAGCCATGCCCAGCTTCCCATTGCTGGGTTGCTGGGTAACCATGGTTGTAGAAGAATCTTTGCATTAAACATGGTGACCCCAATCACCCCTTAATATCCCTCCTGTAGTTGTAAGTCACATTGGAGCAGTCTAAAATGCTTTTGAAGCTTCTTTAGGAACAGAACTGAATGAACCTGGGAGCTGCTCAGACCTTGACAGAATTAGTCCTTCTTAGCAGCACATATGTTCCTTGTAGCCCTGGGAATGGTTGCTGGTCTGTTTCAATTACAGACAGCTGGTATTAGCTAGGGGCTTTACTGGATTAGTCAGCCCTAGTAACAATGATACGAGGTGTTTCTCCCTGGATTAGGTGATATCTGCTATGTTTACTCTTTAGGTTTTATATTTATTTTTCTTATCCATTGAAGCACAACTTAATGGGAAAGCATTGTGGTTGGGAATCTACTTCCCAAAATGAGCCACTTACCTTTTTTTTTTTTTCTTTCTAGAGTCTATTTGGTAGTTCCTATTTGTGGAGTTCAGTTGTGAGACATCAGTTTATCATAACTGTGGAAAACTAGTGGAAGGTTCAGAGAAGAGCCATGGAAATGATGAAGAAGTGGGAAAACAGAATTCGACCATGTATCCTGGAGAGGTGAAGCTGAGGGTAACGTTTACATTTGTTTCCAGGCACAGCTGCTCAAATACATGTGTGCTGATCAACTTAGGTGTGACCACCCATGGTCTTTCAGTTCATGAAGGCTGCTGTAGAGGATATTTTCTACTGAGACAGGCATGAGCTTCAAGATGGTCTCATAGTAGGTACCCTATATCTAATAAATATTTATTGGGTTAACTTGATTCCAACATTAGTTTCAATATAAGCATTTAGTGAAGGTCATTAAACTTTAAAATGTGTTCCCAAGGAACATTGTGGCATCTTCATCTGAGAACATCTTTTAAATTGGATAACTAATTATCTGTTTAGAATAAAAGTAGAGGAATAATTCCGCATACTTCATAAGGACTCAACAGTTCTTGATTTCACTTGTGTGCTTTGCTTGTGTGTAAGCAAAGCACTAAATCCATAATTCAGGGGTAAAATAACATACACATAAGATGACTAGGTAGAAAGAATCTTCTCATTTGAAATTTTGATTTTCCTATAATCACAACATATGTGATAGTCCTAGTTCTTCACTACCAAGTTTCCTGATTAAAATAATTATCATGTACATTCCTGAGAGTGCCCAACATGTATTACAAACCTATAGTCCCTAAGAAAAATTGATTCTAGGGGAGAGGGGATAAAATTAAAATTTGACTTTTTTTAAAAAAAAGTAACTGCATAGAGGACATCCAGAACATGTGGTGCCAATAGGAATTAAGAATTTTGAGCTGGAATAAGATTGTAATTGTACTGTTTGAGAAAATTTCTGTTCTCTTCTGGCTGATGAGTACTGTAGTAGACATTTGGTGTCCACCTTTCTAGCATCCATTATCCCCCAGGAAATTTAGGTGACATTGACCCTACTTATACACTCCAGGTGTATAATCAGATGCTCTGACTGGCTTAGTCTAATCTGCATATCTCAGTCTCCCTGTCCACAAGGCAAGAGCATCTAACACAATCAGGCCAATGAGAATGTGGATTCCAGAAGACATCTTCTTTTCCTCTGACTGATGTGATGAGGTGTAAAGGCTGACACTATTGCAGCCATTTTGCTACCAGGAGGGATAGCCCAGATCCTGTGAAGAGGAGGCTGGCTCTCTGTTCTTTAGTTTTCTCATCTTTAAAATGGAGATAATGGTACCTTCCTCTAAGACTGTTGTGAAATTAAATTGTTTAACTTCGTAAGATGCTTATAATAGTAAACACTCAATAAATGATAGTTTTTATTAGTAGATAGAGTATATTTTCTCCACTTTAACAAAAAGCCTCATTTCCCCTCCCTGAGCCCAATGTAATATTTTTTTGGGACCTGAGCTGTCTGGTTAATTGTATTTAATTCCTTAAGTGATTTTTCTCCCCCTCTTGGCTCTACACTGCATGATCTCTGCACAGAATTGGTTTTGCCGGTAATAAATTGTCCCTGTCAGCATTTAAATAATGAAAGCTTAGGGACTGAACTCTAGGCACCATCTCTGGACTCCTAGTACCCGCAAAATACCTGATCCTTCCTTCCGAACCCACAGCTCTATCTGGGAGTGGTTTTGCAGAGAAGGGATGGTTGCAAGTGAGAAGGAAGAACAGTGACGCTGTTGCCTAGTCGTGCCCACAGGTGGGATGTATTTTCAAACGGGAACTAACCTGGAGCATCTGTTGAGTTAAGAGTCTGAGCTAATAAAGGTCAGCATATGCCTGTGCCTGGGGGGGCCAGGAAACTGCGCACATGGAGGCTTCCATGCTGTCCGTGCTGTCCCAGTAACGTTCTTTCCTTTACCATCCATGTTTGTTTGCTTTGTATTTTAAAGATAACAAGATGAGCAGACATAGATAATAATGGTCAGAATCAATTCTCGAAGCTATAAATAATGGACTTTCCTTTGAAAAGCAACTACTCAGTTCTTCTGACTCCTTCTGCTTCCTGACAGTAAGAAGTTTAAGTTTTTAGTTAAATTTGACAGAACAAAGACTTCTGATATGTGTAGATATTCCTTGTAGTGCTTTGGGAGAGACAGATAGGAACCATGTGGAGATACGTACATTTAAAACAAAAAGGGTCTAACACAGACGACAGGTCTGTGGGTAGAGGAGTGGGTGGGCAGAGGATGAGACTTGAAGGAGAACTTGCGTTTTTTCATTCCACATACATCTGTATGGTTTGAATTTTATTTTACAGTGAATTTATGTACTGCTTGTATAATTTTGCAGATCTAATTTTAAAATGTCAATAATTCCATCCAAGTTACAGGTTATATTTTCTACGATTGGTTGTTCAGATCAGAGTATTGTAATCATTTCAGGTGTTTATACCTGAGTCACCTGATGATCCTGGTGGATTCAGACTATTAAACTTAAATGTTAGGAATACAGCCAACTCCTTTCTGTTTGGGACATCACATAACTTCATGTTCTCAAAGACCACCTTGCCTATCTGTGTTTTGAGCCCTCTTGATCCCCATACTATACATACTTGGGCTGTATTTACATCTGCAAGGAGTACTTTCGCCTGACAGATTTGTTCTGAGATGAAACAGCCTGTTGGGTCTCCCGCGTATTTATGACCATTGGCTTTCACCACTTCCAGCTGAATGAGAAACACTGGCTCTGTGAATGGAACTTTGCAGTAACCTCACACTCATGGTGATTAGAACTTTCTGCTGCTGCAATTGGATCCAGCAGCTCATGAAAAGGAGAAATTCCCAGCGAGATGGGCCAACCTTTCAGTTCAGATATGGGGAGAGTTTGGCCCAGGATGCTTGGGGATTTCCAAGTTCCCTGATTACTCTCAGGGGCAGGGAGGGGACTAGAAGCCAGTTCTTCTGACTCCTTCTGCTTCCTGACACATGATGTGCTGAGGGGTCACCCAGAAGGCAGCCTGCTTGCTTCATTTGCATCCTGGATGCCAGAAACAAAGTTGAACCACGTGGGACTTGCTTGGGATGATAGGAAGTGAGGCTAGTGGAGTAAAATGTGGCGTAAATAAGCAATAATAACATGAGGGTTTAAATGAAGACTATCTTTTATCTGTGGAGTAGTTTGAAACGATAATTTTTTTCCCTGCTTTTAGGAATAATACACGCTCAGTTTAGTAACTTTTTGAAAGCATAAAGGAGAAAAATCAAAATTACTCTTAACCACCTTGTCAAGAAATGATCAAGATTAATTTTTGGAATCACACATGCAGACGTATGTATAATCAGACCAGATCACATACATAACTTTGTATCCAGGTTTTTTTCATTAAATGTTATATGATGTGCACTTTCCATGTCATTGAATGTTCTGAAAAAATATGGTTTTAAAATGGTTAAATCAGATTCTCAGGAGGTCGTTCTTTTTGATTTTTGTTGCCTTAAGCAATGAACCATCAGAACTGGATGACATGGAATAAATCCTAGTACAGAATTAAAAGAATGGGTGCTGAGGTTTGGCGCTATGATCCAAGGTGTCAGCATGGAAAGAATGGTGACAGCAGCAGCTGAAAGCTGTCAATCCTGTGCAGGCAGCAACACGAAGGCGTTTAGAGGCAGGTGACAGAAAGTCAATTCAGAGATACACACTTAAGACAATGTAATAGTTTCTTACTTTGGCCTCCCCGTCAGCATAGTTTTATAATACAAAGCACTGTTTAGGCCACAGACTGGTCACTCTAGGCCACCGTGAGATGAAGCCCTCAACTCCTGAACAGAAGTGACTCAGATGCAAAATCAGCTCTTCAGATTTCAGGTGTCTGTTATCCAACCCACTCTGTCCCCCTTGGACACTCACTCAGCCTTTAGACCACGTCCCTGCTTATTATTCTTCCACCAGAAGCAAGGCAATTAAAGGAGGAAGGGGTGAAATTTCAAAGGATCCACTTTTTATCCATGTTAATTAGTTTTGCTAAAAGGTGTGATGAAGATTGAGGCAAAGGTTTTGAAGTGCCTGCCTTCATTTGCTTCACAGGCGCCCCGTTGCCATGGATAATTGAGAACTTGCAGAGTGGGAAGCACCCACATAACCTGAAAGATGCGAGTCAAATCCAGCATCGAGACTGATTTATCATTTGGGGCTGGGAGACCCTACGCAATTCAAGAGGGCTCCCCTTCTGAAAAGTCCTGGGAGGATGGGGCTGGGACATGGATGAAACTCAGCCTCCCTCCAGTGCTCTGGATGCAGTAATGCCTTTCCTTCCCTCTTTCCCCATCTCCACAGGTTTATAGTCTATTGATCATTAAAGAAGCTGATTATACCTCTGTTCTAACGAATTAAAAAGAATTCAGGGAGGGAGCACAGTACTTCAGGTGAGAAGAGAGCTGATGTAATGATTCGGGTAAATGTTTCTAAGACTGATACATACTCACAGGGTACTGAGAGCGGTGCAGATGACGGGTCTTCTGTGTGCTTTGTGTCTTCATTGTGGGCCGGGTTGATAATGAGTCTGTTGCCGGCAAGATATGGTTTCCTTCTGTGCAGAAACGCCAAATTTGCAGCTCTTGGTGTGAGATGAGCTCGGAATGTGATTTCTTCCTTTCTCTAGCAATTTTCTGCCTGCTTGCATGAAATGCTAATGAACATCTCACACATGACAGAGCACTGAGATGTATCTCTAATTTACTATTTTGGGCAGATCTGACTTTACAAAGTCGAAGTCTTAACGTGATGGTGACAAGACACTTTTAGCAGACCCTTCCCTCACCTCCTCCAAATTTGTGCTCCGGATGCTTCTCTCCCAGTGCTGAGCTGATGTGCTGTGTCTCTGATTTGAGGTAAGCTCTATGTTGCCGTGGCACCCCTGCATCCCATCTTTCCCCACCATGCCTCTGTGTCCAAGTCTCTGGGAAAAGTCCAGCTCCAGCAATGTAAGTCTTGAACTTCAATCTCAGACCTAGTCAGACATTTATAGTCAGTTGTAAACAAGAAGCGTCAAGCCAGATTTAATTTATTTATTATTTTAACTAGTTGGGGGTGTGATGAGGCACAAACAGGGAGTTGAACATGCTTATGGGCAGCAGGTTAAATGCTTAAGTGATTTTATAATTATACTATCAAGTAAATTTATTTGTAGTGGGGACTGAAGTGAAAACAGAGCTTCTGTTTAGGACTTGGCTGATTGATGGTGCCAGTGGAGAGCTTAGTTTGGGACACGATGACCTTCACTTGTGGAATTGGTTGGTGGTACTCCAGTGCTCTCATCACATCTGTAGGAGGGCCACCCTCAGATTCCATGAGTGATGGAAGCGTGCATGAGGCACAAAGGATGGAACCTTGCTAACTGCAGATGAATAGAGATGCCGCTTTGGGGGACGGCTTCTGTCAGCACTGAATGATGAGGTCAAACATGGGAAGTTGGTGTTCCTCTTACTTCTTGTTGGCAACCCAAGGCTGCCTGTGGCATTTGGGCATGGTTTCTTTCAATTGTAAAAGGATGAGAGAGACCAGAGAAGAAAGAAATGGATTTTGTAAATGCAGTATAACTTAGAAAGAGCCAGGGCAGTGGGCCCAGGGACACGTTCCCCAGGATAAATCCAGCTTGTTCAGTTCAGGGTCCCCTGGTTCTGAGGTTTGATTCAGGCTCTGTGTCCCCTGATTTCTGTTCCAGCTTCACCTTATGCTCACCTTATTCATCCTCTCAGTGACCTCAAATTCTATTATGATATTATTATATATATATAATATTAAGGTTACTATCCAAAAGTCCATGGCTGCAAACTATGTCAATTAGAAGGCCCTTTGATTGCTAATATACCCAGGAAAAGACGTGTTTCCCCTTTTGTGCCTCTGAGTTTCTGTCACATAGAAAAGAAACTGACAGATGCTACAATTGGATAAATAATGTTGGAATATATTTGGTCTGCGGTAGACCTGATCTCAGAATAGCCTAGGATGGTGAGCTCAAAATAATTTTAAGTACTAAGAAAGGTAAGTTAGAAAGGTCCTTAATTTTTCTGAGAGAGCTTCAATATTTAGAAAAATATTTAATAAATAAGCATCTGTGGTTGGAAGAGCAAAGACCAAGAAAGTTTTATTGAACATGTGAATACAGGATAGGTAGGCATGCCTGGACTCAGTCTAGGAACACCAGGCAGGAGGTGGAACTTGAAGCCTGTGATTCTATGGATTGTATCTCACAGAATCTATAGAATTACTCTCACAAAAGAATAAGGGTATAAAATTTAAACAGATTCAAAAAAGTTTTAGATAAATAACAGTAATTATAAAGTAAGTGATGAGTGCCTAAAGGATGCATTTTCATCTTTGTTTTTAATACTCTAAATATTGCTTTAAACCAGTTTTAAAAATGCATTCTTTTGGTAACAGTTTGGAAAACATAAAAAGGAGGAAAATAAAGATTAATTATAATCTTGTTTTACAGACTTAAAATTTTGATACATTTGCTTTCATTTTTTCTACACTATTTTAAAATTATCTTCCACAGTTGTGAGTTTGCAATTTTGTATCCTTCTTTTTTATATCCTTAAGTCTAAATATTTCTACATCTCCAGGAAGTTTTTATTTTAAATGTGATTTTAAGATGCCATTGACTATAGAACACATTATTTTACATACTTCTATGAAAGGAAAAAAATGTTTCCAATTAAGCTATAACACAAACCCTTAATGATTGCCTGAAACACATTTGTTGCTTACATCAGCCTTTTGATGCTTTGACATTTCTTTCATCTATTCTAAGCATTTGGCAATTCTTTTGCCTTGAATTGCATTACATAGCCTGTAGGAGATGCTTCTTTTGCATATGCCTCAGAAAAACAAAATGTAGCACAGTTTCATTCATTTAGGTTCCATTAAACACTTACCATGATTTTTTTGCTTTGGAACAAATTATGGAATAGTGATCATTCCTCCCTTGGTGAATATTTGCTTCACCAATGTAAAATTTACCCACTGCAGCTCTGTTTACATGTCTTTTTGTGTACCCAGTAACTTTTCATCTCAGTACTGAATCACAGTGTTACTTTTGAAGACATTTTAAATAGCAATGAAATCAACACATGTACCACCAACAATGCACATCATTCAGCTGAGGTAACAAGATGAACAGCTGTGACCAAGCTAATGCCTGCCTCGTAATGACAGCGACTTTGTGCCCACTGAGTGGCTAATGGGGATAAGATACCAGCTACTATAAGACACATTCCAATTTCAGAAATGAAAACGTGGAAAAGGTGAGTCTTAGTATCAATGAATACACCTGGGTTTAATTAACCATTTTGTTACTCTGGATCTTTTGTTGATAAAAATTGATTGATTTATAAAAAAAACAAAACAAACTCTTTTTTCTCTTATGTTACCAATGTTTCTTTGCTTTGTGACTATTTGGGATAGATTCTGGAAGTGGACTTACTCAGTCAAAGGTTAGATACACTTTAAAGGTTTCTGACATTTCCAAATAGCTTTACAGAAAGGTAGTTGCAATTGTATGGTATTATGAACAATGCTATTTAAACTTCCTAAACTTCATGGAGGAAAGCTGTGATAGACTGCCTGCAGGATGGCAACAAACATTCAAAGTGATGTGGCTTTGAGGCTTGGTCTCGTAAGATTGTACCTCCCACCTTGCTCTTTTGGGTCACATATTCTAGGGGGAGCAGGTGCAATATTAGGAGACACTCAGCATCCTGTGGAGAGGCTCATATAGGGAGGAACCAAGCCTTACAAGGAGAACCACCTTGTGAGTAAATCATCTTGAAAATGGATCCTTTTGTCACAGTCAAGTCTTCAGATGACTGTAACATCTTACAAAGAAAACCACTGTGAGACTTTCTGGATTCCACGAAGAAGGAGGAAAATCTACAGGTCAGTATCATGTAATATTACATCCCTCTCTCAACATACATTATCATATATTAAACAGAGCCATTTAAAATGATACCCATTTCTTTTGATGTGGAATGTTTCCATTGCTCTTGAGCTGGTGTGTCTGATCTGTGTGGCTTTGGATCTTTACCTTGTAGACGCTTAATGTGTGCGTGTGTGTGTGGGGGGGTGTCCGAATGCATGTCAAATGGAAAGTTGTTAGATACTGATTAAGAGTTCAAGAGAGGGGGAGGGTATAGTCCAAGCTGTAGAGCGCATGCTTAGCATGCAGTAGGTCCTGGGTTCAATCCCCGACACCTCCTCCAAAAATAAACAAGTAAACCTACTTACCTACCCCCGCCAAAATAATTAATTAATTAATTGGGAAAAAAAAGAGTTCAAGAGAAAAGAGGGTTAAATATCTGTGCATTAGGGATGAAGATCATAGTAGCAGTTGGGTTGAATTCAATTCAAGAAACACTGAGAGTTAACTCTGCACGTGCCAGGTAGTATGAGTAGAGTGGTCACTAAAACTGATGGTCTTCCTGCCCTGGTGGAGCTTAAACAAGGGACAGCATAATGCATCCCAGCTTTCCTGAAGTGAACCCTTGTCTTCTGTCATATTATGGAAGTATTTGACGTGGTTGAAGGATGCTAAAGCTGCGAGAGGACTGTAAAATGTTTTACTGGGAGAAAGAGTTATCCTCCTCCGTATATAGAGCTTCTTTGAATTCATTAATTGATTTTTTTTTTCCACTCATTACCTTTTTTTGTTTCTGGGTTTTTGATTGTTTGTTTGCTTTTAGTTCTATGATATGTCAGGCACTGTTGGTTGAAAACTCCTTAACGCTCCCATGATGTCCAGCTGAACATATCACCAATATAATTCCCTAAGATTTTGCTAGTCCAACAGAATCTGACTTCTTTATTCTTTAGGTTATTCCAGAATTGCAAAGGTCCATACTTCCTCCCAAGAACAGAAACATTGTGTATGTTTGTGTCTTGCTTCTATCTGCATGTCATCCTTGTCACCCTCAGAGATGGCGTGATACAGTGGAAAGTCATGGGGATTTGGAGTTACAAGAACCAGGAATTACTAGAACTCGGAATCTGGAAAGTGGACACTTTCTAGCTGTGTGTGATCTTAGGAAAATGGCTTATTTTTTCTTGGTCTTCATCTTTCTCATTGTTTCCAAAGCCACCTTATGATATAGATACTGTTAAGCCCATTTTACACTTGAGAAACAGAAGTTCAGCAAGAATAGGCAGTTTTCCCAAGGATTCAAATACATGGGGCCTGACTTTAGTGCCCACATTTAAGGACTCCTCTATGTCAGTTATTAAGAGCTGAACACAGTGTTTGGTACCTAGAAAATCCACAATAAAATACAGCTATGATTATGGTTGTTATGACTCAAAACCAAGATAACGGAAGAATTTACTAAAGGTGGAAACAAAACTTCAATGGTAGACCCGTGCTAGAGTTCTTTTGGAGTAAAGAATCATTCTCATTCAACCTCTGACCGCAACCACATGTAAGGCTAACCTTGATTAGAGTGGTAAATGTCATTTGTAACTGAAAGATCTAATTTTTATAATTCTACTTCTGCCGTAAAGAAGAGTTACACTTTTGACATTTTAAGTTAATGCTCTAGGTAGCCCTGGATTGACATATGTGATATGAGGAGCCTTAAACCAAGAGCTGAAATATAGAGATGAATCCTTAATCAATGAGTTAAGAGTCCTGTTAAAAGGTTAAAGTTAAATAAAATGCCTGCAACTAGTGCTGTTTTGAGGGGCCTAAAAATGATTGTATTCTGCATGCATTTAATAAACAGGGCAAAATGTATATAGATTTTCATAGATGGCAACACATATAAAGTTTTTTGGCTCATGATGCACTGTTATCTCTTTGGCTCAGTGTGGAGAAGTGCAGTCTAATTTCCTTATCATTTCCTCCCTATCTTATTAGCATTTCAGAGGTGAATCTTCTGTTAGCACATCTTGTCAGAGTGCTCTTGTTTTTCACTCACAGGTTTTATTATTTTTTATCCATCATAGAGAGATATCATCCTCATTTTTTGTTGCCTTTAGGGAGGGATTTGATGTTGTTCCAGTATCGTTCTGAAGGATGTCTTTCCTTTTCTTTTCCATTCCATTCTTTTTTTTTTTTTTTTTTCAATTTTTTTGTAGCGTTTGAAATACTCTCTAAGTTTCTGGAGTGGATGAAATGTCATTTTACAGCAAAAGTTAGGACAAAAACCACCGGAATTATTTTTCCTCCTTTGAAACGGAATCAGATCTCATTTTTCTAAATAACTAACCCAAATCATCTGCTTTGGGTAGACAAACAGGGCGGTGACTCGACCATGAACATAACCACCCACAAGTGTCCTTGGGGAGGGTGAAGAGCTTGCGGTGTGAGCACCAAAACGTGTGTTCTGTTTGATTCCCCACAGAACCCTGGAAGTTCAATTCAAATAGTATTTGTTAATGGGCCCATTTAAACAAAGTTTAAAGATAAACTTATTCGGAGGCTGCTGGCAACACCTAACTGTGGCTTTGCAGATTTGCACCAGTATCTTGCTAAGATTCCAAAACATGGTAGGAAATGAAAAATGAACATCTAAACCAACTGTTTCTGTTTCTGAAGGAAGTAAAGAAGAAAACTCACTGCCTCATACTTATATAAACACTTATAAACACAGAAGAAAACCAGTTAAAAAAAAAAAAAGAAGAAAACCAGTTTTGTTTCTGGAGCATATGTCAGTTCTTTTAAGATGAGAAAAGTCAGACTTCAGGCCTGGGACCTAACGGAATCATTTATTGTTCAGGATTTAGTGTTTTGTTTTGTTTTTTTTAGAGTTCATTAGTCTTCAAGGTCAAATAACAATGATAAAGGAAACTAACCCAATATTATAAATAAACTATACTTCAATTTAAAAAAAAACAATAATAAAAAAGAACTTTTCCTTTAACTGCACTGCATGTGAGCCTGTACTGTAGATTTTGTCAAAAAGAAGTAGGTAAATTTGAAAATTTGTTAAGACACCCTACTCATCTGGAAGGGTCCAACTCCATCATCGTATCTTAAATATGTTTTTCTAAATAAATTTAGACAAATGAACAAATCTGAAATATTTCATTTGGAAACTTGTCAAGAAACTCCAAAATTATGACTCAGTGTACATTCATTGGAAATTGTAAGAGCCAAGAAAGGGAGAGTCAGCTTTAGGATTCTAAGAATATATCATTAAATCACTCTGCTCAGTTCCATAAAAGTGACTGAAAATGAAGGGAATCCATTTTCATCTCTAGTGTAATGTTATTTGTGACAGAAACAATTCATACGCTATAGAAGTTAACCTGCCTCATGAAAAAAATGTAGTAGAGGTTTCTGTTTTCTGCTACCGAATCACAGTCCTTTCAAATTCTCCCCGTTGCGGTTTTTCCTCCTGGAAATCTCGATCAGGAACCTCCTATAATCTGTGTGTGTAGAAAGGCATGAAAGTACCGTGGAGTTATTAATGATGGGGAGATGGAAGATTAACTTCTTTTTCAAAAGCTGAAAGGCATCTCAGAACATGTCCTTTGATGCTGCCCAGGCATGAGGGTCTGGAAAATGTCTTACTTAAATATACAGGTGTTTTTATGGAGCTCTTAAATCTTTGTTTTATACTCTAGTTTCCTCCCATATGTTTATTGTCAGCTAACAGCTGAGAACTGATGAGCTGTGTGGAAATGTTTGGTAAAGCTGCATTTCTTCCTTTTTGACAAATGTTTCTTTTGTTTAATCAAACTTCTTCTAAAAAAGAATACGATTTGTTTGCATATTTTTTGTCTGCAGAACATGGCCAGTCAGGGTAGCTTTTGCATGATGTGGAAGGGGGTTTTGTTATATTTAGTTTCCTTTATTGTGATTAGAATGCATGTGACATGTGCATGCTTATGTTTTGGGAAAATCACTCTGCCACAGTGAGGGAAATAAGGTGAGACTGGAAGCCGGCAGACCAGATTAAGGGGTGGTAGGAGGGGCATGGAGAAGAGGGAATAGAATTCAAGGATGTTCTAGGAAGTAGATTAATAAAGGGAAATTTACTGAGGGGGAAAGAGGATTTATTATGACTCAAAATGTCTTCCTTGGATGAAAGTAAACAAAACTGATCGAGATAGGGAATGCTGAGGAAAGATGCTGCTGTGACATTTTGAGATGGACATGCTTTTGGTACCTTCAGGTGGTTCAGTTAGGAGATGAACTCAAAAGAGAAATCTGCACGGGAGATTCAGAACTGGTGGTCTTCATCTACGTGACAGTTGGCAGTGTGTGATTTGGGAAGATAAAGGAAAGGAAAATGAGAAATGCAAACATGAAAGGGTGAGTAGAGGAAGAGGAGGTTGTGAAGGAGTATCAGAGAAAGGAGGCGAGGATGCTTGAGTCTCCTCACGCTCACCATCACGTGAGGAATGCTTGAAGGAATGGCCTGGTTTGGCTGTAGGGACAGCAGATCTTTCAAGGGTGGACTGCCGTGCCTTTCAGTCTTTGTAGAGAGGGACTAGATTTAGCCTTTGTTGTTCCTCCTGGGGGCACTGAAGAATTCTATGGAAGTCAGTTCTGCTTTTGTTTATGAAAGCACTTTGAAAGAATAAAAGAGTACAACACGGGGTGTAACTATCTCCAAGTGTTCTTAGCTGTTGCCCCATTAAAGAGAGCCTTACTGCCATCAGTGAAGAAGTAAGTCCTGATTGGAGGAGGCTGGGTGGGGACACAGATGACTTCTAAGATTCTCTGAAGTCTGAGAGTTGATAGAAAGTCTGTAAAGGAGTCATATGTTTTATGAAAGTGTTTTGTACAATTTAAGCTCAGCTTCAAGGGGACAGTACAATGCTATAGTGACAAAGCAAACGCACACACAGAGAAGAGAAACGGCGTTTCCGCTTCATGTTCTCCCCAGATTGTGACACCTTGGTCCCCCTTACCTCATGGTATAATATTCAGGCTTAGAAGTTACATGAATTAACCATTTTGAGGGAAGATCAGACAACTTTTCTTGCATTGTTATCCAATCTGTATTGGAAAATAGGGAAGAACACTTATAGTGGTTTGTAGTCTGAGAGTCAACTGATTAAAATTATTTTTCCAGCAAAGATATGATCTTTCATAATATAGATTTGTTCCTATGCTAATTCCACATCAGAACCTGAACATATCTCAGAGAGGTTCACTCTTACTGTGGCACCATAATGCTGTATCTGTCATACCGAAGAAGACTCAGAAACATACATTGTTCCTGGGGAACCCTTGAGAATACATTAAATGAAAATTACCAAATGCGTTGGTCCCGTTTGATCCGATGTAGCAATGTTAGGAAGGATATGACCTATTTTACAGAAACACATCTCTGATGGGACATGTAGATTGAAGTTAGCATGTTGGGATGAGAACTAGGAGCAGACTTGAATGGAATTCTGGTTGTTCATATAACTTCCCCCTCTCAGTCACATAGGCTTTATTATACTAAATTACAATTTGCATCATTCAAATGCAAATGAATGTTCACAAGCTCTGTGTTGGCTTCATGTAATTCTTTTTGGGCAAGAGCTGCTCAGTGTTTTACTTATTTGAAAGAATTCAGTGATGCAACTAATTCCAAGGAAAAATATGTGAATTTGAAAGTGTGCCTCTTCGTGGAGGGGATGGAATAATTGTATCAAATTCACACCTGGTTTTATTTTGCTGTCTCTCCTCCTGGCTTCCCTAAGTGTATGTGACTTGTGGGATATATTCTCTCTCTTTACCTGACTTTCCTTTGTTTCCCAGAGTGTGACTCTTCCCAGGATTATGATCTCACTTAAATATTGACTATAAAAGTAAGGAACACAGAGGAAAGTTTTGAAAAGCATAACGAGCTAACAATGTTATTATGGAAATGTGGAAATTCATTCAATAGTAACACTTCATTTTTGGCCTTTATGAACCAGTATTGCAGTCAACCAAACTGCTTATAATGCAGGACACTTCATAAGTCACCAAACCTGCCTTGGCAGTTTCTTTTACCATCTTTTGTTCTAGAATGTGAAAAAATATTCACTCAGCTCTTAATACTCTCCGGCTGTTCATGGGTAAAGACCTCAACATGAGGCTTATAGGGAGAAAATTGTGCTTGATTTAAATTGTACAAGTGAATCTACAGAAAGCCTGGATCGCTTTAGCTTCTGCTCTCAGAAAATACGTCTTCTCTCATCAGCCCTGAGACTCTCGCCCTGCTTCACAGAGCTTTTCAGTGGTGATTCCGGGGTCACCAGTTCAGGTTACTTAGCGAACAACTAACTGGTGTGAGCTTCTCTTCAGACCTTTTTCTGACCAGATTCTTCTAGGAAGAGAACGTGGAAGTTCTAAAGAGCACCTGCGGAGACCTGATCATGCAGAATGCTTCATGGTGAAAAGGCTGTGTGGGACAAATCAGTTTGGGAAATGAATTTAGAGCTTATATATAGAAATAGCCTATGAAAGGGCCTAAGAAATTCTGCAGTAAGGAATTCCTATTTAGCTCTGTTTAACCCAGCAGTAGATCACAGTATTTCAGAGCAGTAGCTTTGAACACAGATAGACTTGGACTGAAATCCCAGGCTCACTATTGGCCATGAAACTTGGGCAAGTTAATTCCCTGTACAATGGAAATAACTGAGTCCCAACTCAGGCTTATTGTGGCGAGGGAAAATATGATGTATGTAAAACATTTGGCAAAGGGCCAGGATCACAGTCCCCACTCAGTTACTCATTTTTAGTATAATGTTATTCTTATTTGGTTGTATGACTCTTTCCAGGCAACATACAAAAAACTACTCTTCTAAAGAGACGTGATGGGAAATGCTGATCTGATAGACTGAGATGTGTATCAACACTTTTAAAGACCCGAGTCAGTAGATTTTATATCATGAGACTTCTCTGTCAGGTTGGCTGTTCCTGCTGCCCTAGTGTTATATCAAAGACAAAATATATGGAATTTGGGGTGAATAATGGGAAGTTGACTTTGAAATATAATACACAAAGGTTGTTACAAACAAGACCTATTTTCTTTCTTGAATATCAAAAGTTAAATTTTGGATGTACATGTTCAGAAAGAAGCCCCAAGAGGGTGAGTGAGAAAGAAGGGACATTTGTTTCCTTGTGTAAAGAAGAGGTTAATGGAGAATTTGAACAACTGTGGGAGCAGGATTGGAGCCAAGTCATCTTTTAGAACAGAGATGAGGTAACAAGGCTGATTATTAATAAGGCTCCAATATGTAGTTGGTTTTTCAGCCCAAGTGAAATGTAGGAAATTTTGTGTTCAACTCCAACAACTGCCCTTTTTAGTTTTCTTCTCTCCCTCTGAGGTACCTCCTGCCCTATTCTTAATCCCTCCTTGCCTTAGCACCTTGCTCGGATGAGAGAAAACCATATGGAAACCTGCTCTTAGTTAGCTGAACTTATAAAAGGATCTGATTATTAATCCATGTGAAAATATAAAGCAGAGTTTCTCAACCCCCTCACTATGAACGTTCTGGACTGGCTAATTCTTTACTGTTGGGGGCTGTCCTGTGCATTGTAGGATGTTTAACCAAATCTCTGGCCTCTACCTACTAGATACCAGTAGCCCCCTTCACCCTACTTGTGACACCAAAAGTGTCTCCAGACATTGACAAATGATTTCTGGAGGGTCATATCCCTCTCTCCCTCATTGAAAACCACTGAGCACAAAGGTTTTCCAGCAGATAAATCTGTACTGTTCTCTGAGTTAGATTCCCGTTTTATCATATGTAATGTCTTAATTACCAAGATAGAACTTTGAAGATTCATTTATAGGACACAGGTCAGGGAAGAATGGTTTTGTACAGTTACATTGAAGAGGTGGATGCCTCATTCATTTAAAACAAATAATCCAAAACTGTTACAGCAAGTTAACTCTCCTCCTCAACGGATGGCTTGAGACATGTTTGAGGCTTCGCCCAAGTCTGTGTTAAATTTTGAAACCTATTTCCCACCCTTCACTCCAAATATTTTTAGTGGCTGAGCATTAAACAATGAAAAGAATCTTGAGAGACTGTCTGACTTGGTCATGAATAAAGCAAAATAGCAAAATAGATGGACTGCTATTCTTTTGTCTGAATTAGGTTTATTGTTTGACAAACCTTATGGCAGAACAGCACTTCCTACAACGGCAGAAAATAAATTCTAAATTGGGGGTATTTCAGGGAATCTTTAAATACACGTTTGGCATCAAATCCAAATGAATACGGACTAAAGTCCAAAATCTGCTGCCTTTTCCTTAATTTGCATTTGGCTTTTTAAGTTGAATCTTTGGCATGCTTGTTCCCCTTCCTCCCTCCTCAGTTGCGCTTCTTCTCTGTGAACTTTTTGTTTAGCAAAGATGGACGTGTACTGTGCAATGAAAACATTGGCTGTAAATCATTTCAGCTATAAAATGTAGCTGTTTGGAGCCTGGTAATTGGGCCTGTTGCTCTGAAAACAGGAAGGACAGCCAACATCTTAATGTGTCAGCTAATTGGTCCACAGGGAGAGACTCTGGGAGTGTCCAGATGACCGCTTTTTAAAACTTTTTATTGTTCTAATTTTTCCATGGGACCTGCAATATTCCCTTGCTGATCATCCACCACAAACTAACTTTATTTTGTGTGATAAAATTGCACTAGTATCCACAGAATTCAGAGCTCTGACATAGGGGGAGCCTTTCAAAGGCTTGAATGCTTGGCCTGCAAAAATATGTGTGCTTTGTAGATTCAGTGCAAAGTGAGTGGGAACATTTCTTTATGGTCACAGTGTGGTTTGGGACACCAGCTACAATGTTATCTGTGAAACCCAGGTTGGGAGCAATGCAAAATCCTTGCTTTGGTCACAGAGCAAATAATTATTGAATTTATTTTAGATATTTCAAATGTGCTCAGAATGCTCATTGCTTCATGAAATCCATAGTTTAAAAATAAGGATATATGCTGTATAAATGTGCAGGTTTGGAGTAATAATAGTCAACACATTGGGTGACCTGATATGTGTGTCAATTATTTGTTCTCTGAAAGCCAGATATCAAGGAGATAGCCTCTTCTCTCAAGTGTGAGAATATGCATTCCCTGCACCGAAGTAAGAAGAGGGTTTAGTCCTCTTTCCTTTTTTTGTTGAAAGAAGAGAATGTATTAAATTATGCAAAAATTTCCACTTCTTTTAATTAATAAATGTTAATCCCGAGACCAAGAAGTGTGATTTCAGGGATGTTGGGAGGGTACATTCCAGAAACAAAGGGAGATTCTGGGGGAGGTCCAAGCTGAGGTGAGCTGAGCCAGTGGTTGAATGTCAACTTCTTCGTGAGAGTGTGGAGCACAACAGTGGTCTAATTTCACTTTCCTTTCCTGGGTGTTAGGGTCTAAAAACCCCGGGGAAGGACCCATCTAAAACAATAACTGTTACTAAATTTAACCTATTCCACGCTTCCATCCCCACCTCACTGTCTATTTGTTTACCACCAGAGGTAACCACCATCCTGGATTGCACAGTCGCCATTTTCTTGCTTTTCTTTTTGTATGTTTGTTGTATGCATCACTGTTAATTATACATGTCATTGTAGTATTCCTAAAAAGTATATGCAGGTTTGTTTGAACTGTTTTGACTTTATAAAAAGGGTAGCATGCTGTAAGCCGTATTTTGGAACTCACTTTTGAACTTTACTCTAAAATTGCTAAGACTCTTCCATGTTGTTGGGTGTTGCTGTAGTTCAGGTGACCGAGCTTTTGAAAGAGCAGTGGAAATGGGCACCAGGACCTGGGCTGGGCTTGCCAGTCACCCCAACAAACAGTTAAGAAGCACTGACTGTCTCCATCAGCCTCCCCTTCCTGGGGCAGGAGGTGAGAAGCCATGCCCTGAGTGTCTTTTCAGGAAAAGGAGAGGTTGAGCCAATGGATTTCCTGTTCCTCACCCAGAGTAGCTCAGAGAGGGCAACAGTTTTTTCCTTTGCATACCTGTAGTCAGTTATAATCTCTGCCTGACATGATAGTAAGGAGAACAGCCAATGTGCGAATTGTGCAAATTGGTAAATTCACCTGGATGCCAAGAACCAACTGTATATTTGGGCTATTTTTCTTTTATTATATATAACATACATTTATATCTTACCTTTATGTAATATACTGTTTTATACACTATATTATTATTTTTTAAATTGAAGTATAGTTGATTTACAATGTTGTGTTAGTTTCTGGTGTACAGCATGCTGATTCAGTTATATATGTAAATTCTTTTTCATTATAAGTTATTACAGGATATTGGATGTGGTTCCCTGTGCTATACAGTAGGACCTTGTTGTTTATCTGTTCTGTACATAGAAGAGTAGTTTGTATCTGTCAACCCCAGACTCCCAATTTATCCCTTCCCCTCTTTCCTCTTTGGTAACCATAAATTTGTTTTCTATGTCTGTGAGTCTCTTTCTGTTTTGTAAGTAAGTTCATTTGTGTCATTGTCTTTTAGATTTTCTTTCTTTCCACATATAAGTGATATCAAATGATATTTGTTTTTCTCTGCTTGAGTTACTTCACTTAGTATGATAATCTCTAGGTCCATCCATGTTGCTGCAAATGGCATTATTTCATTCCTTTTTATGGCTGAGTATATACACGATATTATCATATGACATATTGTTATGCGCTAAAAATTTTGTCCCCCACCCCAAATTCACATGTTGAAGTCCTAACCCCTCCAAACCTCAGCATGCAACTTTCTTTTGGAGATGGGGCCTTAAAGAAGGAACCCAGTTAAAATGAGGTTCTTGGTGTGGACCTTAATCCATTGTGACTAGCCTTACAAAAAGAGAAAATTTGGACACAGACACATCCAGAGGGAAGATGTAAAGACATGTGCAAAGGCGGCCATCTGTAAACCAAGAAGAGAGGTCTCAGAAGAAACCTACCCTGCTGACATCTTGGTTTTGGACTTCTAGGCTCCAGAATTGTGAGCACATGAATTGCTGTCATTTAAGCCACCCAATCTATGCTGTTTTGTTTTGGCAGTCCTAGCAAACTAATACACGTATAATTTTTATCAGTGCTAGCATGACAAAGAAAATCATAGTTTCTATGACTAGACTTCCTGGGTTCAAATTCTGGCCTTACTACTTAAGAGTTTATAAGATCATGGATAGTTCTGGCTCCCTGAGGTGGAGTGGCCCATTCCTCCCCTTTACAGCTAAAAAATCTCTGGATGTGATCCAACAGCAAGCATAGGAAGTCTCTGAAGGGTGAAACAAGAACGGGCTGCCTGGGACCTTGAGGAAGGACATGGTGGTGAGATCCTGGGTCACCTTCTTGTCATTTTGTACATATGGTATGTAGGTACGTATTTTGTATGTATATATTTTGTACAGGCACCGCAGAAACCTCCGAACCAGAACCACACACAGGCACAGACATAAAAAACTCCAGGGAAAACCTGTTCTCCCTAGGCAGAGGACCAGGAACATTTGAAAACACCCATTCTCCTCTGCAAATGCCAAACACCACTGGGGAAATGCCCTTCCTCTCCTCTCCCCCCTAGCTGGGTGGAGCAGGCAGATGCTCCCTTGACCCTGCATGGTGGTATGGACGGGGCTGAGCGGGGAAGCCAACCTCCTATCCTGAACATGGCAGACGCAGGCCTCCATTCTTCCACAGGTGGTGTTGGCAGGCCCACCCAGTGGAACCAGATCTGCTGTGGTAGTGTCCGTTGCGTCCCACGGTGACCTGAGTCTTTATCTTCACCCAGCAGCAGTGAACCTTAAGGAGGTGGTGCACCCCAGGGCTGGTCAGCACTCCACTTTTCCCTGGGGCAGTGGGACCTGGCGGGGAGCTAAGCCTCTACCCCATCCAGTAGCAACAAGCCAGAGTAAGGAGGTTGGAGGCAAGGTTTCTTGGCACTCTGCCTCCCTCTATCCCCTGGTGGCAGTAGTGCCCAACAGGGTGGGAATTGGTGCCCCGCTTTTACCAGGAAGATGTCAATAGAGCAGAAGGGAGAGCTGGCCAGGTACCTCCCGGTCTGTGGTGAGGCAGGGTGACTCAGTGCCCTACCCTTACCGAGGTGGTATTGGCAGGGCCCTGAGGGAACTTGAACATACACCCTCACACTACACCACACCAGAAAGACTGCCTATTAGAAACAAGATAAAATAGGATCTAGAGTCTCATAGTATGATATCCAAAATGCCCAGAGTACAATAGAAAGTCACTTGTCATACCAAGAACCAGAAAAAGCAAAACGTGAATTTGAAAAGACAATCAACAGATGCCAACACCAAGAGAAACCGGATTTTAAAATGATCTGACAACAATTTTAAAGCAACCTCTTAAAAGTGCTTCCCAGGGAATTACAAATTCTCTTGGAATAAATAAAATATTAGTAAATTTCAGGAAATAGAAATGATTTAAAAAGGAACCAAATGGAAATTATAGAACTAAAAAAAGAGACAATAACCAATGTAAAAACTCATTGGATGGGCTCAGTAGAATGGAGAAGAGAGGATAAAATCTGTGAATTTGCAGACAGATCAATAGAATATACACAATATGAACAGCAGAGAACATAGGAAAAATACCTTGGACACGTTACTTAAACTGTCTAGATTTCATTTTCCTCATCTTTAAAATGAAGGTCATGTTTGTAGCTATGTCAAAGGCATGTTGTGACAATTGATTGAGATGTATCTAAAAGGCTTATTTGTCAGAGTGCCAGGCACATAGTCAATCCTCAATAAAAGTTAACTACTATGCTTATTATAATCACCCTGTGTAGATAGCCATGTGATTTTATCTCTTTGTACAGTTAATTCAACTCAGTCTGTAATTCAAAATGAGAAACACTATTCTCAGAAGTTGAGGGAGAGATTAGTGGTGGTGGGGGCTGGGTAAGGAAGGTTTCCTGAATGAAACATTTTAATCAGGGCTTGGAAGATGTCATGGGCCTCGGGATGAACAGGAGACTGGTCCCTTCCTTACAGAAGAGGCAGGTGCCTAGAAATGAGAAAGACGTGGTTGGGAGCTAACAAGGGCTACTACTGGTGTTCTTTTTGCCTCCTTAAGCTAATGCGGATAAAAAGAGCAGTGACTGGACAGACAGGAAGGAAGGCCTCAGCCTCTTGGGGACCATTTAGGAAATGACTTTGGCACAGAATGTGGTTTTGGTCTAAGTGAGCTCCTAAGAAGCAAGTTGCTATGCTAATTAGCCCTTAAATGTCTCCTCTCTGTCTCCTAAGCCATGGAAACACCCTACATTTCGGTTTATTTGAAGTCATCTACTGTTAGCAACAGCTGTTACATATGCCTACACGTGCCCGTGTGCACACATACACTCACATCACACTCACATCTACACTCATACACAGTTATACATTGTCAGTACACACTTGCAGACATACATGTACATCCACATACATTCACAGTCACACCGAGAGTTGCACCGTTTCACAATTACACATCCCACAGACACTCATGCAGTCAAGTACACTGACACTCACTGTCACACATTCAAACTCACACATGCAGCACACATCCACATCCATTCATATGCACAACCATGCACAACCACATACATACACACTTAAGTCATACAGACTTAAGAAACACCATACACATACAAGCAGTCACCCACATGTGCTCACACCTCCCATGGAACATACATACACACACATGCACAAGCACCTTTTAAAACATCTCAACACATTTAATTTCATAATATGTTGTAATATGTAGACAATTTTCATATAAGCTAAAAACAGTTTAGTTAAGAATAAATCTCTACCAAGGTCACATAGAGACTCACTTTTCTTTGTGTGAATTCTCTAGGTTTATTTTTGTAGGAAAGCACCCAAGATTCTATAACTTCTTTTAATAGACAACACAAACGTAATGTTACTGTTCTTGCAATTTGCTTTGGCTTACTGTGGTACTTTTTAATAGTAACATACATTCTGGCTGTAAACCTTAAACAAGTGCCTATCTGGTTTAGCATATCCTTTGTACCTTCTCAGCATTTTCAGTTTTAGTCTATTTTCTGAAACAGCCATTTATTTTTCAATTGGTCTTGCAGGTTGTTTTTCTCAGAATCATCTTTTTGTAGTGGTCCAATTAATATTCCAAGCTTAGGATTTTTTATCTTGATCTTTGGAATCTCTGAGACTTTTTTCTTCCTTTTTTTTTTTTTCAATCACTTTCATTTTATTCTCTTTCACCTCTACTTGTTTTTATAGAAATATCTCTTTTTTTATGGTTCTGACTTCGGTATCGCCTTTAATATTACAGCACACTGCTTTTTCACTCTAGCTGTGAGTAGCCTGCAAGGGCAGACAGAGAACTAAAACCCGCGATGAAGAGCCTGCCATCATTTGCACAAGGTCCCAAATATACATTTATCATGCTGTGCACCTAATGGTTGGGTCCATCACCAAAGCAATAAAGGAAGCATATTAAGCAGATATATTGGTGCTGAGGATGGTTGCTTAAGAGAGTATAAATAAACAAAATAGTTCTCAAAGAGGTAAACATCACCTGAGTTTCCATCTTAGCAAAGACAATTGGGAGCCATAATAATAACCTGGAATTTCTTCTTTATAGGCTTCTTGGTTTTTAGTTAGGTAAAAAAAGGTCTGTAATTTAGATCAGGGCCATTGGTTCCATAACAGTCAAACAGGGACTAATAATGCCAGTTAAACAAGTACTATACCTCATCTCTGACCCAGGATAATATGGCTCAGAATAAGAAAGGACTTAGGTAAGTAGGTATATTTTTACCTTCTTTTTTTTTTTTTTTTAATTAAGCTGGATCTGTTAACCCAGACAATTTTAGACTAGCCCAGTAGGGAAATTAGGTAAATGTACGGTGACCCAGAAGGAAATTGTGCTTTCCAGGAAGCTAGGGAGGAGGGCGTGGGTCTGTACTGGTTTGCTTCTATGCTGCTTTCCCCGCCCTGCTCTGCCCCGACGTGACATGATTTCGGATGCTGTCAATTCTTAGGTGCCCAGCAGGCTGACTGGCCTGTTTCATCGACGGAAACTAGTCCAGGCCTGTTATTCTTCGGCTCAATTTTTATTCTTCCCCTTGGTTTTGGTTGGTTGTGATAGACAGAGCAGTAACAGCCTTTTCTATGGCTCTTTGCAGTGTATACGGCCTTCACATTAATCCTCAATCTTGTGAGATAGCGTGAATTACCCTTTCCACTGATCAGTGAGAACATGATCTCAGAAAAGTTGGATGATTTGCTCAAGAACCATGCTTTTCCCCTTCGTGGCCAAAGTATTTGCTGAATATCCAGTTCTTCCCTACATTTACTAGTGCCCTTGTGGGAAGACGGGGCATTTAAGAGCCAGTGCATGACTCTCTGATCCCTTGCTCTGAGGGTCTCTGTTACCACAGTGACCTCGAAGCCATGTCTTGAGATGCTGGAGCCCCAGGATGCAAGTGGACTGGATTCTTGATTCTCTTCTTGAAGGGAGCTGCCCTGGAGAGCTGCCAGACTTGCCAATGGTGATTTTGCCTGAGTGAGAAAAAAAACCTATGATATATTTAGTTATTGAGATTTTTTTTTTTAATGGAGGTACTGGGCATTGAACCCAGGACCTCCTGCATGCTAAGCCTGTGCTCTACCACTGAGCTATACCCACTCCCCTAGTTACTGAGATTTTAATTATTACTTATTACTGCAACATAACTTAGCCTATCCACTGTGGTAAAATAATCCTTATTTTTATTTAAGTATATATATAGTTTAAAAATATGTTTTGTATAGATCAAATTTAATCTCCACAAGAATTCTGAAGATTAAATAGTATATTTATTTCTACTTGATCAGTGTCATAACACTACTGATGTATTCAGATTCTTTTCTGCTCTTTTAAGACTAGAAATCTTTCATGCGTAGAATTATCACAACTGGGATTTTATACTTTGATCAATGGCTGCCTAGAATTCAAGCTCCACAAGGATACTACATTCTTAAGCCTGAATTAGGTGGTTAATGGTTATTTGTTGAATGCAGTTAATATATGAGTGCCGGTATCAGCCGATGAGCGCATCGTATCCCTGTGGACAAGCCGCACAGATTCTATTTAGAACTAGGAGAGTTAGTTGTGTGATTTGAGTAATCCATGGCATTTGGCAAAAGGAGCTTGATTAATTTGACTTCATGATAGGGATATATCTACCCCCTGCCCCAAGACAGGATGGGCCCTGTGCTTGGGCCAGAAAATCCACCCTTCTGGCTGTTTTGATATGGGAACTTACTGACTTCAGGCCCTTTATGTTTTCATGTTAAAAATGATCTCTATTGGTGAACAGCCTGCATGCCCAGTTTATTAACAGAATACATTCTGATGGCATGCTAAACTTTGCCACAATTACTCTGGAGGCAGAGCCAATTTCACTGCATTTTATGCTTTAAGACCGGAGAGAAAAATCCACGATGGCTTTGGTTGTAATGATGTCATTAATTGTGTGAACCTTAGACTCTGATCTTTTGACACTGCAGGTGTTAATTACAGATATTAGATATTAGTAGGGGTGCTGGCTTGGAGCTGTTTACATAAACACCGAGTGAATGGCACTCTTAGAACTCTTCTATATTCAATGCAACTGTTTACACAGGACAATGACTTTTTTTTTTTTTTTTTTTTTTTTTTTTGGTGGGATAGAAGCTTTGAATTGTTTCATCTCTTGGGATGATGGATTTATGCTGACCTGGCCACATTTTTGTGAGTCTTCTTGGTATCCTAGAGTGATTTTTGAGACAACTGGCTAGGACTAGCATAGCCTGTGACATGGAAATAAGTGATATTAACTGACAGATGAATAGATTAATGGCTCTGACCTTATTAAAATAATGTGCTAATCATCTGAACTGAAGAGCACTGACTTCAAAGAGAATTCTCGGAACCAGGGATAGCGACCAGGCCAAAATGCAAAACGAGTGGATGTCTTCTCTGGATTCAATCAGCGGTACAAATCCTGCTCACCTGTATGAGTCTAGCCACCATGGGCTTACGGACATCCGTAATTAGGTAACTTCATCCCTCCAGTGAAGTCTAACAAGGAAAATGCAATAGCACTCTGCCTGTTTAGACACAGCTCTTCCCACCTGTGCCCACGAAGAGGCTATGTGGTAACAAGAAGAAAAAGCAGTGGGTGCACTGCTTGCGGATGGAGGGCAGTCAGCTCAAAGCAGACAGAGGGAACAGTACAGGGCATGACTAAGAGTGATGGACAGCGAGGAGGCTGTGGCTCCAGACAGACCCCACTGAGATGTCATCTGAGATGGGGCCACCGGCTAAGTGTGTCTGCTCATGGGGCAGAATCACAGGGTCCCCACCCGCAAGTAACCCAAGGTCTTTTCAGCCAAATACAGGCAAGGCATCTGGAGAGGAAAGGCATGTAGGTACCAAAGCTGATCTTTTAATCAGACGGGTAAGCTGAGGGGAGTGACTGTTGGCCAGACATCGGTTGTTTAACTTGGAGGGCTGGAGCTCTGGTCCCCAGGCTCACAGGAAGCAGAGTGCCTCATGATACATTATTCAGGAAAACTTCATTTCTGACCATGCAGGTGTTCAACCACTTATCTGGTTTCTTTCATAATTTCCTGAGCAAATCCTTTGAAGTTGCAAAGTGTTGTGGTGTTGTGAGTCACTGAAGTGAATTATTATGGAAACATGTATTCAGGTGTTTCTGAAGTTGTAGGGAGCAGAATGCATTTCCTGTCTGTGTTTCAAAACTTAGTCCACAAAGTAAGGAAAGAGTTAAGAGTGACTAATTTAAAATTCATGGCTTGGGAAACAGATTCTGAATGAGAGAGATGAACAGTTCCCTGAAATAAGAAAAAAATAGGAGGAAATGTAGAAGTTTCCATCAAGTGAGATGAAAGTTGTCAGTGGATTGTGCAGGGAAATGGGATAACATTGTCTGGCAGCCTAATTCCCCTAAATCTCCATGGCGGGAGTCTTAAGCCAGAGATGATTTTTTATTTTTTATTTGGCTGTTCTGTTTTTCTTTCTCTTAAATTTCCTTTAAAAGAAGCCTAAGAAGCAGCATGCAAAGCATTCAGAATAATGCAAATTTACTCTCAAATGCTGATAAATGTAAAATAGCATTTTTTTGGCATTTGAACAAAATGCATTTCTTGTGCCATGGAAATTCTTGTTTTGTGGTAGTCTGTGTCATATTAGGTCATATTTCACACACTAAGCAGACTTGAACCAGCTTGGCCATTTCTGACAATGAGGCCCAAGACATTTCTTTCAAAATTTCCTGTTGTAAAAAAAAGAGAAAAATTCCCATTGAAGAATCTTTGTTTAGTGTCATGGAAAGAATTGTTGGTTGCACAGAAGTCTTTTAAGGAAGAAAACCACTATGTAAATAGTAAGTATTATTAAATCAACCCAAATTCTCCACTGCATGAGGCAGAAAACAAGCTTTCTCAAAAACCAGTGGCAGAATGAGTTTCTAGACTGAGAGGGTTTGGGAATGGAGGGTGGGGGGAGGAAACCCATCACCTCACTCCTCGCCAGGGCAGTGAGCCGGGAATTTAATAATCCCAATAATAATAGCAAACACGCTTACCTTGTGCCAGGAATTTTGTAAGCACTGCTTTCTGTATGGAGCTCAATGAATTCTCTTATACTCCATGAGGCAGGTGTGTTTTCACCCCTTTTTGCACATGGGAAACTGAGTGCAGAGATGCTATGACTTGTCAGAGATCATACAGGCAGTGTGGTGCTGCTGTGGGTTTAGCCAGCTTGGTCTACAGATCAAGACAACCACTCAGGGGAAGTGACTTATGGTTGATCAGGAAGAGACCCTCTGAGTTAAAAATATTTCCATAATACTCTCTGAGATTTACCTAAGTGTCTGAAGCCTGACCGATAAAAACTTCATTTGAGTTAAGTGGTAGACTTTATTCAGAGGAAAACCTCAGTAATAGAAGAGTAACATTTCCTTTCCTACATAATTGAGGGAAAGATGTTTTGAAGGAAAGAGAGGTTACTCTGTGTGTGAAGCCTCACAGGCTGGAGAGAGGCAAGGAGGGTGGGCAGCCAAGAGACAGCAGCCTGCCCACCACCAGGGGAACTGTGTTGGGAAGGCAGACAAGGCCAGAAGAGGCCACGCAGATGGGCTTTAAAAGTCAGGCCGACCTGAGTTTGAAACCCTCCCTACCACTTGCCAGGCGACTTCCTTCATCTCTCTTTGCTTTGGTATCTTCTGGTACCTTTTGGAGTGATTTTAAACAGATGAGATGATGAGGGTAACATTTTAGCACAGATGTTAGCACAAAGTGAAGAGGCAAAATGAACACAAATTCCAGACTGGGCTGCCCAGGGTCAAGTCCATAGGAACCTCACACATTGGTTGTGTGTCTTAGGGCCCATTAGTCAAACTCTCTGAGATCTGGGGCCCATTAGGGAATCTACCTCCCCATGTCGTCTGGGAGGGGTTGGTTGAATTAGTATGTGTGAAGTGTTCAGCATAGTCCTTGGCACGTAATATGTGCTCTGTGATCGTTGGCTATTTGAAGAGCAAGCTCAAAAAAATAGCAACTGATATCAGTAAGTATAAATAAACCTCCTTGGAATTTTTTTCCTAGCATGTCCATGCCATGCATGGCTACCTGTCAGCCTGTAAACAAGCTCTTTTCATTGGCTTTGAACTTTCCTATATCTCTTGTGAATTCTTTGCCTGTTGTTTTTGGTTAAATTCTGTCTCTTACCAAGTATAAGTTTGGTTCAAAAGTGTAATGCAGTGGATACCAAGGTGAGATTTTTTTTTCTTTTAGGCTTTTAGAAACAGTCACTGTAGGAACAAAGGATTCCATCTTTGTATTCAGATCGACAACCAAAGGGTGGATGTGAATTGTACGTGGCCTTGTTGTCCAAGGTATCAGGGAGTGAACCTTTGGTTTCCTGTTCAGTTTCCTGAGCTCTGTGTTCCAATGTGACACTTCAGAATTGGGGCAGTTCCAGAGTTTTGTTCTAATGATGCAGAAATGCAAGGACTCTAGCCGCTGGCCCAGTGCACTGTTGACAAGCCCACTTATAAGAATGTATTCGTCACTATTTCCTGGGAATATTTTTAAATGGTCTTGGTGCTTTGTTCTGGCCTCCGTATCAGTGTGCTCCGAGTGGCATTCCGCACAGGGACGTTGTGAACAAACACGAGAGGCTGGCAATCATATTTTCCTACTTAGTGATTGTTCACTCACCTATCCACCCATTCACTTAAAACATGTTTATTGAGCCTCTACTATGTGCCAGGAATTATTCTAGATGCTGGGGATTCAGCAGTGAACTGACACACACCTCTGCCATCAGGGTGCTTGCATTCTAGTGAAGGGAGAGAACAACCCAGGTAGGTGATGTGTGTGCCACGTGAGGTGGTGATAATGGACTGAGGAAGAGAACAAAGCAGGAGAGGTTGGGGAGGTGGGGGGGGGCTAGGAAACCCTCACCAGAGGGATGTTTGAAGGAAGATCTGCAGAGCTGGGGAATGAGGTATGTGGGAAGGACATTCCCGGCAGAGGAATGGAGTCAACAAGAGTTTAGGGCAGGGCGAGGGGCCTGTGGTCAAAGCTGCAGAGGAAGAGTGAGTGAGGGGGAGAGTAACTGGGAGTCGAGTCAGAGCATCGGCACATTATCTGGTCATGGTAAGAAATTTGGTTCTTTTCAGGGTGGTGTGGCAAGCTACTGCAGGCTCTCAAGCAGAGGAGTAACCCAACCTGAATCTCGTTTTACCAGGTTTGTTCTGGCTGCTGGATTGAAAGACAGAAAGTTAGGTAACAAACAGCAAATGGAGGTGGGCAGTTACGGCCCTATTAAAGTGATCCAGGGAGAGAGGCTGTTAAGGGATCAGGGTGCTGGCCTGGTGGTGAGAAGTGGCTGGATTCTGGGAACATCCTGGAAGGTAAAATACAGCCACTCTGGAAAAATAGTTTGGCAGTTTCTGAAACAAAGCAAAAACAACAAACAAACAAACACACATAAAACCCTAAACATTTATTTATCATATAACTCAGCAATTGTACTCCGGGGTAGTTATCTCAGAGAAATAAATACTTACGTTCACACAAAAACCTGTACAGGATTATTCATAGCAGCTTTATTTGTAATAGTGAAAAAAAAGAATCACAAACAATCAAAATGTCCTTCCATGAGTAAACTGTGGAATACCCACACCACAAAATACTACTTGGCAATGAAAAAGGAACAAATTATTGATACACGCTGCAACTTCTAGGGACCTGAAGGAAATCACACTGAGTGGAAAAAAAAGCCCATCTCCAAGGATCATTTTCTATATGGTTCCATTTATATGACATTTTTAAAATGCCAAAAATCAAAGAGATGGGAAACAGATGAGTGATTTGCCGAGGTTACGGAAGAGGGGAGGGAGAGGTTATAAAAAGGGGTAGCACGAGGAAGTTCTTTGGTAATGGAATCGTTCTGTCTCTTGATTGCAGTGGTGGTTACAGGAAGTTACACGTATGACTAAATGACAGGGCGCAGTACATACACACCAATGCCATTTTCCTGATTTTGGTAACATGCTGTAGTTATGTAAGACGTAACATCGATGGAAACTGGGTAAAGAATACATGGGATCTCTGTGCTATCTTTGCAACTTCCTGTGAATCTGTAATCATTTCAAAAAGACAAAACAATTATGCCATACTATTAGCTGACATGGGATTAAGGCAGAAGCTTCAGGGAAGGAAGGGAATGAGGAGGGCTCTGAGGCTCAGGCAGGGTTGTGGCTCCTTCACGGGGTCTCCTGCATTCTTTGGCACTCTTGACAGCATTTGTGGTTCCGTTTGAATTTCTGTACTTGTGTGAGGCTTAGAGCTTTCTAATAATAATAGAAGATGCTGATCAAGGGAGGTAATGAGTGAAGTGAACAGAATTTGCTGGCAGAACTGATGGAGGGTAAGAGAAAGGGGAGCCAAAGATGACTCTGAGAGTTTGGGCTGGAACAATGGAAAGAATGGAGTTGCAGTTAACGGTCAAAGGAGCTAATTTGGGGGTAAATATCAAGAGTTCAGGTTTAGACACGACAAGGTTGAGACGCCTATTTGAATCTTTGGAAATCATCAGCAGGAAAATGCTATTTCAAGCTATAAATCTAGATAAGATTACTCAGGGAGTGAGTATAGACAGACAATTCAGGGCTGAGCTTTGATACTCCAACATTTAGGGATTTAAGAGATAAAAGGAACCAGAAATGAAAATCAAGGTGGAGTGTCCAGGCAGGTCAGAGCAATACTAGGAGAGTGAGCTGTCCTCAAAGCCAGAGAGGGAGGTGACAGGAAAAGATAGTTGTCACCTGTCTCAAATGCTGTTGAAATGTCAGTGAGATGGAGACAGAGATTGGACCAGAGCTTTAGCAATGTGGAGGGTGCTGCGAACCCTGATGGAGTTTTGAGGGCAAAAGGATGACCAGAAAGGATTCAGGTTATAACAGAAAGCATTAAGTTAAAAACACATCTCATGACAGTTCCTGGGGAACCTTGCTATAAAGGGAAGAAGAAAATGTGGAAGTAACTGGGGAGAGAGTTGTTTTTTTCCCCTTTTGTAAGCTGAGTGGGAGTGAGCATGTTGTATCCTGATGGTTGTATCTGGTATAAGAAGGAAACACTGATGCTGCACGAGATTGGAGCAAACAGCTGAAGAAATGTCCTAGAAGGGGCGAGAAGGGTTGGGACCCAGTGCTCAGGGGCAAGTGTTAGCTTTTTCTAGGAGAGGAGGCGAGTCCCAGGGTGCAGGTGTGGATGGGGGGAGGGGAACGTGTGTGGAGGTGCCAGCTCATGGGAGTTCCCTTTGGGTGGGTTCTATCTTTCCAGTGAAAGAGTCAGCAAGATCACAGCAGCTGAGGGTGAGAATGAGGAGGTGGGACTGGAGATTAGGGGAGAAATGAGGACTTGGGAGAGCGAGAAGAAGGAATGCTCCAGGGGTGCCTTGTGTGCTTCTTGGGCGGCACAGGGTGCCCACATGAGTGAGTGACCCCGAGCATGGAGCTGTGGTTCAAGTGCAGCTTGGTTCAGCCGCAGCACATGTGCCGTACGCAGTGAGGCCTCTCTACTGTTAGTTCGGTCTGTCTGTCATTGCAAAAACTGTGCTTCCTCTTTAGTCAATGATTCCACAATTTGTGCAACCCTCATGACTTCAAGTCTCTCTTAACCTTTGAGTTGAGAGGTTAATTTTGAAATCGTAGATTTTGGAAGAAAGAAAAAAGAAGAGGGGGGATGTCTCATGAGAGGAGGTGTGGGAATCAGAGTCAGGACAGAAAAGAGCACTGCTGCTTATTTCATCAGTTAAGAAGCGTGTGAAAGTGTTTTAAGTCACTGACACACAAAGACAGCTGGGCCTAATGGCATAGCTGGGATAGCTTTACTTGTGTTGCATTCATTCAAGTAAGTACTTATTGAGAATCAAGTGTTGGACCAGGCATTATGCTGTGTCCCAGGGACGTGAGAGCAGATGGTCACTGACCTTGAAGGGCTCTAGGTACAATGGGAGCAGAAGTGTAGAAAGTGTGGTGAGTGCAAGGATGCAAAGATAGAAATACACATCTGGGAACGAGGAAGGGAGGCTCGTGGATCCCATCTGGCAGTGGGTGAGAGTGATTCAGAAAGATGCTGAGCTCAGGAGGCTGGGATTGAGATTTATAGGAGGAGGGAGGGATAGCTAGGTGACAGGGTGGAAAGGGGAAAGAAAGCCATTTCCTGCAGTGACAGAGCAAAGGTGAAAGAGTAGGAGGGAAGAGAAGCAGGGAAATAAGGGCTCCAAGGGAGAGTCTCCAGGGCTAGACGGAAAGGACGAGAACACGGGGGAAGAGCAGAGAGGGGTCGGAGAACGGCTCTGACCTGGGGAACCTGTATTTTATTGCTAAAGCCCTGTTAATTCTGTATCTTCTTGCAAGCCTGGCTGGGACCTAGGAGAGGAAGAGGAAGTGACCAATAAGGAAATAAGGGGGGGGGGGTGGGAAGAAGGCCAGCTTACTGGTGGGTGTGGCTGGGATAGTCCCCAATGACTGAGGTCCCAGTGTGGAGCCGGCCTTTCCCTCTCTCCCAGCCTGGATCAGAGTTTGTGCCACTTGTCAGTAAGCCAGGGGGTCAAGGAAGAGCCCTAGACCAGACATCAGGAGACCTGGGTCCTTGTCTCTGAGGTGAACTCACTGGGCAAGTCATTTACTTCTGGGCCCTGCTTTCCTCATCTGTTAAACCAGGTGGTTGGGTCTGAAGCACAGCTGAGTCATCCCTGGAGAATGTTCCCCAGACATTCAACCTTAGTGACTTCAGGGATATCCTATTTCATTCCCCATTAAACTCCACAGTGCTACGCCTCTTTCATGCTGGTGAACTATTCTGATTCAGGCAGCTGGCAGGGCATCTGTGACCTCTCTCCATTTGTCCTCTTATTCTCCTGTTATTTAGTGTTACTGGTTGCCATAGAAGAAGATTTAGTACTTCCACGGAGAGGATGATAGACTGTCAACCCTGTGGGTTGATGTTCTGAGAAGAGTGAGGAATGTGTGTAATAGAGATGAAGATGGGGTGATGATGGTGAAGATGATGATGAAGATGCATGATGATGGTGAAGATGGGGATGATGGTGATGATGAAGATGGGGTTGATGATGAAGCTGGGGATGATGATGATGGTGAAGATGGGGTGATGATGGTGAAGATGAGGATGATGATGAAGATGGGGGTGATGATGCTGAAGATGAGGATGATGATGAAGATGGGGGTAATGATGGTGAAGATGGGGATGATGGTGATAATGGGCAAGATGGCGATGATGGTGGTGATGGGCAAGATGGGGATGATGGTGAAGGTGGGGATGATGATGATGGTGAAGATGGGGATGGTGATGATGGTGATTCTAATAGCTAATGTTTATTGATCACCTATTTTTAACATAGCATTATCACATTTAATATTCACAACAAATCTTTCATGTAAACATTTCCATTATCTGCATTTAAAAGATGAGGAAATTGAGGTGCACAAAGGTAAAGTAACTATCTCAAAGTCACATGGCATTTGAACCCATGTATTATGACCATGGCTTACATTGCAGCATCACAGGAGGCTGCCTCCATGTATGGGAATGGTGGCTCCGTGTGGAGATCCAGAGCACCATTGGAGGGAGTGAGTAACAGAGGGAAAAGGGAAGGAAGGGTGAGGGTTGGGGAGTACATCATTCTTGCAAGTCCGCGGCAGGCTTCCAGATACTGAATGCTGCCAGGAGTTACAATTTCTGTCAGTTGACTTACATTTTTCTAAGGGTTACTATGCATTGCAAGATGAAAAATGTGGCTATAATAGCAAGAGAAAGGCTTTCCAGGGGAATCAAGCGTTGCAGCTCAGTTAAAATGGCGGAGGGAAAGGTTGGAACAGCACCTCTTCCCTCACCTTCCTCCCCAGCTCTGGAGGCCACCCCCTGGTGACTTCAGCCTCCTCTAGCCAAACATGGCTCATATACCAGGGATTTGACTCTGGCTCAAATGACCTACTATAAAACAGGAATGCAAATTTCCTGTTTGCTATACGGAAATTTTCTTTGTATGCCAAATTTACCACAAAACCACATGGCACATAGCACCAGGGCTATTGTAAGTGTTTGGTTTTACCAGCGACTAACTGCAACTTGAATGATGAAGAACTTTCTCATTCATCAGAAATCAAAACCTGCTCTATTCAACAAGAAATCTTTAATAATTTTCTGGTCTTTCCTGCAGCAGGCTGTGAACCATTTCTGGAAATAATTATTCCTTGGTTGCAAAAGTCCTACAAAAGAGGTCAACGGGTGAAGGAAAGAAATGACACATTTCCAAAAATCTGCTTTCCTCTTTCAAATACTTTTCTGGCCACTTCTTTTTCCTGTTGCGTAATCAGGCAACTCTTGGTCTGATGAGGCAAGCCTGCACCCTCTTGCTATGGATTTTTGGCGGTTGGTCTTTTTGACATTTGGGGGCTGAAAGGGGCCCAGTGGGTGGTCTCTGCCAGGCACTTAGTGTGCTGTAGATGCTCAGTAGATGTTAATTATCAATGATGGTAACAAGGCTGACAAGATCCTCTGTTCCCACTGTTCAGCTTCCCTCTTAGGTGGGGGAACAGACCAGTGTGAAGCAGAAATATTGGTGGCCACTTCCTCCTTTAATGCAAGGCTCTGTGGGCCCTGGCTGTCGCCGTCCATTACCATTTGAATAACCTATTGTCCTAAGAATAAAGGAACTAATTTCCTTTCTACCGTGCTACTAGGGTCAGCAGTAACTCATTTTAGGATGCTACAGTTGCTTGCAATTATCTTGCTAGAGAATGAAGAAGTATTTGGAAAAATCCACTCCCTGGTGGTGATGCTGCTGCTCTTATTTTGTTTTCCATTATGCTGAGTAACATTCCTCTCCCTTGGCCTCCAGAACTCTTTACAAAGTCTCCGTGCATAAGAGTGATGCCAACTGCAGGGAGATGAGTGCTCTACACATCTTCACCTTGTCTTGTTTCTGGTGCTCTCGGCCTCCTGACTTAACTCTGTGTCTTCGGGGATCCATTTCATGGGGCCTTGGAGTCTGGGATGTATCTTCTTCTATCTGTGTTTTCTCGCTGCCATGATTTCTGTTACCCGAAACAGTAGGGAATGGGTTCATTTCTGAAGTTAAGAGTAAGCTTGGAGATGAAATGAACACATTTCTCGGCATGTATAAATGTTGATATACTAAAAATGCCCAATTTTTAAGTAAAGTGATGCCAATCTAGGGAGCTTTGAGTAATTTAAGAATAAACATTTAAGAATGGTTTCTTTGGATGTTCAGGAGACACAATCTGAAAGTATGTGACGGGTGGATTTTGTGACTTTATCAATTGTTCAGTTCAGTTCTTTTGATGGGGTGAGGGGGTTCAGTTATGATCTGTGCAAGGGTGTAGGGAATGAGAACCCCACATTGTGTGTTCAGACAGGGTGTTGTGGTCTGGAGAGGAAAGACCTGCCCCTGGAATCTGGGATGGCTAAGAAGTCCTTGGGGCTTTGGGATCCTTCACTGATGTTTGGGATTAGACCATGGCGGGGGGTGACTTTGTACTTATGGAGGATGGATCAGCTCCCAGACTAAGTGGCCTGGAGAAGAGGGGATAGTGTTTGGAGCATCCTGGCTAGAGAGCAGGCTTCTTGGAACCTGTAGTAGTTAATCTTATGTGTCAGTTCGGCTGTTATGGAGCCAAGTTGTTTGGTCAAACATGAGTCTACATATTGCTGTGTAGGTATTTTTCAGATGTGATTAACACTTAAAATCAGTAGACTTTGAATAAAACAGATGACCCTCCATAATGTGGGTGGACCTCATCCAATCAGTTGAAGGCCTTCAGAGAAAAGACTAAGGTCCCTGGAAGAGGAAGGAATTCTGCTTCTAGTCTGCCTTTGGACTCAAAACTGCAACATTGACTCAGCTGGAATTTCCAGCCTGCTGGTCTGCCCTGCATAATTTGGACTTGCCAGCCCCTACAATCACTTGAGCCAATTCCTTAAAATTAATCTATGTATATACACCTTATTGGTTCTGTTTTTCAGAGAGCCTGACTCATTCAGAAGCTGGTTGGATCCTGGATTGAGACTTTGGCGTGTGTTCTTGGGACTCCTGGAGGAAACTGCACCTGGAGCTGTAGGCAACCATGGGGACTCCAAGTGTGACTGTCCTTCCAAGCTGGCTTCAAATCCCTAATTCACTCAGGCTGCCCTGTGGTTCAGACTTCAGTGTCAGCAGATTGTGGTAGCTCACTTGCCTTTGGCTGCCAAGTCTCATGGGTGACTGATGGGTTATTTATATTTGCAGATTGGGATTTAGTTGGCCTATTCTAAGTATATGACAATGTCTCTGCACCTCTGTTTCCTGTCTCTAAAGAATTAATGACTGTCCTGACAAAGATGGAGAGCCTGTTTGGGAAGGAAGATGGAGCAGGAAAAATAGAACATTTCGAGCTCCAAAGGTGTCATGTACTTTGGCAGGGGGGACAGAAAGGGATTGGGGGTGTCGCTGAAGATGGAAAACGTTGAGTTGTATTAAGTTAACCAATTAAATTAGGGCAAAGAGAGGCCAATGAGGAGAGAGACGAGGACTGCAAGTCTCAAGAACCGGGGCCAGGCTGGAGGCAGGCAGTGGGCCTTGGGCGGTGGAGGGGGATTCAAGTTATGAGGCAGGTGGTAGGCACAGAGGTCAAATGAAGGCTGGCTCCACTCTGCACTGGTTACCCACTACGTGTAGTAGAGGATGCCCTGCGGCCTGCAGAGCCACAACAGGTGACTGAAGTTTATATAAACGCGATTGAATCCTGTTCATTTTCCCCTCAGGGGCTGTTTCCTCTTTACTTTTTTACAGGTTTTCGTTTAGTTGACTTGCTTGCTGGTCTTTAGGTTTTGGTAGAAGTTTCACCTGACAACAACCTCCATAAATGCAGATCTAGGCAGATAATTTGGAGGTGTTGCGGTATGTGTGTGTGTCACCTGCTTTTAAAGCCTCATAAACCAGGGCTGGAAAGTGACCTGCCCATACACGTGGCAGATTTACCACCGGCACCACCAGAAATTGATGTCATGGCTTCTACTCAGTTGCATGCAATTACTACCTTACTCTAGATGGACATTGCAGTGTTATTTTAAAAATTAGAGTGATTCTTGTTTGTCCCTCCGATATTTTTATGATATGTAAATGAGGGGCACTCCAGGTCATTCTTATTATATTTACATAATTTTGAGTCTAGCTTTCTTTATAAGAGCAAAGTTACTGGATTATACCAAAGCTATCATCAATGGCATATAAAGGAAGGGATGGTGGGGCATCTGGGAAGTTCTTGTGGGGCCAGAAAAGATGCTGGGAAAGATGAAGCCATCTGCTCAAGTCTATCTGAAAGGATGGTGTTAGGGAGCTGCCAGTGTTGACTGGTGTGGAGTCTTTGCTCTCATGGGAGATACACGCAGGTGCTGAGTAGCTGGTGATGGGAAGGATGACACATGATGTGGTCTCTGTTGCTTCAAGAAAAGAGCAGATGCAGATGTGACAAGCCCAGCTGATCTATCACACAACGTGTCATCCAGTTATTTTGTCATTTTTGCCTGAGCTGTTGGATGTATATGAAATTTTCTGGGGTCTGGATTATAAATCTAATTACACACTAGTCATTCTTGTGCCAGTTAATGAGAGACTAGGAATGTCCCGACTTTAACTGGAAGTCACGGGGCAACTCAGTCAATGGAAAGAGAGACCTGGAATCGCCGTGAAAGGGCAGGCACACTGAGGAGCCCTGCTGTGGTCCATCAGCCCAGCTTTGGGCTTGATCTAGACATCAGATTAGTTCGTGTGGTTATTGGTTGGCCCCAGGACTCATCAAGGTTCCATTCTGTTAGGTTACTTGGAGCCAATGGCAAATTTATTACTCAAAGTTCCAGAACCCCCTGCTCTTCAGGTATTAATTCTGTATTGTTTAGGATTACATCTGGCTGCATACGACAGAGAACCTAAAGTTGTTGAAACACATATGGTATTTTCCCTCATGTACAAAGTGAAGAGGGAATTGGTCCAAGCCTGGTGTGATGTATTCCGGAGTTCTCAGGGGTCCGGGCCCCTTCCTGCTCTCTGTCCTACAATTCCTGAGGTACATACAGCCTTTATTCACATGGTCCCAAATAGCTCTTACTGCTTTGGCCATCACATCTATGTTTTAGGCAGTGGGATGGAGGATGTGTAAAGAAGGCTCTGTTCCTTCCCTCTAGGACATCTCTCAAAAGTCAGACACAACACCTGATGGGTTACCCAGTGTCCAGAACTTAATCACCTGAGAATGCTGAGCTGCAAGGGAGCTGGAAAATACACACTTTATTCCTGGTGGCCAGGGGCCCAGCTAAACGTCAGTGCTCAGTGACTAAGGAAGTAGGGGAGAAGGGATATTTTAGACATCTAGCAGTCCCTTCCTCCCTTCTGCCACATGTTGCTTGATAGTGTTTAAATTTACATATTTTTAAAATGCAAGAATTATTGAAAGCAGAGAAAAGGAAACCCTTGTGCACTGTTGGAATGTAAATTGGTGCAGCCACTATGGAAAACAGCATGGAGGCCCCTCAAATAATTCAAAATTGAACTACCATTTGATCCAGCCATCCTACTTCTGGGAATATATCTGAAGGAAAGAAAATCACTGTCTTGAAAAGACATCTGTATCCCCATGTTCACTGCAGCATTATTCGCCAACCTATTGTAAATAGGTTTCCAACCAATGGAAAGAACCTAAATGTCCATTGACAGACGAATGTATAAAGAAGTTGTAGTATATGTATATATACAATGGAATATTATTCAGCCATAAAAGAAGGAAACTGTCATTTATGGCAACATGGATGGACCTGAGGGCATTATGCTAAGTGAAATAAGTCAGACAGAGAAAAACAGATACTGTATGATCTCACTTACATGTGGAATCTAAAAAAACCCTGAACTCATGAAAACAGAACAGATTGGGGATTGCCAGAAGTATGGGGTAGTTAGGGGTTGGGGGAAATGGGTAAAGGTCAAAAGGTACAAACTTCCAGTGACAAGAGGAATAAATCCTTGAGAAGTAATATACTGCCTGGTGAGTACAGTTAACAATACTGTATTGTATATTTGATAGTTGCTAAGAGAGCAAATCTTAAAAGTTCTCATCATAAGAAAAAAAAATTTGCGACTGTGTGAGGTACGGGTGTTACCTAAACTTATTGTGGTGATCATTTTGCAGTATAAACATACAGCAAATCATTGTCATGGATACCTTAAACTAATACACTGTTATACATCAATTATATCTCAATAAAACTGTGGAGGTGGGAGGAAGAAATGAGGCGTGGATAAGAAAGGAACTATTTAATGTCTACCCTGTACCAGGATGGGGTCAGGTCCCATGGAGGAATTAAATATGACTAAAATGGGTCAGAGAAATGGAGATGCTGTAGGTCCTGAGGCACAGTGTTATTTTATGTACCATTAGGGAAGAAAATCATTACTAGTTTTAACTGTAATAAAATTTACATTGTCAGATACCCCAATGATTTCAGGGATGTTTAAATGTGAAAAAAATATGCCTCTTAGAATTATTGCAATGAAGTACATCAGAGTGTGGATTCTGGTATCAGATTTTGGGAGTGGCTTATTTAATCTCTCTAAACCTCTGCACCTCCATCTGAAAAATGAGCATAATAACAGTTTCTAACTCATAGTATTGTGAAAAGATTAAATGAGATAATTCACATGTAGCTCATATCCCAATGGCAGACATATAAGAGGTGCTCATTAAATACTGGCTTTTAGTGGTTTTAATTAATTAATTTTAATTTTTATTGATGTATTTACAATATTTTTACAATATTGTGTTAGTTTCAGGTGTACTGCAAAATGATTCAGATATATATTCCAGATTATTTTCTATTATGGGTTATTACAAGGTATTGGATATAGTTCCCTGTGCTGTACAGTAAATCCTTGTTGCTTATCTATTTTGTGTATAGTAGCTATTATCTGTTAATCCCATCTACTAACCTATTCCTCCCTACCTCCTTTTCCCCTTTGGTAACCATAAGTTTCTTTTCTATGTCTGTGGGTTTGTTTCCATTTTGTATATAGATTCATTTGTATTGGTTTTTAAATTCCACATATAATTGATATCATATAATATTTATCTTTTTCTGTCTGACTTATTTTACTAAATATAATATTCTCTAGGTCCATCCATGTTAGGGCCAATGGCAATAATTTATTCCTTTTTTTGGCTGAGTAATATTCTATTGCATACGTATATCACATCTTCTTTATCCAGTCATCTGGTGATGGGCACTTGGGTTGTTTCCAAGTCTTGGCTATCATAAATAGTGCTGCTGTGAACACTGAGGTGCATGTATCTTTTTGAATTACAGTTTTCATCTTTTCTGGATAAATATCTAGGAGTAGGATTACTGGATCATTAAGTTTCTTCCCTCAAAACTGCTTAGTGGGAGACATGGCTAACATAAGAATGCTAACAAAATGAGAAGACGGGTGGGAAATCCCTCAGCCTATGTGTTCCAAGTGGGAAAGCGGTATTTGGATGTGGGCTGCTTCTCCAACTACAAAGAGAGACATGATCTGTTTAAAAGAGGTCAGTTGGAAGAGTCTTTTAAAAAATAGTTCTAGGACAGCTAATATGTGTGATAAATATTATGTCTATTTAAGTGATCTTGAGAAATCACTTCTCAAGTGATTTCTCAGCAGCAGGGAGAAATATTAAGCATTCAGACAATTCCATGACATTAGATCTCAGTTCCCCTTATCTGCCTGGAATGGACCCATCTGGGAAGAATGCCTCCTGAATAGAATTTCAGTCACTGGAAAGATCTGAATGTGTCTGAGGACATTACAGTTTCCTCCCAATGGGAGACTTACAGAACATGTTCTTCTGGAAAGTTCTCACATTTTCACCAATGACTGGACCCATAAGATCCTTAGTAAACTTGTCCCCTAGAGGCAAATATCTCATGCAGAAAGAGAAACCCCCATTTGTTTTCAAGGAAATGTTGACAGTTGCAAAAGAATAGAATCATCTCCCCAGAAGAAAGCTGATTATAGTAGGTTTTATAGTTCTTTGAGGAAGAATTCTTCCCCAACACATTTTCTTTGCTCTATTTGATTTAGAACAGAGTGCCTCTTTCAAGTGTGTTTATTCCTTTTGGGTAAGTGGTGCCTATGACATTTATGGCCTAGAATAGTGTAACGTATCAATTATGTTTTAGAGAAACTAACCAACCTAAAGTTAGCCAAGTTATCTTGAGAATTTTTGGTTTCATAAGGCACCTCATATATTATGTAGTTCAGGTTTGAGACAAAAAAGTTGAAAATCCCAGATATTGTATATGTCTTAACATATTATTTTATTGTGTTCAGGGAAATTTAAAAAATGGGTTAATCTTGCTTAATAACGTCTTTATTTCTAAGTTTTATATTACTTTAGGGCTGGCCTTGGGGGTTCCTTCATAATATTCATACAAAAAAATTTTCATTTGAACCTATGGAACTTGAATATTTCTTAGATTCCCACTAGCTGTGGAAGTGCCCTGGTTGAGGTGACTTTCACTGTGGTAGTCCTTTCATTCTTTGGGTCAACAACCACTTCTAAGAGTGGTTGATCTGTTATGTCAGGCCCTGATTTGTCATGGCTTCTGTGTCACTCAGGGAATCCTCCAGAATACAGAGGAGGAGAAGGCAGAAGCTTGCAGTCCTGGCCTCTCTGGTCCTATAGACTGGCTGCTGCCTCTCTGCTTGGCATGTACAACTTGCCCTTGACCTCTAATGACCTGGATAATTTATCCTCTGAGTAGCTATGGCCTGGAATTCTGCCTGCTGACCCAAGCTGTTCATCTCACCCTTCGGTCAACAGAAAAATGTCCTCTCCTTCTACAGCCCAGCTCTCTGTTTCTTGGGTATGTGGGTGGATGGGAGAGAAACAAACTGTCTTGTAAACAGCTTTCAAGAGATACATCTGTTTAAATTATATTACAAGCTCTCCAGGGGTGAAGCGGCAAAATTCACGCAGCAGGGTGGCTTTAGGGTCTTACTGATACAGCTTTGCACACATTTCTCTCTTTTTTTAGGGTACATAGGCATTCCTGCTCCTAACATTTTTGAAGCCCAGAGGAAGAGTAAAAATGGAGATCCACATATAAAAGTATAAATATGTAAAAGTATAAGTCAAGTGAACATATTGTTATATAAAATACATTTTAACGTACTATCTTCAATTTCCCTTCATCACAATGGAATTTCTATCTTTTAAATTTCAGCTTTTTTATTTTTTTGAACTCCATTTTGTTTTTTGTCATGATTATATCTTGTTTTCAACCTCAATGATCTAAAGTATGAAAAAAATATAATTTTTTACAGTGTACTAAATTTGAACACATTTAAAAAATACATGAATTAAAATAAATATAAACATTGAAAAATAAATTTTTTCATATTTTCCAAAAGGTTATTTTTTTCTTCTGAACTAGTAAAGGAGATCTATTGAAATTAGGAGAGAAAATTCAACTGGGAATTAATGAATATCATAAATATCAATTTTAAAAATAGAGCTGGTATTTTAATTTTAATTTTCTGAATATAAATTAAATCATTTAAATATATTTATAAAAATAAAACTATTATTACTTCTAATGTTCAATGTCCTTCTAGTTACCAATGTAAAGAAAAGATATTTTACCTCATGTATGTTATGTCTAGATCTTTTTGCATAGTTTTAAAGTATAAACTTATGTGTATATAATTTAAGAGTAATGTGAACTATCTAATATTGAAGAATGTTTCTCCTCTTCCACATGCATCTGTTGTGAGGGGTATGTTGATTCGTTAGTATCTCTAGAACCCCAAACGTGAAACTTGAAGAGAAGGAAGATAGCAGATGCTCAGTGGTGATGGGAAATGATACTTCATTTTGCAAGCATCCATTATACTCATAATATTGGGATGATTGTGCCACATTATTTAACATGTTTTTTCCCTTACTTAAGCACTTTTAGCTACTCACATCTTCCCTGCATTCTGAAGCTTTGTCAGTCTCTGAAGTTGGCAGAGGCATAGCCCACAAACCTTCATGGCATTTGGATGCAGTTGTCATTTCTTTCAAAGACAGGACAAGAGAAATGAAAAATTTCCCTGGGGCTCGAACGTCATTAATACTGAGAGCAGTTACTTAGGATTATGGATTGTGTTTAAATTCTGAGTCTTGGATTGCAAGAGACAGAGATGCCCAAGTGTTATTTTTTTGTTTTGTTTTGTTTTAACTTTGGGGGAAGATAATTAGGTTTATTTATTTATTTTGATGGAGGTACTGGGGATTGAATCCAGGACCTTGTGCATGCTAGGCATGCACTCTGCTACTGAGCTATACCCTTCCCCCTCTAAGTTCTTTAGTGAATTTCTTTTGCTTGGGTTTAAGGGCTTAGGCACCATCAAGAGACAATTTTAAAGGGTGGGCATCAGTGCACCGCCTGGCTCCATGCCAGCCAGCACTTCAGCTTTGGATACTCCGGTCTTGTGCTACTTCTCATCTGTCATCCTTGATTCTCTCCTTATTTACAGTGCTTTTCTCTGGGCACTTGGCTGTCCTTTCCAGACATCTAGTTTCCTCTAGACTTTTCGAGAAGACATATTTCTAGTTTACATGAATATCACTGTCATAGTATGAGTCCTTTCCATGTTTTGCATGTCCTTGTGTTGCCGATAGATGCAACCGGTGTTCCAGGTTCTTGTCCCGTCCCAGAAAGAATTCAGAGACAAGACATAGTGGTTTAAAAGGTAAAGTGAGGATTTATTAAAGGGTGGATAGTACGCTCTCAAGGGGAGAGCGGGCAGGCTCAGGTGAGCGGCTGCTCTGAGTTTCTTTGGCAAGTTAGCTACATAGGGTGTAAAAATGAATGGGCGGAATATTCATCGGGGAGGGAAGGGTTTGGTGTCGTATTCCCTGATTATCATCCCAACTCCACCTTCCCAAAGGGAGGAGGGATTTTTGTCCTTATTTAGTCTGGATCGGAAGTGTCATGGCGTCGGTGCATGATGGGTACTTCTGATCTGTAAGGCTAATTTTATTGAAATGAGGGCATAATGAACAAAAGATTACATTCAGACACTGGAACACTGGAAATTCCTGCCTTTTCTCACTTTTCTTTGTTCTTCTCCAGGCCACTTGTCACCCCAAAAAGCATGAACCCTTATCAGCCTCAAGGTTCCTGCTTTTCTTTCTCTGCCCAAGGACCCCTGTGACAGTGAAAGACATTTTTTTAGGGTCTCAGGAAAGACCCTAAGTACTTCCAGGAATGTGGCATAAATTCACCTGCTGGTCCAATACAGTCTCTTTTGTAGCCTACAAAAAAAATCATCCTGTTACATTTAAATTATTGTCTCTTGTCAGTAGTCTTTCTCAACACTGGTGGTCTAAAAAAATGACAAAAAGTTCCAGATATATAGTATCCTTTGAAGTAAGCTTGATCTTGTTGAGGGAGTGTATTGCTCTACTCCTTGGTTCTTCTGTTGATCTTAATTCCTTGTAGGAGGTTGTCCACACTCAAGTGTAAAAACAGAGACCATTTCTTCTTCTCGGGCAATACTTCTGGAGCTTCTAGTCTTTGGCTCTTCTGAGAAGGTCACTTTCCCTAGGCTCTGTGAGGAGAGCCCACACTGATAATTTATGATAAAAATAGAGAATTTTGGATAATTTTTTTGTTGAGATATAACCAACATATATTGTATTAATTTTAGGTATATTGTATACATTGCCACACCACATGTAATGATCACCACAATAAGTCTGGCTAACATTTGTCACCTCACATAATTAAAATTTTTTTCTTATGATGCAAATTTTTAAGATCTGTTCTTTTAGTGACATTCAAATATGCAATACAGTATTAACTATATTCACCATGCTGTACATTATATCCCCATGACTTAATATTTTATAACTGGAAGTTTGTACCTTTCGAACCCCTTCACCCATTTCTCCCGCTCTCCACTCCTTGCCTCTGACAATCATAGAATCTGAAACTGACAGTTCTATGAGTTCAGGGTTTTATAGATTCCACACATAAGTGAGATCATACAGTATTTGTCTTTCTCTGTATGACTTATTTCACTTAGCATAATGCCCTCAAGCACCATCCATGTTGTTGCAAATGGCAAGATTTCATTGTTTTTTATGGCTGAATAATATTCCATTATATATATGTCATATTTTCCAGATCCATTCGTCTGTTGATTGACAGGCTATTTCCATATCTCGGCTATTGTAAATAATGCTGCAATAAACATAGGGGTGCATGTATCTTTTCAAGTTACTGTTTTCATTTCCTTTGGCTAAATACCCAGAAGGAGTATTGCTGGATCATACAGGTAGTTCTATTTTTAATTTTTTTGTGGGACCTCCATACTGTTTTTCATAGTGACTGAACCAATTTTCATTTCCACCAAAAGGGTTCCCTTTTCCCTACATCCTCTCCGACACTTGTTACTTCTTGTCTTTTTGATGACAGCCATTGTAAAAAGTGTGAGGTGACATCTCATTGTGGCTTTGATTTGCATTTCAGTGGCTCAGAGTATCTGAGACCAATCATTAACTATCTAGGTCTCGCTTATCAGTTCTGCATCTCTCGTCAGGCCTAAACTCTTTAATCTGAGTACTTCTTCAGTTACCTTCCTGCTTCAGAATGATAGATGAGTCATTCTGACACCAGTACCATCTTTTCAGTTCTTCCCTGAAGTGTTAATTTCATACCCTTCTACAGCCCTTCTTCCCTTTCACTTTCTCCACATTCCATATTGAAATCTGCATGATGGTTAGGGGCAGCCCCTGAATCCTAGCTCCATCACTCTGTAGAATGTGACTTTGGGGAATTGCCCAACCTGTCAGTTTCCCTATTTATAAAATGGGGATTATAGTGCTGACCTCATAGGATGGTGGAAAGGATTAAATGAGATAATACGGGTAAAGTACTTGGCAGAGATCTGATATATGAAAAGTACTAGTAAATGGTATCTGTTGTTATTTGTCTTCCCTTTTATGTGTCTTCACGTTGTTTCACAGCTTTATATGAACATTAGTTGAATTGAAGGAGGAGAATTGAAGGGGAATTTCAAAGTTAATCAGCAGAACCAAGAGTTTTACCATAACCTACAGGATATTATTTGAACATAGAAAAATAGTGTACCTTCTCTGAGATATACTGCTTTAAGAAAGAAGGAGATTTTTTTCATGGATGTTACAAAAGCCAAACAAAATAAATGTTGTCTTTTTCTCCAGATATGGGTTTTTGGCACTATTTCCATTTCTAATGGAGTTGAAGTTGTCATTAATAGAACATTATCTGTATACAAAATACTAACAAGCAAATCTCACCAAACCCCCCAAGCAGAAAAATTCAAACACAGCCCACACAGCCCTCATGCTTTCTTAGTCCCCGACCCCTGCTATTACTAGGCTGGCAGTAAGGGTGGGCAGGTGGTGTGGGGAACACGTGCTGCTAATACATGGTTTCCATAGGAAAGAGGTTGTACTTTTGTTATGAAAAATACTACTTTAGGTCCTGCATTAAACTTACTACCAAAAAAAAAAAAAATGCATTAAAGGAAACAGAACTTGAGATAACTGAGAAAAAAAATCCAGTCAAAGCATTTAATGCTGTAATGAGCAGAAAAATGACTCCTTCCTAGAGTTGAAATAATTGAAACTCTCTATTAACATTTTAATTGGCTTTCTCTGCTTGTTTTCTCTTCTGCTTACCCAGTTTTCCTGAAAATTCTAAAAGCAGCGTCCCCTCCCTCATGCCTTTAATCTTGCTATTCCCAGGCTGCCGTTCCTCCTACCTCTCCACGAGTCCTAACAGTTCAAGGTCTTGCTGTTCCTCCTGAGACCTCCCTTCCCCCTGCTTGCCTTTTTATTGCTCTCTAAATAGTTTTGGTTAAATTTTAAGCTGAGTAGGAGCAAGGACCATATCTTATATTTTAAAAATGCCACGTCCCTTACAGTGCCCGGGTATAGTTCTGGACAAGAGTAGATGCAAATTTAATACATTTTTGTCTGATTGTTTGAAGACCTTCCTTTACGTGACCAGAAAATCAGAAAAATTGTCAAGACTTTGATCCCTTTGAAAATATGATTAATAAGACTTTGAGAAAAAAAAACTCTGCTCTTCATATGTTTTACAGTTTCTCTGCTCAAATTTTTCTGTGAGGTTAATGCAGGGCAGCCTCAGATAGTGAACGTGAGGTGTGCCTCCACATGCAGCAGGGAAGGCAGACAGATGCAATTGAAACCCATCGGAAGATGTTGGGCCCACTGACGTCCTTCAAAGTCCAACAACCCACATTTCTGAGCTCTCAGATAAAGTACATTCTTTACTGGGCATGTTTCCCCTAACAAACTAATAGCCCCTTATCAGAGTCAAACCCCACCAAAGCTTCACAGACCCTAAACCTCTTACCTCACCTACAGCCAATCAGAAACTTGTGCAAAAGCCGATCAGGGACCTTATGACCCAACCTTATAAAAGACCCCAGCAACCGGCCCTCGGTGCTCACGCAGGCACCCCTCGCCTTGTGTGGCCATTGTTGTCTGTGACAGCATACCCTAATAAACTCCTTCCTGTTCTTTCACTTAACCTCTGGTAAATTCTTTCACCAACCTGTGTGTCATTGGCTCACCGACAGGCTGCCGCACTGTGTCCCACAACAGGAGAGTAAAGGTGGCAGAAACACCAAACTGGAAAAGAAATTCATAAACATCGCAGACTTTGTTGTTACCATGAAGAATCGTCCCAAATGTATTAGATAACAACCTCAAATTCCCATGACACTGAACAAGCAGAGCGTCTGGAAAATAATCAGTTTGTCTTGCCTGTTTTTCTTGATTCAGCCAGGAAAACAACATGGAAATAGACTGCAGCGCAGTGGCCAAAGGAAAAAGGAAAACCCCAGCCCCAGAAGGCCACGCAGTGTGAGATGACCTCTCCGTTCACTCTCTCCTTTCCACCTGCTGCTGTTTGTGCTGCAGGATGTGCTGCTCTTTGTGGTGTCTCTGCTGGATCTGCAGCAGCTCTTCTTTCCATTGTTTGAGTCTCCCAGCTGATGCTACCTTCTAAACAGAACAAAACAAACCCACAGACAGTTTCCCTCCCTGTTCTAAACCAGCCATATTCTGATGTCAGGAAAGAGCAATTCTTTCTTTTTATTCCTTCATGTCTAATGGTAGCTTTGGGGGTGTTCTGACGTCTCTTAGAGTTTTCCTGTTTTAGGGTATAAGCATTCTGTTCTTTGTTGCAAATCCACATTAGATAATGTAGATGAGGGGGGAGTTTCCACTAATTACTGCATAAACCATTATGGTAGCTACGCAATAGAGGTTGTTGATAGATGGATTTGAAGATGAAACACTACAGTCATCTTCCGTTCTCTTGGCAGAAATGGTATTTGTACAATGCAGGTAGGCTTGTTTGTTCTGTTACTGATTTAATCCTTCCCTCTTTTCCTTCCTTCTCCCCTTGCCTTCCACCTCTCCTTCCCTGCTCTCTGCCTGCTATGCCGTGACTCTAAAGTATGATGATCTCCTAGTGTCTACTTAACAGTTGCCCACTTCATACAGGAAGCAGGAGAGTGGCCTGAGTTTGCCACTTTCTTTAATTCCTACTTATTCAGCTGCATTTTAGCTTATGGACACACATCAGAATTTTTTTTTTTAAAGTTTGGCTCCCATGTTTGGCTCCACTCAGTGTGATCCTCTTTAATATCTGACTCATTGTGTCACATGGATTTTCTACTTATTTTAACATGCATTTTCCTCCAGTCCTTGTTGAATTAAATCTCACTGCTCTTAGTTCTCGCTAATGATTCTTTTTAGGAATGGTGTCATTTTTACATTAAAAAAAATACCTGGGAAATAATTTGATTTTTATAAGATACGTTTTGATTTTGCAAGAAAATGGATGTAATTTTTTTTTCACTTCCTCTTCAACTATTTGAGAAAAATCAGAGAGTGAAAGCTAAGTAGTGGCTAATGCATGTTCTAGTATGTAATGAAGAATATTAAATAATCACGCCTAACGCCCCTGGCATTTGCCAACCATAATGGAGACCAGTGACACATAATAATGTATCTATAGTATTGTATCAATAACATTATTAATAATATTAGCTGGAGTTGTGAACACCCTTGGTTTTGAAATTAGCTTGATACCCAAGTGTATTAAGAATAGAGTAACGAAGGGAGTGAAGTGTTAGTGGATGGAAGGACCCTTAAATTAGGAAACCCACCAAAGTGTGGGTTCTTGCCGCCATCTGAAAGAATTTGCACAGCAGAGGGACAAAGGGAACAGCTGCTTTATTGCTCAGAAGGAGAAATAGAAGGAAAGTGCTCAAGCAGGGAGAAGGGAAGAAAAGCACTTGAGCAAGGAAGAAGAGATGCTTGAGCAGGGAGCTGTCAGCCAAGAGGGGACAGCTCTGGCCTGGGTGGGACCATGTGGACTTTTATGGGAGGCTTCCACCATCATGTCCACCTTCTGGGTGTGGTGGAGCCAATCAGTCTTTGTTTGAGTTTTTCAGTCCCTGTATGGGTTTTCCAGTTGTTGTCCTGGCAATAGTCAACTTTCATGGCACTGGTGGGTGTGTCACTTAGCATGCTAATACATTACAATGAGCGCATAATGAGGCTCAAGGTCCACTGGAAGTCAAATCCTCCACCATCTTGGATTGGGCTAATTCTAACCAATTCTTGTTTCTACTCTGCAGCTGCCTCCTGAGACTTAGATAAGAGTAATTGGTTTCTATTTGAGGGAGGGGCAGGGGTACCATCCCTGAAGTAACAGCCTTGGTAACAAAAAGTTGCTTTTAATCAGAATGCCTGCAGTATAGTGATGACTAGTATCCTCTTCCAAAAAATCCATCTTCAAAGATTCTTTTCAGCCATGAAACTTTAAAGGGAAATGAAGAAATAATCTCAGTTAATCACTGAGCTAGGTGGTCAGAGTCGCTGCCATCCCCCAGTGCCTGCAGGCTTGTCCTAATCAGCTGCTCAGGAAGGTTTGGGAGACTCCAGCTTTTCTCTATACTAGAGGCAGGGGTTTGGGGAGTAGGGGGCCCACAGGGTCATGCTCCCTTTCAAAGGACTCACAAGATATGTCAAACTGGGACTAAGGGAAGGACTTAGGGCTGCTTATCTTACAGAAGAAGAGATCAAAATGAGATGTGAAAGAGGGAACAGACTCTGTCCAGATCATCCCTCCAGGCTTGTGGGGTTTTCTGCCTCCCAGAAATAGTCCAGCAGAGGTTGAGTGACTCAACTTCAGGAATGAACTGAATTTTTTCACCGGGTGAGAGCATGGGGCAGATGGTATCTGTGGTCCATCCCTTAAACATGGGCAGAGTTCCAAGTTGCTAGTTAACAAAAAGGCAGGATGTCACCAGGGTAGTTGATGGGAAATCTGGCATTGAGCTTTTCTGATGACTTGGGGCTCTGACCTCATTTCGTGTGGTGGGTTTCCATTTGCTGTGAGTGGTGAAGCCATGGTCCCAGGTGGCTGTCAGGGAAGTCTGCAAGTTTGCACTGGAAGAGTGGGTGGCAGGGAGCCTGGGAGGAGCACCCAGGCTGGACTCAGCAAATTGGGTTGGATATTTGGTCAACGGATGAGGGAATTTGTTTATTGGTACCAGGTCTACCTACTGTCCCTGGGATCATGGGAGTTTTCCTCTTGTTAACTTTAGAGAAGCTGGGAAGGTAAAGGTCAGAGTATTTGTCAGAGCTGTCAAAGAACACCCTTGTTAAAGCTATACAGCCTCTCAGTGAGGCCCTCAGCGTGTATGAGCATCTGTTGGGACCTGTGCGTCATCCGGGGACCTGGCTGTCATGGAGGCTTTCACTGTTTGGTCACTAAGGCATCACTGAGACACCCTTTCCTGTGATGGCTTTGCTGTAGCAAGCTAGTACGGAGAAAAGAAGAGGCAAGTGTGGGGTTGGGAGGGTGAGAGAAACAGTATGAGAAATACGTGGCTGCATCAAGAGGAAAGGAAAGAAATCACTGTAGGATGGGAATTTTGGAACATGGAAATAGGAGAGGAAAAGTAGATATTCTTTGGGTGCTCACAGATCAAAGAACTAGAACTAGAAAATGAGACTGACTTATAGAAAAAAATCATACTGATGGGGTGGGAGTACAGCTCAGTGCTGGAGCGCGTGCTTCACGTGCTTAGCATGCACAAGGTCCTGGGTTCAGTCCCCAGTACCTCCATTAAAAATAATCAATCAATCAAATTGCCTCCCCCACCAAAACAACAAAGGAAGAAAAGAAAAGAAAATCCAAGCATAGATCTATTTTCAAAAAAAGAAATCATATTAACTAAGTAAGAGAAGAGGCAATGGAAATAATTTTAACTCATCTTCCCTGTGAAATAAAACTCTCTTTTGGTGAAAGATGTATTAACCAGCCTACTTCCAACCTCCAAGCTCTAGGAGTAGGCCCTCATGATATTCCTTATTTCAGTCTAGGAATTAGATGGATCAATCATAGTGATACATACTTAAAGTAAACTTGATTTTTAAAAAAATCAGTTAAAGATAGATTTATCCAAAATTAGCTTAAGAAAGCTTAAGAAGTCCATGAAAAAGACAGATTTTTTTTTTCCATCTAGCAAAATTTGATTGGTAACACAAGAACCTAGAAGTGGTTCTTAAAAACTGGTAATGACAACAGCAAAATACCTGTGAATGGTATATTGGAGCTGAGCCAGAGAGCAGTGTAAGTCCCAGTTTCCTGGGGAGGCGGAAGGTTACTCAATTTGTGGAAGGGGAAAGTGAAGTCATGCTTGTCGAGTGCCAATATTGCATCAGGCTGAACACTTTACATCTACCATCTCATTTATTCACCACAACCCTGAAATTAAGTATTATTATTACTGCCATGCAAAAGAGGAAACTATGGTTCCATCATCACTTAGGAAAAATAATATATATGGACTGTCATTTTTTGAACTGTATCTTCCATTCATTGGGTATCTGAGGCTTGGATTCAAACATAAGATTTCTGTAGCTTGACTTTCAAGGCCATGAGATTTCTTTTGAGAAATTGCCTGCTTCTCTCTTCTGTGAGAGTGTATTGAAATCCAACACTTCCTCCTACTGCCACTACTCAGGTACTACTCATCTCAACTAAGACCATAAAAAGGGCTGGGGACCGCCAAGTCAGGATGCCCAGCCTTCCTGAAGCTTCACCTGTAGCTCCTGGTGGTAAAACGTGTTGAAACTTGGTTAAGCCTGTGGCCAGATAGTGGGACAACTTACCTGGCCTTCTATGGACTCAAGTTAATTAGCTCTCACACTTGTGATGGGGATTCCATGGGGCAGCAGTATGGAACTAATGTCTCCTTCCTGGAAGGTGCATCTCAGGATGTTGTTATGAACTGAATTGTATCCTCCCCTCACCCCAGTTCATATGTTGAAGCTCTGACGCCCAATGTGACTGTATTTGGAGATAGGGCCTGTGAGGAGGTAATAAAGATTAAATGACTCATAAGGGTAGGGCCTTAATCCAATAGGACTGGTGTCCTTATAAGAAGAGGAAGAGATAGCAGATCTCTGTCTCTCTGCCTGTGCACAGGGAAGAGGCCATATAAGGACACAGCAAGAAGGTGGCCGTCTACAAGCCGGAAAGAGAAGTTTCATGAGAAACCAACCCTCACAACACCATGATCATGGACTTCTAATCTCCAGAACTGTGAGAAAATACATTTCTATTGTTTAAGCCCCCAAGTCTGTGGCATTTTGTTATGGCACCTGGGGCAGATGAATATAGGTGGCTTCTCTCCAAAGCTGAACCTGAGATGAGGATTTCAGTGCCAGTAGTTTCTTTGGGATGTGGTCCCAGACAGTGCTGTGCAGCAGTGGGGACATGACTCAGAGAAGGAAGGAAAACCAATGAAAATGTGATAATAAGTGGACTGGGGCTATGAGGAATTGGCTCTCAATCCTTCTGGGGGGCTTCTGAGGACAGTGGAACACAACTCAGAATCTTCCTACCACAGATATTTATCCACCAACTCCTACACCTCATTCATTGAGGGTCCCTCCTGGGGCAATTTCCAGCCTGCCAAGTTCCTCCCACAGTCAGAGACTGCCTACACAGGCAGAGATGCAGAAAGCCATGTAAGCATGAACAGTCTATTAGTTATGTCTTGGATAGGCAGAAGGTGACCTTAAAAACAAACATTAACCTTTCATCTGAAAATGAAATCACTATATAATGTATGTAATAGATACTCCACTCAATCTCTATGCCATCCCTTATCCTGGATCCTTTTCTTATCATGGACTTGTCCCATTCCGGCATCTCATCCTCATCTGAACTGCTCAGGTTCAGAGTAAGTTTTGGGATGGAGGGACAGTCACAAACATGCTTATGTCAGAACCGTACAGTCAAAAATTTCCTCACTGAAACAAGGAGCTTTCTTTTTAGTGGAATGGTCTCTACAAACACTTGACAAGTACATGCTAGTGAAGCCTAATTCAAATAAAATTCCCCTGGCAAAAAAAGTCCATGGCACTGCCTAGCAATGGTATGAAAAGTTCTCACCTTTAGAATTTTCCCTTTATATTAAGGCATTATGTCCACCAAAAGGCTAACCAAAAGCAAATTTCAAGGGAATGGGTGAGCATCACAAGTGTGCGTGTTTGCCATTAGCACCCATTATCAGAGCAAGAAGAAGGAGAGGTGGAATTGGTTTTATGTTATTGGGAGGCAGAAAGAGAAGGGCACAAGCACTCCCAGGCTCTTCCTGGTGAGCGGGTAGCAGCAGGACTCCAGGCAAAACTCCCTGCCTGCCTCTCAATGTTGCTGTTCCGACAAGGACACCATCCCAGTGAAGTTTTCCTTTAGTGAATTTCCAAGGCAGTTCTTATTGGCAACAGCATGCTCAGCACTTCCTCACAAATTGTTCAGTGTGAGTCTTGTGTTCCTCCAAGACCACATGTGGCTTGAGTGTGTGCAGTGAAAATTTCCTCTTTCCACACGTTCCTCCCTCCTTTCTTCCTCCTCCGGTTTCCATCTTTATGTACCTAAACTAGTAATATATTGACATTATCTTTAAAAGAAAAAAAATCATACTTGGTCACCATAAAAAAATCAAGTAATGCTGAGAATTACAAAGTTGAAATTAAATATCTTCCTAAATTTCACCACCCAGAAATAACCAGTGGTTATTTCAGACACCTCTCTATGCATATTGGAAAGGTAGACATAGAGATGTAAACACTTACAGAAAAATGGGGTTATTCTGCGAATGCTACTTGAAAGTAATATGCATTAAGTTTTATTTTAATTTAACCAAAAGAAGAAGAAACAGAATTAAAATGAAGTGTTGGCTGAAAATCAGATAAATTTTCACTGTAAGGCAAATTGGCTCTCAAGGAATCTTGGTAAGAATATAGAAGGAATGTAGTGATTTTGTAAAACCAAAGATTTAAATTACAGACAGTGTCTGTTGACTCCTTGCTCTGAAGATTAGAAAATTAGCACACTTCCTTCCTCCAGCTCTGCTTCTGTGATAGTTTTTTTTTTATTATTTATATTATAATTTTTCTATTTTCACGATTTTTGAGAGACATATTTTGTTTAAACATCGTTCTATGTACACATTGATTCAATGTTTACCACTAGTTCTTTCCAAAGTAATTTATTTTGGTTCACTTTTCAGTTGACTGGATTTTACCTTCTAGTAGGTTTTTTTTTCTCTTTCTTTCTTTCCTTTTTTAAGTCTTATAGGTCATAGAATCTCTAAGTTCTTGCCCACTTGAAGATATTTGTCTTTTTCTTTTGTTTTAGTTCTTGAAGGAAAAAATAGGCTTTAAATAAAATTCTTGGCTCAAACTTACTCTCAAGACTATAAATACTTGATCACTATTTTCTACAATTGAAAAATTGGAGAAATCTGGGGTCTACCTGATTAGTTATTTGCTTTTTATAGCCAGATTTAAGTAATGTTTGTTAAGTTTTAATGGCAGTCAGTAACTCTGCCAGGGTATACACTGCTATCGATCATACAGGGACTGTTTTCACAGCTACACATTGTAGTCTTACAATTTGTATATGAGGGATACAGTTCAAGAAAGTTTATTCATTTTTCTATGATTGTAGGCTTTTTTCTGTTCCATTTATTGGGTTCTGTCAAGAACACATGCATATGTGAATTTTTTGGGTCTGTCTTCCATATCTATCACTTTTTATAGACATTTTTAATATATTATTCCTTTCCATCTCATTTTGCTTAATTTTCTCAATCCTATTTACTATGTCCCTGAGGATATCATCAGTTATGCTTTTATTATATTTTCTTAATTTCTTCTAGTATAGCTTCTATCTCTGAAATGCTTTTATTTTTCTTTTCTATTTATTTCCTGAACTCTGCTTACTTGTATATATTTTTCTATAATTTAACAAGCTCTTCTTTGAACTGTCTTTTCCTTTGGACTTACACTCCCCCCCACCCCCTACAGATAGTTTTGCCTGTCTTTTCTGTGAGACCAAGGAGAGCTATTTGTCTTTTATCTTCATCTGCACCGCCCTCCACCCCCCAATCATTCCTCATTTTTGAATGGATCCAATTGTTTACTGACAAATTGATGTATTTGTGTATCAGAACTGGGATTAGGGTGAGATAAACAAGGTGCTTGGGATGCAAAATTTAAGAAGGCAACGGACTTTCAGGATCTCCCTGGGCTCCTTGCTTGCCTCACCTTACCGGGCCCTGGTGTGTGTGTGTGTGTGTGTGTGTGTGTGTGTGTAGAGAAGGAATGTAGAGTGTGATGGTAACATTGAGGGGGTGGCAGTGGTTGAGTAAGTCATGGAAACCCATTGCCACCTTAGGATTTCTTGTCTTGAAAACTTTCTCCCTCCCCAAAGTGACACTTCCCTTTTGCCCAGGGATACAATCTCCCCGTGTTTTTCAGGATATGGAGGGTGGTTTAACTAACAGCAAAGCCATTCGTATCACAGGTGCACTATTCTCTGCCCATCACTGTTTCCTCTCCTCCCTCCACTCTGCTTCACATCTGGCTCTTTCCCTGGGATAAGAGGCTGAATCATCCCATAGAAAAGCAAGATGTCATGCTTTCCCTTTGAACTCCTCCTTTCTCCAGTTTTGTGATGTTGCACTATGACTGTTGAGGAACATTCCCTGCTTCTCTCATCATCTGTCCTCGTGTAAGAACACATGGTTTCAGTTCAGAGATTATTGGCTATGCCCTTCACTTCTTGCAGGGGATGTCTTTATCCTATCTGACATCTGAGGAACTGTGCACCTAGGCAGTTACCTGACTCTGTCTAGATTGCACAGTGCCTGGCAGGTGGGCCCTCAGGGTGTGTGGTTTGTGGTTGTGACACTGCCCCATGTTTTGCAGAAGTGGGAGATTTTCCTCTGTATTTTTAGATATTTTTGGTTGTTTTTGTGGGTTTTTTAGGGTGGCAAGCTGAGCAAAAATGCTTTTATGCTATCTTCAACAACAGATAACATATTTGCAGGCACATTAGCAGATGCATGATAGTCACTGATTAATTGTGTCTGTGAAGATCTAGGGTAGAGCTTTAAAACAGGCAGAGTGAAAGGAGGTGGGGAGGATTGAGAAGGGCACACTGCTGCTGTTGAGGCTGTACTTCCACAAGGTGCAAATTTTTCCCTTTTCCAAGCCTAGGGCTGGAGATCCCAACTATAGAGAATGTGCAGGAGTGTTATCCATGCATTGCCATTTCCAGACACAGATAAGCTGTTGTGATCCACCTGGTGAGTCATTCACTTCATAGTTTGCCTACAGCAGACTCAGGGTCTCCTTGGAGCCAGATTGGTGTTTGGGTCTTTCCCAGGCTCCTCCTTGGACCAGCTGGCCTCTTTACTTAATCTAAATAATTTTTTTGGTTTTAGAAAAATAGACTAAAAATAATTTAATTTATTATTATTATTATTATTTTGCCCAGAAGATGGCAACACATTAATATAATTTCAAAAGACAATAATATTTAGAGAAAAAAGTCTTTTCTGAAAGTTGATTGTTTTATTTTTATTGGTCTTAGAGTTAAAAACGATCTTTCAAGATTGTTGAGAATGACCCGATAGGCATTTTCAAGACTGATGGTAGCATCTCCTTTTCTGAACCATGTAAGAAAAGGTTAAATAGGAATAAGTTTTGCCTGGTTTGAAACCTTTAGTGTCTGGAAGAATGTGGATTTTTAGACAATTGTTTGAGTCTTTTCAGATCTATGATTCTATAGAAAGTCCTTCCAAGTTTTTCAATGTAAAACTACTGTTTATAGAAAAACCAGGAAAGAAATAGTTATGGTAAATAACTTCTTTTAGCATCTTTGGTGATCCTAGACTCAGTCCTTTTTTATTTTCTTTAACAACTCATTTGACATACTGAGTGCAAAAACTTTTATTTTTCTGTTAAAGACCTTTGTCTCACTTGTAAAGCATGATAAATGATGTTCATAAGAGCTCAGATAATTCTGTCATGTAAATAAATAACCTTTTTTTTTAGGTTTGGGCATTCTTGAATAAGCTGCTGTAAGTGTTCATCTAAACTTACAACATTTTAAGGGTCCATACAGTATTGAGATTATCTGTTGCTTTATTTGATATTTTCCATTTCCTCACTTTTTTTGAGTGCATGAAGTTTCAGTGTGCATTATATCTATTTAATTTATAGTTTTAGATAGCTGTAGTAACAACATCTTTGAGATTTACTCTTCATTTCTTTTTCCTTAAACTACTTCAATTGTTTTATCTGTTTTTAGCAACTTAAGTATAAAATTTAAACATGCACTTTGCTCCATAAGGAATCATTTCTTGTGCTTATGAGTGTTTCTCTCCCTCATTTCTACCCCCCTCCCTTTTTTTCATTCTCATCCTTTACTTCTGTCTACACTCCTCCTCGGAATCTACACTTGTTCATTTGGGAGTAGTCATGTATAATTAATTGCTTTGCCACTGATGGGATTGACCATATGGCTGTCAAATTTGATACTGCAATGGCCCAACACTTTCTGTATAATCCAGACAGTACCATGAAATTGAGCATATTAGGTCAAATACTGTTGGCAAAAATTAAAGAATCAGTACTTCTAAAAAATCAATTTTTGCAAGCTCTAGTCATGTTGCATATATTTTCCTTTATCCCTCTGCTTCTTTCTTTTTCCTTTCCCACATGTTGCTTTGCTCGTGGTACTTTTTATGCTTCCTCTTTCCCATAATTCTTTGTCAACTAGGACGAATGCTGAGCGCAGCCTGGGAGTTTCTCTCGTGTGAGCCTGACCTCTCCTCAAGCTCAAGTTTCATTCTTCTCAAGAGATGGATCGCAGAAGGAGCAGATTTAAAATTCACTGCCTGCTCATGAATAAACATGGTAAAGAGAGATGGTGAAGTAAAGTTATATTACAAAATGTTTGTTTAAAAAGCTCATCATTTTGCTCTCATGAGAATTTCCCTATTAAATTTACTTTAGCAAATAAGGACATCCATTAAAAAAAAAAAAAAAAAAAAACCCTACCCAGGGGCCTTCATAAAAAAGGAGAGCCAAAGAAAAGCATTTTATGTCATGAAAATACCAGCTCTGAGAAGTTAACGGGAGAGGTCACTGCTTTATGTTGGCCCCGGCTGTTTGGTTTCCCAGCGTGTCCCCTCACGTTCCGTGCAAGCGCACATGTGCAGGCAAGCACACGCGAGCCTGAAGCCCACACACTGATTAGAAGTTGGTTTACTGAAATTTCCTGATTGTTTTCATTTGTCAAAGTGCTTATTTAAAATCAATGAGGTTAATGACAGTCCACTCCCGTCTCAGTCTGTCCTCCTCCCCAGTCTTTATTCCCAGTGTAGTGAGAGCTTGTTCTTCCCAAGAGGTTCAGCCGCAGTTGGGAACGATGTTCCTGAGTTGGTAGGTTCTCACTGTGGCTCTGAGTAAAAGACAGCTGTCTGCTGTCATAGCCCATACTGCTCGTTGCCCTGATAAAAAATGTATAACTCTGCTGCTCTCTTTCTAGTTTCTTTTGAACTCTCTCTAGCAAACAACTGTGAAGGCAGAATAGCAGACTATTTAAAAGCTGGGTTCTGGGGTTAGATCTGGGTCTCCATTCTGACCTCACCATTTACTACGTGACAGTGAGAAAATTATTTAAAACCTTTCTGTCTCCGTTTTCTCATCTATCAAATAGGTATTTGTGGAGACAAAATGAAATAATGCAGGGAATAACTGCTATCACAGAATAAAATGTCAGTAAAATGTCTCTCTTATTACTGTTGCCTTATAATACTAATGTGTGTTTGCAAGCCATTGTATTATCTTAAAGTCTTTTTACATCCTTTTTATTCCCAGTAGATGCCTACCTTCGAAGGAGTCTTAAAGAGCACTGCCATTATCTGTTTTCAGCGATCACTGGTATTTTTTTGAGCATCTGTGATTAGAACATTGGACTGGGCTCTTTGGTTGTTACTGAAAAAATAGTGGAACATTTTCTTAATGTGCTAAATGTGTGGTTCAAACTAAATATAATGGCTGTGGGGTTCATTAAGGGAGGAGGATTTTTTGGAGAGAGGAGAGCGCGTTTAGAATTCTGAGAAGCAGGCAAGGTCCCCGATCCTTGCACAGAACAGACCAGGAGTTCAAAGACCTGCATTTTAGCTCCATCTCTGACACTAACTAGGTGTCTTCATACCACTTACCCTTTTGGCATCTTAGTCTCTTGGTTGATCAGGTTAGTTTTCCAAGAGAACTGCTTCAGTCATGTTGTTTTACTGCTTAAAACCTCTCTCTTGCTCATTGAATTAAGGTCCAACTCTGTGGTTGGCATCCAGGGCCCACAGCCTGCTTTCCCGACCCTGCCTGCTGTGAAGCTGCGGCACGTGGCCCACACTCCATCGTGGGCGTCCTCACTCCCTAGGGCTTCTCTTGCTCTTTTGTCTCAGCCTGGCCTGATAGCCCTTCTCCATCCCTGCCACGTTCTCCTATGATGAACACCCAGCTTCCCACCCAGCTGCCAAAGGCAGAGGTCGAGATGATCGTTTTTACACCCTCCCCCCCAGCATCCCTCATCAAACGATCATTTGCCACCCAGTCCCTTTAAATCTCCCTTTAAATCTGCCCTCCATCCTGCTGGCCGGGTGATCTTTCTAAAATGCAGTTACAGTCATGTCATGCTCCTGCACACAGTCCTTCGATACTTCTCCATTAGTCTATAGAAAACAATCAAAAGCTTTTCGTGGCCCACTGTGTATTGTGGCTACATGTGCTTTTGCTTTGTCTTTCCTCTTGATTGTAAGTTATTAGAGAGCAGGGGATGATGTGTTACTCAGCTTTGTATTTCCCAAAGCATCTAGCAGAGCAGCTCGGATTTTAGTAGGTGTTCACTGCATGCCTGCTACGTGATTCTGTCAAATGGAAGAACTAATGTTGTCGACTTACCCTTTTTCAAAGATGATTCTATGAAGTGTTATATAGAAGAACACTGGTGAAATGAAATTGATCCAACCTCAGCAATGAAATTTCAAAAAAGAAAGAAAGAAAGAAAGCTTGGGCAAGTACATATTTATAAGTGCATCTGAAAACTTCATTTTGTTTCTATGAACTACTCAATAAAAACTCATCTTTGCATGCTTGATATTGGAGCCATGATGAACTGTTGCAAATCTCAAAAATAATGGCAGAGCTCAATGGATGGAGTCCCAAGAAGGTTGAGCTGGGATGTAGTCCATCTGCAGAGCTCCCAACAGCAAATAGGGCAGCAGGACTTGATGAGGTCTGGGCTCCCTGCAGACAGCCAACAAGCATTTAATGGGCATCCCAGAGGGGCTTAACGTTCCATACCATTACTCAAGGACCTGCTTTCTTGGCCAAGATTACTTGGTAAATCCACTAAGCTGAGTGGCCCATTGCCAGAGTTCAAATAATCTCTTTTTCTCTCATCAGCTCTTGCTTTCCTCTCCTAGCTGCCGGGCACAGCATAGAGAATATGAGATGGGATGGCTCTCATCCTGGTCCACTTTAAGCAATTATTTCACCATAAAAATACAACTCGACACTGCTCCTTTTAAAGAGATGAAAACTTTCTGCTTAAAATTCAGTGACTCATTCCACTTGGACACAACCACATTCTTTCTAGGGCGGAAACCCTGAATTCAAATGCAGCTGGCCAAGTTGGGGAAAGAACTTTAAGCTGTTTCTGGGAAAGGACTTTAAGTCTCCTTACTGATGATGAGAAGCAATTACTACTCTTTGCAAAGAGTTAGAAGCATAAGTGTGCTAGTGAATAATAATCTTGGACCCAGCCAGATAATGTTTTGGGTGGTGTTTTGATTAACATAAAAAAAAAATTAAGCATCTGAGTTCTTGAATTCTTATGATACATTTAATTCTGGAGAAGCATCAAAGGGGGAAGAAGTACATACAGGAGTGAAAACAGGGGTAGGTTACTAGATATTTTTAATAGCAAAATGTCTTTGTGCTAAACTTTTTTGTAGCCAAAGCCAAATTGTTTGATGCTGTATGTAACGGGATAATGGCCATATATGATGGCTTACTATATGCCAGGATCTAAGCCAAGCTCTCACCCCGCAAGATTTCATTTAATCTTCCCATAGATGGACAGACCCTCTGTAACTGCCAAACTGAATCTACATTTGCCTGAGAGACCAATGGGTATTTATTCAGCACCCTGGTAGAATTATTTAGGGAAAAGCTATGACAAAGCAGGAAACATACAGCACTGAGAGAAATGCAGTGTTTAACAGAATCCCTGTCAGGAAAGGAATGTTGAAGGAACAGGACTGATGCTAAACTCCCCTGGGCAGGTAAATCATCCCTTTCAGCCTTTATAAATCATGGAAGTGTGTAAGTTTTTCTGGTCTGCAAGTTTCTATAGTCGGCTGAGTCCCTGAGGATCACTTAGCACCATGTTCTCATCCAGGTTAAAGGGAATCCAGAAAGAAAGTAATTAGCCTCATTATCTAACCTAAAACCTTGTGCAGTGGACCTGGAGGCTCCTGAGCGCCTGCAGTGGTTTAAGGTCCCAGGGGGGTGACATTTCAGTAGCTAACCAAGGCATTCTTTTGTGTATGTCTTACCAAATCCCTTAAGAGCATCTCTACAGCTTGGCAATTTTGAGGACAAATCCTTTTCAAGTGCAAAATAAACAGGGATTTAAAATCTTTCCTTCTGTTTCGGACAGAATTCCAGCTGTCTGCTTCTTCCTTCCCTCCAACAAAAACAAAACGAGTGACTGGTATCCATTTACAATCCGCAGAGTTTAATCCTGGTGCTCTTACAGGATGTATTCCATTTGCTGCATCTCCGACATCGGTGAGCTTTCCCATCGTCCTCTCAATCTTAGTGTCGCTCGGTGCTTCTCCTCCTCATTGCAGCTCTGTTAGTCTGAGCATTTATTAGCTTTCCTATTGCTGTTTCTCACTAATTTTTTTTCTTCATTTTTCCAGTCTTATCCTTTTCCTGCCCATCCACCGTGCTGCCATAGTTACCTTTATGAAACATACCACAGGTTTTATCTGTATTAAACCTGCTTATATCTGGTGATAAGTCCCTACTGTTCCTGAGAACCTACAGGGTAAAGTACCTGCTCCCCGGTGTTGGCGTTTGAGGCAGAGCTTAATTACTTCCCTTTGTTACTTTCCAGATTCAGAATCAATTGTGTGTTAAGACACACAAGCCAGATGGGGATGAAAATGTTGTATCCGGTTTACTGCCGAGCACACTGCACTGGGGCCTGGGCCAGAGGCAGGCTAAAATGCGGCTTCCTGCAATCCTTTCCTTGAACTTACCCGTAAAGTTCAGGAAGAGCTGCTGGCGAACTGTAGCCCATTTCTTTTTGTTGCAGGTTTGGGGGCCTGGGGACTGCCTTACGGATTGAGCAATCAATCATAAGCCTGTTTGCAGGGCTTGCTGAGTCTCTGGAAATAACACTTCCTTAAAATCTCAGAGGGAGGACCAGCCTATTCAGTTTCTGGAAATCCATTGGGCTAGCAACTAAGACACAATCATGTCACAGCATGGTCCTCGAATACAACCTGTTTTCAGAGTTTCTGTCTCTTAGCAATGTCTTTACCTGCTTTCCTCCTGGTCCCTGTCCTTGGAACAGGCTAGGATAATGAGGTGCCCCACACGCTGCCAGATTTTCCCAGGCCACAGGGGTTTCTGAATATAGGATAGAGCATTCTCTGTGACTCAGTGACACACCCAGTTAAGGATGCCACACACCACATGGCCTACCCTCCAGGTTCTTTTTATAGTATCGCTTCCAAAATAAAGGTCTTATTTTGAATTAACTTTAGTTTTACAGAAAAGTTGCAAAGACAGTGAAGTTCCCACCTGTCCTTCACCTAGCTTTTCCTCTTGTTGACATAACCATGATGAGTTTTTCAGAACTAGGAAATGAATATCACCCTTCCCGAAAACGCAGACTTCATTCAGGTTTCAGCAGCTTTCTCACCACCGTGTTTCTTTTCTTCTAGGGTATCACATTGCCCTTCACCAAGTTCTTTTGATTTACTCATGGGACGAATTCTTTTATGTCAAATGCTGATGTGGTAGAGTAATTGTCCTATTGGCCTCCATTTCTTACCCCTCCCTGTAACCAGGCTCCTTGCCATGTGAAATTTTAGCACCTCCTATAGAGAAGTGCTCTACCTCCCCACGCTGGAATCTGGGTTGACCTGGTGACTTGCTTTAGGCCAATAAAATGTAGCAGATAAATGTGCCCATTCTGAGTCTGGGCTCCAAGAGGGCTTGGGTGCTACTGCGCCCTCTCTGGGACCTGAGCCCCCTGTGTAAGAACAAGTCTGGGTGAGCCTTCTGAATTGATGAACTCATGAATGAGACAGGAGATATCCCAAGTGAATAGTGAGGCCATACTCAACAGCCAGGCCCCCGCTGACCACAGATCCATGAGTGAGTCCAGCCAAGATCAGCCAAGCCTGCCCCCAGAGCAGCAGGATTACCCAAATGGCCTGTAGACTTGTGAGCAAAGTAAATGTTTGGGACTGTGAGCCACTGTGGGTTTGTGGTTGCATTTAAGTAACAGTGTTGGGGCAATAGGTAATTTATACAGCTGGGTCTGGATGGTGGCTCAAGTTTCACTGTCACTGACAAGTTGAGTTACGTATGTTTAATTTTTCATATTGTTGGTCTTCTTGGGACTGGCCTTAGACATCTGTAACCAGGTTTGGTGAACGCTTCTTGATAGGATTCCCCTTCTTGTGGTCTGAGCGGATCTGAATAGAAAACTCATACATAAAAAAATATTTCTCTTGTAATACTGGGTAGTTCTCGGTGCTTTCCTAATCTGTGGTGTCATTGGCTTGTGCACACTGACTAAAGTTGTGGGTCACCACAGTATGTCCCCAGATTTCTTTCTGTCTAATTCCAAGGTCAAGAAACCTCTGCATACTTGCTCTAGGTTTTTGCTGCTTTGGGTATTTCCCAAATAAGCTGTCTATGTTGGCAGCGTTTTCTGCTGACTGCAGTGGGTACAAGTCTGGAATTTAAATTTGATGTCTTCAGCCATCTTAGGTTAAACTTTTTTTTTCTTTCACAGGGTAGACAATGGTCATTTTTTAAGAAGTGCTCTCAAAACTGTGGGGTCCTGCTTTGAGGCAAAACCAATTACAAAAGGATATTCTGTCATCTCATACAGTGCCCATTAAACAGCTTTACTGTCTACATCTTGGAGCGAAATACTGGGTCCCTGGAGAAGGTTCTAGTTTCCTCCCTTACAAGGTCTAAGCTTTTCCTCTGCCCTGTCTACTCTCTTGGATTCCTCCTACTTCCTACTGGGATAGTGGCTGTGTTCCCAGAACGACAAAGATGCCGGCAGCAGTCCCAAGGCTTTTGCCATTCTCCCTCCAGAGAATAACTTGCCCCTGACTGCCTTGCAGGGGGTAGTTTCAGTGTCTTTTGGATGGGAAAGCAAGAGAGCAAGATGTTTCTAAGCTCCAGTCACAGCCGTTGCCTGGGTGTATCAGATGAGGGAAGAGGTCTGGAGGTCTAAGTCCCTATCTCAGGCTTTCAAAACTCCTCCTGTTTGTGGTCCTCTGCCCAACTTTTTGAGGCAACCATGTCCACAGTGGCCTGAGTCTTTCTGGGTTTTGTGGAGTGAAGTGACTCACTTCATTCACTTGCTCTTCCCTTTCCCCTCACTAGTTGGGGCACTTGTTCAGCTTCTGGCTCCTTGAACACTTTTCCATCTTCCAAAAATGCGTTGATGCCTCTTTTTCACTACTCTCTCCTTTTACATTCTCTTGGTCCTTGTGAATTTATATCTTTTAAAAAAAATGCATTATTAACTTTTATTAAGCTAGGAATTACACAAATGCATGACATTAATTTTCATGCCTTTTACACCTAAACTATTGAATAATATATAAAACCAGTAAAAACCATTTACTATCACAACCATAAAGTTAATGATAAAAATAACACACATCAATATTAAGAAATATTGAATAAATAAAATATCTTATTAAAAATAAAATGAAAATAAACACCCTCAGAGGTAACTTGCATAGAACTTGATGCTACAGGAGTGGGTTTATATCTTGATTTGATTCTTTCACTCTTATTTTAGTAGGGTTTTGCAAGAGAGTTACATTCACATCCCATCTGTCATCTTTAGCCTGAAGTCTTCAGACCTTTTAGATTTTTATGAACAAATATAAATTTGTTCTGTTATAGCTCAATAATTGTCTTCTTCAGGAATCTTATCTTGCTTTAAAAAAAAAGTCACATAATTAATTATTTTAAAAGAAAAAAGAGGTTGGAACTAGAGAGTTTAGAATTTTAAAACAAAACTCTTTTTTACTTCTAAGGATTTCAGTAACTTATAGTTACATGAATAACAACAAACTTAAGGATCACTGGGCATATCTAGCATTTGATTATATGCAGTTTTTGTTAAAAAGAATGGATTTTCTTTTCTTATCACTGTTAGCACTGTCATTAACACAGAGCTCATATTCACTCCTATCATCTTAATCTCCCATATTACCCATAAACAAAAGAGTTTTTCTGAGACACAAAGGAAGTAGCTCTGAGGCTACAGCTTCTCTTCTGTGAACTTGATGTTGGCCATGTTAGGGACAGTATACAGCCATGTCTGTTCCATAACATATTAAGGATATGACATTACAATCAAATAATACCTAAGCTTTCACAGTTGCAAATATTATTTTAAAAATATAGAAACTGGATCATAATTCACCCACTGTTTTGCAAGTTGCTAATTTCTCTTTATGTATTGTGAGTCCTTTCCTTGTCAGTACTTAAAAACTCATTCTTTTTTTCAAAAATAACTTCTCAGATCACTTCCAATTCAAAGCGATGTTGTAATAAACATGCTTTAAGATACTTTTTTGCTTATTTGTTTATGTATTTCTGTAACATTCCCCCCCTCAAGAGGAAGTAGAATTATGAGTCACATAGCCAGCACCCAGTATATTTTAATAGATATGACCAGACTGCCATTCAAAAAGCTATCAATGTATGGTATGCTTTGCAAGCAATTGTCAGAATGCCCATTTTTTAATCTCCTCTTCCAAACTGCATTTATCTTCTCCTTTTAATCTTCCCTATCTGATAAGTGAGACAGTACTGTCTTCGTTCACACTCTTAATTATCAGTGTTGCCCTTTGCTCCACCTCCAGCCTCCAGACACAAGCAAATACTTCTCTCCCATTTCTGATAAATGGTAGAAGAGCAAAGTCAGCCCTGAGGTTTTCAGCAAATCCAGATGTGTGCTCATTAAAGGGTGGTTGCCCTTGAGAACATGAATGTCCTGAATAGCTTACCTTGTTTACCTCCTGATTCTGTCCCTTTGGTGGCATTTCACACATACGCCAGATCAGGGTTCAAATACTCTCTCCCCAGTGCTCTCTGAGAAGAGTTTGAACTCTCGGTAATAACTGTCTCTAGCTAGAGGGAGAAACACTTCTTTGACTTCCTTTCTTGGTGTTTTAGTCCAATCCTTGGGAGCTTCTTTCTGTATCAGTTCCCTGTGGGAGTCACTAGAGATATATTTTGATTCTTTCTTTTAGGCATTTGAAAGCTTTGGGCTCTTGTTCCCCTTCTTCCCCCATGAGATGTGGCCACGGGGCTGCTGCTTCTTCACCTGAAGCCCTGTGAAATGGGTTCTAAGGAAGAGAGAGTGGGCTGATACCTGACTCATGCCTGAGAAGGAGAAGCAAACTGGCTAAAGTTGTCTGTGTCTTCAAATTAGAGCAAGGAAGTGAATTGGATTTCTATTATTAACCTCTTTAAATTCTCTAGGCTTCACCTCTTACTACAGCCATGCAGGCTTCAATCTATTTTGGGAAGTGAAAATTAACTGTATCTTACTTTGAACCTCTTGCTTCCTGTGCTGGGGCTTCTCTGAGGCCATGACATGGGATGCCGTAGGACTTCACTAGGCACTAACATGCATGGCTCCTGGACATACAGGGGAGTTAACACCCTGGGGACAACCTTGATCAATAGGGATGGGTGCTGCCAGTTAACTTTGTCTCCCTTTCTCCCCCTAGGTGGATGGTTCTGAGATGAATTTCATAAGACTACTTAGAAGGTTCTGCAGGATTGAATTGCCATATCAGTGGCCAGTGCATCTGTGATAGGTTGAAAAATGACACCCCAAAGATGGCCATGATCTTACCCAGAAATCTGTAAATACATTACCTTTTATGGCATAAGGAACTTTTCAGATGTGATTAAGTTAAAGATTTTGAGATGGGTAGATTATCCTGAGTTATCTGGGGGTACCAAATGTAATCCCAAGGATCTTTATAAGAAGGAGGCAGTCGAATTAGAGATAGTAGAAGGAATGATGACAGAAGAAAGAGGTTGAAGCTTTAAGGAAGATTGGCAGCATCTAGAATCTGAAAAAACAAGGGCATGGATTCCACTTTAAGAGGCTCCAAAAAAGCCCAATACCTTGATTTTAGCCCATAAGACCCATTTCAGACTTCCAACCTCAGGACTATAAGATAATAAATTTGTATTGTTTTAAGACACAGCAGTAATAGGAAACTGATACAGCAGGGATAGGAACCTAATATAACATCTGTGTTTCATTCCCTCATCCCTCAACTCCTGTTTCTTGGGATCACATTCCTAAGAATCTGAAGAACCCTTGTATAAGGCACGTCTGGCCCACAAGCTGATACAATCCTCGATGAGAATGGGAACAAGGCAGCTTGAAATCAGAGCTGTGATCCTATGAGAAAAATGGTGTGCAGCAAGGAAGTGAATTCTCAGAAGTCCCTGCTGATTTTGGAACAGAGACTATCATGAGCCCATGGTTGAAAGTGTATCACAGAGAGGGACAGGCATGGAAAGACCCCAACGGCAGACGTACAGGTGCTGAAACTGGTACTCTCTTTCTGCAGAGAGAACGCTGTACAATCTTGGATGAGAAGTATGGAGGCCTGGGACATATTAGGAGGGTCTTTGCTTTGAAAGGAAAGGTTGTACCCCATAATTAGGCAAGGAAGAGATTATAAATCTAAGAATTGGGCTACTAAAGTAGGCTTGGGAGATCTGAGGGAGTGGGGAGTGCTTGGGAGTGGGCACAAGAGAGGGTCCAGAAAGTGGAGACAAAAACTCCTCAAACTAGGAGACCCACACCTCAGAGACTTAATGACTCTGGGGAAGAGGAGTGATTGGCAGGAGATTGTGTTGGTGTTTCACCCAATGCTTTAAGCAAGAGCAGCTGCTCACCCTTATTCTGTAAGCACTACTGAAGCTTGTCCACTCCCAAAGGAAGCCATGCCTACATCTGAGGTTGAGCAATCTGGGCTGGGTGGAGTTGGTGCAGTCAGCGATGCTGGGAGAAAGGAGAGTGTCTTAAAAAAACAAGTAGTGATTCTCAGTGGAAAGCTGTGAGCTCTTTCATTAGGATTTGGGTCCAACCTACATGCTCTTGGGTGGCCTACTGCTCTGAAAAAACAGATTCAGGGGTTAACTTTGTTCACATCTTCTGAGAAGGGAAGGTTGCACGGAGTGCACTAAGATGCCAGCAAATGTCACTTACAGGAATGCAAAGCTAGTAAGTAAAGTAGGATGACACACACATGCACAATTACCAGGGAAGAAAATGGATAAAGAGCCTAAGCAGGCTGGATTGGGGGGACCAGCATTGGTGGGTGGTGTAGGAGGAATGTGTTTGGACTGTGACATGTGAGGAGGTCTGTGGGCCATGCAATGAAAGGAAAAGGCTTCCAAGCCTTGGGACTCTTCTGGCTTCTACCATATAGACACTATTGAGGGTGTGGTGGCCCATCAATGCCCGTATATTCCCATTCGTGTGGCCTGTGCCTGCAGTTGCACAGGGAGCCAAGGCGGCTGTTCTAGTATTTGGTGAGAGCAGATGTGATGGGAAAACCTGATGCCTGCTCACCCCTGTCTGATACCCTCAGTATGGATCTCCCCCTTGTAGTGACCCAGTGCACCCACAGGATCCAATGTCAGTCCCAACCCCATCTACAGAACACAAACAAAACCAGAAATTTAGGCCATTGACAAACGGGGACATGGGACATGGGAGAGAAAACCCTGGTGCCCTCACTTGGTGAGACTGAAGAGAAACAACTTAAGATGCTTTCTCAGAGCTGGGACACATGGAAACACAGCCGTGTGTACCATCTCTGGTGTGTGAGCCACAAAATCACATTTTTTCTGAAGTCATCTCCCCACCCCATAACTCACACTGCTATTTTAAAAAATTCAAATATTCTACTTCAACTTTGATTTCTAAAGAAGACCCAGAATATGGGTTTCACCAAGACTTTCAGCATTTGCCTTGCTCTTTGACACCAGAGCACACGTTGTCTCTGTAATCACAGTATCAGCAAATGTTATCTAGCAGTTTGTAAGTGGTGCCAAAACCATAGCTTTCCGCTCCCATACCCTGACTTGAAGTATGGTTAGTAGGTAATCTCTAAAAGATCAGATGGGCTGCTTCTTGACAGAGCTTATCTGAATTTGAGTGACAGAAGTACAGGCAGAAAAAGTCAAAGATTATTTTGTAATTATTAGCAATCTATGAGTATTTAATCTAATACTGCATTGGATGGAGATTTACTTTGCTATTTTAAAAGTGCTGTCATATACAAGCCTAGAAACACATTTGGCCCAACTTCAGAAAATTCACGCTGAAGACATTAGAGCAGGTAGCTGTGCAGTTGCTGAATTTAAGTCCTGTCTTGATCAGGGGAGAGAGGAGGCCCACCTCCAACATGATCTGCTATAGAAAGGCAGGTAAGTGGGGATTGCTTCTGAGTAATCCCACAGATGGTTCACTTTCTCTGTGTATCTTTCAGTGTCATATGATTCACTAAGCTGGTAGTGAAAATATTAGGAAAATGCTGTGCTTGGAAAATTCTCTATATCTACTTATTTTTGTTATTTAAATACGTAAAGTAATTAGGCTGCTATTAGAAGTAACTGGCTTTCTAATCTCAATCTGTCAAAATTAATCTCTTTTATGTTATCCAAACATACACATAAATATAAACCTACCAAAAATATTTTTAACTAATTAAAAATTAGCTAACCATTTTTAAATTAGTATTTTAAAGCTGAAAGCCCCACCCCCCATCCCTGCCAAGAGTGAATACAAACTTGCATATTAGGTCTTAAAGAGAGTTTACAAAAAACTCCTCAGATCTCAGTGAGGTCTCAAACTGCAAGAGAGAATTTTTTAAACCCCAAATTCATCTAGCCTTATAAGCATTTAGGAAAAAAAATAATTTTGGGAATTTCTGTGTAAGACACTATTATTCTCATATTGCATTTTGCTTGTATTTTTAGACACGGTATGGCAGGCGTGGTGAGGTATGGGAGAAACTAAATGTTTTTAAACTGCATGAAAAGGTTTTGTTGGGGGGAAAGGAAGGGAATTTTTACTTTGGAGACTGCTTTTAGATTTCCTCCAAATGTAGCTCCAAGACTTTAGAGATAAATGAACATAACTGGAAACACAGAAAGTGAGGCCCTGTTAACTAATCCTCTACAGAGAGGTAACACTCCTCTTCCCCCATTAGGGCACCTTGGTTGCGAGCAACATATATGGACTTTGTGGGGAGGATTCTTGAGAGCTCACACATCCCAAGGAATTGCTAAATCACGAGCCTGTGGAAGGACAGGAGCTGGAACAACTCTAGGGAATTGTCAGGAATCCACTGACAGTGTCTTTTCTGGATAATATCGTTGGAAAAACTCAGCCTCAATGGCTTCCATCTGTTTTTCACCCTGTTGGAGATAGATGAAGCCTCCCAGGAAACACAGTCCAATTGGTCTGGCCTGGGTCACATGCCCTTTTTTCAGCACCCTTGAGATAGCCTCAAGGGACCAGAAGAATGGGAAGGGGTTTGGTCTTCCAAAGGGAAAGCAGAGGTTGTCACCAAGAGAAGAGGGAAGGGAGACTGGGCTGGCAGCCCCTAGACTGTGACAAGGCAGATCATCCAATGGAGGTTCATTTCCTGCTGCCCCTTGGGCCTCACCATCTAACACAAATTCACCAGGAATGCAGGTGCAAAGATAATATTCAGATTAAAAATCTGGTTCCTTGACATGCTTTTAATGTTCTCCTTTGGCTGTTTTTGTATAGATTCTCAGTGTATGGAATGTTCTGGTGGGAAAGGTGCTGAGTTGAAAGAAAGGCATAGATTAGGAAAGCTGGGTGGTCAAAGCCTGCTGGCAGTGATGTGACACCTCTTTCTTCTTTCTCAGATGTGCCTCCCTCATTGTTACAAGAATTAAAAAAAAAAACAAGTCCAATCTACTTTCTGTTTATTTTACATCCATAATTACAATAATAGCATGCTCTATAATTCATTCAGATTATCTGCAAATCTTAGTAAAAGTAACTGGAAACCAATGCAATCAACATTCTATATATACTTACCTCAATGCTGGGAATTACCATGTATTTAAATGTAATGACATAAACTGCTCCTATCTGATTATAGTAGCATAATGAGATGGTTTCTATATCCGACATGCATTTAATTAAAAGAATGTGTCGATGGTGGGGATATAGGAAATGATTTAGATAATAAATGATGAGCATTGACTTTACAAACAACTTTATTTTTTTATATTCTCGTCTTTTCTCCATTCTATCCAGAATTCTGAGGTATTTGTCTTATGTAAAGAATAGTCTTTCACAATATTTGTATTTCTTTTGGGAAAAGTCCTCACAATTTGACTGATTTATAGGCAGAGGTGGATTTACTTTAAAGCAAATGTAGCTTTAGTTTTGGTACCTCTCACCTATCTGGGCTCCTTCCAACTCCCTGTATCTAACTTTGCACTTTTGTGGACTCTTTTTCCTTGGCAGGTAATTCCTCACATTGTATCGCTTTCAGCCCCAGAAAACCTGGATCTACCCTGCTCATAGATTTTACGCATGTCACCAACCCAGCGTTAGCCATCCCCTGGCCACACCCTGATTCTGTGTCAAGCTGTATCAAACCAGATTTGGAACATTGTACATTTAATGGTTTTGTCAAGAAATCCAAAGAATACCAAGGATTTTTTTTTTGATGTATTTTTTTAGTAGTGTTTACTGAAGATTATGGAGTTGGGGAATATTGGATAAGATTGAGTAGGAGTGGGAGGCCCACATTGTGTAACCTAGAGCATTAAAAAAAATGTCATGTTAGATGCTTATGTTAACTGGACTTCTTTCTTGGCTTTGCTCTACCGATACTCTGATGCTGTTTCCTTTTTCTGACCTCTGCTTCTTTGTATCCTTTCTTCTTTTGACTGTTCCCAGGGGTCTTCAAGCTCCTTTGCCCTCTATTAGGACAGATTATCTGTTTAGATCCAGCTCTCGCACCACTCCTACCCCTGGCTTCCTGCTCAGCCATCACAGGACCTGGGCATGTACGGCCACATTTAACTGGCTTCTGATTCTTAGAAAACACCTTAGTGAAAATCTTTTACTTGAGTTTGTCCTCTGGTGTCTCAAATCTCACTAAAATGACTCTTCAAAGTATTTTGTTTTCCAAAAATGCACAGCTCTTGCACCAAGAGGAATTTTGAGAACTGAAATATTCTCTACCTCCATCTTTTTACATGTATGCCTTCACATTTGAACTCTATTTAAGTGAAAAACACTTGGGATTGCATGATTTGCTGCTGGATTCCTGTCTTGTCTCTTCGTAGCATAACCTAGTAGCAGTAGCTCATAGTAGAGGCTGAATAAATGAATGCTGAATGCTTATTGAATGAAATTATCATATTACTAAGAGGTGGCATTATTGGCATCTGCTTTTTAGTATGGCTTGATACAGAAGCTGCAGGAAACACACAATGATGGAGCCTTTTCTCCAGAGGGTTTACCAAATCTGCATAGAGTCTATTTACATACTAGTCTATTTACAACCTAAGTGATTAATAACCGGGGCATTTTTGAACTATTCTTACTATTGACGTGTCTGCCTTCAAATCATTTTATAAGCAATGCTTTTATAAGCCTTGGAATTTGCACAGAAAGATTCTATAGAAAAGCAATCTAACTTTTAGGGGGCTTTTTTTTTGTATTGCACATGAGAAAATACAGGGACAGAATATGTAAAATAATAAAGAATAGACACATGACAAAGACAAAAGCTAACAAATCTTTTTGTTCATTTCAAATATTCTGAGTCCTAGTGAATATTATCATACAGGGGAAAGCAATTTTCAAAATAGCAGCTGAAGAAACAAGGTATTTTTAGCTTCCTGAAATGACTTTTTATGTTATAGGTCTCCTGGTTTGAAATAACTTATATTTCCCTTATAATTAGTGCCAGTTCTCTCCTCAAAGAGGAGACATATTTTCTGGTTTCACCAATGTGTCCCTTTAGTATCTCCTCTATTATTGTCTCATCTGTGAAGTTGACTGGGGCCAACTCTTTGATTCAGGTTAGCATGAATGCACAAGTCAGGGATGAATCTTCTGGCTGATGTGCCCTGGGATTCTATCAGTCATGTCTTAGATCTGCTTTTGTCACAAGCCACTTAATGAAAGTGTTATTATCACGCTGCTGGAAGACCTCACTGAGGTTACTGAAAGGGTGAATAAATGGACCAACCTAGTATTTTAGTTGCAATATTACTAGCAACCATTTCCTTAAATAAGCTTCCAAGCCTAGTTATCTACTCTTAGAGTCTAGTATCATGATTCATTATCATTATTATTAATGACAACATTAACACCAGAATTTTCCATGATTAAGTCATGACTGGGGAACTTTTTTGGTTCAGCAGATCCTACAAGGCATGAGATTTAACAGAATGCAATTGCAATTAAAGAAAAACATACACATTTTTCTTTCTTTAACAGGTTCCTAGGACACTATTTATTGCAACTCCATCTCCCATTCCTTCTTAAGAAGTTAATTATTATACGTTTTCTTAGCATAGACAGGAACTGAAAATCTGAACCTAAAATATTTTTAGGGACAGATTGACAGGAACTGGATTTAGTATTAGGAGACATTGTTAGTTTGTGACAGTATGTTCCTTTAAAAAGTACACATAGCCTGGGACTTCTGTAAGAATTCATTTTATAAATTCAAAAGTAAAAAATCAAGCATATGAAGAATTCTCCCTTACCTTTCTTTTTGGTTATTATAATGATTAGAAATTGACAGCAGCCTCCATTTATTGCTTAACCTTTTGATGTAGCCATAGAGGTATGATTGATTTCCAATTTTCAGGAAAACCATTCTTGCTGGTGGAAGCCCAAATCTATTCATTTATTATTGTGTGTACTCAAGGGAGGAAGATGAGCCCATTGATTCAGCGGTACACGAGCTGGTAAATATTTAATGTTTATTCCCATCACTGAAATTATTTCCAGTTTGAATATTGACAGTCATTCACATGCATGGACTGGCGTGTCCTATAGTACCTGACATAGTCTCCAGCGGGCTACAGTTCATTTCATCTTTGTAGATGGACTTACTTGCCATCTAGTAGTTTTGCAATTTTATTTTCCAGCTGGCTGTCCTACAGTCCAGATGTGAATTTCAGTTAATCTTGATGTCTTTTGGTGGAAGGATTGTGTAAAGGACACTTGATCTCTACTCTTTCTCATCATTTGAGCATTATTAAAGCATCCTCAAGTGTACTTGAGAATTATTGACCTTTATAATGACCATAACACCTGTGTCTTCTTGTGCTGTTTCTTACTAGAGATACTTTGCTGCACTAAGGGAAAGATTCTGCTTTGAGATTTTCACCACAGCAAGAAATACTTTGCTTCAGGCCACTGAGGTTATTCATATTTAAGTGTTTAAGTCTTGGCTTTTATTTTGAGATCCTTGGAGGTCCACCCAGCCTCAGGCTTTGAAGCCATTGTGATATTCTCAGCCATCATATACCTTCTGGCCCCTTCAAGGGAGCGTGGATACCTAGAAGCAGTGGAAACAGCTCTCCTGAAAACCCATGTCCTGTTGGACTGGTTCTGGTGAGCTCGAATTTTGACTTCAAGATCAAAGGCTTTTTGTCCTTTGTGTTGATTTCCTGCCTTTTGACAGGGTTTGACATTTGGCTTCTATCTTTTGAGCCTTTGAACCTCATTTTTCCTCAGTGGTTTTTGGTCAGTGTTGCCTCTGCCTCTGAGTATTCACTGTCTCTACAGTTCCCATTCATTTCTGGGGATCAGATCCTGATCTTAACCAAATACATGATCATCATCCCAGTTGAGTCAGAGCAGCAGACTGTTCCAGAGTTAAAAAATCATATGTTATTTGACTGTTTCTATGTTCTTTACAACAAAACAGGTATGAGAGTCTTGCTTTTTGGATAGGGGCTCCAGATATTCTGTGCCATTATAACACTGCTTGTACTTCCATTTTTTAAATTGTGAATTCATATTGACTACAGCTTATTCATTAAAAATCACACATTCCACCAGCTTCTCTTCAAAATTAGTTCTTTGGGGGAGGCTCATGAGAGTCTGAGAGAAGTAGGGTCTTAAACAAATTTTTGGCTAGTCATACTTATGAAATGGATAGAAAATTGGAAAACTGTATAATAATCTACCTATTATATGTTTAATTTATCAAGGAATTGTTAAAGAAAAGTGACCTTTTCTTAAGTTCTATTAAGGAATTGTTAAGTACTCTACAAGATAATGTTTTGTTTAAAAAAAAAGGGTTGGGGGGTGGTCCTGGAGGCAGACTGCCTGAGTTTTAAACCTGGCTCCGTGTGATCTTGGACAAGTCACTTAATTTGAGGGAACTTGGTTTCCTCATTTCTAAAATGACAGTGTTTTGTGTATTAAATGAGACAATGTATGAAGTGCTTAGTGTGGGTCTTGTTCATGATAAGATCTAAATAAATGTTATAATGATATGCATTTAGATCAGAGAGCTTTCATCTAAAATTAACAGTAATTTGACTCAAACTGGCTTAAACTCTAAGGAAATTTACTTTCTCATCTAACAGGAAGATCAGTGGCAGGACACTGGTTACTGCCCTTAAGGTGTGGTTGAGTCCACAGCTCAATGATGTTATAGATTCATTTTCTTTCCATCTGTGATCTGCAATTCTTAGCATTGGCTTCATACATAGACAGTAACGTGGCCATAGTTGTTTCTGGACATGAAAAAAAAATCAGTGGAACAGGGAAGCTATTCTACCTCTTTAAACAGGATGCTTTTCCCAGAAGTTCCCTAGAAAACACCTCCATTTTCTTTGTTGAGTCAAAAGCCGGTTATTGAACCAATCACTAACAAAGGAAATAACATTCCAGTTTGACTAATAAGATCTAAATCTACTTCTGGGTCTAAAGTTGGGTCAGCTTTCTTTAAGGAAAGAGGTGCATTTTCCAACATTGTGTGAGCAAACTCAGTGCCATAAGAACTTCTTCAGAGATCGGTGTTAAATGTATTAAAGAGTGATCTATACTCTTAGGAAATGTGTCATGTTGACATCACTAAGGGAAAAGCAGAAAGAAATAAATCTTCCTTACTAACCCTTAGGATGATTTTCAGAATTTCAATTTTTCTAGAATAAAGAAGTTCAATATGGAATTTTGACACTTGTCACACCTAAAATAGGATTATTAGTAAAATGTTGATTCTTCATTATCAATTTTTCAATTACATAATTCCAATCTAATTGGCCTGAGTATTTCACGTTCTTTTGATCTCATCCTTAATACACCCATGCAGGAAGGCAGGGAAAATATTAACATCTTTATTTCACGAAGGTAACCAGAGACAGGAAGGTAAAGGGACGGTACTTAACATCTTCCTCCTGACACTGAATTTAGCCATTTCATTATATCTTGTACTATGTGTCTATTATTTTCCTTGATGTTCTGACTCCTTAACTAGAGGATATACTTTTAAGGTAAGGAATGTAATGAAGTAAAATTCATATTTTAAAGCAAGACAAGAAAAATTTAAAACAAAAAATTTTCTCTGCCCAACTGGACCTTTTTCCTCCCCTCCAGTGTGTACAGTGCATCTGCCTTATGTGTTACCCAGACATCCTTAGTGGTGGAAATGTCTTCTCAACCATAAAAGTTATTTTTTCTTCTTCTGGCACTAGCCACGTAACTCCTTAGAAGATAACATTCCTTTCACAATTCTGGAAGGGGTCATGATGACCCACCACTCGTGGTTGTACATGTGGACATTTTTGGTGAACTTTATGTACAATGCCAGTTTATCATTTCCCTTAAAGATAACGACTGGTATGGAACATCCTGGGCTGCACCTAATGGAAGTTCTTAGCTTAAATATTTACTTATGACCCCATTAATGTTACTAGCCATATTACTTGTATTCTGCCTACTTTACAAGATTATTATTTCACAGATTACCAAATGTATGACTGAAACTCCAATAAGAACACTGATGATTAGGTGACTTGAAATGATTGACCAAATATAGTTCTCTAAGATCAGTGATTGTAATAGTTTAGATACAGGAAGACGCAAGAGAGAACCATGTCCTGGACCATAATAGATTAGTAAAACAGGCGGTTCTGAGACTTTTGGTAACTGTTAACAGGGCCTAGTCCAGCAATAGCACATTGAGTGGCCTCAGTGAAATCTTTGCCTGACCCTGGGAATTAGCATTCCTAGCACCGTGGGATAAATTGGTCACAAAATGCCTCCCAAACCTTAGTTGAAATTAAAACCAAAAGGGAGGGGATTAAAAATAGAGAATGTTGCCCATCATTCAGTTCTTAAGAATCAGGTCATTATCCACTGCAGTCATTGACCCGTAGTACACCCTGAAAGGAATTTAGGGCGAAGATCAGGATGAGGCACTTTGAGCTCTGGGAAAACTGGCAGAACTGGCCCTGAGAGATTTAGATATTTTCAGGAGAGAAGTTTTTATGAACCTGGATTCTTGCATCTCCCCATACTTAGAAAAGCACTAAAACTATTAACTAAGCTATCTGTTCCTTGTGAATAACAGTAACCTTCTCCCAAGCTGTGTACTTGATTGCACGCATCCCTTCACCAAAATCACATGTATGCTGGCTTCCCCCTACCCCTTTGGATCACCCCTCGAGGCTTTCTGAAAAACTGACTCTCAGGTTACAATCCTCAGGTTGGCTCCAGTAAAATTCTATATTTCTTTCCTAGATTGACTAGTAGTTAATTTTTGTAGACAGATGTATCTTCTTTGTATTCTAATGCCTAGCATTTTATAATTCAGAAAATGTTTGTTGATTATAAATAATCTGCTAAACTAAGGCAAGATTAAAAATCTTGAGTTTGAGTCTTTCCTTGACAGTGCTATACCTCTGGACAAAGCAGTTAATCTCTGCCTGGGTCAGTCTTAGAGGGTGTTTATTTGTATCCAAGTAAACCCATTCTCCTATGGGAAAAAAAAAAAGACAGTTTGGTACTTAATTTCCTCTTCTTGACTTTTTGTAGTTGCTTCATAGAATTTCTCAAAAATTAGACTGTACTTTAAAGACATGAAGCTGTTAACATAAGAGAAAACCCAAAGATTATAAAGTAAGGCAAAGGTAGATGTAAACAAAACCAAAATCTTGTCCAACCAAAATAAGCAAAAAAAGAAAAACAAAATCCATTTTGCAGAAGCAAACATAATGATCAGCTTCCAAACAGGGCTTTTCCAGGAGAGAGTTGTTTGGAAATAGATCAGTCAACCTAATATGTGCAGCTCAGGATAACAGCTTCAGCATTAACAAAATCTACCATCATTGAGTAGTTTAAACCCTGCCTTCATTTTAGTCTCTCCACCAGAGAAAGTGTAAATTAAAGATAAAAAAAGAATGAACTAACTGTCATGCCTAAAAGCAACTCTGTTGTTTGAGATACATCTCAGTCACCCATTCTGGCCTTGTCTCGTCCTTTGCTAAGGCCACTTGCAACCCTGAGTGTCACTACATTTTAATGATGTGCTGAATTTCTTGTGTCCCCTCTCAGCTGTTTTGGTCTCGTAAGGTGTGGCAGACCCATTTTCATTGACAGTGATTCTATCCCAATTAACTGCAAACTCCTCTGCCAAGTTCCTTTTCAGCCAGTACGTTTCCATAAAATATTTCTTCACTCCAAGAGAAACTAAATTTGAAACCATACTTAAGTTAAAGAGAAAAATTACTTGATAGTCTTGATCCAATTGCTAATTCTTTCTGGGAAATAAATTAGCTGTAGTTTCAGCAACACCTTTTATTAATCTTATTGCAAAATTATTGAAGTATTTCTTAGGAAAATGGATTAATTCATGAAATCTGACAAGCTGTCTTGATTTCAAATGGCAGGTAGATCTGTAAGCACTAGGGAGTCGTTTAGTTACGCAGATCCTCCATAAATGCTGCCCTGAACTGTGGAAACTGGGAGATGTCTCTGGGGAAGTAGGGGATTCTTCTTATAGGAGGAAGAGCGTGAGGAAAGCTTGGCTTGTGATGGTTTGAATGTGCTCAGGTTGCAATTGGAGAAACAGGCTAAACGACTTTAGAGGTTTCTTTACACCAGAGACCGCTTCCTGCAATGAACTGTAATTGACCTATTTGTTCAGCGCCAGCAATTTCAGTCTCCATATTTAGGCCCCTATATGCTCCCTTGCTCATATTTATATGTAACTCAGATATGAAATAAAGCCTCTCATACTCCTGATATCTAAATATTGTTTCCTAAGACCCTTGCTAAAATTGTGGCTTTGAGAGTCTAGAGCTTGTCTCATGATTGCTGTTAATTTTCAGTGCTTTCACTCATACAGTCCCCTATGTTTCTGCCTCTCTTTTCCCCACATCAGTCACAGAGTTCAAAATTATATTCCTGCCTTTTTCAAAGTACTTTTCACCCCTATCCCTCTCCCTTCAAATTTGCATACCTAGACTCAGAGAGGATTACCTCTTAGGGTAACGAGTCACCTTGGCAAGACAGCAATTTATTAGATATATGTCGTATTTGATTACCATAGCTCTCCTTCCCCAAGTATCAGCCGCACAAGAATTCCTTCCTCTTTCCTTTTACAGCCTCTCTTCCTTTAAAATCATCTATGAAACACTGCTCCATGGCATAGCAACTCATCTGGATCCATTTAGAAGTAGCCTGCCTGTTTATTCCAGAGTTTTCTCTGGGTACAAACTCTGTAACTTCTCCAGTTACACAGGATATGGTCTGGGAAAGTGGGGCCAAAATAAAATTCCAACACAGCTCTGTCCAGTTGCTGTTAATAAGCTCTGTCTGCTATTTCAGCTGCATCTCTTGTTAGAGAAAAAGATGAAGTTTAAGCTAAAAGGTAGCATATTGAGATGAGTTAGAAAGATAGGTATCCTTAAGGTATTTCCATTGCATTTTTTCCCCTGCACTTATCATCAAATCCTCATTAAGCCTATGGGACCACCTGGCACTGCTACTTTGAATTATAAATTCAGTACAGCTAATGCATCCAGCTGGGAATACTCAAGGAAACTCAATGCTTTTTAAAGTTTTTAATAAAAATAGATTTTAATACTCAAATGAAGATGTGTGCAAGATTTGCATTTAATTGGAAGCTGGTCTAGATTAGAATAAACTATAGTTGAATATTTTCTTATAGCTTGAGAAATGCTATTGAATGTCTTCTGATTGTTCTTCTAGCTACAGCTGAGTGTAGTTATTTTTTTTTTTTTCTGAATGTATTTGAGAGTTTGCAAAACTTTGCTTACAATAGGGACTTAAACAACTATAGGTTTGAATTTAGTTAGTAGGACTCTGAAGCAATTATGTATTTAAATCTGTAGAGTGAAGCTTTGGTGTGTGCTTCAGCAACATGGCAAATCTATAAATTTATCTTTCTTTTTATTAAGCTTGCATTTACCTGCATGATACACTCCCTTTTTTCCTTAGAAGGTATCTGTTTTCATTGTATTCTGAGATTTGTTTAATCTTCCTTTAATTTTTTTTCATTTAATCCAAGGATTAACTTTATTATCTCTACTCTCTTTTTTCTTCCTTAAGAGCTGCAACATTTTCATGATGTTCTAAACCTTACAGCACTGAATTGAATATAAATGGAATTCCAAACAAGCAAATGTATAATCTGTCACCCCTTTTGGCTGCCAAAATATCAAAGAAAGTTTATTCTTTGCTTTCAGGGTTTTTACATATACATATTATTTTCACTTAGGCACCTAAAATATTTTATTAAGTTTTAGTGTTTTCTGAGGCTCTTCTCTTTGTATATAAACTGATTTGTTGAGTAAGTAGAATATTCCTCTTTTCCCTGTGGTTCTGGGATTGGACTATTCCAAAGAAATATGTTCCTTTCTCAGGCAAAACAAACAAGTTTGCTTGATTTGGAGTTGCAGGGCCAACAGCAAATTATTCAACACTAGGCGTTATGAATAATAAGACCAATCCCCTCATTTTAGAGAAGAGGAGCTGAGACTCATAGAAGGAAAGAGACTCATCTAAGTTACTGGTGGAGTTCAGTGCTCTTTTGGGTACAACCTGCTGCCTCTCATCTAGAAAGCTTTCCACATTCATTAAGCTTCTACTGCATGCCAAGATTGTATGGGGACATTTTTTAACTGATTTTTTTCAGCTTTATTGAGACATAATTGACATAAAACATCATGTGCATTTAAGGTGTATAATGTGATGATTTGATACATGTGTATATTGCAACATGGTATCGCAGTAAGATTAGTTAACACATCCATCACCTCACAGCATTACAATATTTTTTTCTGTATATGGTAAGATCTATTCCCTTAATAACTTTCAAGTGTGTAATACAGTATTGTTAACTATAGTCAACATGCTGAACAGTAGATTCCCAGAACTTATGCATCTTATAACCAGAAGTTTGTACCCTTTGACCGATATCTCACTTCCTCCACCATGCAGCCCCTGGCAACCACCATTCTACTCTCTGTTTCTATGAGTTTGGCTATTTTTCTTTTTCTTTTTTTTTTCAGCTTCCACATATAAATGAAGTCATACAGTACTTGTCTTTATCTGACTTGTTCCATTTAGCATAATGCCTTCAAGGTCCAGCCATGTTGTTGCAAATGGCAGGATTTCCTTCTTTTTCACAGCTGAATAATTTTATATATACAAATATTTTCTTTATCCATCCATCTGTTGATGGACACTTGGTTTGTTTCCATATCTTGGTCATTGTGAATACTACTGCAATGAACATGGTGGGGCAGATATCTTTTCGAGACGCTGACTTCATTTCCTTCAGATATATACCCAGAAATGAGATTGCTGGATCATATGGTAGTTCTATGTTTAGTTTTTTAAGAATCCTCTGTACTGTTTTCCATAATAACTATACTTCCAACTGTGCACTAGGGTTCCCTTTTCTCCACATACTTGACAACACTTGATATCTCTTGTATTTTTGAGAATTGTTGGAGGAGATCATCAGGAGGAGGTGACTGCTGGTTGACCCATGAGCTGGACCAGGGTAATCCAAGGCTCTTTGCCCCCTCCCCTGTTCTTGGAATGTACATTCTGTGGGTTGGTATTGAGATCTACTCCTCTTGTGGCTGCCTATGCAAGCTCCATATGCAAGTTCCCTTGCTTATGAAACGTGCTACCTACCGACCTGGAGTGGTCCGCTTCTTCTGTCTCTCTTTGCCTTCCATGTATGGGGGCCAATTTTGTGAACCAACAATAATGACTGAGAGGGGCTGGCACCAGTTCATGGGCCACGTCAGGGTCTACAGCCGGACCAAGGTAGGTGGGGCTTCTCCTGGGTCCTGTATAGTGCTCGTGACAGACACAAAGCCAAACAGGGCTGTAGCCAAGTCCGCAGGGGTACGGAGCTCTTTCCATTTCTGCAGCCAAGACCACAGTTAGCAAGTCAACCACTGGATTTCCAGCCTCTCTTCTCAAAATAGCCCTCCTCGGTCTTGGATGGCACCGGGGTTTCACAATCTTTTACCTAGATCCCAAAGCTCTCACAAAGGCACTTTGTCTGTGGAGGGATGCCCAGTTACCGTTGTTGAGGGAAGATATGTAGGAGGAACATCTTACTCAAACATTTGCTCAGGATGCTATTTTTATATGGTGTATATTTCCCCTTAATCTTTATGACTTTCCAAACTTCAGCATATATACACTGTGAGAAGCACGTTCATAGTTATTGTTTAAAGACATTTTGTTTAAGAAATCGGACCTAAACAAACCAACAAATGACAGGAACAATTCACCTAAAGAAGGACACTTAAATGCAAAGTAATAGGATTTGTTATTTCAGGAGTCGTGATTCCTGATAAACAGTTTGACACACTTTTTGCCTACATTTCCAGATAAGAAGCCACAGCATACAAATCAAAGGGTCGTAGTCTCTGATATCACAGAGGCCCAGGTCCAAATCCCATCTCCATCATCTACTGGTTGTTACTCACGGCCAAGTAGCTGTGAGCTGGGGAGACCAACGTACAAATAGAAATATGGGATCTATATAGCATGTGCGCTGACTGGGACGTGCGCAGGATGCTACGAGAGCATGGGGAAGGGGTCCCAGCAAGGCTGGGGGATGTTGACGAGGTCATACCTGACCTTCTACAACTGAGAGGCTAATATTGAGATCTGTAGTGTAATTTGTGAGATGCAGAAAAATCTCTCTTGTTCAAAAAAAAGTCTCTTCCCATCATAAACCATTACTCTCAGTAACATACTGCTGGGATGCCTAAAATAACCACTGTTGTAATAACTTATTTGGGATAAGTCTTTTATCTAAAATACCTAAATAAAATACAAATATGTCCAAAAAGTGAAGTAACATATTCAGAACATACCTCCCTGTCCTTTTTTCTCTTCCATATTGCCTGAAGGTGGGTCAGGACTTTGGGAAAATGAACAAGGATAAAACAAGTTGTGGTGAAGAGGCTGGAAGAGATTTGGTGAAACGGTGGAGCCCCAGATGTCTGCAATGGCACTTGTCTGGAGGAGGGAGGGAGTGTGTGGTGGGCACAAGTGGACATAGGAATAACTTTTCCTACCTGACTATTTTTCTGAGACCAGCTGAGTTCCTAAAAGAGGAGACAAATTTTCAGGACAGTGACTTTATAAGACACTGACAGTTGGAAACCTGAGACAATCAAGGAAGGGTTTTCCTTTGTTTACAGCTTTAATATGCACATTTTATATTAAAAGGCGGGGGTCAGCATGTTAACAAATGTAGAAAATGCAGAAAGTAGCTATTAAGGGGGATTTCCTTCCATCTGAATAGTATTTTACATATTTGTCAGAGTCTAAAACCAGGATTGAATGAGAACTGGAAAACCAGGAGGAACCTTTGGGAAAAAGTACCTAACCAGCATCAAAGCTGCAGTTTTCAACCCCACATGTCTTGTGACACTGACCTGCTGACTGGATGCTAGAAAATTCTAGGATTTGCATCAGAACTCTTAAGTGCAGCAAAGGGCACCTTGGGCCACCGTGTTTGGCTCAACTATGCTCTTAGGTCTTCGTCTTGGCCCTTGGAAGGCCAAATAGCTAAAGGTTTTTTTAGTTTCTGTCATCCTGGCATTTGTTCTTTGAAAAAGGCAGATTTCTATCAATCTTTTCAACCATAACAAATCAATGATATGAGCAAACATGGTTTGGGAGTCATTGTTAATGTTTGACTTCACTGTCAAATAGAGGTATGAATGCTAGATGTATCTTGGAGCCAGATAATAACCTTATGGGCTTTACATGTTGAAATTCTATCAAAGTCAAATGTACAGTAATAAAAGACAATGAACAGAGTTGTTAGTTTTATATAAAAACAGGGATGCAAACTTTTAAATAATTGAGAAGGGAAACAGATTGGCAGTTACTGAAATACTAAGAGTGCCCTAACTTAGTAACTTTAAGAAGAATAGTATATACTTTCAGTTATATGTTTATAAAAATTTTAAATAATCCAAGACAATAATCAGGAGTAGATAATATAATTTTAAACATCTTGGAATCATTCGGAGTATTCACATTCATAAATGTAAACACATTTTTAAAGACTTGTAAGAACTGCACTCAATTTTGATTTACTTAATTCCATTTAGGGCTTAGATCTTTCAAGAAAAAAATCCTTTTTTCACATTTGTGTGGAAAATCAAAAACAGAAGATCAACAGTATCACCTGAAGATTTTAAAAGCAGGAAGACCTTCAAAATTATGTACATCCATGAAAACCATCTCTGATCCAGATGTAATGAAAGCTATAAAGAATGCGAGCAAGCAATTATTAGATGTTGTTAGGCTGAGTAGTTATGATCATAACTAAAGATTCTCATGAAAATTGATTAGCTGCACATTTAGAAATGCTGGAAGTGAGGCTGAAATATGCACTTGGCTAGTCAGCCTTCTGAAGGCCAAGGCTGAAGCTGACTGGCAATTTTGGGGATGTCTGTGCCTGAAATTAAACAACTTTGCATCTCCAAATTTACAGGAAATGAGGGCTGCTTCAGATACCACCATATCCCCAGAATTAATAACAGTGAGTCCTAGGATGAGTATGTGTGTCTGCCATTCAGAGTGGCCTCAAACAACTCTGAAGACAGGGAACCATCCGTGCGTGTCTGATCCAGCTTAAGCACATTAGTTAAAATCACCCATAGAAGGGATCACAACCTGGCCCAGGCATGCAGAGGCAAAGACGCAACACACTTTGAAAAAGTGATCTTGTTTTACATTGCTGCCAGAAAGGAAGAACCCAGGTAAAAATCAGGATCTTCACTTATATATGTGATCAATCATATTCCAAACAAATATTCCCAGTTTCTTCCCTTTGCTAGTTCTAGTGGCTAAAACTCTGGTTATCAAAATCTAACCAGTATGTTGGAGAGCCTTACTTTCATGACCTCATTGAATTGCTTGTGTGAACTGCCCAAGGAATAGCTAGAGTCTGAGGTTCCTTGCTGTTGCAGAATGCCCTAATTCCAGGAAGTCTGATGAATGAAAGAGGAACAGAGCTAGCTGGTGGAGACTGAGGTGTCCATAATATTTTCAATAATACTAATAATACAGGAGATGGATAGATGAACCAAACTGTGGATGAGTTTTTAGGCTGAGGCTGATGCAGTCAACCCAACTGTATGGCTGTAGCCCTTCCATTGTGCCATCTTGAATGCACATATATCAGGAGATTCAGCACCATTTGGTTTCTTATCAAAGTAGGTTAATAGTATTTGTGTGAGCCCTATTCCCTGGGTATAACCAACTCCTGGGTCTATGGCCATGACTTCTGATAAATTTTGAAAATGTTGGAGACCATGAATTTTTCAAATGCACCATTCTCTTTAAGTGCTTGACAGACTGTCAGGGGAGCAGTAGCTCTGATTGCTGGCCTGGCTTGGAGCAGTGTCTGGGGAGTCTAGGAGACAGGTTTTGTTTTTGGGCCAGAGTTTATGGAGCTGAGCATGAGTCAAAATGCAGCATTCAAGGCAGAAATTGACCAGTAGCAAGACTGCCAGTAGTGTTTTCATTCAAAGCAAATAGTCAAGAGTAGTGGTGAGGCAGGGGTGTCCAAGTACGAAGCCATAGGGCAAAGATAAAAGAAATTTGTTCATGTAACAAATATTTATCACATTCATATGTGCAGTAGGATATACTAGGCACAGGTTCAAGCATACTAAACCTGTATGCCTAGCACATCTACTCATACAGCATATAAGGGCAGAGAAGAGCCTGAAGGAGCCTTTCTTTGCAAGAGCATAGTCCCAGCTGCTCTGCATGGGCTTTTTGAACCCCTAGGTAGGGCAGCTAGGGCAGCTTGGGGTTAAAAGGTCTGCATAGTGGGGTACATCCAGTCTCTTTAGCATGACTTACAATACCTTTCTTGATCTAGCTCTCACTTAACAACCTAGCCTCAACTATTTCCATGCCTGTTATCAAAACCATCATTCTAGTCGTAATGAACTATTGACTCTTTTGTGACTATACCATACTCTTTTTTGCCTCTGAAATCGAGAACCTGCTCTTCCCTCTGTTTTGAATAATTCTGCCTTCTCCCCTTCCTCCATCTTGGGTACTTATTTCCTGGCTAGCTCCTACTCATTCACTCTTTCTAGGTCTGATGTCCCCTCCCTTGGGAAGTTGTTCCCTATTTCCAGACTATGTAATGAGTCTATCCCGTGTACTCCCAGAGAGCCCTGCATTTATCATTGTCATCATGCAAAACACTTGAATTATAATTTCTGGTTGACTTTCTGTGTTGCCTAAAAAAATGTAACTCATTACTACAGGGATTCTGTAATGTTACCATTATTTCTCCAGATCCTAGCACAATGACTTAGACATGGCAGGCACTCTAAAATATTTGTAGAATGTGTGAGTGGTTGACAATGTCTAGGAGAAACAATCTTCAATCAACCAAATGGAAGACAGAGAATAGTATTGTTCTGAATCATTCTAAGTTAATCAGGTGAAGTCTTTCATTCATTCATTCATGGGAAGGTGTGGAGTTCATTTAGGGGAAACTTGAAAGTTTGTTTCAGATGCATCCAGCACTTTAGTAAATTGCATTTTCTAAACCTGGCTTCGCCGATATGTATCCCATCCCATCTCCCTTCAGAGAATATGTCTTTGACAGTATTCTATCCCATTAAAACTTGATGTGTTTGCAACTGCTTTGACTAACAGAATGTGGCAGAAGTGATGCTGCATGACTTTCTAGGTTATCTAGGTTATAATTAGGCAGTATGCCTCCACTTTGCTCTCTTTCTCTCTCTTTCTGTCAGCTTGCTCACTTTTAGAACACAGTCACCGTGTTGTGCAGATGCCCAAGCCCCATGGTGAAGCTAAGTGTATGTGTCCCATCCAGCAGCCCTGCCCAGGTCTCAGCTGACAGCTGGAATCAAATGTCAGACTTGTGAGTAAACAAGCCTGCAGATGATTCCAGGTGCCAGACTTCAATCTTCCAGCTGAGGCCCCGGAGCTAATGGAATAGAGACCAGCTACCCTGTGGTGCCCTGTGTGAACTCCTAGCCACAGAAATCATGAGAGATGATAAATGACTACTGTTGTTTTAAGCCACTGCACTTTGGAATGATTATTATTAAGCAGCAGATATCAGTACAGACAGCAGAGTAATTTTCCCACCTCTCATGCTTGCTGGCTTTTCCCACTGTAGTCAGAACATAGTTTTTCATAAACAAAGTCAATAAATTAAGCTTGTCTAAAAGAAGAGGAAGTTGAAATGGAGTTCCAAGGGGAAGACAAAGGTTAAAATGGTAATTTAAAAAGTGAAGTGATTGAAAATTAACAATTAATATATTAATACACATTAAAGCTATTAAGATTAAAAGTAAAAGAAAAAATTTTAAAAAACTTAACTAAAGTAAAATTTTAAATGAAAGTTAGAGGTAATATAAATAAAATGAATTAAAAATATAAAAATGAGAAGTCCACTCTTTTGTTTCAGCGTTCCTTATCCCTATGTCTTGTTTCTTCCCTCCCTCTCCTTTCTCTCCCTCTCCCTCCTTCCCTCCCTCCCTCCCTTCCTTCCTCCTTTTCTTTCACAAAGAACCAATTTTCAAATAAAACTTGTCCTTATAAAAAAGAATTAAACATATGAAATGATAATCAATTTTACTCACAGTTAAGACATTCAAATTACAATTCCAATTATATATATGTACACACATATACTTTATATATATTTTATACTAAAGTCCTTTCTTTATTCAGATTCCCTTGTGTTCTTTTGCCTTTTTTTTTTTTTTAATACTGCATGTCCTTTTGGGTTCAGGATCCCTTCTAGGACACCACTTTACATTTAGTTATCATGTCTCCTCACTTTCCTCTTGGCTGTGACAGTTTCTCACACTTTCATTGTTTTTGATGTCCTTGAAAGTTTTGAGGAGTACTGTTCAGGTATTTTGCAGAATGTCCCTCAATTGGAGCTGATCTTTTTCTCATGATTAGACTGAGGTTATCACTTTGTGGAAGGAAGACCACAGAAATAAATGATCGCCCTTATCATCTCATATCAAAGGTATATCCTATCAACATGCTCTATCTTGGCTGATATTAGTCTTAATCACCTGGATGACATAGACTTTGTCAGGTTCCTCCACGGCAAAGTTACTCTTTTTCCTCATTTCCACACTGTGCTCCCTGGATGGAAGTCACGGTGTATAGTCCAAATTTAAGGGCAGAAGGAGAGTTATACTCCACCTCCTTGAGAGCAATATATCTACATAAATTTGGAATTCTTCTGCATAGATTTGTATTTTATCCCTCATTTATTTATTATTCAATTATTTGTTTATACCAGGATGGGTTCAGATATTTATTTTGTACTCTGAGTTATAAACCAATACTACTTTTATTCTTTTTTTTTTTTTTTTTTTTTTTTTTTGCTCAAATTATTGCATCTTTGGCTATTCTGAGCTCCTTCAGTTGGCTTCAGTGTCCCTTCAACATACATCCATCACTGCGATTTTATTTTTTTTTAATAAAAACACTTCCTTCCTTTCTGGAACTACAAGATGCTCCAGGTTCACTTTGTATATTTTCTGCTCCAGTTCTAGAACTGGCCACTTCTCCAAGGAATCCTAGTTTCTTTTATTGGAGAATAGTATTAGAAACCACAACCTGTGTGGGGAGGGTATAGCTCAGTGGTAAAGTGCTTTCCTAGCATGCACAAGTTCCTGGGTTCAAACCCCAGAACCTCTATTAAAAATAAGTAAGTTTAAAAAAAAAGTACCTTCCTCTCCAAAAAAAATTTAAAAATTTTTCCATAATATATCCATCTGTATCTATATTAAGCTAAACCTGAATTTATACTGATGTCTCCAACTCTGATTCATTACCACATAGCTGTCTCCCCTTGCTTGTCTGTAAGCTCCCACTCCAACACTGAGAACCACACACCATCCACTTTTTTTGTTAACTTCCAGTATACACGTGTAGTGGTTTCAGAATTGTTAACCAGCACTCCCATGGGAAATAACTGTCAGCTTGAGTATAGTGCTTATATACAATTTCTTTTGCCTTTAGTCTTACAGTCTCCTCTCATTTCCAAAGTTACTTAGATCAGCAGTTTTCCTCCCATTCCCTTCAGTGAAGCTGTTTCATATATTTCTAACACAGTTAGATTCTTTTATCACATACTACATTTTATCCTGGGATTCCCTGACCTCCTAAATTTTTTTTTTAATTTGCATACAGAGAAGTTTACTCTTTGTGCTGAAAAGCATTATGAATTTTGAAAAATGTGTAGTGTCATGTAGCCACCATTATAATATCATAAAGAATAAATTCACCATCTAAATCTCCTCCATGCTTTGTGCATATAGCACTCTCTGATATAGCTGGAAAAGATATCTACAAAATTGTAACTGTATTCTGTTTATTGCATTTGTTCTTTGTTTCTTTTCCCTCTTCTTTGATTGAACATTTTATATGATTCATTTTTATCTTTTCTCTTGATGTGTAGTTATATTTCCCTAAAAAATGTTTAGTGGTTGTCCTAGAGTTTAAAATATACATTTTAAATCAATCTAAGTCTACTTTTGAATAACCCTCTACCACATCACATAGTGCAGATAACTTATGGCATAGTATTCTCAATTCTTTCATCCCATCCCCGGTGATATTGCTGTCATTCGTTTGACATATCTATATGTTATAATCACCCAGTACAGTGTTTTTATGTTGTTTAACAGTGTTTTTAGTTAGTTCATAGTGAGAAAAATTTTTAAATATTTAAACTCTATATCTTTCAAGATTCAATCAGAGAAATGGAACCAATAGGAGACATATATTGGGATTTATTGCAAGGAATTGGCTTATGCAATTTTGAGGGCTAGCTGGGCAAGTCCCAGATCCATAGGGCAGGCTGTCAGGAAGGGAAGGCTAGAACACTTGGGCTTCTGAAGCTGAAGTCACCGTCCACACAAGCAATTTCTTCTTCAGTTTTCGAAAACTTAAACTCTGCCCTTCAGAACTTTGACCTGATTGGATTATTTAGGATAACCTCCCTTACTTAATGTCAGCCGATTATGGACTTTAATCATATCTACAAGATACCACAGCAACACCTGGATTAGCATTTGACTAAACAACAGAAGACTGTAGCTCAGGCAACTTGATACATGAAACTGACCATCATGCCTTCATTAATTCCTTCTTTGACATTCTTCCTTTCTTAAGGTAAGTCCAAGTTTCTGACTAATCTTATTTTACTTCTGCCAGTGGGTCTGCTGCTGATGAGTCCCACATTTTTGTCTGTCTAAGACAATCTTAGAAAGTCTTTACTTCTTTTTCATTTTTTAAAATATAATTTTTATTGTATATAGAGTTCTAGGTTAGTGGTTTTTGTTCAATACTTTACATATTTCACTATCATTCTCATGCTTGTAACTCTATAGTCAATGTGTTATTTCCCCTTCTAGCTTCTTGGCTTCAGTATTTTTTTCTTTGTCTTTGATTTTCTGCAGTATGAATACAATATGCCTAGGTTTGAGGGTTTTGTTTGTTTGTTTGTTTGTTTGTTTATTTTTAATCTTGCTTGGTATTCTTTGAGTTTCCTGGATCTGTGATTTGATGTCTGTCATTAATTTTGGAAATTTCTCGATCATTATTACTTTCACTATTTCTTCTGCTTTTCTCTTTCTTTTCCTTGTGGTATTCTAACTATGTGTGCTTATATCTTTTCACATTGTCTCACAGTTCTTGGAATGTTCTTCTCTGTTTTTTAAAAAAAAATCTTATTTTTCTTGAATTCCACTTTGGGAAGTTTCTATTGCCCTATATTCAAGCTCACTGATTCTTTCCCTAGCTGACCAGTCTACTGAGGAGCCCATTAAGTGTATTCTTCGTTTCTGCTAGTGTTTTGGTTTGTAGTATTTCCTTTTGATTCTTTCTTATGGTTTCCATCTCTTTGCTTACCTTACCCATCTATCCTGATATGTTTTCTATTTTTTATATCAGAGCCCTTTATGCATTAGTCATAGTTATCTTAAATTTTTCTCTTTAATCACTTAAACATCTGTGCCTCATCTGAATCTGCTCTTGTTATTGCTTTGTCTGGCACAAAGCAGGTTTCAACTCTAAGTAGAGAGTGAGGGAATGAAAAACAGAATAATAAGGATAATAGAAATCTGCTATTGAGGTATGAAGGTTTAAAAACATGTACAGATATGTTTAATAAAAAGGGATAAAAAAGTGGAAAGGTAACACACTGCAAATATTACTGTATATGCTAAAAGAGACCTTGCAGCTGGTATTAAATTAAAGATCTTCAGAGGGGAAGTTATCCTGTATTATCTGGGCAGTCCTTACATGCAGTCACAAGTAAAGGCTAAGTGACCACAGAAGCAATATTCTATGCATCTAATTTTGAAAATGGAAGATGGGGCCAGAACCATAAAGCAAAGAATGCAGCGCTAAAGAAATGGGAAAGGCAAGGGAATGGATTTTCCTCTAGGGCACAAGCCTACTAACACTTTGCTTTCATCCTGGTGAAACTATTTTATACATTTCAGATCTGCAGACTGTGAGAATAAATAAGTATTGTTTTTAGGCCACCAAATTTGTGATACTTGCCTAGCATGCACAGCAGTCATAGGAGACTAATACACATGCTGACATTTTTTAAATTAAAAAAAAAATTCTGAGTTGGCTCTTGCTTCCTATACAATTGAAGAGCCCCACCTGAATGGAAACCCCCTCTGGTGTGGAACCCCAGGTGAGTGGATAGCCTGAAGCAGAATACCCTACATATCTCTTCCCTGTCTTTCCCTTACTGTCTAGCAGCTTGAGCTCCAGGCCAAAGCATCTATTTCATCTGGAATATACCTGCCAGCTAATTAGGGATTATTAAGCAAAAGGGAGTGATTCATGCCTTTTCAGCTCTGTAGCTTCAAAGTCTCCACGGTCGAGCCTGTTGGCACAGTCACAGAACTAAATGCTCAGCAAAAATTTAAATAAAATGAAAGTTGCCTTAGAAAAATTGGACAAAAAAGAACCCTGAATATAAACAAAATCAAAAAGGACATATTTGAAAAGAGTGACAAAAATGTCAAAGAGGCTGAGAACATGCTAGTATATATGACGTGCTGTTAGTTATTGAACTCTTTTTAGAAATAAGAAATTAAAACAGAAGTGTCTCCAAGTTGGTGAAAGACATTTTTGAAATATTTAGTTTGTTAAAACAGAATACTAAAGGGATAGACAAAAACATCTCAGGAAGAGTTACACTGATACAGTATAAACAAATTAAATTTCGATAAAAATGGATTTTAGGTAATTAAGCCATTAGAGAGATTAATAAGGAAATAAGCCCACAAATTCCTGTGCATGGTATGAAGTAATTCTAATGTTTAAAAGAATGCGGATGTCTGTAGCACATAACATCTAATAAGTGTAACCTATCAGAGACCCCTGTTTTACTCTATTAATTGACTAAAAAGCATTCATCGAGAATTCATTCTGGTGGATCACCTAACTTCCTTCTGAAACATCCATGCTTGCAGTCTCAGATCTGCTCCAGTCATATGCAATATTGAGACCATCACACACGGTCCTTTCAATTCAATAAATATTCACTGAATATCCACTGTGTTGTTAGGCACTACTGAGGTTTCTGTCCCCAGGGAGCTCCATGAATTTGAGGTTTTATGGACAGAAACTTTATTGGCTCTATCATTATCAGGACTAAGTAAATGGGTCAGTGTGAAAGGATGAAACTGTTCTCAAAGGATGCATCTGAATTAGGCTGCTGAAAAAATTTCTCCAATAAAATAGGTTTCTTGTCTACCACTTATTTCTTAGTGGTCAGCATTAGGAGCCATTTCTCACTCTCAAAAATTCCTTCTCTTCTGTGATTGAAAAATTTAATGATTACTTAAGCATTATATGAACATAATGGGGCCATGTCCCTTGCTCTAAATTCTGGCTTTGCTGTGATGCACATCCCTTCTGTTTCACCTGCATGCTGCTCTGTCATCCTTTACTCTTCCTATTTATTCATTTATTCACTTTGACTATACTAGCTGGTTTTTGCTAAGAATCATAAAGCTAGATCAAGACAGAGTTTCTGTTATATAAGAAATTTTGCAATGGGGATGCTTTGACCTCTTATGTTCATTAACTGTAATGGCTTCTGATTTTATTTTATTTGGGTGTCTACATAACTGAAGTTGTATAACAAGCTATAAATCACACAGTGTCACAACTGCTAAAGTGACACTATATATGTTCAGATTTGTTGGCCTGCTCCCCCTGCAGGATTTGAGAGCCAGGAGTTTGATTATCTTTGTTCCCGTGGACATGGTGGCGACATGGCCAAGGCCCAGGCCTTTAGCGAGCTCAGGCAGGGTTTCAGAGTCAGGCTAGCTTTGTTGCTGGTCCTTTCAGAACCTTGGCCTCGTCAATTGGTCTTTCAGTAACTGGGCCTCAGTGTTACTCTTCCACGTTCTTTTTACATCAGGGCATCCTACCTAGGATCCCAGTTCCTCTGTGACCAAAGTTTCCCTTGTTCCTTGACAGTCTTCTCAGATCTGAACTGTTCTCTTGCCTCGGAAGCCCAGGCTTTAGGACTGGACTCTAGCCCTTAGGGTCAGAGATCTCTGTCTAACTTCCTCTGTCTTTGTCTCCCACCTGGTGCCAGCGCCACCTGAGGTCTCCTCCTTGGAACTGTGCTCTGTCTGCTGAGAGCCTACTCTTGCCTGTTCATAGCACTGACTCTTTGCAGCTCTTGCTTTTCTCTTAGAAAGTGATAAGGATCTTTCCTCAATACCGGCTATCTGCACCCCTTTGCCACGCCCGAAGCATGGCATCAACTGCTATTTCTTTATCTGTAAGTAAAAGACAGAGGCAACCTTGAAAAAGATATTTATTTATTGGTTTCTTTAAATTTGGCAAGTTATTTTATAAAATGCATGTTTATATCAAACATATCATGTAGTAAAAAGTGAACATCCCATCTTCTCTTTCCTCTGATCTCACCCCATGAAGAAACTAGAGTTACCAATCTACCAGGAGTAAAATCTGTCTCTATCACTTAATAGCTATGTAACTTTGGGAAACTTATTATGTCTCCATTTCCTCCAGCTGCAATATGGTGATACTAATTGTCCCTATCTTACAGGGTAATTACTAAGATGAAAGGAATTTACGTGATTCCCTTGGAAGGACGTCGAGCATGTTAGCTCTTATTAGTCTCTCTTAGCTCCCTTTCTTCCTCTCAATGGGACCTCTTGAAGAAGACTGTCTTAGAAAAGACTGGAATGGTAACTTTTGTGTATTGGGTGGTCCCAAATTGCTCAAAAATGTGTGTTGAAAAGAATTAAGGATGACCCTAGCTTAGGAATTTAGACTGAGGACAAATAAGAATTTTAATTAAGTAGACAACTAAAATTCATAGAATATTGTATTTTATTCCTTACTCCAGACTGGGGCAAAGAGATTAGAGCACATTTGATCAGCTCCAAACATTTCTTATGGACTCACCTCAACACTGTGAACCTGGGTTAAAAATGCACGCTTCTTTGGCAGTGCACAACACATAAAGGCACGCTCCTCTAAAGACGCTCGCCTCCACGGAGTAAGTACAGGCTTGGGCTTTGATGAATACTGAAAGCAGAAATCAGCCCCTTGAAATGAATTTCTGAAGAAGAGCTTAAGGGTTCAGATCCACTGCTCATATCATTAAAAAGCTTGCTCTCTTAAGGAAACCTCACTCACTTTAAATCATAGACATTTAGAGCCAGAAGGCACCTTAGAGATCATTCCTTATTCACCTGAAAGAGAAGAAGTGGTTGCTCACTGGGTCTGATGTTTAATAAGCAAGTTCTAAATAAGCCCCTGGCATTTTCTCAAATGTTCTTGGGCTCTCGGTTTTTCCCTCCCTCAACTGAGCCTGAATGGAATTTTTTAAATTTGCTGCGAGTTCCTGTTAACTACACTTTTTACCAGGTCACTCTGAACAAAGGGACACTGACTAAATGAGAAAATAAAGGAAAATAATAGAAGGTTATTTCTAGGTATTGGATGTTGGATCAGCTTGGAAGTATGTGGGGGAGGGTTGTTTGTTTTGTTTAGGATTTTTTTTTTTTTTTTTTGCAGCAATGCAGGCTTTGCAATTGTAAGTAGGATTCCACTCCACAGCAACTTGTGGTCAGAGTTAAGTGCTAATGAAAGCTCCATCCCGTCTAGATGATCCATGTTCCCACCACTTTTTGGGTAGGAGAAACTGTTTACAGTGGAAGAAGTAAGTTACCATTAAGCTACAATTACTGTGCAGGCTGCCTGAGAAATAGCAATTATGCTCCTAGCTTTGGACATTTTTCTCTGTGGTTCAGAAATCTAGAATTTCACCTTTCAAAAAAAGTGTTTTAAAATTCCACATATGATGTGAAATATCATGAGGCAGGGGGTGACCAAAAGAGCAAGTATTTTTTAAAGTTCTAATTTCACACGGGACACTGCAAGTTGTGGTTTTCATGTGTCTTCTCCCATGTAACCTAACTTCCCCCACTGTCATGAGATGGTGAAACAGTGGTGGAAGTTAGGTTTCCTAATGTGTCAAAGTTGTAGGGTTAACACTTAGCAAAACTGTTTTGCGCAGCTGGTTCTGACTCTAGACGTCTTGGTCAGTGTCATGAGACCCATGCTGCTCAGGAAGATGAGGGATGAATGCAGTGTTGCTACAAGGCATTGCCTTTTTAGGCATCTGCTTTGCCCACTCTTCTGTGAGCTCCACTGAGAACAGAAACACTGTCTTTTTCATCTTTACATCTGTCACCAAGCAGTGACCCCTGGTACACTAGAATGCTCTAGGTTTGTAATAACTGGAAAGGTTGCAACAGTATATAATTATAGGTCCTATCAGACTTTCAAAGACCAGATTTTCAAATGTCTTGATAGGAACTTAAGTAGGACTTAACATACTGCCCTATCTTGGAACTTAATAGTTGCTAAATAGATATCATTTTTTTTTCTACCCCTTTATGAGGTCTTGGAAGTGGGACAAGGAAGGGTATGTGTGAGAAGGAGTTATGGTGAAGTAGGTGATGGGTTCTGGATTCTTGAGTACACATGGAGATTTACTACAATGGAACTGGTACAGTTAGTGTTGAATGGAATCAGATATGCTAAGTAAGATTGGTACCATCATTTAGGCATCATTTATATGGAGAAATTCACTGAATCCTAAATAATTTATAATAAACGTTTAGACCAACGCTCATCCCTATTTTGTCTGAACTTCTTAGCATTCACAAGCATTTCAGGTTAAATATGTTGAAATTATTCAAGAAATGAAGGTTTTCTGAGGAAATGCTGAATAATTGTCTCTTGCCACATTTATTATTTAATACTCATGAGGTAATATTTTCATGGCACATGTTTACAGAAAAAATATTCTCACAATGAATAATGACTACATAAGGTTTCAGCTGGGAGGCAAATTACAAGGTAAGACTAGGTGATATTTGAAAACCCTGCATCTTATGTGAGAAGCAGTTCTGGAGAATTTGCCTGTAGATAACAGCTGATCTTCAACCCTGGCTTAGACACCATGTAGAAATTCCTTGTGCGAGGGTGTTTCTTGTTTTAAAAAAGACATAAAATAACCAGACAAAAGTCTGAAACAGGGAAGAACTGAGGCTCTGTGCTCCACGGGTCAGTCTGAGATAGGAAGTCTATAGATGGAAGTTTCCACCTCAGAGCTTCAGCTGGGGAGATTTAGGGCACCCAGAGGCTGGAACATACGCTGGGGGAAGGTTCCCATTGACATTCCTTTGAAGCTGCAGGGGTTTCTTCAAAGTATTGTGAGGCTTAAAACCCTCCTCTTTCAAGTGCCCCCCGGAAGACTGGGACTGATGAAACCCAGACACAACCAAAGCCCTAACCTTTCTCTCCCCACTCAGTTCTCCAGAGTTCTTGGTGCCTTAATTGTGGGTTGAAGCGGCTAAATGTGGCATCTGGATGATGAGAAAACTATAGTTTTCCTTTTGGGTGATCGAGATGTGGGAAGAAGCTATTGGAGGCATTCAAAACAGAACAAAACAGAACTCCAACAAAACCCCAAATCAGGAGAAAAGAAAGCAATAAATCTGCTGACCTTGGAGAACCCTGTGAAAACCCACTCGGACTTTGCTCTTCTACTTAAAATCTTGTTTCTGCCCTGTCTTGATAGGCTTTGACTCTTTTTACTACCTCTTCCATCTCTATTTTTTGTGTAGATTTATTACCCCTAAGTTCATGATCTCTTATGCTGATGTCTTATTTGTGCTAACATCAGTTACTGTTTGTGGGTGGAAAGCAGGAAGTGCTTTGGGGGCTCCCTAAATTGGTAATTGATTCTAGTTTCCGACTCTCAAGTGAATTCCAGCCACCAGGTGAAAATTTAGAGATAAGAGTGAAGAATTATAGTTTGTAAGAACTGCAGGAGCCCTGTGATGGGAACAGCCAGGGAGAAGGGGTCTTGGGACATTCAAAGAAGTTGGAGACTAGGTTAGGTATACATATATATATCTCAATATAATGTGTGTGTGTGTGTGTGTGTGTGTGTGTATACATACACCTGGGAGGTGGACGGAGCTGGGGGGAAGGGAAAGTAGTAGGTGGGAATTACAAAGAGAATCTGAACATCTTGGTATTTTCAAGGGGGGAGGATTTAATCTGAGAATTGTTTGATCTTCAGTGGCTAAGGACAGTCATAACCAAAGAATCTCCTAAGCAGAGTTTTCCTCTGCAAGTAATCATTCCTCTTGGGTTCTAATTTCTCATCTATACATGATTCATGTATTTTATTCCATATATTCATTTTAAGAACAACTTAAAACTTCCCATGACATGAAACTGGCCACCTTGTAAATACAGTAACAAGATTATCTCTTTCCTGTGTGGGACTGTGTGCTTCTAGGCAACCGGCCATGCCCTACTTGTCTGTGATGTTCTCGTGCCTGCAACACACCGGGCACTGAAATATTTGTTAAAGTAAAATGTTGCATTGGTATGATTATGTTGTTGAAGTTGACCTATAACCACCGAAAGGAAAAACAAGCCCTTGGATAAAGATAGGGAAGGAGGGAATGTGCTTTGATAGGTCACATGCCTTCTTCAAAACGCGACGTGGTTTCACTTACTTTCCTTTACAAACGTTGTGTCTTCTCTTAGACCATAACTGAATATTCTTTTTTATTTAAGGTATGATTGGAAATATATCCACTGAAGATTGAAATGTAGTAGGGAAAGGTTGACAAGGGTTATAAAGAAAGGCTCTGAAGTATTTATATAACAGTGTATCAGACATGAATGCCGAGAATTCTGTGGTGCTCTGCACCTGACAAAAAAGTATAGTCAATAAATTAGAATCCCAGAGGGACAAAGAAAGTTCTATAGGAGGTAGAGAAGCAGAAGGCAAGTCAAAATTAATGGAACTTCCGGGGGGAGTTGAACTTGGTTAAACTGCTCTGGTTCTAATGGGACAATCTCAAGATTTCCTTTATTGGTAAAAGCACATATGAGCTAGTAGAAAAGAAACATTAGATATTTCTCAGTAATTAATGATAGAGTTGATGGTATCATTGCAGTGATTTCTCTAGCTGCGTGACAAGAGCATTGATTTTCCACTGGCACAGTTAAAGAATATAATACAGGTACTTCCTTCTCTCAGAAACATACAATAGTATTTAAAAAGCATATTGATGAAAGCATATTTATTTACATTAAAAATAATTCATTTAAGAGTTTCTTTTAATAGAAAATTTCCTGTTGTATGTTTAAAGCATCATTCCTACTATACAAATATTCAGAAAAATTTTAATTCATGCTTGGAGAAATTCAGCATTTGCTTGCTTCTTATTTAAAGGACTTATATTAGGGAGGTAGAATTATGGAGAGGAAAGATTACTTAGTAGCTGTGAGATCTTGAGCACCTTATTTAGCTGCTCTGCTCTGATCTAATCTATAAAAGGAAAGAGCTGAGATAGATATTTCTAAGATAACTTCCAGTTATCTTCTCTGTTGGTCTACAATTCTGCTACCTACAAGACAAAGTTTCCTAAATAATAATATCCTCTCTCATGTTAATGTGCAAACGATTTTTGTGTACTGGAAGATAACCTAGCCAAAGTGCAGAAGAGGCTTATCTGATTCTAACGCCTTCTCCCCTCTGCTTCCTGTTCCTGTAGCAGTCATGCTCCATGGTGTGATGGGGCGGGAAGACGTCTATAGAGCTGGGCCTGGTTCTTCTGTGCCAAAGGCACAGTTGTAAGTTGCAGTCATCTTTTAATGCTTCTTTCCTCTCCATTTCCCAATCCACACATCTTCATTTCTCCTTGAAGAAAAACAACCAACCAGCCCTAAGGAAAACCATTTTCAACAAGTCATGAGAATCCACATATATAACCAAATAGTTTATAATCAACTAATTAATCAAACAAAAGGATGGAAAATGTGTGCAACTACCTGTGCTCCCTTTGTTTTTACACTTGTCATAGCTGCATGGCTCTGCGAGACTAGGGGCTGCACTTGTCCTATAAAATGAGTAAGGCTATAAATGCCAGGAACTTAGAGGAGAACAGAGTATCATTTACATGATGTTCTTGTTTTTCCTCCTGGATTGGAATTCCAAGTCAATACTTTTTATTGACCCATTTTTACCAGCTAGGCATCATCTTTACTTCTCTGTGTTTTTCAGAAGAGGAAATTTTTTTGGGCACAATTTTAGTTCAATAGGCAGTCTTCTTTATAATTCATTCAGTTTATCTAAAAACTGAAGGCTGTTAGAAAAAGAAGGAAAGAATGAATGAATGAATGGCAACAAGCAACTACGTTTTGCAGCGTCAGGAATGCTAGCCCTCCTCTCTGTTCCTCTGGTAAAGCCGTGTCTCTTTCTCCAGGATTCCTCTCCACAAGCTCAGCCCGGGGTGGCTGGTTACTTCTCAGTATTTCAACATGTGCTTTCATATACTTCCCGCTAGTGATTCAACATGCATTAAGAGATTCTCTCACTCATTCTCTTATTTTAGGTTTTCAATTTCCATATCTATTTTTCTGAACTGTAGATGGATTTGGTATCACAAATAGGTGAATGAGTGAAATGGAGACCATGACATGTGGGGAGAGATGGCTATGGGAAGGAATTAGCAGAAATCATTTATTTCAAGAATGAATAGGGAAAGTGCACTAAAACAGAAGAGACAGAGAGGAGACAATGAGGTTAAAAGGAAATCTAGGAGAGAAAAGTGAGAAACTTAAAGGAAGAGGGAGAATGTGTGAGATCAGTAGTGTCAAATGACCATTTTGAATCAGTCAACAAGTGTTCTAGAAAATACTTGGTTTCTTTCCCCTAGAAAAGAGCATTTTAATAAAATCTGTAATTACAAAATATGTATCCATTGACATTAGTGAAACATGCAAAGATGTACTTAAAGATTTGTTTTCATTCCTTTTATTCACAGTTGTTTCAAATTAATAAGCAAGTGGGATGTTAAGTCCCATGGCTTTTCAGTGCTCATACAAGTGTATGTACATTTATAAGATCTCATCTGCTCTTTTACAAAAAAAAAAAAAATTCTCATACTAACTCTCACATGCAAATAGGCTATATCTTGGATATCCCTGTAAGTGAATACTGATCTATCTTTTCCTTTTTCTTTTTCTTTCCTTTTTGTCTTTCCTTTCTTTCCTTTTCTTAATTTAAAATTTTATTTTACTGTGGCAAGAACACTTAACATAAGATCTGCCCTCTTAACAGGTATTTAAGTATACAATATACCGTTATCTATAGGCACGACATTGGACACCAGATCTCAAGACTTAGTCATCTGGCATTACTGCAACTTTATACCTGCATGCAGATCAGCAACTCCCCATTTCCCTCTTCCTTTCTTTTCCTTTTCAAGAGCCACATGTAGAAGGTATATTCCACAGTCTATTTCACTGTATCTATCTTGATGACATTCATTTATTTCCAGGGTTTTTTCTTTTTCCTTTTTTCAATATTCACAAAATAGTTGCAGTGATCATCCTTGTATTTATCATCATGCACTAATGCTTTTGCTTCTGTAGGATAGAATTTCCAAAGTGAAATTGCTTAGTTCAAAAGGGATGTATATTTTGAATGTTTATAGCACTGCTGGACCTCTTTAACGTTTGCTTACTGCAAGGAGATCGAGCAATTCATAGTCCCATCAATGAAATACGGGAGCACCCATTTTCCCATATCTTCATCAGCGCTGAATGCCAAAAATCTTATTTTCGCTGATATAGGTGAAAAATATTACTTTAATTTTGCTCTAAGCATCTTTTGAAGTTCATTGCCAACTGGGCTTCATCTTCTGTTAATTGCCTGTTTATAGCTTTTGTCTATTTTTCTTTAATTTTTTTCAAATTAGAGGCATTCTTTTTGTTTGTTAGATGCAGTGGCCCTTTGTCACAGGAACTGCAAATGTTTCCCTAGTTTATCACTTTTATTTTGACTTTGTTTATAGTGAGTTTGTCATATAATATGTTTTAATTTTATGAGGTCAAAGTATGTTTCTTATTTATGATTTCTGGCAATTATGTTTTGCATAGGAAGTTTTTCTCTACTTCAAGTTTATGAGGATATCTTAATTTTCTAATTTTTACAAACTTGAAAAATATTTTTGCATTTAAATTTTATCCATCTGGAATTCATTTTGGCATATGGTGCGAGGTAGATGAACTAGCTTGTTTTCTTCTAGACAGATAGTCAATTATGCCAGGATAATGTATTAATAAGCCAATTATTTCCCACTGAATTAAAATGTCACTTTTGTGGATTTATTTCTGTACTCTCTATTTTATTCCACAAATGCATTTATCTATTTCTGTGTCAGTGCCAGAGATCTGATAACTTTATAGTAAATTTAAATAGGTGGTAAGGTACATATTCTCCTTACCACTTTTCTTTGTTCATAATTTTCTTTTGTATCACAGACACTTTTTTTTATCTACAAACTTTAGAACAATTTTATCCCTCTCCTCAAAAACAACAAAAAGAATCATCAAAATTAGAATTTTGATTGAAATTGAACTAAATTAATAAATTAATATTGGTTGAACAAAATTTTTGGAAAAAGCTCTACTTTTTATAAATATTGTTTGGGTATTTGTGCATTCATTAGGCTGTTTTTGCTTGTTCTCTTAAAGCTTTTGATTTAATGTTGATTTCTGACCCCCTCCCCTACCTGGCGCATACAATTTATTTTTTATTTAGTTGTAACTTTTATTGTGAAGGACATGTATGTATAAACACTTTAAAAAAAACACAGGTTAGTGAATTATCACATTAATATCATTGTGGTATAATAAATGTTATCAGGCTTTTCAATTTCTGTCAGACTGGTGGGTTTATAGTGATGATATTTTATGATCTTAGCTTGCATTTTCTTATTTACTGTTGAGGTTGGACAGTGTTCGTAACTTTATTGGTCAAATGGTCATCTTTTTTGGTGAAATCCCTTCTCAAGTCTATAGGGCTGTCTTTTCAATGATGAATTGTAGTAGCTCTTCAGTCTGTGTACGAGCCCTTTGTAGGTTATAATTGTTACAAATATCTTCTCCACTTCTGTAACTTGCCTATTTACTAGTTTTGTATTGGGGTCTTTCAATAGAATTCTTAATTTCATTTTAATCTAACATACCAAACTCTTTCTTTTCTCATTAGGACTTTTTATATTCAGTCAAAACTACCTCAAGATATTAGGGGTATATGCAAACATTTTCATCTAGGAAATTTGTCTGGCATTTCACATTTAGATCTTTAATCTACCTAAAGTTGATTTTTCTGTATGACATCAGGGTAGGGAATCTAGTTTCACTCTTTTCCAATTGGATAGCCAATTCAGCTAGAACTCTGTTTTGAAAGACTCTCTCTTCCCCTGGTGCTTGGCAGTGTTGTCGTTGTCATAATCAAAGTCATCAGATATGTGTAAATGACATTTCTGGATACTTTACCTAGTTGTATGGGTCTATTTGTCTATCCTTGAGGCAACACCACACTGCAGCTGTATGTCTAGGTGAGCAAGTACTCCCACTTTGTTCTTCATCTTGGTTATTCTTGGTCTTACGCATTTTGTTATGGAGTTTAGATTGCCAACTTCTACCCAAAGCTGTAGAAATTTGAATCCATAGACAAATTTTGAAAAAATTGACATCTTCATAGCACTGAGTTTTCCAATTCATGAAAATGATTATAACCTTCCACTTATTTAGATCTTATTTAATTTCTCTCAATAATATAGTTTATTGATTCCTAGGTATACAATATTTTGATGCTATAATAAATGCTATTTTAAAAATATCTTACAAGTATTTATTAGATAGAAACAGAATTGATTTTTATATATTGATTTTTGTATCTAGAACTCTTGTGAAAATCACATTAATTCTATAATTTATTTGTTTGCAATTTTTTCTATGTAATACAGTCATATCATTGTGTGGCTACTTAAGATAAGGGCGCAGGGGAAGACTTCTATACATAAGGAACATATGGAAGAAAATTTGCTTTTACCTCTTCTGTCTCTTCTTAAAACAGAAGCCAGAATATCTTTTAAAAATATGTCAGAGTATGTGATATACTTGATTTATACATCCATCTCCATTTCTCTACTTTTGTTGGCCTACTAAAATTTCCCTTTTTTACCTTCTATTTGCTTGTCAATTTGTAAGTTCTATTATACTTTTAAGTTTTGACAAATGTATCAGCCCATGTGACCACTATCATGGTAAAGATTTAGAACATTTCATCAACTCCTCCTACACACACACACACAAGTTTGCTCACGTTTCTTTGCAGTCAAGCTCCTAACTCCTCACCCCAGGCAACCACTGATTTGTTTTCTGCGTCAGTTCTGCATATTCTAACATTTTATATAAATAGACTTCTTCAGTATGTACTCTTTTGATTCTGATTTATTTTGCTTTGCATAATGATTTAGAGATTTAGCTATGTTGTTGCATGTATCAGTAATTCATTCTCTTTAATTACTAAGTAGTACCCCATTACGTGGAATATATCACGGTTTATCCTTTCATCTCTTGACGGAAATCCGGGTTGTTCTATTTTTCGGCTATTATTAATAAAGCTTATGTGAATATTTATTTCAAGGCTTTTGTAAACACACATTTTCATTTCTCTTTGGTAAATACATGACAGTGCAATTGCTGGGTCAAAACATTCTCCAATAAATTCTCCAGTGTGATTATACCATTTTACACTGCCATGAATAATGCATGAGTTGCAATTGTTCCACATTCACGCCAACAACTGGTCTTATGTCTTCCTAATGTTAATGATTGTAGTGGTATATAGTGGTATCTCATTAATGTTTTAATTAGCTTTTCCTTGATGACTAAAGACATTGAGCACCCTTTCATGTACTTAGCCATACATATGTTGTTTTTTTGAAGTGTCTATTCAATTCTCCTGCTCACATTGTTTTTTAATTGTGGTATCTTCTTATTAAGTTGCAAGAGTTTTTTTTTTTTTTTATATCTTCTGGATAGAAGTCCTTTGCAAGCTATATGTATTCCAAAAAGTTTTCCAGTCTTTGACTTGGCTTTTCCACTTTCTTATTGGTTTTTCTTAAGGAGTAAAAGTTTTAAATTTTTAAAAATTCTAATTAATCACTCCCTTAAAAATGCTTCATATTTTGTGTGTTCTATTTATAGAATATTTGTGTCTCTCAAGGTTTCAAAGGGTTTTGCTTATGTTTTTTCCTAGAAGTTTTTATAGTATTAATGTTTGTATTTAGGCTTATGATCCTTCTGCAGTTAATTTTTGTCTGCAATGTGAAGTAAGGGTCAAAGTCATCTTTTTTTCCACACCGATATCTAATTGTTCAGTATTATTTGTTGTAAATACATTTTTTTCTTCCCCAAATTACCTTGGTGATTTTGTTGAAAAAAGAAACCCTCCCCCCAAAACCTCTTCTCCCTGAAAAAACTCACCCCAAACTGAGCAGATACACATGGGTCTATATTTGGATTCTCTATTTTGTTCCCTTTTTATGTCTATTTTTATGCTACTATCACACTAGCTTTATATAGTAAATGTTAAAATCAGGTGATTTACATCTTCAGACTTTGTTCTTCATATTCAAAACTTTTCAGCTACTTTAGATCCTTTCCATTTCTATGTGATTATGAGAAGCAGTTTGTCAATTCAAAAAAGTCTCATGGCATTTTTTTTTTTTGAAATTGCATTGAATCTATAAATCAAAAGGGGGGGAACTGATATCGTAACCCTGAGTCAATCATTCCATGGACATGGTATATATATGTCTCCACTTATTTAGGACTTCATTCATTTTCTCAGCAGTGTTTTGTAGTTTTCTATTTTGAGGTCTTGTATGTGTGTTTTAAGTTTCATGTGTTTTAAGTTTATCCCAAGTACTTTATTTTTAAATACCATTCTAAATGACATTTAAATTGTTTTTATTTTCCAATTGTTTATTGGAACATAAACATTGTTGTTGATTTATAGAAATATGATTTTTTTTATATTTTCCTTGCATCCTGTGACTGTGTTATATTCATTGATTTAGTTCTGATAATTTATTCCATAGATTCCTTAGGATTTATTGTGTACAAAATTATGTCATTTATGAACAAAGAAAGTTTTACATCTTTCTTTCCAATTGGAATGCCTTTTCTTTTTCTTGACTTACAGCCAGACTGGCTAGGATCTCAAATATAATATTATATAAAGAAATAAGACATCCTTGCCTTCTTCTCACTGTGTCTCTTCTAATTCATTTTCATTCTCTTTTAATTTATATATATATATACATTTTTTGTCTAATTTTCTATAATAAACACATTATTTCTTATGTAAGAACTCCTTAAAAAAACTGAAGGAAATTCTGATCCCTGAATATGGAAATAATATTTGTAGCTCATAATGTTGGTTTTCAAGATTTTAATGAATCAGATACAATCTTAGAGTTTTCTTTCTTAAGATAAAGCATATATATATCTTTAAAATCTCAGATAGCGGTAAATGTCTTGGTTTTGTAGGATGTTAACTATTAGAGTAAAATGTATGTGTACAGCAATGCTGAAGTAGTCTTGTTGGCTCTCTCAGGGGTGTTTGTGGTTCACCCCACAATCAGTTCAGCCATAGATATTGCTATCAGCCACTAAGAGACTGAAACTTGGAGGATGGTTTGCTCTGCTAGTGACATTTGGTGCCTAAATATAGACAGTCATAGACTCAATATCTTTTATTGCAGACATTTTCCCGTTGGATTTTTAAACTGAGGAAATAGAATTCATACCTAAAAAATTTCTCAGCATTCAAATTAAACACATAACTGTGGCAAATGCATCGATTTTACAGCTATATCCTTTTACAATACCACCCTGAAAGAGATTGATTCTTGGCATGATTTTGTCTATGAGCCTTCTGTGAATATAAAATGTTCTCAGTAATGACAGACCACCTCACTGCAAACTGCCTTGTGCACAATTTCCTTTGGTTTGTAAAAAGTGAATTATTAAAATTGGATTTTGATGCCTGAATTCTTTCTGTTTGTAAAACACCTGGCTCTCAAACTCACTTTTGATGCATGGGCTCTTGCCTAAGTCTTCTCAAATGAATATGGTTGCTCATTTATATTTACTTTTGTTTCCACTTCTACTTCTTGGCAATTGTGGTTCATTTCCAGATCCTTTAAGACCTAGGATGAAAGTTATAAGATGTCTGTGTCTGTAAATAACTCCCATACAATGTTAAATTCCCCAATAAGCCAACACAAAATAAGTGGGGAAAAGGATTAACATATATTAACTATTTGTTTAATAATTTCTGCCTGTCTTCATTAGTCTGGGTATTAATTTTCATTAATCTCACCTTAATTTCATTAAGATTCTGAGTATTTGCTTACAGAGCTGCCTTTCACATTACGTGAAGGTTTTTTAAATGGATCTGTTATTTCTTGGAATGGTCTATCTACTTTAAATTGATTTGCCATCCCACTGTTTTGAACGCCATCTGTGGAGTCAGGAGGTCTGGGCTTTTGTCTCTGTTTTGTTCTTGAGTAGTTGTGTGACCTTGTATAGAACACATTTTTTTCTGGGATTCAGTTACCTCATTTGTGAGATGAGGAGGTTGGTCTAGACAGTCCCTTGTATTTCCAATATCTCAGGATTACAAACTGATTAAAGTTCTTTACTGGAAATTTCAGTCTCCAAATGGACTTCTGCAATAGAAGGTTATATATAGTCATTTGCTTTCTATGTCAAATTTTTTCTGTGTCAGTATATCATACGAATGATGTCAAATGGGTTATTTTAAAGAGTACAAAAGCAGTACATTTACAGTAGCAGGTAGCATGATAGATGACAAATCATCTGTTTGTCACGTCAGTAAAGGAGAAAGACATTCATGCAGTTATATTAAATCACTGCCATTGTATTTGTTGTGTACCTAGAGTAAAGCAAAGGCTCTTTTGTTACATTACTGATTCCTAGATGGGAATGTTTTGTAATGTGCTCTCTGAAACTGCAGAAGAGAAATTATTTTTCCATTTTCTGACAAATCTTTCAATAGTCTTCAATTGGTTCAAGAAAATCATTCCCTTTGAGCCAATAACTTTCACATCCACTAGAAAGTCTAATCTTGTATTTTAGGACTCTTTTTGGTCAAGTTTTACACAGGCTGAGTCACTGAGTTGTCACTGGTGCTGCTGGTTTAGCAAACAGAGTTGTCTACAATAGAGGAAAAAGCACTGATAGCCTCCCAGCCTCTCACCTTTTATATCAGAAGCCTTCTAATTAAACGTTTCTCTGAACCTCCTGGGAGTTTGGATTGCTGAGTATAGGATGCCAAGAATGGATGAAACTTCACCTTCTTTGGTATGTTTGGCACCTATTTTCAACCTGTTCACGTGACTCCTTGACTACCTTCCTATATGACTCCCTTTCTATATTCTGTATTATTAGAATTGGAGCACTTTAGCAGACAGGGTTCCATGCATTATTTATTATTGTCTGATAATAGCTATCATCTATTCAACTCTACTAAGTTCCAGTTTCTGTATTATGAACTTTGTAATATACAATGCCATTAAACTGTTACAACAGTCAGAATATTGCCCTTTGAGGGACATGGATGCTAAAAATCAGCAAGGATTAAGTAGTTTGCCCAAGACCACACTGTAAGAGGAGGAGCTGGAGGATGATCTCAGCTCTGTAACTACAAAGCCTTTGTTCTTTCACTGGGTCTTAGGTATGATGTACAACAGAGCACTGTTTATATGTTCACTCTGAATATGAAAGTTGTTCATAATGCATATTATATTAGGTTGTTTATGGATTAAGCAATGAGACCATTGCTTCATCCATCAAATTCCTTTTTATTAGTTATTTGCATCTTATTTCCCCACTGATACCATATTCCGTTAGAGTTATTTGTATTATGGTTTTACTTCCTTCTGTTTGGCCCAGTTCCTGCAAATAAGGCCACAGACACTCCTGACAATGGTGCAGACATGCAGGATTAGGCCTTTAAATAAACTCACTCTTACCCCCAGCTGTGGATTCTGTTATTAAAAATTTTAGCCTCTTACCCTTGATCATTTACAGAATCAAAAGTAAGGAAAAACTTTTGAGACTATGTGGAGGTAACCCTTCACTACACAGAGGAGGAAAATAAGTCCCCCCAAATTTAAATATTGTTCAACATATTTATGCAGCTTGGGAAAGTTTTGCAGTTGCTTAAATTGTTGAAAGAAATAAAAGACACTCCCATTACTATGCTTAGGTCTACAGAATGATAGATAATCCAATTAATTTTGTCCTTAAGTCTTTCAACTTCTTGGATATCCTGTATATAACAGTCTATAAAATGGTTTTTAAATCATTTTTTCCCCAAATCATCTAATCATGACCTATTTTCTGATTCCTAAAAATGTTCCTAATGTATGGCTGCTTCATATTTTGGTGACAATAGTATTGTTCATACAATAAGGGCATCATTGTTTAAGACACATTGTTTCATTTGACCAAGCTTAGTGGGGTTTACAGAGCTTCGTTTAGGGAGTCTCAACAGCAAAACTTAAAAAAAAAAAACACTGCCAGTAGATAAAAATACTAATTAATAAACCCCTGTTATCCCATACAAAGACATAATTGGATAAGGCAAACATGAATTTTGTAAGAAATTAAGAATGAACTCCTGGAGTGGAAGACATGCGAAGCCTTTTATTGAAGACTCTTGGAGTCTATTCCTTGATTTGATCAGGTTGGTCATTCTTGACCTTGAGCAGATAGATATTCTGCCATATACCTATGTCTGTTGTACTAAAAGAAAGCTGTCTTGCATGCTTTTGTGTAAATAATTAGCCAGGTGTGTTATGCATCCACCCAGGAGAAAGCTAGCTACTTACTTACTTCCCACCTGAACACTTTGTTTCCCTGGTTCACCATTATAAACCCACAACATCCCTAAATTTCTTCGTCTGCTCTGGTGGACTTGACTAGTTAAACGCTATTCATCAGCCACTCCAGTGATGCTGTCATCCAGGGCAAGCCATTGGTACAGCCCTTGCATATTTTAGTTTTCACTTCTCAAAACAATTTCAAACCTTCTTTTGAACTTTCATCAGACTCTTACAACCCTCCTCCCTCGCTCTTAGTGGATGGCCTTGTCTCACATTTCACTCTTGAAACAGAAGCCATCAAACAGAAACTCTCCAAGATCCACGACTACCAACTTACCTACGTCTGTAGCCAACTCTCTGACTAGTCCTTTTATTGTGGTGGAGTGTCCCTGTGTCTATCAAGGGTCAAAACCCTCAGTTTATTGTGATCTAAATCATATTTTTTCTTAATATTTTAATATCTTGGCTCCACTAGTTTTCCCCCCTCTGTTTCTTGCATCTTCTTTACCTCTCCACTGGATAATTTCTATCAATATGTAATGAATTTTCCCTTCTATCTTAAATATTGTCTCTTAAAAGAAAAATTCATCTCTTTGTGATTATAGCCCCATTTCTCTGCTCCCCTTTAGAACAATGTTTCTTCAAAATATTTTTTTCCCACGTGATATTTATATTCTCTCCTCAACCAACTCTAATTTGGCTTCTATCCCTTCAACGAAACTATGGTGGCTCCTGTCAACATCAAGAAATGACCTTTTGGTTGCCAATACAATGGTCATTTCTCTGTTTTTATATTTGCTGACCTCTCAACAGCATTTAGCCTTGGAAAGCTCCTGGGACCCTTCTCCTCTCTCTAGTCTTCCTTGGTAATTTCATCCAACCCTATTTTAAAAAGAAACAAAACAAAAAACAATGTATATGCCAATGACTCCAAACTCTATATCCTGAGTCCTGATATTTCCCCATAATTCTAGATTCATGTATCCAATGCCTACTGGAAATCTCCACATAAATGTCTAATGGATACTTTGAACTTAACCAAACAGAATTTTAAATTCTAGCACATCTGAACTCCACTGATTTTATTTTAGTCTTTCTCGTGCTGGTTAATGGTGTCAGTTGTTCAAGTCAAAAATCTAGGCTTTATCCCTAAGTTTGTATTTTATCTCACTTGCTAAATCTACTCTCCTGATGAGTTTTGTTGATCATTTCTCAGATATATTGTACCCCATTCATTTGCTTTCCTTTCTGTCTCCATCCTCCTAATCCAATCTATCATAATTTCATTTGACTTACTAATTAGTCTCCTCTTGGTCTCCTTGTTTTTACTTTTGTCTCCTGGGCTGGTAAACTGCCTTTTTGTTCTCTGATCTCTTGTTCAGCTCTGTGCCTCAGAGAACTAAATTTCCTGTCCTCCATTACCCTCTGGTTCTGAATAGACTGCCAATAGAAGGAATTGGTGGAAGACTGCTTTTTGTGTTGTCTCCTATACCACATCTTCTCTGTGGTTCTGACTCCTGCCAGATAGTTCCACCTGACTCTCCCAGGAAGCCTCTTTCATGCTGATGTCGGTTGCATGACTGCAGCGTCTGGGCCCTGCTCATGCCATCTCTGCCCTCAGTGCCTTCAGTTCCTGAAGAAGTAGTGGCTGTAGTGAATCTCAGATTGCTTCATCATACCCTGTTTGAATTTTCAGCTCTTCTATCAGCTGTGTACTGAGTTCCTAGTACTGAATATCCTTTGTTTAAAAGACCCTAAGCGATTTTAAAGCATTTCTTTATTTAACACTAATTAATATACTCCTACACAGTATAATTTCCACAGAGCAGCCAAGAAATATTTTAAAAAATGTAACTTAGATCCTGTCACCTCTCCCTTTCCAGACTCATTTAAATCTTTCCAAAAACTTATCACAATGAGAATGAAATATAAACCCCTTATACTGGCTGACAAAGCCCACCATGATCTGGCTCCAGTTTGTGACTCTTACCTCATTTATACCACTTTACCTTTCACTCATTATACTCCAGCCATGCTGGCCTTTATTCTGTTCTTTGGCTAAACCACGTTGTTCTGGCTTCAGGGCTTTTGCACAGACTCTTCCCTTTACCTGGAATTCTCTTCTCTCTGACCCTCATGCATGGCTCCTTCTTATCACTCAGATCTCAGCTTTCATACCAGCTCTCCAGTCAAGACTTTGATGATTCCCATTTTAAAATGATCCCTCTTAACTCTCACAATAATCTATGTTAATTCTTTGCATATTATTTGTTAATATATAATCATTTTTATTCTTCTCTTTGTCATATTTCTGATTCATTCAAGCATCCATTTTGTCTCTGTCTTCTAGGCAGAGACCCTCACCTGTCTTGTTCCAGCTTTTAGAACAATGTTTGGTACCTAGAAACCATCAATAAATATTTGAATGAATGTATGAATAAAAGCAAATCAGACTTCTGGTTAGGCAAGTGTTGCATGGATAAGCACTAGAATCCCTAAATTAAGTACTTAGTGTTTAAAAGGTAAATTGAAAATTGTTGCTGAAATACTAAGTCTTATGTATGAAAGAAGATTGTAGCCTAATATAAAAGGAGATAAAATACTAGAATCAAGTTCATTACTCTGTATCTGCAAGCTGAGCCACAAATATACTGTTGTGCCCTTTATAGCTGAGTGGAAAGAAGTTAAAAACAGTGGCTTCAGGTTTCATCTGCCTGGGACTTCAACTTCTGGTACGGCTGATAAGGTAATTCAGTTCAACTCTAAGACTGAAAATAGCTTTAAAAGGTGAATAAAATAAACTAAAAATACCTGCTTGAAAACACTGGTGAGCTAATAAGGCAGTAGAAAATTATAGAGTCGAGATCTGGAAGGAAAAAGGAGGTCCAGAGAAGTAAGCCCAGCATGTCAGTTCTTCTTTAGGGAAAGCTGTTTCTGAAAGAGGCAGCAGAGAGGCTGAAAAATACAGCAGGGCTTTTGACAGCTATTTGGGACCCAGGGGCCAAAACTGGAATCACAGCAAGGGTGACCAAGAAGTAGATTGAAAATTTATTTATATCCAGAGTATATAAAGAACTCCTACAAATTAATAAGCTAAAGGCAGTCAATGAACTAGAAGTCCAAAGACTCCATTGGGTACATCCCAAAGAGGAGGTACAAGTGGCCAATAGCATGGAAGGTGTTCAACTGCAGTCAGCAATGAGGCAAACACAAAATAAGCCCACAATGAATACCATTACACAACCATCAAAAAGGATATAATCAGGTGTTGGTGAGGATGTGAAGCAACCGGAACTCCCATAGAGCTAGTGAGACTGTAAAGTAATACAACAAATCTTGGGACATGGTTTGGCATTATCTTCCAAAGCTGAAGTTATGCCATTCCAGCAGAAATGCATGTGCCTGTGTATCAAAAATAGTTATACCAATATTGTTTGTTACTTCAAATGTTTTTTCTGCTCCTTTCTCTCTTCTCTTTCTAGTATTCTATATAGTATACTTTTTTACATTGTCCTACAGTTCCTGCATATTCTATCCTTTTTTTTTCATTATTTTTTTTCTTCTTTGAATTTCAGTGTGGGAAGTTTCTACTGATGTATCTTGAAGCTCGTTGATTCTTTCACTGGTGGTATCCAGTGTAGTGATGAGCCCATTAAAATGATCCCTCATTTTTGTTACAGTCTTTTTGGCTTGTGGCATTACCTTTGATTCTTTTAGAGTTTTCACCCTTCTACTTACACAACCCATCTGTCCTTGCATGTTGCCTAATTTTTCTAACAGGAAAAGGACAGAATCCTTAACATATATTAAATTTCCTATCTGATAATTTTAGCATCCATGTCATACCTAAGTCTGGTTCTGAGAACTGCTCTGTTTCTTCAGATTGTGTTTTTTATTTTCTTTTCATATGCCCTGAAATTTTTTTGTTGAGAGATGGACATTTTGTATCAGGTAATAGGAACTGGGGTAAATGGATCTTTCATGTGAAAATTTATGTTAGTCTGGCCAGGAGTTTGTCTGTGTTTAATATTTGCTGTAGCTACAGGTACTGGAGAATTCAAAGATTCAAAGTCCTTGAATGTCCTTGGTTTTTGTCTTTTCTCTTGACTTCCGGCTTTCCTAATTACTCCTTCTCAAAAAGAGACTGTGTTTTGCAGCTCCTTCAACTGTAATCCACTAGAGCCTTGTTGATGTGGTGGTGATATCTTGTGAAGGGGAAGCATTTCATAACCTTCTGATTAAATCTCAGATTTTTAGTGGGCTTGTGTCTTGGGGCTGTGACCTTCACAAGTGTTTCTGCAGTGGTATAACTTTTTTCTCCTCCACCCTCTACTCCATTCCCCTGGCTGCAACATTCTTAATCTACAAAGCTCTGATTTCTGTTGATGTGGGTTTTTTTCCCCCCAGTCAGATGAGACAAGAAGGCTGTAGGGGATTGTAGTGTGGGTGAATTCACTTCCCCCACCTAGGAGAAGGCTCTGGTAATGTCCTTTTCTCTGGAGAAGATGCCTTTGCTATAGAGAAGGCTCTAGATATATTATACAATTACTGTTTTTTTCACTCCTCCCTCCCAGAACTATCAAAGGATCTTTCTCAGATCTTTACCATGAAAACCTGGTAAGATTCCTGAAAGAACATATGCGGGTCCCCCAGAAATTTCTTACTCTTGGGCTAATTCATACACAAGCTCCATCATTTTGTCAAAATTACCATTTAAATGCTCCTCCCAGTTTATGGCTCTAGTAGATTTTGTTCCAGAGAAACAGATCTGGGCTGTGACTTTCTGTTTGTTCATGTCTCTTCAGATTTTGGAATGATGATTTGCTCTGCAACCTGAGTTTTCTGGTAGGCAGAAGAAAAGTTGTTGATTTTTGGTATGTCCAGCTTTTTCACTTATAAATATGGGAGTGACAACTTCTAAGCTCTTTACATGTCAGAGTTGAAACCAGAAGCTTCCTATATTATTTGTAATAGCAAACCACGATGAACCTAAGTGTCCTTCACAATAGATTAAATAAATACAATGAAATAATATGCAACAATTAAGCACATAATAGCTTGGTCCCATGGTGATAATATTGAGCCACCAAAAAAAAAAAAAAAAAAAAAGAAGAAGAAAAAAATCACAAAAGGAAAACTATGGAATAGTATTAGAATTACAGATAGCAGTTACCTTTGGGGAAGAAGAAGGAAGTAGTTACTGCGGGAGAGCATAAGGAATATGTTCTATTTCTTGACCTTGGTAGTGATCATGTAGGTATTCACTCTGTGGTATTTCTTGGGGTGCAGTTTTCTGATAGCGTGTTATATTAATGAACAGCAATGTGTGAAAGAAGTGACTGGATAACTTTGGGTCACATACGTTTTCTAAGTATCTGAAGATCATTAGGAAAATAGTTTTCCCTCTTATATACTGTGAAAATTTGGTTAAATGTGTTGAACTTGCTCATCAGTAACTTGACTTTTACACATAAAATCAAAATGTACCTTATAAAATCAGTAGTGCTTCTGTTATTCTGGCATATTTTGCCTGGGGGGGGGGCCTGAAATTTAATTATTTGATTTGAAACTAGGTAATAGAGCTGCAGTCAGTTTCAAAATGTAAACGTGAAAGACAATAGCATTAAAAAACTAAATAAAATGTTCCATAACCTTAGGTGATAGGGAATAATGTTAAGAAAAGCATGGCCACTACGTCTGCACTCCCAGCACGTGGCCCCATTGCTCATTCCGGCAACAGTGATAGCTCTGGAGGCTAAAGAGCATCTCTCCTTGTACCCTCCGGTGTGGAACCCATCGCTCCCTCTTCCAGTTACTTTCCCACTTTGGTGTCCAGCTTCTCTTTGTCTCTTCTTTTCTATCCCTTCTACTCACACACTGCCTTTATTTATTTTTTTGACCTGTGGCTTCTACCCACTCATGGCTTCTTCTGTGCTGTGACTGCTGCTTATTACCTCTCCCCTGGGTGACTCCTTCAGTTTCTGCTTCTGCCTGCAGCGTGTTTTGCTTTCCGAGTCCCTGGAAAGACCTGCTCAGATTTCATGGTCACGCACAAGTGCACAGTAGCAGCTTTTGGCAGGCTTCTCCTCCCGATGCCCCACAGAGGCTGGCTGGCTCTTTTCCCACCTCGCCTATTAAGGAAGGCACTTAGGTCAAAGATGATCCCTAGGCCCAGAGCCCCAGTAATTGATGATCACGAGTGGATTTTGTGGCTCTTGGAGAGTATTATGCCTTGTCCAATATATGAAATAAACGTTTGGCAGACACTCTCATATATTAGGCAGAGAGGGTAGTGTTGCTAAGAGCAAGGAAAGGTGTAGGAAGAATCACACTCTGGGCTTGGACAGGAAATGACAGGACGGAGTATCTGAAGATCAAGAAGGACCCCAGGAATTCCCGATTTTCTCAGGAAAAGTCTGCACTATTCATTCCGGAAGCTTACTGTGGCTGTTGGGAAAACACACATCCTTCTTTGAGAGGTAAGGGAGAGGGACAGGGAGGACCGGGAATTTGGAAGACAGTGCTCAGACCTCAGAGTTTTTGTTCTAAACAAGTAGGGTCAATAAGAAGAAGTTGCTTTAACGAATACATTGTGTTCAGCAAACACAGCAGCTATGCGTGTAGCAGGCCACTTAAGGAGAGGTAATTCCCTAGTGTACTAGTTGTAGACATGTTAACTCTTGTGTAATCCAGAGACATTATTAGCCATGGTTTCTTTACAAAGCTTTGAACACTTTGGAATGCTAAAGTCCTCCTGGTATTTGAATTACATAGCTGTCTTTCCAAGTCCTGGTGATGGAACCCCTGAAAAAGAAATTAAGGGCCTTTTTTGTGTTTACACTCGGACTTTGCTAGCAGGGAGTAACAGCCACAGTTCAGTCCACCAAGAGGAAGACAGTCTCTTTAAGGAGGTTAAGAAAATACCCTGAACCAAGGAAGAATTCAATAGTTCTGAAGTTTCAGTTATGCAAGATGAATAAATTCTGGAGCTGTGCTGCATTACATACTGCCTCTCGTTAACAATACTGTATTGTGCCCTTAAAATTTTAAGAAGGTAGATCTCATGTTGAATGTTTTTAGCACACACACACAAAGAAATCAAAGGGACACAAAGAAACTTGGAGGTGATGGAAATGTCTATTACCTTGATTGTAGTGATGCTTTCGCAGGTATTTGCATATGTTCTGACTCATCAAATGTATGCATTAAATATGTATAGTTTTTTGTATGTCAATTATATCCTAATAAGGTGTTTAAAAAAATCAATGGACATGTGTCCTGCCTTGGGAGCAGAAAGGCATATCATCTGAAGAGGGGATTCTGGGGAAACTTGGGCTCTTTGAAATTCTTTGAAAGAGCTTTGGCGTCAGTATGGCGGCAGAAGTTCTTGGATGGGTCTTTGACATCACACACCTCCCAATCCCCGGAACCTGTGGATGTGCTGAGCTTCACTTCCTTGGCTGTATTATGGTATGTGGTGTATCAGTTTGCTAGGACTGCTGTAACAACACATCACAAACCAGATAGCTTAAAACAACAAGAAGATATTGCCTCCCAGCACTGGAAGCTAGATGTCTGAAATCAAGGTGTTGCCAGGGCCATGCTCCCTCTGAGACTCTGGGTGGAATCCTTCCTTGCCTCTTCCTAGATTCTGGTGGGGCTGGGCAATCCTTGGTGTTCCTTGACTTACAGATACCTCAGTCAGTCTCTACCTTCACCTTTAGATGGCATTTTCCCTGTGTGTCTTCACATCATTTTCCTTCTGTGCTGGTGTCTATTTCCAAATTTCCTTTTTTTTTTTTTTTTTTGATAAGGATACCAGTTAATGAGCTCACTTTAACTTGATTACCTCTTTAAAGACCCTAATTCTAAATAAGGTCACATTGTAAGGTACTGTGGGATAGGACTTGAACATATTTTTTAGGGGGGACACAACTGAACCCATAACATAATATATAGTTGACCTTAGAAAAGGGAGATTACATGAGCCTTTAAAAGCAGAGAACTTTCTCTGCCTGGTGGCAGAGGAAGAAGTGAGAGAGATTGGAAGTATGAGTGGGGTTTGATGTGCCATTGCTGACTTGAAGATGGGGTGGGCCATGAATCAAGGAATGTGGGTGCCCTCTGGGACTGAGGGTGGACTCTGGTTGGCAGTCATCAAGGAAAGGGGCCTCAGACATAGAGCCACAAGGAAGCAAGGGTTCTGCCAATGACCTGAATGGTTTTGACAGTGGATTATTCTGAGCCTTCAGATAATAGTCAATCAACATCTTGATTTTGGCCTCATGAGAACTTAGCTGAGTCCACCTGGACTTCTGATCTACAGAACTGTGAAATATGTGAATGATGTTTTAAGTCACTAAGTTTAGGGTAATTTTTATATAGCAGTAAAAAACTGATTCAGTAAACTACAGAGTGCTGTGAGCTCATCTCTAGAATTTATGCTAAGAGAGCCACACTGGGGTCCAGAACGATTCTTAAATGACAGTTTCCCCTAGCCTACAAGAGCTGCTGACACAACCAGATTCAGGAGGACAGCAGTGGCAACAGATTCTGGAAATTGCTGGAAGCTAAGGGACAGTTCAAAAATTCGCTGTGCTGTGAAAGGGCACCCGAAACCACTACTGAGCCCTGCTAAAGGCTGTTTCCTGGGAGTGCCAAAATAAACGTATCGATAGCAGCCATCACTGGAAGCAATGGCGACTGTTTTAATTGGAAACTTCTAGTCTTTTACATTATTGCTCTTAGAAATAGGAGATTGCCACAGATCAGTTAAGTAGCCCCAGACAAAAATTTAAGAGTAAGAGAGGGAAGTGGAGGAACAACTAGGAACAAGAGAAGTCTTATCACACAAACGGGGCACATATGGTAAGGATCAGGCAGAAGCCGGCACTTAAGGGCAAACAGATCTTCAAGGCCTCACTTGGGACAAACTGGATAACACCCACAGGGCAGCCAGACTAGGGGGTGGGGCTAAAGTTCCTTACATGGCAGGGCTTGCTTATTAAATGAAGGGCTTGCTGGGTTAAGCAAGCAGCATGGAAATCTTCAACCCTCACCCTCAGGCAGGAGTGTGGGCATCTGGGAGTTGACCTGATATGGTTAGAGACCCAGAAATCCTGATGAAATCTCTTATCAATGAAGAATCCTGGAATGGAACCTGACATTCATAGTGTCAGCTTCTCAGGGTATTATTTGGGCTTGGAAAAGCAGTACAGACATGTCTGTTTCCTTAGATCCTCTAATTTCTACATCACTGTTTTCCCTGGATGATGCATTTTTATCCTGTGCTTAATAAGAAGAATCCAGTGTAACTGTTTCAATCGAAAGTGAAGGTTTCATGCTGGATTGTGAAATAGAATTTGGCTTTTTATTTATATCCAGTTTAAAGTTATGTGCCAGTAACTTATGAAGTCAACTTAATTTGAAGGATATGACCTCTTAAGAACTGCTTGTTCTCAGCTTCTATAATTCTTCCTTCCCTTCAGCCTGGGTCATTGGTCCCTTCAGCACAATAAGCCTGGTCCAAGCACCTGGACGTAGCCTGACCATAGTCAAGTTAGGTGTAAGGGCTGATGATTCAGCCTCAAGTCACTGTTGCTTCTCAGCTGGTCCCTGCCCTTGGTCCCCAGAATCTACTCCTAGGCTCTGCACCACCTCACCTCCGTAGACTGGTCCAGGTCCTGAGTGGCCCCCTTGAGCTGCAATCATTCAAACCTAGCCTGCTCTGCAGTTCTTCTGGGTGTCATCCCCTGGCCAGGCTGCAGTGACTGATCCCTACTCTGAACCCCCTTAGTACTTGATATCTGCAGTTATCCAACACTTAGCATAAGCTACCTTGTGAAGGTATTTATGTTTTTTTTTAATCTAAATTCATTGACATTTTAGAGCTATAAAAGCTCTAGGCAGGCATTTAGTCTCATCTCCCCATTTTCAGAATATGAAACAGGCCCTGAAGAAATCAAGTATTGGGCTAAAATCATACTGAGGAAGAGCCAAAACTAGAATTATATGAAATAACACTGCTATTTTCTGTTACTTTGGTTGTGCAATGATACCGTATTTATTCTGTATTCTTACTGGAGTGTCAGCCCCTCAATGATCAAGGGCCTAGCTTTGTTTCCTCTACAGGTGTGTGTCCTTATAGTAGGTAAAACATATTGCTGTCGTTAGTGAGAAAGCTTACTGATAGATATCTTAGTCACCTTCCACGGCTATTTAAAGGTCATAATGGTCATGGCTGCCTTTATTTATACCCTGTGGATTGACATCAGTTACAGAAGTTATTTTTCCTTTACTGACTTCATGCAGATGTTGTCCAAATTTTAGCTTCTCTGTAAGTCAGTTAGGAACTAATCCTGTAGTAAAATTCCATATGGGTAATAATTTTGACAGGAAGAATAGAAGTAGCCAAAATACATTTCTTTAAAAGATAGGAGAAACACCTAAAGTATTACATATTAGTCAATTTTATCAGCTTCATTTTCATTGAGAACACAGGCATACTTGAATTAGAAAGGTTAACATAAGTACTAGAGATTTGATAATAGGATAGAATTTTTTGTTAAGATATATATTGACTATGAGGCATTTTGACCCCACATTTATGGTTGAATATACTACACCATAATAATGTACATGTAAAAAGGTTTCTTAATATCTCATTAATATAAAACATAGGTTGCTATTTGCTGTAGTCTGGTAATAAGGCCTATTAATAAATTTAGTCAGAAATCTAGATTTAATTGGCATACTTCAAATTACTGGTGTTCCTTGATTAGAAATGTTATCTCCGGGGTACCACTGTTAAGATAAAAAAGCAACAAATTTGACATGCATATTTATTTAAAGGAATTTGAGTTACTTGTGCATGAATTGAACACTTTTCTGGTAAGTTATTAGTGTCTGTTCCACATCAAGGAACAGAATTTTATTCAGCAGTCCCCTTTCCCCTCTTACCTTTAAAAAATGACTACTATTGAGTGAGAGCTTACTGTTGGAAACATGAAGCTGTTGTTCAATGCTCTTTACTGAATTTGGCAACAGACATTCAGGAGTTAAAGTATTCATTTGTGAGATTTCTACTGACTCACCAGTGGGGTCATGGAATGAACGACTGAATAGAAAATTGCAATAAGGAGTCACCAAAAAGTAACAGCTTGGATCAACCCTGGTTCTTGATGGAGAATAGGATGTAGTTTATGAAGGGACCTTGAAGGCCCCGCCTTGGTGTGTCTAACTGTGAAGTTAGGAGTCACAGGCTTGAGGAGCATGGGGGAAACTACACAGCCATGTCAACAATTCAGACAACTGGTGAGCAGCAGGCAGGAGGACTCCCCTTCCCCCTCCCCTTGCAGCAAAACCACATCAATTGGCAAGTTTGGCAGTGATGCTGGGTAGCAGGTTTTTTTCCTGCAAATGCTGAGTCTAATCTAAACCAATACTATTTTTAAAAAATTTCCTGGAATTGGCTTAATCAACAATGCATTTTAAAGTCAGTTTATCCATAGTATTAAACATCCTGCAGTGAGGCGCTGGCAGTCTCTTAGAAGGCAGTTGACCCTTTCAGGGCTGTGGCCAGCACACACAGCCAGAATCAGGTCTGCTTCCCAAACCAGGATATGCAGGTGGCAGCTGTGGTTCCCCCTCACCAGGGAGACTGTGGGGCGGCTTCTGCTTAAGGTCATGCAGGGCTCGTTGTCACATGCAGTATAATGCTGGGGAAATAAAACCTGAAACATAAACATTTTTGGAAAATAGTCGTGCATAATGAGTCACAGAAGAACAGGAATTTCTTTCTAAGGAGGACACACGTTTTTAAGTTTCCTTTTTTTAGTCCACTAATTAGGTTGCCCATATGAGAAATCTGTTGCAATTTTCAAATTTAATAGTTATAAAGTGAAATAAAATGTCAAGTTATAAATAAACTCTACTGTTCTAGATAAAAAGAGAAAAGTATGGGCTGAAAGTGGTCCACCTAAACACAGTTGCATGTTTGAGCTGTTTCCTGGGGATCCTCCTGGGCTCCCGTTTCCGCTCTCCCTGGGCGGAAGTGATTGCCGGTCTCGGGTGTGGTTTTTCCTACTACAGGAAGCCCTCCTTCTCATCCTCAGTACCTTTCCAGTCAGCTGAATGTTCGCTTTTGCTCCTCACTCTCGATGAAAAATCCCCTTTACAGAGGGGGCCCACTGTGGGACTGAGATCCTTTGATGGAACAATTCGTGGAGCATGATGTAGATGAATCAGCAGACGGTGACTTACAGCACCCAGCACACCTGTCGGATCTACGCTGGTAATTAAAAGTTCAGTTTGTAACTTGCTTGTAAAAATCCTGGTTGTTTTGCTTTCCAAATATGAGTCATTAACTGGCTTGAAAATGAAAAATCTTTTCCTCTTACCTTAGTTTCTCTTACTGCAAAATGAATAAAAGGAAAAAGAAAAGAAACCAAACCAAACCAAAAATACCTGCCAAGCCTTACTTGAAAGGCTGTACTGAGCAGGCCAAAATATTCTATGATGCTAAATAAAATAATTGGTAACAGGTGGCTAGTTAAGTTCCACCAGCCGTAATCATGAAGACAAAGAGAACTTTCATGATCGAGGTCAGGGTCTTCAACATACTTCTGATGTGAATGGAAGCTTTGTAAGGGTGAGGAATAAGAATACAATGGAATACTGTATCAGCAGAATGATGCCAAATGCTGGGAAAACTAAAAAATTATAGTCATTTTTAATTTATAAAGGTATCTTAGATTCCTTGTAATAAATTCTTACTTTATTTCCCACTTTCTACTCATAGGTGTAAGATTTTATATAATTAGAGAGAAGATCCATTTTCTTTACTAATTATGAGATGACTGATGACCATAGTCAAAGCAAAATTATTTGGGGAAGCATAATTTGTTCTTACTTAAAGTGATGACAAGTGTTGTTTCGATTATTCTGTAATGAGTCTTTGAAAAGAGACAATTGCTTTATTAATAAATTTATTTTAGTGCAATATTTGCTTCTTGAAGCCATGTTAGAGACAATGAGGCTAAGTATTCAACTTGATAGATAACTTGATTACAAGCTACAAGTTACACAATTGCAGAGTTGGTGGAAATAAAAATAAACCTTAAGCAAATCAGACAGATAAGTTTTGACTCCGTGTTTAAAAAAAAAAGTCAGAGTACGATTGCTCATAAGGACTTTGGTGGAATTTTCCAGTATTTGGCATCACTTTCTGTGTTACTAGTATTTGTGTTGTAACTCTCCATGAATTTCATATTCTTTTGTCCTACCCTTAGTATTGTTGTAGGGGGAAATCAAAAGGAAAAGTGCCTGTACTCCTTTTCCTGCTTAAGACAGTGCATTTCTCCCCTTCCATTTACTGCCATGCTTCTTCAAAATTACTGTATCGTGCCATGTATGTATTGTTCTCTGTTTCCTTGGAATCTTATCACAATAAATAATAATAAATCATAACAGCAAACATTCACATAGAGCTTTTGTCAAGCAGTTGTCTCAACACTTTAAACACATTAACTCATATGATTCTCACGTCAACTCTCTGAATAGGTTCTATCATTATTTCCATTTAATAGCTGTGGATGCTGAGGCACAGAGAGAATAAATAATCTGGCTAAAAGAGAATAGATGATCACAGAGCTAGCAAACGTGCACCCAGGATGCAAGCCCACTCCAGAGTTAACTAGGCTGCCTCCCACTCAAGGGTTACGTGATCTCTTAATTACCATATCGAATATCGGATGCCCTTTTTTTTTTCTTTTAGTTCTCCTGTTGCTTAGCATTGTGATACTATGTGCCACATATAGTCTTCCTCTTTCAATCTTCCCTTGGCTTCTGTGACCATGAAATCTTCTGGTTCTTCTAGTTATCTGCCTTCTTCCTTTTTGTGTGGATTTTATTATACTGTTTACTTTTGGGAGATGCCCTATTTTTTGTATATTTACCGAGACACTGTCCTCATTATTCTCATTTATTTTCCCAATCTTACTACGTTTCCTCTGGGAATCTCTTCATCTATGACCGCTTTGTCTTGATGATTCTCATGTATTTATTGCCATCCCCAATCTCTTCCAGAACTATCTGCTACATCTCTCTCTTTTCTGAAATACGCCATAGGGAATTTAAAGATAACAGGTCCCCAAATTCATTATTTTCATTATCTCCTTCCCTCCCCAATTTAACCCTTCATTCTGTGTCTGCATCTCAATTCACATAGCACTACTTCCCTTCCATCTTTCCAGATTAGGTACCATTGGAGTTATCCTCAAAATCTCTCTTCCCCTCATTCTTTGGGGATAGTCAGTAATAAAGAATTTTAGACAGAAAGAACAATTTGAGGGAAAGATAGAGATAGGAATGTTCTTGGCATGCTAAGGGAATCCTGAATAGCATAGAGGGTCAAAGGAAGGAAGGATGAACCTAGGAAAGAAATGATCAGAAAAGAGTGATTGAATATGGTTTATTGACCTTCAAATGGAAATGTTCTGTGAAGTCAAAGTGTGTCATTGATTAACTGGCTTTTCATCAAAAGGCTTCTCTTCTTTAGGGTATTCCAGCCTTGGTGAAGATATTGAAGTCAGATCTGATCTTTATTCCTGCAGTTCCAGAACCTTGTCATTACTAGTATGTCTACAGACCAAGAGACTCTCACAGATGGACTGACACCTACCAAGGCACCATCAGCCAGTCATGGGGACTAGAAGTAGAAATTAAGCCTGGGAGAGGGAGGCCTCCATTTCCAGGGCTTATGTCCCCTGTGCAGGACACCAGCCCAAGCATCAAGCCACTTGGGAAGCCAATCCAGTCATCAAAGCACCTTGTGAGCCTGGAGAGAGAGTAAGGATGGAAAATAGCCTGGAAGCAGGGAGCCTGGTTTCTCCTCCATCCCTCTATTCCAAGAATTGATGAATTACTAGTGGCTAGCATCTGCCTCTCCTGCACCTTGCCAAGCACACTGGCCAAAGTTTACTTCTGCGAATTCTATTCCATATCCTCATCCTGGCCATCTTCCTTCAAGCACATGCTCTCAGCAGGTTGATATCATTGATTTGCTAGAGGTGAGGAGAAAATTCCTTAGGATATATCTTTTATTGTAAGATCAAATCTTTCCTCAATTTAGGGAGGTGAGATTTGGCAAATAAGTGACATTTTAGTGAGTCAGAATAGGCAAGTACTTTATCTTGAAAAGAGAATCCTAATGCTCAAGTAGGGTAGTGACCTGGCCTTTTGGGGGCCTCTAGCTGATGTCTGACTTAACAGAAAGGCAGTCTGGGTTGGGGAGAGCTGTGTCTGAGGAGGTGAAGGAGGGGAAAGAACCTCAAAGGAAGAAAGGTGCTTGCTCACTAGCTTTGTGAAATCCTGTTTAGAGACTTAGTTATGAGGGCAGATTTGGGAGTTTCCTGGGTTTTCCAATTCAAGACATTTTCTTTTTATTTTGATAAAGCCAGAGTAAGAAAATATATTTTCTAAAAACACTCAATAACCTATCAGCTTCTTTGCATTTCTTTTAGGAGGCTGGCTTGTTTGTAAATTAAACAAGTCTCCTCCCACCCTCACCAGGCAGATAGAAAAGAGAGAACATTATAGTCTGGCCACCTCTGAGTCATTGTCACTCCTCTTGCGTGTTCTAGGGGCTCACATCATGAAGGCAGAAAACAGGTCATATCTCGGTGATGGGAAATATTTTGATATATTATTTCTCTTTGCTTTAGTTTTCTTTGTTTTGGTTTCTTCACTACGGTTCCTTTACACTTAGTCTGTTTTGTAAATTAAGAGTTGGCAATTTATCAATGAAAAGAAACCATAAACTGCTAAAGAAAGCAGGGGGAGAAAATAGAACTAGTTAAACATAGAAATCTGAACATATGGTGGCCATATTTCCTGCACAAAACATCAGTACACACAGTCTGACCAGTGTGTGTCTGTCTGGGGACAGCAACACCGAATATATTATACCATGACTATTCCTGACAACTTGGCTTTGATGATTTCTACAGGTCTTAGAGCAAAAAACCTATTTGGGCACCTCCCACGGTCAGCTGCAGAGGGCTCAAATAGATCCTTGGAGAGGGTCCATTTAAACCCTTCATCTTTTGCTCTCAAGGGGATAGTGGCAGAGAAGGGATATTTATTCTCCTATTCCTATGAAAGCTTCAGCAGTCTTCGAATAGCAACATCTCTTACCAAAGTTTTCAGATGTTTTATAGAACAGGTTTTTCTAATGTAGAAACTCCAGGAAAGAACCCATAAGGTTACCAAGAGCTCAAAACTGCCTATCCTATTAGCCTTAGTGTGCATTAAAAAGTTGATTAAAATCCAGCTTGATTCTTAAGTGCATCACAGCGCTCTTTCTATCTGAAAGAGATTTATGCAGAGTTATACACTTAAAAAGAGATGTGTGTTTCTCTACAGATTTCCTCCTCACTGTTGGTTCATAGCCCCTTTCAAGCTGTTATGTATCTGTACACCTTTTTGAGTTCCAGTGGTTGGAAACATTTTTGTGACAATAATAAAGATCTCCATAAAGAGCAGTCCTGTAAAAACACTCTTTCTCAATTGTCATTTGCATGCAAATTTCAACTTTTATCCTGTCCGTATTGGATAAGACTAGGGTGATATTGAATGAGTAAGAATTGTGTTTTAGAATATATATAGTTTAGCCACATGCTCCTATTTTTATGTCCTTTTATTTGAAGCCATTATGAGCTGTTAAAACACATGAAAACACAGAATACTACGGAGATGGGAAGCTTAGGTTTTGTGAATGTGAAGTAAAACATTCCTTGGTATGTCTTCTTTTAAACTGTCATCCAGTGTTCATTCCTGGGGGAAGTATTTTGGCTTTGATATTTCAATAGGTCTGGAAGTCATTTTGCAAGTGCCTGTTTCCTCACTCTTTTTCTTGATTCTATACCCTCCTCCAAAGTCATAATGCTGATGGAAATTAAAAGGCAACTTTGGGCCATGGGGAGGGAAAAGGCCTCTCCCACTCTTTGATCCCTGTCTTTCATTCCCCAATCCTCCTCAATAGGGGAGCTAGCATCCTATTTCTGCCAGTTGAACTTATTATAAGGCAAAGAAGAACATTAGTAATAAGATTTATAAGTTGTCCCAAGCTAGAGCCAGAAATTACAAAGGACATATTGGTCTCCAGGGTGAGGAATTCATTTTACTTTTAACTCAGGCAAGCCCCCTGAGAACTATTATAATAGGGAGAAAAGACTCAATTCCCACATCACAAGATGTTCCTGTTTTTAGTCAAGAAATAGCACATGCTCCCTGTCCCTTCACCCACTGCCTGTGTTCCCAAATTCCTGCACCATTGAAATTCCTGCTAGGATTTGGACCTCCAATGTCAAATACAACCCCAAGCTGCAGTTAGCACCAGAAAGCAAATCGGTAGGTTGTAGTGTCCCCACTCCATTTATTACCAAGTAGATAGACTTGGAAATTGTTAAGTATCAATGTCTGGCTTTGTCTCAGAGAAGCACTCTTTACTCCACTCCAGCAGCTGTGCCCCAAAATAAGCAATTGTCTCTTCCTTATAAAGAGTTTCCAAAATGCCTCACATATGTGTCAGCATATATGGTACTCTCTTCAGATGTTCTCCATAAAAATATTACAGCATAGAGTCCCTCAGTCTTATTTCTATTTTACCACCCTTTGTGTTGTACCATCGCAAAGTTCAGTGTGAAAAATGAGCCTTCTCATTGATTCAGAGGATAGCATTATGCACACAAAGAACTTTGAGAATCCAGGCTGTGATGGTTAATTTTATATGTCAACTTGACTGGGCTAAGGCATAAGCCCAGCTAGTTGGTAAAACATTATTTCTGGATATGTCTGTGAGGGCGATTCAGGAAGAGATTAGCATTTGAATCGGTAGACTGAGTAGGGAAAATGGTCCTCCCTAACGCAGGTGGGCATCCTCCAAGCGACTGAGTATCTGAGTAGAACAGAAAGGCAGAGGAGGGGTGAATTTGTTCTACTTTAGCTGGAATGCCCATGTTCTTCTGCCCTTAGACATTAGTCTTCTAGTTCTCAGGTCTGTAGACTCATACTAGGACTTATACCATTGGCTCCCCTGGTTCTCAGGCCTTCAGGTTTGGACTAGAACTATACTACTGGATTTCCTGGGCCTCTAGCTTGCAGATGGCAGGATGATCTTGTGAATTCTCAGTCTTAATTGCATGACTCAAGCACTCATGTTGAATATATATATATATATATATATATATCCTATTAGTTCAACTAATAGATTTGCTAAATGTCATAATGCAAGTTCATACTAGTCATGTAACTAAAGACCTGAATAAGCATATGTAGGTCAGGGGTTAAGAGAGAGCTCTGGAGTCAGGCTTTGTTGTTCACAGTACCTTTGCATATTGAGGAAATTATTTAACAGCTCTTTGTTTTAAATTTCTCAGCTGTAAACTAGGAGTATGAATAATATTTACATAATAAGATTAGTTGCACCTGTAGGTGAGCAAAGCTTGCCACCTTAATATGTCTCCTTGGCATGTGGATTATTTGGAATTGAGAACAATCAAAACCCAAGAAGAAACTTTGCCCTGTCCCATAACTGCCTAAAAGGATTTATATAGAGGATCTGTTCCTGGAATAGAGCTTTGCAGAGATATCTGCAGAGAGTCTGCATTAAGTATAGTGGGGAAACTGGAGACCAGGGTCCACTCTGTGTCTCATTTTCTCTGCATGGCCCAGCAAACATTTATTTGCCAAACATGTACTTTTCCATCTTCATGGGAATTACCTCCCTCCTCCTTGAAGTCCCAAACCACAACCTCCAACATCCTTTTTTGTCTTTAGTTGAAGATGGTATTTAAGGCGAGAGTTTTGACCATTTTGGCAAGCTACTCAGTTTTCCTGGGTCTCTCCCATGCATACATGTTTTTATACTTTTGCTTGATTTTCTGCTGTTAATCTGTCTCATGTCAACTTAATTTGCAGACCAGCCAGGAGAACATAGAAAGGTAAAGGACAATTTCTTCCTCCCCAACACACCATATGAGACATGAAGGCAAGGGTTTTAGAAGAGTCTTTGTTATGTGTCATCTATTATTTAAACATTTCCCATCTTCCCACTTGCTGTTATTTCTCCTTCCCCTTTCCTCTTCTTTGACCACATGTGCTGGGTCTTCATACTCCTGACTAGGCAGGTCCCATAAAAGCATGATGACAATGTCCTGTTCTCTGGACCCACACTTCCTCTTACTTACAACTGAAAATCTTGTGCAGTGGGCTCTCTACTTAAGATATAAGAAAATAATTTATCCTAAGATGTTAGTGAATGAAAATATCTATACATATTCTTTCTTCCCTATTTTTGTATTCTAACAGGGCACAAGATCTAAATTCAAAGTATGAATTCCTAGCAGGTAAGCTTTAAGATGGGACATATTTCCATTGGTGTTTAGTGCTAGAATAGTGAGGACACCCTGCAAGTCATAGAGGGAAGGCAGTGATCAACTCTAGTTGTTTAAATTCTAATAATCAGCTTCCTTGCTCATTTATGATGTGTCACTATCACATCCTCATCATTCTCATTGTCATAGTTTGAATAAAAATTGTTATTTGAGTACTTTCTTTAGTATTTTACAAAATTATTTGAATCCGAAAAATCTCTGCAAGGTAGGTATTACTATTCCCTTTCTACATATAACAGAACCAATGCTCAGAGAAATTTACTTGGCAAAGGCACACAAGTGGTAAATGTTTGCAATTTGAGCTCACATTGTGCTCCAAGTCCATCTGGCTCTGAAGGTAATGCCTTAATACCTATCAAAATAGAATGGACAGACACCTGGTTTATGTCATTCATTCTCTTGTGGACAGCCACAGGACAGCCAGGCTCAGTGTCTCCCTCTTCCTATGATCACCCTTAATTCCTAGCACAGTGCCTTGTTCAGAAGGTCCCACTATGTGTTTGTGGGAACAATAAATAGATGTGTGAATGCAGTCATCAAACCTAAACATTTCTCAAGGAGTGAGATGTGACCAATGACTCTGTTGGCTGGGTTTGTTAGTTTTTATGTAATTAATGGCTTAAGAAGTATTAGGAAAGTAAACTACAGCATCCACTATTCACAGACCATCTTAGCAAATGTTAGTAAATCAGAAGAACAGATATTTGAATGGCATTCATTTTTGCCTTATGAAAACAACTGCCTAGGATCACAAACAATATGTGACAATTGTATGATTGATTTGACCAATAAGGAGAATAGTTTCTAGATCCATCTTAGTATTTAAATGAGCTCACGTAGGCAGTCCCCCTTGTCCAAATTTACTGCACTCTCAGATCCTCTACTCTCTTTGTGCTTTACCTGCCCAACCACAGATGGTGTATTTTGTGGTTTTCAGTTGTACTGTATTCTGAGTGTGGTCTTACTGGCATCAATTTCAGCATGGCAGGTGGAAACGTAGTTTTCATTGCACAGTAAGGCTTTTGCTAGTTGCATGCTGAAACCCTATAACTGCTTGCTGTGCTGAAAATGTGTCTCATAGTGTCCTCTTTTATTGCCCAATGAACCAAATTTCTGAGCAATATTGAAAATAATAGTAACCAGAAGCATAGATCCAGTGTCCCTACAAGTTCCTGCTCTAAAGATTAGCTTTCTTTTTTTAAACAGAGGTGGCATGTGGTGCATATGTAAGAGATTCCCTTTTGATGTTTTGGGCTTCCTATTTTTTAAAGAGCTCAAAAACAGTGTATAATATTGAAAATGTTCAAATACAGTGTGAAGCTTGGACAATCCAAGAAGAGTGCCGCTATGTCTCTGTTGAGTAATTTCTAACTTCAAAACAACAAAACACACAACCATGGACTAAAACTTACAGCCAAAAACCAAAAACGTTTTATACTATGGCACAATTAACAAAAATAGAGCATGTGTGGGGTTCAAATCAATTGCAAAAGCAACACAGTAAGCTGTTTTTTTAAAAATCTATTTAGGATTCAAAAATACTTTGGTCATTCTCAATTAAATTGCACAAGAAGCAACTGATAATGTGTGCAATTGCTTCAAGACATGCAGAAAAACCCAACCAAACTGAAAAAAAAATTGATTACATTGTTCAGAATTTGTATGGTATTTTGTTCTTTAGGTTGTTTTCTTTCAGAAATTTTGTTGTGTTCCCAGTGAAATGGTTCTAAAGCTTTTTTAGTAAGTAAGCCTAGTGTATTCATAAAACAGGTTAAAATTATGCCGAGAAAGACAATTAAAGTCAAATAAATCTATAATCATCCAGTAAATGTAGACACACTAAAACTGCATTTTCTTTTGCTGAGCGATTGGGAGAAAAATTGCCATAACTTATTTTTTACTCCAAATAATAAAGAAAAAAAAAAAGCTTACTCTACTAGTCTCTGCTTCTGTGCACTGCTGATTGTGCTGATACATGAATTATTTTCCATATATTGATTTTTTGTTGAAATGAGAATCTGCAAGGTGCTCTAAAATGGATGGGCAGGGTCTTGACGTACTATAAAGTGGTGTGCTGGTACTGAATCAGGGAAACCAGTTTTCAGTCTGCGTGTGCCATTTTGAAAGAAAGGGGTTCACACTGCAGACTGGGTGTCGTTGATGCCAGAGGCTTTTATGAGCACCCTGGATAGCGACACTCAACCTGGACATTTCTGAGATGAGGCAACACTACGCAGGAACTATATGTATCTGTCACCAGTGTGATGGCTCAGGCCGTGAGGATGCTGAGTTTGGTCCATTTATAATTCAACATAGCCAAAGGTCACCACGATGCTGGGGGCTTAATATTCATCAGCAAAATATAACCCAGGACCTCTTGGGTCAAGACCTGGAAGAGAATCTCCAAAGAGGAGGAGACAGTATCCAGTGCCCTAACATTCCTTTTATCTGAGTCCTCTCACTGTAATTCCTAGGACCATTAGGGATACACTCAGTTTCTTAAAAGGACTTTGATTTTCTCATAGAACAATAGAGAAAGACTAGAGCTTTCAAAAAAAGGCTTTTTAAGATACTAAGGATAAACAAAGGTACAACATACAGAAGTTATAGGCAGAAAATACAGCCACTATAAAATACTATTAGGGTTTTCCTGCTATGGCTAACCTGACCTTCATTCCTAAAAGAACACCATTAGCTGGATTCTTCTTTTTTTCAGTTTCCCAATTGCATTTCGTGTCTTTTTTGTTTTTATTTTTTTTTAATGAGTTATAGTCATTTTACAATTTTATGTCAAACTCTAGTGTAGAGCACAATTTTTCAGTTATATATGAACATACATACATTCATTGTCACATTCTCTTTTGCTGTGAGCCACCACAAGATCCTGTATGTATTTCCCTGTGCTACACAGTACAATCTTGTTTATCTATTCTACATTTTGAAATCCCAGTTCCTTCCCATCCCCCATCCTCCTGGCAACCACAAGTTTGTATTCTATGTCTATGAGTCTGTTTCTGTTTTGTATTTATTTTTTTGTTTGTTTTTTTTTTAGATTCCACATATGAGCGATCTCATATGGTATTTTTCTTTCTCTTTCTGGCTTACTTCACTTAGAATGACATTCTCCTGGAACATCCGTGTCGCTGCAAATGGCATTATGTTGTCAGTTTTTATGGCTGAATAGTATTCCATTGTATAAATATACCACCTCTTCTTTACCCAGTCATCTGTTGATGGACATTTAGGCTCTTTCCATGTCTTGGCTATTGTAAATAGTGCTGCTATGAACATTGGGGTGCAGGTGTCATCCTGAAATAGGGTTTCTTCTGGATATATGCCCAGGAGTGGGATGACTGGGTCATATGGTAAGTCTATTCCTAGTCTTTGAGGAATCTCCATACTGTTTTCCACAGTGGCTGCACCAAACTGCATTCCCACTAGAAGTGTAGGAGGGTTCCCTTTTCTCCACAGCCTCTCCAGGATTTGTCATTTGTGAACTTTTGAATGATGGCCATTCTGACTGGTATGAGGTGATACCTCATCATAGTTTTGATTTGCATTTCTCTGATAGTTAGTGATATTGAGTATTTTTTCATGTGCCTATTGATCATTTGTATTTCTTCCTTGGAGAATTGCTTGTTTAAGTCCTCTGCCCATTTTTGGATTGGGTTGTTTGTTTTTATCTTATTAAGTCGAATGAGCTGCTTATACATTCTGGAGATCAAGCCTTTGTTGGTTTCATTTGCGAAAATTTTCTCCCATTCCGTAGGTTGTCGTTTTGTTTTACTTATGGTTTCCTTTGCTGTGCAGAAGCTTGTAATTTTCATTAGGTCCCATTTGTTTATTCTTGCTTTTATTTCTATTGCTTGGATAGACTGCCCTAGGAGAGCATTTTTGAGAGGTATGTCAGATAACGTTTTGCCTATATTTTCTTCTAGGAAGTTTATCATATCTTGTCTTATGTTTAAGTCTTTGATCCATTTTGAGTTTATTTTTGTGTATGGTGTGAGGGAGTGTTCTAGCTTCATTGATTTACATGCTGCTGTCCAGTTTTCCCAACACCATTTGCTGAAGAGACTGTCTTTATTCCATTGTATATTCTTGTCTCCTTTGTCAAAGATTAGTTGACCAAAAGTTTGTGGATTCATTTATGGGCTCTCTATTCTGTTCCATTGCTCCATATGTCTGTTTTTGTACCAATACCATGCTGTCTTGATGACTGTAGCTCTGTAGTATTGTCTGAAGTCTGGGAGAGTTATTCCTCCTGCCTCTTTCTTTTTCTTCAATAATGCTTTGGCCAATTCTAGGTCTCTTGTGGTTCCATATAAATTTTATTATGATTTGTTCTTGTTCTGTGAAGTATGTCCTGGGTAATTGGATAGGGATTGCATTAAATCTGTAGATTGCCTTGGGCAGTATGACCATTTTAACAATATTGATTCTTCCAATTCAGGAGCATGGAATATCTTTCCATTTTTTTAAGTCTTCTTTAATTTCCTTAATCAGTGTTTTATAGTTTTCTGTGTATAAGTTTTTCACCTCCTTGGTTAGATTTATTCCTAGGTTATTTTATTACTTTGGGTGCTATTTTAAAGGGGATTGTTTCTTCAATTTCTTTTTCTGTTGACTCATCATTAGTGTAAAGAAATGCAACTGATTTTTGAACGTCAATCTTGTAACCTGCTACCTTGCTAAATTCTTTGATTATTTCTAGTAGTTTTTGTGTGGACCTTTTAGTGTTTTTCATATATAGTATCATGTTATCTGCATATAGTGACACTTTTACCTCTTCTTTTCCAATTTGGATCCCTTTTATTTCTCTCTCTTGCCTGATTGCTGTGGCTAGGACTTCCAAGACTATGTTGAATAGGAGTGCTGATAGTGGGCATCCTTGTCTTATCCCAGATTTTAGTGGGAAGCTTTTGAGTTTTTCACCATTGAGTACTATGCTAGCCGTAGGTTTGTCATATATATCTTTTATGATGTTGAGATATATCCCCTCTATACCCACTTTGGTGAGAGTTTTTATCATAAGTGGGTGTTGAATTTTATCAGATGCTTTTCTGCATCCATTGAGATTATCATGTGGTTTTTGTCCTTTCTCTTGTTGTTGTGATGTATTACACTGATTGATTTGCGTATGTTGAACCAGCCTTGTGTCCCTGGGATGAGCCCCACTTGATCATGATGTATAATCTTTTATATGTGCTGTTGGATTCTATTTGCTATATTTTGGTAAGGATTTTTGCATCTATGTTTATCAGTGACATTGGTCTGTAATTCTTTTTGGTGGTGTCTTTGCCTGGTTTTGGTATCAGGGTGATGGTGGCTTCATAGAATGAGTTTGGGAGTATCCCCTCTTTTTCAATCTTCTGGAAGAGTTTGAGAAGGACTGGTATGAGTTCTTCTTTGTATATTTGGTAGAATTCCCTGGTGAAGCCATCCAGTCCTGGACTTTTATTTGTAGGGAGGTTTTTTATTGCTAATTCAATTTCATTTCTAGTGATCGATTTGTTCAAGTGGTCAGTTTCTTCTTGATTCAGTCTTGGTGGGCAGTATGTTTCCAGAAACTTGTCCATCTCCTCTAGGTTATCCAGTTTGGTTCCATATATTTTTTCATAATATTCTCATATGATATTCTGTATTTCTATGTTATTTGTTGTAATTTCTCCATTTTCCTTTCTTGTTTTGCATATTTGTGCTCTCTCTTTTTTCTTCTCTGTGAGTTTGGCCAGATGTCTGTCAATTTTATTTACTCTTTCAAAAAGCAACTTTTGGTTTGATTGATTTTTTCTATTGTTTTTTAAATCTCTATTTTATTTATTTCCTCCCTGACCTTTATTATTTCCTTCCTTCTGCTGACTTTTGGGTGTTTTTGCTCTTCTTTTTCTAGTTCTTTTAGCTGTTGGGTTAGATTGTTTATTTGAGATTGTTCTTTTCTGAGGAACACCTGTATCACTATAAACTTCCCTCTTAGCACTGCCTTTGTTGCATCCCGTAAGTTTTGTGTGGTTGTGTTTTCATTTTCATTTGTCTCAAGGTATTTTTTAATTTCAGCTTTGATTTCCTCATTGACCCATTGGTTTTTTAATAGCATGTTGTTTAATCTCCATGCTTTCCTTTTTTTCTCCTTTGTTTCTCTGTAGTTGATTTCTAGTTTCATGGCATTGTGGTCAGTAAAGATGCTTGAGATAATTTCTATCTTTTTAAAATTGTTGAGGCTTCTTTTGTGCCCAAGTACATGATCAATCCTAGAAAATGTTCCATTCACACTTGAAAAGCCAATTGCATTCATGTCTTGCTTCCAGAAAAATGTCTTTTATCCACTTGATTGCTTTGCTTCAAGCTCAAGAAAGTGTGTTTTAACTCTGATCCTTCCCTGAGGACTTCCAATTCTTTCTGGTTTTTAATCTGAGGGATAAGACTCTACCTGAAGAGAATGCTAGAACGGGATGCATTTCAAGGTGAAAACTGGCACTAGGTATAGGAAGTGGCTTGGTCTACAGAGCCACAAAATGTGCTATTCCCTTAAACCAGCACCAGAACATTATGCATGTTACTTTGCTTTTGGTCACAAGTAACTGAAACTTGACTTAACTGGCTTAAATGTTGAGGAAATACACAGGGTCACTAACCAGAAGCAGGGAAGACCTTAGGTTTGTTTGAGCTAGCAGGTCAGAGTGTTGTAAAGGATCCAGATTCTTTCCATTTCATCTGCCACCCTCAGTGTAGACGTCATGTTAAAGCTAGATCCCTGACAATCACAGAGGTACTGCCAATGGCAAATAAAGCTACTTGCTTTTGCCACCACTTTGGCAGAAAAGAGAGAAAGAATTCCTTCATGTCACTCTCCCTTGGAAATTGGCCCCTGATGACTCATTGACCTGATTTGAGTTAATGTCTGTTCCTGAACTGATGCTTATTTCCTGGGAAATACCATTATTTGTTGGCAGAGGCCTGGCTTCTTGATGCTTGTAAGACTGAAGACGTTTCCTTTACTGGCATAGACGACTTACCCACACTGGAGTAGGGTCTGTCCCCTATACTGCCCAGCTGATGTGCAGTGAGGAGTGGTAAAATCAACATGGGACAGTCAGTCACATGTGTATCTGCCCATAAAAATTAATTATCAGCAAAAGCTGATCGAAAAGCCACTCCATTATGCTCTATCTTTTCAAATGATAACACTCTTGTCTTCTTTATCAAGGGGTTGAGAAAGCATATAAATGACTAAGATGGTGTAGAAATCTCTTTGATCTAATAGTTACCTTGAAACCCCTGGATGCTCAAGGATATTTGGAGGAGAATAGGAATCCTATCTTTTCTCTCATTAGTATTCCATACATATTTACCTGGAGAGGGCGCTCTTGAGCCGTATATGTTCAGTTCCAGCTAGCATGTGGGCTTTCTGTTGCACCACAACCACTTTACCAGGTGTCAGGCTGCCCATACCCACGCAGTCATGAGTACTGTGGGATTTTATATATAATAAGAGAGACCAAGCAGGGCCTTGGGTCTCTGATGGATGTTGTTCATGCTGGCTGGTCAATAGCCATTAATCAATTCTAACTGCTGTCAAACAAATGTTACCTCTGAATTCCAGTGTCGGGGAGTAGCTGGTATAGCTCTTTGGTTCAGGTGCCATTCATGTGAGTGGAAACTGGGTGGCTTATAGGCTCCGTTTCTGCATCCATGGTGCTTCTGGGTGTTTGCAATGGCCTGGACTTCTGGATGGAGGCTGGGCCATCTCTGCATCCTGACTTGGCTTCAGTCTGCGCAGGCTCTTCACATTGGAACCTCTTGTCCCAAACTCCACCAATTTCAACAAGTTCTCTTTTTGCCTCCTCAACACAGCCCAAGGAATCATGTTCCTTCAAATCTTTTTTTTTATTCCTTGAGTTGTTTCTTCACTTCCTTAAAAGTTTTGTACCTCAAAAAACAGGGAGAGACTCCTACTTCAACTCTCTGTTTATATATGCATATTGATTGAACTACTTGTTTAACCCTCTTTCACAGAATCCAACCATTTTCTGTGCCTTTAATTTCAAGTTAGTCTCACTGTTTATTCTTCTTTGAAAATTACATGCCATCAGAACCCTGAGGAATGGACTGTTTTTTATAAGGTGAAATAATAAATCAACGTGATACTGTGGGTCATTTATTTTAAAGTAGTGGCTCTGAGCCAGCTAGATAGTTGATGAGATGACTCTTGGAGAATTTTTTTTTAACCTTCTGGAGGTAAATATCTTATACAAATTTGCATTGAATATTACAGCATTTTTAGAAATAAAAAATATTCTATGCCTAATTTAAAAGGATAGCCTAATATGATCAGTTTATTTTTTTATATCATTATCCTTATTTCTAAGACATTACTGATGAATTTTTAATTCACAGCACAATATTTTATACATGCGTTAATAATGATGACTTTTTTAGAGATTGCTGAGTGTTTTCTTGCTTTTTGTCTCAATTGTCTTTAACTTGTGATGGCAGATATAATTCCTACTTCTATTTTACAGAGAGTTTAAGCAACAAGCTCAGGGTCATGCATGCAAAGTGGTAAAGCCACTGTTTAGACAAATACAATCTAACTGTGATACCCACACTCTTTCTTTTGGACCAAGCTACTTGTATTTACCACTGGGAAAGCCCCTCTACTAAAATCTAAATGTTCCCTTGGCCTCCATGCCCTATTTTATTTTATTTTATTTTATTTTGCCTTGGAAAGACTCGATGGATGCTAAGAAGACATTTAGATGCATTTGAATAAAATGAAAAACGACTTTGTATTCTCAATGACTGGGAAGATTGCCACAAGGGATTTTGTTATTTTCAAAAGGACACCCACTGCTACACAATATATAGCTTGTTGACTCAGGGAGGGAGCAAACTCATTTTTGTTCAAGGACACTATTTCCTTAAAATTATAGGCTAATTAGTTTCTTAGCCACTGCGTCTGAAAGGCAACTCAATGCCAATTACTTAATTGACATACTATAGACTTCATTTTCCCAGTCATATATTTTATGAGAAGAAAAGGGAAGGTTTAAGTTGAGTAAGGGAAAAGTATCCCTTAATAGCTGGGAACTGGCCTGTCATTATCAGTTAGGTGTTGGTGTTGCTAGGAGCGGGCCTAGAGAAACTCACAGCAAGGCCTTGTTTTTTTGTCCCTTTCACCGAGTACCAGCATTGGACAAGGTCACTCTGTGAATGTGAGATGAAGGGAGGCACAAAATGAGACCACTCTGTAATCTTGTCCACACACAAACAAAACAAGGCTCTGTGGAAACCACAAAATACCAAACATTCCCCAATCCTGCCTAATAAGAGTGATTGCTGCTTCTTTCCTAATTACAGCTTTGACCTCACTCTACACTCCCCTTCGTCTCTATAGGATATGGTTCTAGAATCACTCCTGTTTCCTGAAAGCATCTAATCCAGAGCAAAGCTTCACTTCCGAAACTTCCCCAAAGTCACCTAACCCAAGCCTGATACCTGTAATGAGTTCCTTAAGACATCCTCTTACTAAGACGTCTCCCTTATTGCAATGAGCAATAAGTCTAACTTGTTTGAATACAGAGGTGTTCCTCCTGGTTGATTTTGGCTGGATGCCATTGACAAAGTTTAGTTATTCAACCAGAGGAAATATTCAAGTACAGTGTATTCCATTAACCTCTTTTAGTTACACACTTTATTACCTCAGAGAAATCTTCTGGGAGTAATAGAAGGTTGTTTGTGGTGGTTGTGGATAGCAATAGTTTATGGATTATCAATATGCTCTCCATAGAGACCACTCCCACCCAGTTATTGACAGTTATTTAGAACTTTCACCTTAATACAAGATCAATAGTTAAGATTCTGGATAGTTCTTATATCAGTTTGCAGAGGGTTAACTGTCAATACGCCTTGGAGCTATTTTTAGTGTCCAGAGTCTAAATCCAACACCTGTTGTTATTAGTTTGGTCACTTTGGAAAAATTGTTTAACTATTTGTGAAATGGGGATGATGACAGTATCTAATTCATAGAGATGTTGTGAGGATTGAGTGGGATAATATGTCATGTATTAAGCATTCAATATATTTTAGCAATTATAATGATTTTTACTATTGTCATGACCTAGGAGAGGTACATTTGTCTGCTCGAGTTGACATAACAAAATACCATAGATTGGGTGACTTAAACAACAGAAACTCATTTCTCAGTTCTGGAAACTGAGAGTCTAAGATTAGGGTGCCAACATAGTCAAGTTCTGGTGAGAACCCTCCTCCTGGCTTCCTTCTTGCTGTGTCCTCACATTGTGGGGATGGGAGAGAGAGAATATGAATGAGCACAAACTCTCTTCCTCTTCTTATAAGGGCACTAATCCCATCATGGGGGTCCCACCCTCATGACCTCATCTAAACCTAATAATCTGCCAAAGGCCCCACCTCCAAATGCCATCATAGTGGGGGTTAGGGCTCCAGCATATGAACTTTGGGGCAAATAATTCAGTACACAGCAACTCAATGTGTTATGTTTTAACTCATGAAAGAGCTAAAAAAAATCTATATCAAAACCGAAATAATAGTTTTTGATGGTCAGTTCCCTCAATATTCATTTATGGTTAGTTATTTGATGTAGTAAGTTCTGTAGGATGTATCAAAAATTTATGTGGTTCAAGGTTATACTTTCTATGAGTCCCTTATGGAGATTCTTCATGACTTTCCTGGCTGTATGTCCTCCAACCTCTGGGCAGAGGCAGATGGGCTTTCTGTTAGGACTGACACACTTATCAGACTCTCAGCTTTTGTCAGAGAACTGCAATTCCACCCCTAGCTGGGCTGACTCAGAAAACTGGCAGCTCTGGATTTAACTGAAGAGACAGAATACTGCACTCTAGATACTTACTGAGTATTATCTCAAACTCTCTGCCACTTACTGTTTACTAAAAGCTCAGTTTAGAGAACTAATACATATTGTGGCCCATTTATTCCTCTATGTGTTCTAAAATCTATGCTAAATTTAAGTCAGAGCAGAGGCTAGTTGAGTACCTGGATTGTATTATTTCAGCTCATGTAGGATTGCTTTTACAAATTGTTTCGTGATGGTGTTATTAACCTGCATTAGCTGTCTCAAACTGAGGTCTTCTGATACTTATTGCTAATCCTGGTGAGTGGTAGAGTGGCTAGCAAAAAATGCTAAGTGTTCAGTATTTGCTGAGTGAATGAATAAATGAACGAATAAACAAATAAATGATTACATAGGTATTTGGTATTTATTACTATTCATTATACTACATTCATTAGGAAGGGAGAAATTTCTCATAGGACTTACTACTAAGACTAGAGGCATTTTACCAGTATTTAAATTTTTTTAATTTTTAAATTAAAATATAGTAAAATTTACTTTTTGGAGAGTGTACAGCCAGTAGAACGTACAGTCAGTAGGTGTACAGTAGAATTTTAACAGATGTCTTCTTTCAGGTAACCATCACCACAACAGGATACAGAAAAGTTCCATCACCCTAAAAACTCACTTGTGCTTTCATTTTGTAGTCATGCCTTCCCCATTCCCCTAGTCCCTAACCACTGATCAATGACAATACAATTTTGTCTTTTTGACAATATCACAAAAATAGAACCATACGATACATAACCTTTTGAGATTGGTTTCTTTCATTTAGCATAATGTCCTTGAGATCATCCAAGTTGCTGTGTATATCATTAATTTATTTCTTTTTGTTGCTAAATAGTATTCCATCATATGACTGTAACATTATCTTCTTACCCACTGAAAGGTGTTTGGGTTCTTTCAGGTTTTAGTTATTTTAAATAAGGCAGCTATGAACATTCAGGTACTGTTGTGTGTGTGTGTGTGTGTGTGTGTGTGTATAAGTTTTTGTTTCTCAAGGGAAATAAGTAGAAGTGAGAATGTGGGATCACATGGTAAGTGTATGTTTAACTTCATAATGAGCTGCTAAACTGCTTTCTGGAGCAGTGGTACAGTTTTACATTCCCACAAGCAATGTGTGGGAGGTTGGGTTGCTCTGCTTGCTTGTCAACCCTTAGTATTGTTAGTAATTGTTGTTTGGGACATTCTAATAAGTATGTTATGTCTTAAGATCCACAAACACGAGGTGACTCTGTTTATCAAGGTCTTCTTCAATCTCTTTCATCAGCATTTTGTAATTATTAGCATGTCGGTTCTGTATATGTTTGGTTAGATTTGTATCTAAATAATTTTTCTTTTGGAGCTATTATAAATGGTATTTTTAAAAATTTCAATTTCTACTTGTTCATTAGTGGTATAAATATAATTGATCATGGTGTGTTGACTTTGTATCCTACATCCTTACCAAAGTCACTTAATTGCCTTAGGAGATTTATTGTAGATTACATGGGCTATTCTAGGCAGACAATCATGCCATCTCTCAAAAGAGAGAGTTTTATTCCTCCCTTTCCAATCTACGTGTATTTTTGTTCTTATCCTATCTTATTGTTCTGACTAAGAATTTCAGTACAATTTTGAATAGACGTGATGAGATGGACTTCCTGTGCTGTTCCTTATCTTACAAGGAAAGTATTCACTCTCTCACCCTCCAGTGTGATGTTAGCTGTGGGTTGTAGATGCTTTTATCAGGCAGAGGAAGTGCTCTTCTGTTCCTAGGTTGCTTAGATGTTGTATCATGAATGGATACTGAATTTTGTCAAGTTGCTTCTCTGCATCCATTGATATGATCATCTGGCTTTTCTTCTTTAGGGTGTTAAAATATTGTGGGTACACTGACTGATTTTCAACGATGAAACCAGTTTTGCATTTGTTGTGATCAGTCATACTTTTTATAATTGCTGGATTTGATTTGCTGATACTTTGTTATGGATTTTTGCATTTGTAGTTTGTTATACTGTTATCTTTCTTGTTCAGTCTTTGGTTATGGGATGAGAGTAATGCTGGTTTTATAAAATGACTTGGAGGTGTTTCCTTCTGTTATCTGGAAAAGATTGTGTAGAACTGATATTATTTCATTTTAAATATTTGGTAGAATTCACCATATAAACCTAAAGATTCATTTTCTGCAAGATTCTAAAAAGTGAATTCATTTTTTTTAATTTGTTGAGAATTTTTTAATGGTCAAAGATATATTCTATCTTGGCGTATCTGTGGACATTTGAAAATAATGTGTATTCTGCTGTTGCTGGGTGGATTATTCTATAAATGTTGTTCCACTTTCTTTTGGCCTCCATGGTTTCTACTCAAAAATACATAGTAATTAAAATTATTGTTCTTGTATAAGTAATGCATCGTTTTTCTCTGGTTGTTTTCAAGATATTTTCCTTGTGTTTAGTTTTCAGCAGTTTGATCATAATACATCTGGGCATGAATTCCTTTATATTTATCCTATATGGGATTCACTGCACTTTATGTATTCCATCAAATTCAGGAAGGAATTTCATCCATTATTTTTTCAAACATTTTCTTCTGCATTATCTTCTTTCCATTTATTCTGGGCTTCTGATGACATAAATATTAGATCTTCTGGTATTAACCCATAAGTCCCTGAAGCTCTGTTCATTAAAAAAAACAATATTCCTGTATGTTTTTCAGATTGAATGATTTCTGTTGATCTGTTTTCAAGTTTATTGAATTTTCTGCTGTCATTTTCACTTTGCTATTAAGCCCATACAGTAAGTTTTTCTAAAAAATTTTGGTTACTGTATGTTTTTCATTCCTAAAATTTTTGGTTCTTTCTATCTTCTATTTCTTTGCCAAAATTTTTTAGCTCTCCATTTATTTCACCTGTGTTTTCAGTTGCTTGTTGGTGCATTTTTTGCAGTAGCTACTTTAAAGTCTTTGTTGGATGATTTAAACATGTGTGTCACCTTGGTAGTGACATCAATTTACTTTCTTGTCCTTTGTGAGTTAAGATTTTCCTGGGTCTTTATATACTGAGTAAGCCTGGATTGTATTCTGGATATTTTGAATATTATGAACTCTATATATCAGTTTTTTCTTTTTTTAATTGAAAAATATTTGATGTATAATATTATATAAGTTATAGGTGTACAATATAAAGATTCACAATTTTTAAAGGTTATATATATTCCATTTATAATTATTATAAAACATTGGCTATATTTCCCATGTTGTACAATATATCTTTGTAACTTATTTTATACCTAGTAGTTTGTACTTTTTAATCCTCTACCCACATATTGCCCCTTCCTCTTCCCTCTTCTTACTGGTAAATACTAGTTTGTTCTCTGTGAGTCTGCTTCTTTTTTGTTATATTTACTACTCTGTTCTATTTTTTTAGATTCTGCATATAAGTGATGTCATACAGTATTTGTCTTTCTCTGACTTATTTCACTTAGCATAATGACTTCCAAACCCATCTATGTTGCTGCAAATGGCAAACTTTCATTCTTTTTTGTGGCTGAGCAGTATTCTGTGTGTGTGTGTGTGTGTGTGTACACACCACATCTTCTTTATCTATTCATCTGTTGATAGGCACTTAGAATGCTTCCGTATCTTGGCAAGTATAAATAACACTGCTATGAACATTGGGGTGCATGTATCTTTTTGAGTTAATGTTTTTGGGTTTTTTTTCAGATATATATCTAGGAGTGAAATTTCTGGGCCATATGATAGTTGTATTTTTAGTATTTGAGAAACCTCCATATTGTTTTCCACTGTGGCTGCACCAATTTACATTCCCACCAACAGTGCATGAGGGTTCCCTTTTCTCCATATCTTCACCAACATTTGTTATATGTGTTCTTTTTGATGATAGCCATCCTGACAGGTTTGAGATGGTATCTCACTGTAGTGAAACTCTGCATGTTGTTTAAATCCAATGGAGACCATTAGTATTTTTCTTTTAGCAGTCAATCAGTCCAGTTGGGTTCAGCCTGCACATTTTCACCAACCCTCTGTGGGCTGTAGTTTCAATGTTCATCCTTCTTCAAAATTTTTTCAGTGCTATTCAGATCTGTGTCACATGTGCATCACCCAGTGGCCAGTTCTGGGACCTGGGTGGTGGTCTATACCTTGGTTCAGTTCTCCAGGTCTTTACTAGGCAAGTTTAAGATTAGATCCACATACGTGCAGCTCAAATGAGTCTCGATGGGTCACAAACTAATTTATGGGATCAGTTTTCTGAGTTTTTCCCTCTCAGTGATCCCCTGGTGCTTTCTAGTTCTTTGGAGACACTCTTTTCAATCTTTTGGCCAGAAACTTAAAACTTTATTTACCTCACATTGCCATGCACTCCCATGACTGCACCCATGTCTGTGGCCAAGAGGTGGAAGGACAGGGAGAGAGAAAAAGCACCAGGGGTTTACCTGTTCTCTTGGGACCAAAGCTCCTCTGATCAGGGAAGATGTTTCCTCTTCTACAGAGTTGTAGGTGTTTAGATATTTAGTTTGGTTTAGGAACCTGCTGCTCCAGGTCCTGCTGCTGTTGGTGCCAGTAGATGTCTTTCCCACTCCCTGAACCTATACAATGGGCTTCTCCTCCTTCCAGTCCTCATGAGTGCCCTCTTCTGTGTTTCTTCCAAGTCCTGGCTGGAGCTACTGGAGAAAAACAATGGGAAACCCACCACCAGTTCCGCAACACTTTGGATGTCAGTCTGCTTTCTTAATATCCCTGCTAGATTTCAGAGTCTTTAAATAGCTCTTCCTTGCATTCTGTCCAGACTTAATGGCTGTATTCAGTGGCAGAGACAGGGAAGTAAGTGCTTACTCTGTATTACCTGGAACAAAAACCCTATTGTGGTTTGCTTTGTATCCTGAACAGAGTGACTCATGGAACTTACAGCTTATCTCTCATTGCCTTTCAGAAATTTTAAAGTCAAGTTTTGGCTGACCTATGCCCACACCCATAGCCCAGGTTACTCTGTGGTGTTATGAACCTTTAGCCACTATATTGTATCTCAGAGTTTTGAGAAAGGTCTAGGAAATCTACATAAACATCATCTTCTAAACCTTGCTTTCCCCCTTGAGTCATGTGTGCTTTTGTGTGTGTATGTGTTTTACACCCTGAAGAATCTTATGATCTAGCTAGAATGAAAGGAAGACATTTGTAAAACAAATGTGATTCATTCTTGCAAGATTATTCACAGTTTTCTGAATATAATATGCTATTTAATGCCTTCATGCTAATGCTCGTGGTATTTTTCTGCCTAAAATGTTTTTGCATCCTTTTATGACTGGAAAATTCCTATTCATTCTCCAAAGGCCTTTGTATCATGTTTTTTTTTTTTTAAATCTCTTTCAGCCTCTTTAATTGATCTGCTGCAGGCAAAGCTGGTTGCTTTTCTTTTTATGCTTCAAGAAAGCATTATTCATATACCAATATTTTTATGTTGTGGTATGTTCCATTATTTTTTCCAGTTATCTTCTCCTTCCCCTGTAAGAGTATAACACATCCCCATCCTTGCCATGGCACCAAGTGGATGGTGTTTTTCTGTCCCATAGTCAGGATGGGCCAATTCCATTAATTTAGAGATGAGGCATCAAAACCCAGAGATTTTGACTGACTGAACCCAGCAAAGCTGACTATTGGGAAGTCTGAGGATAGAAATTGGGCCTGTGACACTTCCCCTCAAAACTAAAGATTGACACTTCAGGACTCTTAAGGAAAAATAAACTACATAATAAAATGCAAAATGATCCCGAAATTATACCAGGTTAGAAGCAGAAAAGAGACCTGACAGTCCAGCTCCAGTCTCCCTAGTTCTTATTCTTCTCTGCTCTTAAACATGTCATTTTGGTCAGACCACTGATGACAATCTGTATTTAAAAAGGCCTTTGCATCAACTTTTAAACAGCAAAAACTAAAAGACAGGAAAAAAGAAAAAAGAAAAAAAAAAAAAAAACAACAAAAAACCCAGTAGGCTGCTGGTGTTTTGCGAATCACAAGAAAATTGACAGATCACTCAGCCCCTAAGCCCCAGCTACTATAGCTATCCATTATGTATCATAATTCTGGCTTGTCCTTTGAAATATTCAGATAAAGAGTCTCTAAAGGAACAAAATAATTAAGATGATCAGTTATTGCAGAAAAAAGTTTAAGTCAGTGTTCCATATAGTGTCCTTCATGTTACATTATTCTCAGTTCTTATCCTTGGCTACAGATACAGGAGATACACTAAGAGACACAGAAGTGGGGGCTCCAATGGGGAGGGGACAAAAACCAGTCCGTGCTCAGCATCTCTGAGCAAGATGTTGCCTTATTCATATAGCCTCATTCAATATTTCTAACAAGCCCGTCTAAAAAAAGAAAGGTAAAACAACTGAGGCTCAGAGAAGATACATTTCTCAAGATATTGAACACAATACCAAGACTTAAATGCTAACCTTTCTAACTCCAAAATCTATACTCTTAAGATAGGTTGATTTCTTCCTTTGCATTGTGTGCACATCTTAAAATTAAGTGGATCAACTAAAAATAGACCTACCCTATGATCCAACAATCCCACTCCTGGGCATATATCCAGAGAGAACACTAATTCAAAAAGATACACTCACCATAATGTTCATAGCAACACTATTTACAATAGCCAAGACATGAAAACAATCTCAATGTCCATCGACAGATGACTGGATAAAGAAGTTGTGGGGTATATATATATATATATATATATATATATATATATATATATACACACACACACACACACACACACATACATACATATATATGGCAATGGAATACTACTCAGACATTAAAAAGAATAAAATAATGCCATTTGCAGCAACATGGATGGAGCTGGAGATTGTCATTTTAAGTGAAGTAAGCCAGAAAAAGAAAGAAAATACCATATGATATCACTTACATGTGGAATCTGAAAAAAGACACAAGTGAACTTATTTACAAAACAGAAACAGACTCACAGACATATAAAACAAATTTATGGTTCTTGGGGTGGGGAAGGGTGGGAAAGGATAAATTGAGAGTTTGAGATTTACAAATACTATTATATATAAAATAGATAAACAAGTTTATACTGTATAGCACAAGGAACTATATTTAATATCCTGTAGTAACCTATAATGAAAAAGAATATAAAAAGGAATATATGTATGTATATGTAGGACTGAAACATTATGCTGTGCACCAGAAATTGACACAACATTGTAAACTGACTATACTTCAATAAAAAAAGAGTAAGTGGATCAGTTGGACTAGGGGTGTGTGGTGAGGCAAGAAGAGATATGTAAACAATATCACCTGACTCTCTGTGCACATTTATTATTTCATCATTTCATACATTGCTTGCTGACTATTTTTGAGGCACTGTGAGATAGAGATGAAATTGACACAGTCCCCATCTTCAAGGACCTTAGGGTCTTGTAAAGGGAGGAATCTTCACTTAACTGCAGGAAAAGTATTCTAAGTACTCAGTTGTGTAAGCAGAGGTGGTTCTAAAATTTCTATATAGGAGGGGCAATTTGATATTGTCAGTTAGCTCTAAACATCCATTCCCACCTCTTTCTATGTCCTGTCTTCTGTTACCAAAGGCTGGAAAGCAAAAGTCTAGTTTTTCCAGAATCCCTTGCAGCTAATTTTCTCAGTGTAAAATAGGTTCCACCAAATAGATGCACTTGAGTGAGTCTGGGAAAGCAGAAGAGAAGCAGAGGTCATCTTCCTGGAAGTCCTGCTGATAAGATGGAATCACAGTTGTGAATGCTGAGGGAATTCCAGCAGCTAGAACCAGTCTCTCCATCACCTGCATTGTGGGAGTCAGAGATGGCTGTGGTGGCCGCAGTGGTTGGCTTGATATTAGGGTTGTCTTGATACCTATGGTGGAGTGTTCTTGAACCCAATAGTTCCAAAGTCACCCCGGCTCCTTCTCCTCTAGCCCTTCCAACAACTTTGAAAGCACTTAATCCTTATAATCTTTCTTATTTATATATGTAGAGTAGCATCTATTTCCTGCCCAAATGCCTGATGGATATAAAGAGTCTTAGGGTGAGGAAGTGGTTGGAAGGGGGAGAGAGTACAGATTGTATCTGGACATGGATAGACCTGGAGGCCATCATTCTAACTGAAGTAAGCCAGAAAGAGAAAGAAAAATACCATATGATATCACTTATATGTGAAATCTAAAAAAAAAAAAAGAGAGAGAGACACAAATGAAATGAATTTATTTACAGAACAGAAACAGACTCACAGACATAGAAAACAAACTTATGGTTAACATGGGGGGAAAAGGGGTGGGAAGGGATAAAATAGGACTTCAAGATTTGCAGATACTAACTAATATATATAAAATGGATAAGCAAAAAGTTTCTACCATATAGCACATGCAACTGTATTCAATATCCTGTAGTAACCTATCATGAAAATGAATATGAAAGGGAATATATATATACATATATATATGATTGAACATTATGCTGCACACCAGAAATTGACACAACACTGTAAACTGACTATGTGTCAATAAAAATAAATAAATAAGTAACTTTTTTAAAAAGGGAGGACTTGAGGAAAATCTTGGGGGGAGTGAAGGATAGTTTCAGTCTTGGTTGTTTCTCTGGGTGTTTCACAGGGGTATACATATGTCAAAATTAATCAAGTTGTACACCTTAAACAGTACATTTGTACATTTAAACATGTATGAATTGTACACTTTAAATGCATTTTCATAAACAAATTTAACAAATTGTACACTTTAAAGATGTCAAATATCATGTTTTAAAACTCTTAGCCATCTTCCCAAGTCTGAAATCACATTTTGAAAAAATGTATTATTAAGAACAATAAACAATTTTACATATTAGAAAGCTTAGATACATTCAGTATGTATTTATTTAGCACCTCTGAAATGCCAGATGTGATTCTAGGTTCTGGGGTTGCTTCAGTTTCTGTCTTTTGGAGCTTAATCCTGATAGGAGAGATTAACAATAAAGAATAAAAACTATATAATTTAATACCACATAGCATCAAATACTGTGAAAGAAATAAGACAGTGTAAGAAGATACTTCAATAAAAATTAAAAAGAATAATTTATCTTGAGCAGTCATTTACGTGGGAGACACCTTGTGTCTCTGTAATTGTGTGTTTATTTTGATTGGCTTAGGTGCTAAATGGCTTTAATGGATAGGCTTGCTTCAAATAAATCACACCAAAATTTTGTTTGCCTATTTTCTTTCTTCCTTCCTTCCTTTCCTCCCTCCTTTCTTTTCTTCCTTCCTTTCTTTCTCCCCCCTTCCTTCCTTTCTTCCTTACTTCCTTCTTTCTTTTCTTTTCTCTTCTTTTCCTTTCTTTCTCTTTCCTTCCTTCCTTCCCTTCCTTTCTTCCTTCCTTCCTTTCTCCCTTCCTTCCTTCCTCTCTTCCTTCCTTTCTTCCTTCCTTCCTCTCTTCTTCTTCTTTCCTTCCTTCCTTCCTTCCTACCTTCCTTTCCTTCTTTCCTTCTTTCTTTCTTCCACCTGTGTATCCTAACCTCTGAATTGAGTATAGGCAAGACTACCAGGCAAAGCAGATTAAACGATCCTGTTTATGTTTTGTTTGTTCCTGTAATTAATACTTAATTGGAATGATTCTCACCCACTCCAGGTCAAGAATCTGTGAGACATGGGACTAAAGTATAAACATACTTTGAAACCAAAACTAATTTTTAAACCAAAAAGTGTAATAGTGATTTAATATAGAAAAACATTGAATTTTTAAGATTATACTAGACTATGTTACTTTTGAAACAGGATGTCTGTCTTGAATGCTGAAGCCCATTTCAACATGATGATAGTTTTTCTCCTTTACTGACTAAAATGAAGAAATAACTGGTGGTTTGCTGACTTCTATTTACCATGTGATTTGCTGATTTTTATTAATAACTACTTAGATGCAATTTGCAACAACATGTGTGAACCTAGAGGTTCTTATGCTGAGTGCAATGTCAGACAGGAAAAGACAAATACTGTATGATTTCACTTGTATGTGGAAACTAAAAAACAAAACAAATGAACAAAGAAGACAAAACAGAAAGAGACTCATAGACGCAGAGAACAAACTGGTGGTCAAAAGAGAAGGGGGCTGGGGGGTCGGGTGAAATAGGTGAAAAGGATTAAGAAGTACAAACTTCCAGTTATAAAAAACGTTAAGTCATAAGAATGTAATGCTGTAATGTACAGCATAGGGAATAAAGTCAATTGTTGTAGTAACTTTGAATGGTGACAGGCAGCAGACATTGTGGTGATCAATCCATACGTATATTAATGTAGCACCATATGTTGTATGGCTGGAACTAGTGTAATCTTACATGTTGACTATACTTCAATAAAAAAAATAAAAAGGAAAAAATAATTATATAGGTGCCTTAGAGTAAGTATAAAAAATATTCTGCTTCTATCTGTAGTGTATTTTATAATCTTTTCTATGAAATATATGTTGTTTAACCAGATAAGCTAATTAGTGAATGGGTTACATCATTTGTATTTGTTTGCCTAGTGGACAAGAACTATGCCTGGTACACTTCTGGCTTTTAATAAATATTCATTGGTTTAAATGCCCTGCTGAAAGGAAATTGAGAGAGTGTAAAAGCCATCTCAGACAATCCCTTGTACTGTCTCCCTACTTTCTACGGTCCAGAGAGCATGACAGAGGTGCTGATAAGGTAATAATAAGGCTGGTCTTTAAGATGTGGGTTGAGAGGTAGGGTGGCCAGTCAGGGAAGACTCCAAAGAGGAGGCAACCCTTGAGTTGAGTCTTGGGAGATGGAGATCCTTTGCCTGGAAGATATGGGGAAGGGCGGGGTGTTCCAGGTAGAGGAGCACAAGGATAGAAGCCTGGAAGTAAACAAAGACATTGGGAACCCACAGAAATGCTGATTGCTCCGTGTGCCTGGAGCACAGGCAGCTGGGAGAAGGAGACCTAGAGAGGTCCTCACTGGTCCAAACCTTCAGCGTAAGGTCCGCCTCACCACAGAGTTTGCACTGGGGCAGTGGGGACATTTTGATGGGCTTGAAGCCTGGAAGCAACATGGTTAGTTTGAATTTGGGGAAGAACACTCTAGCTGTGGCAATGAAGATGTCTGAGAATGATACTGGAGGCAGGAGGACATCCAGAAATTCAGTGAGAGAAGATGTTAAGATGACAGAAGTTTGATCCACTGGGCTGAAGAGTGAAAGATGAGGCTGTGTCACTGGGAGGGCAGACTGGTTCCCAGAGAAGCTTAGCTGAAAATCAAAAAAGAGAGGGACACTAACTAAAGAGCTACAGAGTTAAAAGTGCTTTTTGTTTATTTATTTATTTGTTTATTTGTCTAATGTGTGAGGCTTCAGCAAGCCTACTGGGTAAGTGGAAGAAATGAGGAAAGAAAAGCACTAGAAATATGAGATATATTGGTTTGTTTGTTTAATGAACATTTGGCATTTATTAGTTAAATGGTAACTGTATATACTCTTTGCCTTAGCAATTTCGTGTCTAGGAGGTCATTCTTTAAAAATGCTGACTCAGCGAACAAAGATATACATATAGGGCTGTTCATAGTAGCATTGTTTATACAGAAGAAAAAATGGAAATTACCTAAAATGGATGTAATTAGAAGATTGAAAGACATTTGACATATTCAAATAATGGATACTATGTTGCCTTTTAAAAGACTGAGGTAGGTAAGAAAATATTTATAATACATTGATAAGTGACCAAAGCTAATCACAGAAAATACACACATTTTCATTCTATTATAAAAATATGTATTGTGTCATGTCCATTTATATGTTTGTGGATTACATGCACAGTATAATTTGCATCAGTATATGCATAGAAAAAAAAAGTCCTTTCAGAATTTACAAACTGTTAACTGAGGAAAAGATGTGATTATAGGAGACTTTTATCTTCTGTTTTATTTATTTCTCTATCATTTGATTGTTAGCAACACATGCATTTTTCATCCAGGAATAAACAACTTATAAAACTGTGAAGATATATTTCTGTTAGATTTTTAATGACTCTTAAGTGTCTCTTGAGTGTGATGGAGAATATTCTTCTCTTGAAAACAAATGGCCAACCTGATGATAGGTGGAAGAAAGAATCTAGCAAATTACTATTTTTGCAGAGTAGACGACAAATAAGTACTTGCTGAGTAAATAAATAAGTGGAAGGAAATTGACATGCTTTTGTAGCTAAGGCCAGAAGCTAAGGCTCTATTAATCTCCCACAGGAGCCAACACTCATTTTTCCAATGCTGTCTGAGGAAGAAGTGTTCAAGTATCTCTGGCCATTTCTTTCCTCCTGGCAATTCCTGAAACAATCTTCAGTGTCCTGATGGCAGTTTGGAATCTTCATATAATACAGGCTATAAACAAAATCTATTAGCAAACTCAAGCACAATGTTTTGTGAACAATGTTAAGAGTAAATTATTTCAATACAAAATTCCAGAGGAAATTGTCACTGGAGTCCAATATTCTGAAACATGTGAACCAAGGGGCAGCAACTAAATCAAATAAGATGTTGAAAGACATTTAAAGACCTCTCCTTTTGAATGTGATTATGCTTAACTGCATAACACTACTTTAAAAAAATCTTGACAGTTTAAAAATATTTTGGCCGTTAGCTACATCATGAAGGTAAGTGAGGTTGAACATTCATGTAACCAATTTCAAATGGATAAATGGAACCCAGCAATTGAGGTTGGCTTGTATCGGAGGGGAGCTTAAAAAGATTAGGCCTTAACAGTTGCCGTTTTAGAACTGTTGTCTATTAACATGCTTCCAAGAGACCCTCTTCCCCAACCTTTTATTTTTTCACAGTTGGACAAGGTATAGACACCTGGTCAATCAGTGTCTCTGTCCAGGGAAACTGAAAATGGACCCAGAAGGCTAGTTCTTCTCTAGGTATGGGTAGATGTCACACTGAAAGTCAGGAGTGCTGGTAGCTTCATATTTCTGTGTGGATGGACAGTAGAGAAAGCCTGTTTGGAGGGAAGGAGAGGGAAATGGGGAGGGGAACAAGAGGAGGCGGGATGAGGAAGAAAAGGAGGAGAGAATGTGGGAGAAACCAGACACACAGAAGCAGGGACAAGTGACAGTAAGAAAAAGAGAGTACCGCCTGGGTTCCCGAGGGATTCACAGCTCCGTTCCTTCCTCGGTCCAGATTACATTTGCACATATATTTGCATAACTGGCACTTTTCCCTCAAGCTACCTTGGTATGATTCCTACAACCTGTGAGGGGAGAGTCCTAAATAGCACTAGAGAAGAAATCAATGTTCCTTTTGTCCAGAATTATTTCAGATAAGTCTGGAAGTCAAACTCTGGCTAGATGGCCAGAGCTCCCTGTACCTGCTGTGGTCCATGTCTCATTTCTGGACTCTGGAGCTGAGTGACTGTGGGGTCCACCACCCTCAGGCGGATTGTTTCCGATGTTCCATTCCAACACTTGGGTTCCTACTGGAGGCTTGGCTGTTGGCTGCTTTGGGAGAATCACATCATTGCACAAACTTTACCTTCTCCTTCCTTCATTACTGACTGAAAATGCACACATCATAGAATACTGGAACTGGAAAGGGCTTAGGAATCATCTGGTGCAGCCCCCTCATTTAATAGATATGAAAACAGAGGTTCAAAGGGATGAAGAGGCTTAGTCAACGTTACGTGATAAATTAGTAGCAAAGCCAGGACCAGAACCTTCCAATATTAGTCTCTTCCCTGTGTACTGCCAGCTGAAGTGAGCATCTGTGTTGGGCTATAGCCAAGGAAAGAGAACCAACGCTGTGGGGAAGTGGTGATAAACTTCATGAAAAGCAGCAATTTTCTTCAGCTCTCATTTTCTTGGGAGGCAGCTCAGAGTTCTTGTTCCCTCTGGCAGAGCAAAGTGTTCAGCCCCGCTCCCACAGCAAGAATAGCATGCAACTTTTCACAGCCTTCATTCTCAGGGTCAGTATAGTAAATAAGAGAAAAGCTCTGAGCTTAATTGGAACTTCTTTTGTAAAACTGAATAGAAGGGTCATTTAAATGTCAAAACATTTTCCAGTGATCTGGGCACCTTACCTTTCCCTAATGCAATTGCCAAATTTTTCGGCATGACATTTGCATTGTAGAAAGGCTTGCAGGGAATTAGAAATCACACCAGGCCAGATTTTTTTATTCTTCTGCAATGATGGAAATAGGGAATTCCCATGGAGGTTTTGCAAACATTTTGTTTTTGTTTCTTTCAATTATTTCAGGGGGCATAAAATTAATTTCCAAGCTTTTTGTTGTTGTTTTTTTCTTTCATGAACCATACTTTTCCTATGGTTTAGTGATATTTAGTGATATCACTAAATCACCCCAGAGTCCAAATTTCAACAAATTACTGAGGCAAATTGTTTATCTTAAAACAATCAAATATTCACTATCAGTAAAATTAATAATCAAACTGACATCAAAGCCATATTCATGGAGATGTTTTAATGGATAGTAATATAAGCAGTATTCATTTTGTTATTTTAATTAATGGTCACTAGTGTGTACTTTTAATTAATCATTCCCTACCTTGTGTGTTGAAAGAGGATAGTGAATTTAGTCGAACTCTGCTGTTCAAGACTACATCATTCAGTGCAATGGTATTTTGAGATCTGAAGTTTAGTTTGCTTGGTAAAAACTTCTTCATAGTTAAAAAATCAAGTAAATTTTCATAGTGCAAACAAGGTATCAGGGAAAACAGCTAAAATACTTACTTATTCTCTCATTTCCTTGTCAGAGCAACCACTCTGTAAGACAGGCATTAATACCCACTGTAAACTCCACTTACAGTTGAGACAAGAGAGTGTCAGAGAAACTTGATCACACAGCTACTGTTTGGCTCAGCTGGAAAGTGAACCCAAGATTTTCTGACTCCACAGCCTGAGCTATTTTCTTTGCCAAGATACATCCAAGAACCACCCAGCAGCAGCTTACTTATTCATTAATTAACTTACTCATCAAGCATTTACTGAGTCTCTGTAACACATGGACCAGACAGGCTCTGGCAGTACCAAAATGAGCAAGTTCCAGATCCTAGCTTGGGGGCAGGAAGTGGAGATGGTCACCAGACAACAGGGCCACCTCTGTCACAGAGCTCTGTCCACAAAGAAACCACTAAAGACACATTTTATTTGCTAATAATAAACTTCACTTACTTCTCCACCAAAGTCATATTATTGGCATTCTTTGAGTTGCTTTGTGTAATTGAAATAGTAGAACTAAATTCATTTCTTTCATAGCTTTCAGTAGTTCAGATTATACTATATAAGGCTGGCCATTCACCAAGTAGCCCAACATTAGTTAGGTTTTACCTTATTTACCTTGTTTATTTCTGAGCGGGGATATTGTAAAAGATACAGCAAGCCAGGCTGCCATTTCATCCAAGGGATGACTTAAGTTCTCAGTATGAGTCAAAAAACCTTCTGTCTCTTCCACGAAGCTAGGAAAGTAATACCATTTCTGCATCACTATTTCACCATATGTGTTACTCTTGCAAACATTGTTCTTTGAAATCTCGTAAGATAAAACCTTAAAAGTGAGTGTTTTCTTCAGTTTTATACATATTTTTTTCCTAGAAACCTTTATCGAGCTTCTTCTAGCTTTCAGGTACTGCTTTCATATACATTGGTATATGCAAAGGAAGGATGTTTATTTGAAGAAAGTCTGTTTCACTCATTATAACAAGTCATTTCACTATCTATAAATTGGAGATAAAAGCTGCTCTGCATACTTAAGTTTGTAAGTGGGATAAAATGAGATAATATATGCAAAATTATTTTGGGAGCTCTATCAGATAAACATTGTAGCTCTTGTAAAAGTAAACTTAAATGCTCCAAAGTATGTAGTTCATAAATTGCAAAATGCGTGGTGTGGTTTAAGTGAACTAAAGGATTTCATTTTTGCAACAAATTCTAAATGGTTAAACATCTTAGTGGTAAAAGTAACTTTCTCTAACACATTTGTTTTATTGGTTCAGGTGCTGAAATTTCTCATAGCAGGACACACTTGCCCTTCCTCTTTAAAGCACATCTGTTTTAATGGAATTTTTTGTGTAATGCTTCCATTTCAATGCCAGTTTGATCCTTGTATATTTGGTTTTCCTAGAACTCCAGTGTTTCTCCAATGTCAACAAAAACAAGTGACAGCTTTCAGCACAAGCAGATTCAAAGTCTGGAAGCTTTTTAAAACCAGGTCTTTAATTTTCCATAAAGCTGGACCCCTGGCTGTGAGAATAACACTGATCAACAGCGTTGTCACAGTCCCGAATCTATTATACTGTACTTAAATGTTGCTACAATTTGGTACAGAAAGTGCACCAGAAACAAATGATTAAATCTGAGCTTTGCCTGCTGTGAAAATTTCAAACAACTACATGAAAGGAGACAGGCTTGTGTTGTCAGCACCTACAAGTGCAGCATGAAGGTGCTGAAGGAGTGGGTAATTAATGATCTTGGAGAGATTGGAGGGCTGAGCAAAAAATGGTTCTGGGTGGGCTGCACCTGGGGGTGGGGCTAGCTGGTGTTAGTGTAAGTTCCCGCTAGAGCTGTGGATTGCCTCTGGGAGCATGTCAGTACTTCTTCCTAATTCGAGTTACTATTTGCAAAGGCTGTAAAAGAAGAGTCAGTTTTGTGTGGGCTGCCTGGAAAAAGAAAGTAGAACACCCAGTGGGCACTTGGCATTATAAAATTACCATGTACAATGCATTTAAGAATGAGGGGGAAATTAGGGGACAAGGGAAACCTATTCTTCCATTTCTAGATAAATGGCAGAGTCCAGCAATAAAATTTCATTGCTCATGAAGTTAGAGTGCCTTGCTATAACAGTTCTAAGAGAGGCTTAGAATGCCCCAGTTGAATTCTTTAAACCACAGCCACCATCCATGAGAGTACACTGGGGATAGGGAGAGGAATGCTGGAAACTCAGTTAGGTCTGAGGATTGGCTCTACACTCTTCCTGCAATGGCTACCTTTGTTTCCAAACATTTTTTTTTTAATTGAGATTTTCATTTTGTAGTCATATTATTTGTCAAGTTCAAAGACACTTTTTTTCTCTCAGTGTTCTTAGATGTATAGTTTTGTGTTTTTATTTTGTGGATTAAGTATAGTACTATCTTACCTCCCTTAGGGTTTCAGTTATAGTTTATTCAACGATTGTCTGCTTACTGCAATATTTTTGTTTCCCCTGAGTTATTTTTGACTTTTTGGATATCTTAATTTCTCTCTTTCTTGTTGGAGGCTTTCCTCAAATTACTAATGATTCTTGACTTCCACTCATTTTTAAGAACTGAGACCATAAAATGTTGGTCAGTTACCATGTATAAATGGGAAAGGTTTATCAATGGGTAGCTTCTTTACTGAGGGACCCCCACCTGTCAGTATATACAAGGCTTTTGGTTTGGTCAGTTTCCTATCAGAAATGTTTACACCTTTCTATTGGCATCTTGGAGGAAGTGAGCAGGAATCTCACCATTTACTTAATGCCCATATTTTCAATATAACACACTGACCTCAGTTTTGCCTATACATTGAGCTCAGACTCTCTCTGGTTTTTAAGGAGTAAACCTCTGTCTTCTGTTGAGGTGGGAGAGACTCCTGGGTTCTAAATGCACTTTGTACAGATTTTCAGTTTATCCTCTTGTTTTAATAGCTCACTGGTACTCCCACTTCCATATAATAGGGTGCCTCCAGTTCCTGAGTTTCTCTGTGGGTTGGCCTGGCTTCTTCCCCCTGCTGGTGGTAGGTCACTCTTCTCAGCTCTATGTCATCAATTACCTCTTATCCACCAGCCTTCTAATTCCCAAAGTTGTTTTATTGTTGTCTTCTTTCTTGTTGTCTTTTTCTTTGTGGATTCATGCCCTTAAAAACTATTTATCATCTAATGAGATTTTGGGAAGGTACTGATAAACACTATGTGTAAGTGGTCTCAGTGTTGTTTTTTTTTTTTTTTTCAATAATTCTTTTAAAAGTCTGGTTGTAAAAGTAATGTGGGTTATTTTAGACAACTTGTTAAATTAGGAAGTGTAATAAAAATAATCTAGAATCCTACTTTCTGTGGCTTATTAACATTTTGGCTATTTCCTTGAAGTCATTTTTTTCTAGAATTATTTTTTGTGTTGTTGAGACCATTTTGTAGCTATAATTTTATATCTTCTTTCATTTTTACTCACCATTATAAGGATTTTCCATGTTATTAAAACAATTTGTAAACATTATTTATATAAGCTCTATTATACTGATTTCAATATACCACAGTTTATTTGGCTATATGTCTATTACTGGGCATTCAGGATGTTTCCCTTTTTATAATATTTTTAAAAGTTGGGAATGAAAATATGTATATAAAGTCTTTTCTGTATTTTGAAATATTTTTAAGGAATAAATTCCAGGAAGTAAAATTACTGAGTCAGAAACATATAAGTGTTATTAAGACCATTAATATATTAAAGCAAGCATTATATATTTTTAGCGTTTAGTAGCAATTAAATCAGCAGAGTAGTTACCTGGCTATTTACAATTATCTGACATTCTCTTGTTTCCTACCATGTCATGAGGAAGCCAAAGGTGACTCATGGCAGTACCTGGCTTTGCCTCAATACCCATCCTTACAGTAAAGTCCACCTCTGACATTTGCAGGGCCTTAGGTCAAAGAATGAATGGAAGCTCTAAACACATAGCCCTCCCATCTTCTCTTCCCACACCTGGCTCTGGCTTGGAATGCATGTGCGTAGATGTTCCAGTCTCTTCATCCAAGTGAGTCCACACCTTAATAGCTTCAACTTGGGCATCTCAAGGAACTAGAGGTGTCTATACTGGCAGTATAGTCCACCTTTGGGAGGAAAGATTTGGGGGCAGTTTGGGCAGGGAATTTCAAGATTGCAGATCCCCAGAATGTGGTCTAGAATGTAAAGGGGAGGGCATGCGCTTTAGGTAGGCACTTTTCTTCCTTGACCTATGGACTCTTTGCCTTGTGGGGAAGGGTGCAGTCATAGTGAGGCCAGAGTGGGGGCCTCCAAAGCTTAGGACCCATGGCAGGGGCCCTAGTAACCTGGGCCTAAGGGCAGTGTTACTTACAGCCTATGCACACTTTACTCCAGAAGCAGTTCCCTCCAAAGTGGGGTAGGGGAAACCAGGGAGTGGGGATGGTTGCAGGGATATGGGGAGAGAAGGGGATAAAGAGTAGTCCATTTTTCCCCCAAAAGCAAAGATAGACATAATCTAACTCTACTACGTGTAGTTCTCTTGTATGTGAAAGAGAAAAACAGATTCCACCAAATACAATACTATAGTGAATTGAGTAACAATGACTCAAAGATATTAAGCCTCAAGCCTTGGAACTTGTTAATGGTACCTTGAATGGAAAAGGGGTCTTTATAGATGCAACTCAATTAAGGATCTTGAGATGAGGCTATTACCCTGGACTATCTGGGTGACCTTTAAATGCCATCACAAATATCCTTGTAAGAGAGAGACAAAAGGAGATAATATAGACAGAGGAGAAGGTTATGTGGAGACAGAGCAGAGGGAGAGGCAGCTACCAGCCAATGGATGCTAACAGTCACCAGAAGCTGGAAGTGCCAAGGAGAAGATTCTTTTCTGGAGCCTCCAGAGAGAGCACAGTCCTACTGACACCTTGATTTTGGACTTCTGTCTCCAGAGCTATGAGGAAATAAATTTCTGTTGTTTTAAATCACACGGTTTGCAATAGTCTGTTATACAACCATGGGAAACTAATACAAGTACTATTAAATGAAAACTATCATTACCACCTTCCTTTCAATCCCTAACACATGGGTTTCAAGAAATAGGAAGCAACATTCTTAGATAATGCTTTGTCTGGCCAAGATTTTTGCAGAACACCAGTTAACATTTTCATAGTCTGGAGAAGCTGATATTCAGGACAAAGACATACTATATATAATTCCTGGGATTGCTGCATGTCACCAGAGATTAATATCCCCAGCTCTACTCACCTAAGCAACACAATATAGGATAAAGACTACAGTTTTAAAATTAGATTTGGCTCAACTATTAACTCTACCATTTACTAGATGTGTGCTTTGGGGCATATTACATAACCTCTTACCTTGCAACATTGGAGATAAACTTGTTCTAGTACCATCTTCAGAGACACTTCAAAGGAACCATGTATCTTTTTTGAAGATCTCTCCTGATCAGGTCTAAGCTTTGTATATATTATATTCTTTTAATCCAGTCCAGGGCTCATAAACTCTGGGCACTCAGAGATTATAGTGTGAAGAATGTAAGTTTTTCAAGATTTGGATAAGTTGGTTCATATAAAATTCGAATGGTCTAACACAGCACTTTCTAAGACCAAAGGAATGAATATCTAATGGTAGAAATTTATATATTATGGCTGGCTCCTGAGGGTGATTTTTCAGTCCAAATTGCGTAGTATTTGTAAATTTCAGGAATAATCTATTGATAAATCAACCTTTTAATTATCAGTATTTCTTTTTGTTCATTAGCACAAGGGGACAAAAGGAATGCAGTTATAAAAATAATGAAAAAATAGGATTCATCCTCTTACGTTATTATTGCAGTCTAGAAGGGTTTATACTTAGAATAAGACTTATTTCGCTTTATGTGGGAGAAAAATCAATTGAAAACCACAAGGGATAAACAATCCCTGTTAGAGATCTTAAAGAGTGGAGTTGTGAACACTAAAATTTCCATGAATAGCAGCAGACCATCCTTAACTTATCACACTGGACTGAAGCCAACATTCACAGCTGCTCTTTCGTCTCGACTGTGCAGAAGCAGCTTATCTGAAATTAGTTTTCCTCTGTATTTCTTACAGGGGAGTGCTCCTTTTGACTTAGTCTGGAATTAAAATGTTCATTACTAAATGCCCACTTTTAAATTTAATCTGTTAAAAGGATTTGGTGCCTTCTTCTGGGGTATCTGAAGGTGGATCTGAAGGTGGTGGGGTTGGGTTGCGAATGATTGCAGTGATAATATCTGTTACTGCTGTAGGAGTATCCTGAGTGACTATGAGATGAAGTCGCTGATGTGTGGACCCGATGTGTTGTTAGTGGGAGACAGAAAAGCTGGTTTTATTTATTTCATTGTTGTTCTGTGGCAGCGGGGAGGATGATTCCAAAATGAAGGCACTGAGAAGCTGGAACTTGGTGATCAAGTCAGTTCAAGAAGGTGGAATATCTGACTAAACAATAAGGACATTTTGGCTGGTGTGGTAGATCATGATTTGTAGTATTTCTTACGTTTGTGAAATAAACACTCTCAACATGGCTGATTTTAAGCTACAGTGTGATGTCAGGTGGCTCACAAAATTTCTGAAAATTTGACATTTGGCTCTGACAAGCTGGTAACAGACAGATCCAGCACATCACTGGCAAGATAGGGGCTGAAATGTGCTTTTGTGTGTGTGTGTGTGTGTGTGTGTGTGTGTGTGTGTGTGTGTGATGGAATTCTCCATTATAAATGGAAGTTGTTTAGATCAGAGATACAGTCTAATAGCCCAGGGTCTTGAGGACATTTGAACATTGGGAGATCAGATAACTGTAAGGCATGTCTGGTCTGTCTTTGACCTTACATGTGAGTTGTTGCAGGTAGTAACATTCTGAGCATGTGCTGGTGGCTGTAAGGTCATTGTGAGTTTTGTTGGGCAGGTGAATGGCTCTGAGGACTGTCCAGGATTGTATCAGGAGTTATGTGTCTCTGTGGCCAGTGACAGTGTATATTGTGTCCTGTCCTTATCAAACAAGGTACCAACGTTTTGTGCCTCTAGGGACACCAGTAGGCACTCATATGCATGCTACTGTCCCTAAGCACTTGTTCAGTGATGACCTCTGACTGCTCCTTTGAGCTGCTGTGGGGCTGTAGACCTATACTGAGTTTCGCATCTAGATATATTTGTGGAAAGGATTCCCCCTGCTTTACAGGCTACTTTTGTTTCTGAGAAAGAACATTTGTATGGCAATCTGTCCACAAATGGTGAAGTGTGGCTGCCAGCACACATCGAATTCTGAGGGTTTCTAAGTTGTTGCAAGTGACAGAGGAAGGTCTTAGCACATCTTCAAGGAGCACCAGCCTCCTTGGGGTAATGCCTCTATGCCTTGAAGGCGCTGTCATTGACCACATGTGTCCCCATACACCGGAACTGACTGTGATCGAGACCCATGCTTGGAGAAACACAGAAGAGACAAGGTGGTTCAAGCCAGTGTCCTACTGGATAGAAAGTTACACACGTCCATGTTGAGTGTAAACCAATGAAGAGCCTCATTAAGCACCACCACAAGTGTTTGCATTATCCTCTGCAACTGGGACTGGCAAACCACGGCCTCCAGGATAAACCCAGTCCCACTTCCTGTTTGTGTAAAGGTTTATCGTAACAGGGCCACACCTATTCATTTGCATACGGTCTATGGCTGATCTGTGCTACAGCTTGCAAAGCCAGCAACCTTTCCTATCTGGCCCTTTACAAAGAGTCAACCCCTCCTGGTTCTCTGCTCTGCTGACCCCGCATCTTCACTTCCCCAATTTCTCTGCTTTCAAGTTGGCAGTTATGCAACACAACAGAGGCGTGAGATAACACTGTGATGGAAGTCACATCACAACACATCGCGGTGTCCAGTCAATATGCTGTACGCCTTCACTTTGCACAGTGTTATATGTCAATTACATCTCAAAAAGATAGAAGGACTGACTAGGGTATGTTGTATAGCATATTGTGCCTGTTTCTTCCTTGGGCTTTATCTCAGGTTTTAGGAGTTCCCATGACGCTAATGAGAACAGAAGACTTCAAAAAACGATGAATGATGGTTGAAGTTAAGTATGAAATCCTTCCTTCCTATATTTAAATTCTCTTTTGAAAAGTATGGGAACTTGAGTAGAGGGATGGAAAAAAAAAGCAGAAATGTTAAAGGAATTTCTTTAGTTCCAGTTTTAGAAGAAAGAACTGATTTTTCTTCTTTTTGAAATTTTCCCCTTTCCCAGAAATTGAGGAATAAACCATGTCCCTCTGGCAAAAAAGAACATCCCCTGCCCTTCCTTTTTGGGGGAAGAAGATCTTTCTTAGCAATAGTCACCACATATGTTCTTGACATGCGACATGGACAGCAGCTATTCACTCCCACAATTGCTAAGGAAAAAAAGTCTTCCACAAGTTCAGCCAAAGGGCAAAAGTGTCATATTTACAACATGAGACACCCTCCAAATATTTGGATTAGGGTTGAAAAACTGACTGAAACGACCGTGTCAGTTTTCTAGAACTGCTGTAATGAAGTACCACAAGCTGAGTGCCTTAAAACAACAGAAGTGTATTCTCTCGCAGTTCTGGGGGCTAGAAGTCCAAAATTAAGGTGTTGGCAAAGAGCCTACGGGGGGGATCCTTCCTTGCCTCTTCCAGCTCCTGGTAGCCCCAGGCACTCCATCACCTATGGAAGGCGAACTCCAGTCTCTGCCTCAGGCTTTACATGGCCATCTTCCCTGGGTGCCTGTGTCTGAATTTCCTCCTTCTTATAAGGACACCAGTAATAGTGATTTAAGCTCCCCCTGCTGCCGAATGACCTCATCTGAACTCAACTACATCTGCAAAGACCCTATTTCCAAATAAGATCACATTCACAGGTATTGGGAAACATATCTTTTGGGTAGACATAATTCAAGCCGTAACAGTGACGAAATAGTGAACCATGACTTTGTGCAAAAGAATGAATTGAGGCAACCACATTCTCTATCTTGGGAATCTGAAATCAAAACAAAGTAGTTGAAATTTTTTTTTTAAAGGATGTCATGGATCAGGACTGTGACTAGCCAAAGCTTTATGCAAACTGAAATTATAAGGGAGCAGAAAAGATCAAAATAGGTAAAGAGAGTAAAAGAGAGATATCATGCAGAGTAAAAAGGGATAAGGAGAGACAGATGGAAAGCAAAATAATATTTTGCCCAGCAGCTTCAATTCTTCAGCTGAGCATCCTTCTATTTAAGGTACCCACCCCCCAACCTTGGGATAACCCGAGTGGCTTTTTGTTACTTGGAAACAAAAGAACAAAGCCCTAACACTTGCCGTGGCCCACAAGATTTAGGCAGGGAGGCTCAGGTTGGGATGTGACAAGAGGGACAAGGGAGAAGAAGAAAGTGAGGAACAGAAGATCTCAACTCATTACTTTCCTGTTTTGTTTGTGTTTTGTGGCTCATCTTTGTTTTCGGTCCCAGATTCTCAATAGGCAGCATTTGTTTGTAAAATCACACTGACCTTCAAATCCAGCTAGAACAAAAAATGAGGAAAAGCTCTTATTGATATTACATTCCTTTATTAAGTCATGCATTGCTCGTTCTCCCAGGTTCAGCTAGAAGAATAGAAAGATCAGTAAATACACCCACATACAGACATACACTCCATCCTTTTTGCTTCTCAAATTCAGTCTTCTGTCTTGACTAAAATTTCCATTTCTACGTTTTTGTACAACATGAATTGTTTGCTGGGTCAGTGAAAGACAAGGTGATGGAAAAACCAAGTATTACACTTTTCTGAAGACATGCTGACACTTCCTGTACAGGAAGCATTGTCTCAAGTGTACCCTAGATTCACTACGTGGGGTTGAGAGCCCAGCCAGCTGTGGGCTCAGGGTAGACTCTTCCTTACAGCTTGAGATGGGTGTCACTCTCTCCTAAAGAAGCTGCATATTAACATTTTCAACACTCCTGAGTATAATACTCTTGTGCACCTGTAGAGATGGCAAAATAAATTGCATGAAGCCTCAGCTTTTCTTCCTGATCAATAGAAACAATCTCGTGGGAGTTTTTTTTTTAGCTTTCCAAGATACTCTGTTCAATTAAAGTTTCCTATATCAACCTCCAGAAAATTAACAAAATTTTTCTGTAAATAATTTTAGTTCTCATTAAGGACATTTGCTTTTTGGCACTTTTAAACCTAAGTGGGGAACATTTTTTCATTCTTAAAAGCTTTCAAGATGGAAATTTTCACCCTTGGCCTCTGAAGATAATGTCTTTATTCTTGTTTGTGACATTCGTTCTGAGGTACAGAGCCAAGTTGAATCCTAAACTGTGTTTGCTACTTTCGACTTTGGCAGGCAACTTTCATCTGAATGCCTTTATCTCTCGATCTTTAACAATCGGTATTTCAGGTGTAAGGGTGTTCCATTTTATTGAGGAGCCTTCTACAAATTGCCAGAGTTTCTTTTATGTGAACCTTGACATACATTACTAGCGTGGTTGTAAAATCTTTACAATCATGTTATCTGTCAGGACCTGAGAATGATGTATGAACGTTGTCAAGCAGAAGATACATCTTGCTGGAAAAACTATATTATGGGGTTGCCTGGTGCATTTAAATCAGTAATGCTTGTTTTAACGCAAGGAAAATTGTTCCTGGGTTTAATAAAAGCAAATCATGTAAAATTCTATGTAACATACTATGAAAAGTTCTTTAGGTACCCAAAAATTTTTGTTTAATTAGTTTATTTATCAGATAAGGGAAAAAAATTCAGGTATGGCATAATCAGGGAGCACGTGAATGAAACCAATAGAAAAATAACTGTTCCGTAATTGTTTTCCGTTTAGGATATTTGATTTGTTCTTTAAAAATCTGGATTTTCATGTGCTTCTCTTTTGTTGTTTACTAACCTTAACTTCATCATGTTAAAGGTAAAGAAATACAGGGCAAAATAAAGCCCATACTTTTCTTTTGCTGTGTTCCATTTAAAAGAAGAAAAATGAAAGTGAAGAGTAGGACGTGATTATCCTCTCCATCCTCTCTAAAGAAACTTTCCTGGTTTCTTTATTTTTTATTTTGTGTAGACTTGATGTTACCATATTAAGAGAGAAGGAGTAATTACTACAGAATTAAATTTACTCTCTCAGATGCCACTGTCAATTTATTTTGTTTTGCATTTTTGAAAGTTATTAGAAAACATACCTCATACTTGTTTTTGTGTTATTCCGGCCTGAATAATAAGTCATGTACCATACCAGATATTTCATTCATTGCACGTCTCCTGAGCTCTAAGCTTTTTTTGGTTGTTGTTATTTCCCTTTGACTCGGGGAAAAGCCAGGATCTATTTAAAAAGCAGATGAGTCCAGATTCTGGAGGCAGACTATCTGGTTTCAAGTCTTGGCTCTGCCACTTATTAGCTTTATGACCAAGCACCAGGCACGTAATCTCTCTTTAACAGCTTCTTTATGCATAAAATGAAATAATAATGTTATCTTTCCCATAGGGCTGGAAGAGTGCCGTGTAGAAGTTGGTACTATGTAAGTGTTAGCTTTCGCTATCATTCACATGATGAATAGACAGCCTGTTCCACACACTCATTTGTCATCTGCTCTCCACAGGGCCACCATATTGCACAACGTGACTGTAACGTGAATGACAACCCCTGGGGTGCAGTATTGTGTTCAGCAAGAATAACGTCGCCTGGCGTTGTGTAATTTGGATGCCTTGATCCATCTGCTTCCATTTTATACCTATCTCTGCAGACCATCAGGTATTTTGCAGAACTGCTCAACCACATTAAGATGAATTTACTCCCTGCATTCCAGAAAAGGAGAGAAAAAAATTCTTCTATTGTGGAAGAAAACAAATTAAACAAAAACATCTACAGAGATGTGACCAAATTGGACTAAGCAATGTAGTCAGTTAGTTTTTCTGTTATTCATCTAAAGCAGGCAGACTGTTCTGGGGAGAATTCACACTACTGTGTACATTGCTTAGGTGATGTGATAGGTGATGTTCTCAGGGAACTGGTGTAACCAAATATTTTGGTTCTGTTATCATGGCAATATTTCCAGTGGGTGTTCCCCAATAGATGTTGCTTTCAAAAATGTGTCTTTTATAGGACAAGGAGGAGTAAGCTATTCTGTCTCTCATTCTTTATTTAGGACTTTGAATATGTGAGCCAGAGCATGAATTCACTCTTGTATTAGCATTTCAGTGCTCACCCATGGACATCAATACTCAGGAGACACCGATACTCAGTTGGACTAAATTCAAAAGAATACTTTGAACTTTAAGGTTTGAGAATTTGTGCTTATTTTTCTGTTTTAAAATGATAACCACCTGCTGTCTTTTTAGGGTTTTGTTTCTTCCAGTCAAAATAATGTAGCTCTTAAAAATTCATTTTCTCGACTGAGAGGCAAAACATGAGGAGAAAATGTTCTCTTCTATTTTTTTTTGAGTTTTTATTTGTTCCCCAAGTTGATCACCAAACCCCGAGGGTAACCAAACTTAATTCAGTCATCATAAATGTAGCATGAGCCCCATTTAGGAATTTTCTAGTCTGTAATCTAATCACATCATCATCCTTTTCTAGCCAAGAAGAGACTGTTGCCAACAGCAGAGAGAAGGCATCTGAAGTTTCCTTTTTTAAAAAACTTCTCATTGATAACAAACACTTGTAAAAACAAGCTGTGTTCAAAGGATGAAGTACTTCTTCATATCTCCTCAAAGAATTGCGAGATTACTATGTGCAAATGTTTATAGTGGCTTCAATTAGCACCTTAGGATTTCACATAGACATCTGTAAATAAACAGCAGATTGAAATTTGGAAAGTACTTTTGAAACTCTTAACTGTATACAGTACTTTTAATTAAGGCCTAACACCTCATTCTGACTCTCTTATTTCCAGGAACTTCTGTAATTCTACCTCCCAGTTTCTGCTACTCCTTTCTTACTTTCCGCTTTCACAACTGCCTTATTCTCATCAGGTCGCCATTTGATCATGGACTGACTGTGACTTCTCCCCAAGATTCTGGATTTTCAGCTTCTATTTGAACACATCATCATTATCCATTCCACTTTTATATACCTGACGCCCTTGACTTTCCTTTGTGTTTTTTATTTACTTATGTATTTATGTATTTAATTTGATTTAAGTTTGGTCTACAACCCGAATTTTCTGCATTCTCTTCTCTGGGATTGTTGGAGAAAGTCATGCTGACGAGGTGTTCTAACAATTCATAGCATCTAACCTTGGGTGAGCTCTCAGCTAGCCCACTGCTATGATGCAGGGACAGAACACTCAGAGTTGCCATTCCACAGATTTTTTTTTTTCTCTCTTCAGACCTGGAAACCCAACCAAAGCCCCTTTCATCATCATCCAGATGAAAAAACACCATCTAAAAAGTCCAACTCATTTCTCAACTCATGTTCCCTCAGGTATTTCCCACCTTACATTTTCTTTATGTTTTCACCTGTCATCTTACTTTTAATTCTTATAAATTTTTAAGTCTTACAATGGAGAAAGAAGATCCATTTTCCTTTTCAAGGCCAGTGGTTTATTCTATGCTCACAATCCACCGCTTTTTCAGAACTTGCTCCATTAATTATTCCCTTTATCTCACATCTGTAAGCACCCTGTTTCCAATTTCTTTCTTTCCTTCCTCCAGTGAACACACTTGTGTCTTTCCTCTAAACCTTTTCAGTAGCATTCTATGCCCACGAGCTCCATTTTTTAATAACTTGGTGATTCCATAGACACTTACATTTTGATGTCTAGACTCCACAGAGAGAAATATTCTCCCAAAGGCACAGTCTCCTAATTGTAACATATTATCTTATAACTAAAATAAATCACATGTATTTCCATGCTTATTGTCTGTCTTCCCAAACAAGAATACAAACCCCATCAAGACAAAGACTTTGTACGTCTGGTTTCTCACTGTATCTCCCACGTATTCCACCTGGTGCAGAGTTGGCACTCCATAACTGTTCCTTGAGTGACTAGGTAATCACCTAATCCAAGAGCCTCTTCTTAAACCTCTTTTAACTTTCTGAGACTTGTGATAATAATTCTATTCAAGATGAATATTATTGAGGCAACTCATTGTTTGGGGATTATCCTCCTCGTCTTTCATTTCCACCATTATATCCATTCAGCCCCCAGTTTCTTGTTCTGCAAACTCTCATAAGTATTTCTTTTCTTATTCATTCTCATTTCAGCATTCTCAATGGGAAGCTTCCAATACCATCTCTAGCCTCCTTCCATGCCTCTTATTCAATCCATCCTGCACTGAGCTACCAGCATAATCTTCATCTGAAATGAAGTCCTGGTTACACAACTCTCAGCAGCTCCTCCTGCTTACACATGAGGATCGTAGGAATTCTATGACTTGCCTCTAACTGGTTTTTATTGCCTAATTGCTTAAACATTTCTTACATGATATTTATGTCCCAGTTAAACATTTTCCAAATATACTCCATGGTTTTTGTAAATATAAATAAAGATAAACACCTTCCTAATCCAGTTCTTCTAAAATTTCTCCTTCCTTAAGTTCTCTAACTCCTCTGTCAGGTTTTAATTCAAATGTTACCTCTTTCAGTAAGCTCTGTCAGAGCTCCCCAGACGGAGGTGACCTCTTCCACTTCTAAATCCTCATAACATTTTGCACTCTTTACATTATATATTTATCAAATATATTCTATGTATTTTTCTCTTGTTTACAAGATTATTCATCATTTGAGTACAGGAATACTGTTTTTATGTCCTTTTTCCCCCTTAGTGCTTAGCATAACATCTTTTCCCCGCAAGCTTTACTGAAGTATAATTACATACAATGAAATTTATTTTAAGTGTACAGTTTGATTAATTTCAGTAGTTAAATATGGTTATTGTACCATAATCAAAATATAGAGTATTTCTAATACTATGAAAAGTTTCCTCATGCATCTTTGAAATCTGCCCTCCTCCTTTAACCCCTAGCCTTATGTGATTGTAGATCTTTCTGGAACTGCAGTTTTTCCTTTTCCAGAATTTATACGAATAGGATCATACATTTAGTCTTTTGTGTTTGACTGCTTTCATTCTGTAGTTTTTCACCCATGGTGTTTCATGTTTTAATTGATTTCATTTATTAGTATTTCATCTTATTGCTGAGTTTAAGTATACCACAATTTGTTTGTCCATTCACAAGCTGATGAGCGTTTTGGTTGTTTTCAGCTTGTGGGTATTACAAATAAAGCTGCTATGAACATTCACGTACAAGTTTTGGTATGAACGTGCGCCTTCATTCCTCAGCTAAATCATGTGGTAGGTATGTGTTGAGCATCTAAAGATATTTTAAGAAGTTGTAGAGAAGCCTTAACAGCCTGTCAGGTCTCTAGGAGCAGAATAGATGTGCTGTTTATCATCTGTAATCAGAAGAAGGCATGAGGAAGAGCAGGAAGCTGAGGGTAGTCAGTCTCATGAAAAGTCATAATCCCATGCTCAGTTCTTGGACCTGAGCCAATTCTCAGATCTGGAACCCACTGACTAAAGTGGCCTCATTCCTAGGAGGAAGGTCACAGCAAATCTCTGGCGATTGCATGTTGTAATGATTTTGCAGGCCCTCCCCAAAGGGACCTCTGTCATTTACTATCTAGTGCAGAGAGGGAAATGCTCCAAGGACTATTGGACACAAGCAGGAGCTGAATTGGATGCTTGGGGAACCATCGTTGCTTCCCTGCTAGACTGATCGGTTTATGAAGATGAGATAATAAATGGATTTCTGACTAAAATCCAGTTTCCAGTGGGTCCGTTGTTTCCACCACATACTCAGTGGTCATTTCCTGAATGTCTAACTGGGATTGGACATACTTGTGGTTGGAATAATCTTTCCACTGGGCACTTGACCTGTTAGATAAGAGATAACAGAGTGAGGAAGGCCTGACAGAAACTTTGGAAACTTCTCCCAAACACGCTGGCTAACACATTCTGAGAGCATGAGATGAGACAGTGGGCTGCTGGTCCCTTATTTCCTTTTCTTCTTTTAATCTGCCAGTCTGGCCTCTTCAGACTCTGAGGAATCCTGGAGAATAACTGTAGATCACTGCAGGCTCAAACACATAGTAGCCCTATTGGCAGCTCGTGGGCCAGATGTTCATTGTTGCAAGAGGAGATCCATAAAGCCTCGGCTACCTGATACTGGGCCATCAGTATGGTGAGTGCATTTGGTTTTTTTTTGTTTGTTTGTTTGTTTGGGTTTTTTTTTTGTATTCTAATAAGAAAAGAGAATTAGAAATAGTTTATATTTTCATGGGATGGGCAAAAAGATTTATTAATAGGTTTCCCCTACCTAGGGCTATGTTGACTCCCCCTCCTTCTCTCATAATAAGATATGAAGGGATCTGGAGCCCGCAAAACATCACCTGCACCCACTATATCAGTGACACAATGGTGACTGGACAGGATTGCCAATATGCTAGAGGCGCTGGATCCTACATCTGAATTTGTCCTATTTGCCTTCTCTTTTGCTCTCAGTAGAGGTCGTCTCTTCTTTTCCTTAAGGCTAATTCATTCGTCTACTCAGAAATCTTGTGCTGTTGATTATACTTTTTGTGTTTTGTATATTTAACATCTTCCTCTCCAACATATTTTTATTATCAATTTCTGAAGCTCTCCATTAAAACAAACTTCAGCAAGCCTTCCTTGACCCCACATGTTCATCTGTCCTTGTTTCTATCCCTTTACCTTGTCCCACCTTATAATCAAATTTTTCCAATTTGGTTTTAATACCCATCATGTAATTTAAGAAGATCTCTAAGGTCAAGAATGACCTCCAGGTGGCTAAATCTGGACATTTGTTAGTCAATCTTAGTTGGCTTCTCAACAGCATTTGAGATTATATTCCAACTTTGCAATCCTCTTGAGCTTCAGATTGATGTAGCTAACCGCTTACTTAATATTTTTACTTGAATGATTCAAGGTTACCTCACACTCAGCTTATTTAGATTCAAGGTCATACTCTATTTGCCAAATCTAGTCTCTTCCCCCAGAGTTCTCTGTCCCAGTAGCTCCAGAAAACTAGTAATGAATCTTAACATTTCAGTCTCTCTTATACTCAATATCTGACCTACCACTAGGAATGCTCTTTTTTCCTCCCAGTGCTTTTCAAATTCATCCCCTTTTCTTCTTCTCTACGGCCATTGTTCAAGTTCCCTTATCTCCCACCTAGAACATTGTAATCATTTCCTAACAGAACCTCTCTTGGTGTCAGTTGTCCTCCCTCAGGCTAGTCTCAACTCCATCATCAGAGTGATTTTTTTTCCCTCCAAACAGAAACCTGATCAGGTCATACCTTCCATAGAACACTTGAATGAAATATTTATTTTATTTATGTGGCCAAACGTGTCCTGCATTGTCTGCCCTCACTTTTCTCTACGTTCCTCTTTACAGCTCCCTCACCTCGTGCCCTACATAGATAATTCTTGCCATTCCGTCCCTAGCTATTCAGGAAAGACTTTTCTGGCCAACTCAGTCATATCTCTATTGAATGTTCTCTCTCTGTGTACTTCATTCTGTTTGCTTATTTATGAAACATTCCACTAGAGCTTAAGGTGTGTCCAACATTATTATAACCATTTTAAATATTAACTTAATTAATACTCAGAACAATCCTATGAAGTACTTAAAATTTTTCCATTGTACATATCAGTAAACTTAGGACAGAGAGATCAAGTCACTCGCCCAGAGTCACACAGCTAGGATGTGCAGAATATTGGGCATCAGACTCCAGAGTCCACACTTCTAAGGGCCTTGCGTTTGCTGTCTCTTTCTCTCAGTGACATTTTTCAAAGTCATAATTTGCATGTATTTGTGTGAGTATGTCCTCCCTGTAAGGAAAACTCTCTGTTTTACTCATTACTATGGTACATGAAACAAGTAGTGATGAAAGAATTAAAACAACTGAATGAATAAAATACCAAACTATTGATTGACATCACTCTGTACTTTGGATGTTAAACGTCCTCCCATATGTATTCTGTGCTTTGCAGTTTCATATTGCCAAGTTAAATTATTTCAAAGGAAATCTATATGAGCATTGGCAGAGGTATTTGAAATAGCTAATGAATATTTTCATGGCCTTACAACTTAAAAAGTTGAAGGTCTAAAGCAGAGAGATCAGCATGTCAGGAATGTTAGGGAAAGTACTCATTTTTCATTCATGTTGTCAGTTTCACAAACCAGAAAGCTCCATGAAGTTTCACTGCCCTTCCTCCAATTAATTATGAATTCAAACTCCTTGTCAGGCTAAAGCCAAGGGATAGTAAAAGAAGAGAACATTTTTTGATTATGATATAACACATGTTCATTACATGGAATTTTAGAAATGTAGAAAATTATTAAGAAAAAAATTAAGAATCAATTACTGCTAAATTTACCAAGAAAAGAAAAATCAGAACTAGTATTTTGATAAATAAATCTTTTGATATCTGTTTGCCTATGTAGATATATAAATATTTACACATACATATAGGTCAAATACAGAAGAATGCATATACATATGTGTGTATGATTGTGTATACTTTCAAAATTAGCATGTTACTTTAAATGAATGCTTTTTTTAACTTAACCTTATGTAAGAAGCATATTTCACTATTATTAAGTATTTTCATGATATTTAATGCCTGGATAATATTTATCTTATGGATAAGCCAAAACTTATTTTACAATTTTTTTCTTATTTTCAGTATTTTTAAAAATAATAATTCAATGCTTTCTTTTGTATAAACTACTATCCACATCTCTAAAATTTTCTTTGTGATAGAGTTCCCATAGTGGAGAGACTAGATCTGGAACGTTCTCACCAGAAAAAAGAAATAATAATTATGCAAGGTGATGGAAATAATAATTATATGAGATGATTAGATAATGCTACAGTGGTAACTATATTGCAATATGTAAGTGTATCAAATCAACATGTTGTATGCTTTAAACTTACATAACGTATGTCAATTATATCCCAGTTTTTAAAAAGGAGTGTATTTGTTAAATTTCTTGATTCCTGTTGCCTGATGCTTCCCAGAAAGGTTGTAGATAATTAAACAAAAGTATAAGGGGTATCTATCTTACTAAACCTTTGTTAACTTTAACTATTGCTCCTGGAAACAAAATCTTTGATGACCAAAAACTCTGATAACATTGGGTCAATGAGCATTTGAGAAACAGACATTTTTATATTTTGTGAATATGAATAAAAATTGCTACCAACTATATGGAGGGAAATTTGGAAATTCCTGTTAAAATTTCATCTCTTTTGATAATGAATGGATTAGTTTCTAGGATTTCTCCAGCTTTATTTAAACTGGTTCTCAAGTCCATGCATGCAAAAATATCGATGACCCCTTGTTTGTAATAGCCAAAGGTTGTAAGTGACCCAACTATCCATCTAAAGGAGGTTAGTTATGTAAATATGGTATAGTCATGCCATAGACTACTGGATCAATTAGAGCTCTTTATGCTGAAAATAATGGGAATCTAACTGAAAGTGGTTTGCACTATAATCATTAATAACTTAACAGTCCAGAGGAAGAGAGGACTTCAGGGTGATCTTAACTTCTGACTCTCACCATCCCCATTAGTCTCTTCTGCCTGCAATGCTATTGAACTTTTTTGTTTGTTTGTTTTGTTTTTTTAATGTATTTTTATTGAAGTATAGTCAGTTTACAATGTTGTGTGTGTGTGTGTGTATGCTATTGAACTTATCATTCCTTTTCCAGTTTTCTTCATTGGAGAAATGTCTGTTTAGATCTCCTGTCCACTTTTGGATTGGGTTGTTTACTTTTTTGTTATCGAGTTCTATGAGCTATTAATATATTCTGGAAGTTAAGTCCTTGTCAGTCACATTTGAAAATATTTTCTCCCAGTCTGTAGGTTATCTTTTCGTTTTATTTAAGGTTTCTTTTGCTGTGCAAAAGCTTATAAGTTTAGTGTACATAAAATTTTTCGTAACATTTTCAAGCCCTTTGTAGGTTATTCGTTATTTGGTTTTTTGTTAAACTTTCTTTGAGTTAATTTTGGTAATTTTTATCACACAATACTAGACCACTGACTTTCAAAGTAAAGCCTAAATTATTTTTTAGGGCACTATGAGGTCAAAATAATTTTTATAATAAAACCAGATGTTAAAACCATATTTGCTCTTTCATTCTCATTCTTTTCTGAGTGTATAGTGTTCCAGAAAGTAAATGATGTGTGATGATGTCATTATTCTGAGACCTAATAGAAATCATGCTTATATCCTGATGGTCCACAGCAATAAAAATATCTTCCTAGATACACAAAAACTCAGAAACAGCACCCATAGAATTTTTCTTGGAAAAATTACTTGAAGTCATATTATGGTCAACCAAAAAACTGATCACAAAAATTCAGCAGTGTGGAAGGAATATTATGAAACGAAGTGACACTATTCATTGAAACTACCTAAGCAGAGTTTGGTCAATCAAATTGTTATAAATAAGTATGTTTACTGAGCCCTTGACTTTCTGGGGGTATTTTTCTGTTTCTTTTATACATTAAAAACAATTTGCCAGGTAAATAAGTTTAAGCCACAGCTTTTTCCCTTCAAACTTCTTTAGATCATGTGTATTAATATCCTATTCTTCCTTTAGCAAATTACCGCAGACAGTGGCTTACAATAACACAGACATGTCAGCTTACAGTTTTGGAAGTTGGAAGTCTGAAATCAGTTTCACTGGACTAAGGTAAGCATCAGGGGGGCTGGTTCCCTTTGGAAACTCTAGGGGAGAATTGGTTTCCTTGCCTCTTCCAGCTCGTGGGGGTCACATACATTTTGACTCATGGCTCTTCCTCCATCTTCAAAGCCAGAACTGCTGCGTCTTTCTCCTCTCTGACCTCTGCTCCCATCATTTCTTCTCTTTCCGATTTGGATCTTCCTGTCCCCCTCTTATAAGGACCCTTGTGATTACACTGCACCCACCTGGATAATCCAGGCTTATCTCATCTCAAAATCTTTAATTGATCATATATGCAAAGTCCCCTTTACCTGGCAAGATAGCATATTCACAGGGACATCTCGAGGGGGAGGGTATTATTCAGCCTACTGTAGCATGTTTCATTCTTTTGGATACTTAGTGTTCCGAGGAAAAAATTCTCATTATTTTAAAATGAATTAGTTATTTTAAAAACAATTTTAAAATCTCCCTTTTTTTTTTTTTTTAGTTGTTTAAAGAATATGGTAGTTGTGGATTTCACTGGTAAATTAAATTATTTACCCCAGTTCTTTCTCCCTTCTTGTATCCAAGCTCTTTGTGCCATAGATTTTTGTAGTCCCTGCCACCATTGTGTGTGGGGGGTGCACCCCCCTAGCCCTTGTCTTTGGTCTTGTCTGGCTGTCTTGCCCTCCAGCCTCATCTCATCACTCCCCACCTGCACCAGGTCCACACATGCCCCAGGCCTTTACATCACATCCCCTTAGCCTCAAAGGTTAATTTCCTCTCTTTTGAACTTGGGTGCATTCACCTCATCCTCCACTTTATCTTCTTTTTGACTGTTTAATACGCGCATGCCTCAGGGATAAAACAGAGATTTGGGCAGAATTTCTAAATAAAATTTGGGATTCCCCTTTTCTAGCTCTCACCTTTCCAGGATTCCTCCATTCACTTACTAGTGACGGTGATTATCCCAGACTCTTTCCTCAAATTCCTTAGGCCAGAAAGTGTGGCTTTTCTATCAGTTTAGATTGTCCTTCATCTAAACTAGGGCCCATGTTAATCTACATTTAAATCACTCCCAATCAGATTAAATGATCCTGAAACACTTTGAATGTGTTTCCTTTGCCACTGTAAAAAGAGGCACCTTTTTGCAGAGAGTAGCAGGAGGCAGGGATACAGGAGCTTGAAACTGCAGGCAATGGCTGTGGACCAGGTCAATCACCTCTTTTGTCAAGGTGAGACTTCCTTATTCAGAATGCAAATTATCTGCCTCAGATGCCTTTACCACTGTTGTCTCTCCATGTTCTAAAGTTCTGTGACTTTCCTGGTGGGATCAGAGGTGGGAGAGAAGACCCCTTCTCTCCATTCCCTTTTTACGTGGCTGTACAGAGGTACAGTTGGCATACAACAAACGGCACAGATTTAAACTGAATCATTTCATGTGCTTTGATTTGTGTGCATCCCTGGAAACCATCGCCACACTCAAGACAGTGAACATATCCATCACTCCTCAAATTAATGTGTGTCCCTTTGTGATCCCCACCTTCCTTCCTTCAGCTCCTTCTCTCCAGCCAGGAAACCACTAATCTGCGTTTAGTCTCTGTAAATTATTATGTAGTGGTAGCTCCTTGTGGTTTTGATTTGCATCACCCTAATGACTAATGATCCTGAGGATCTTTCCATGGGCTTATTTGCCATTTATTTATCTTCTCTGGTGCAATGTCTTTCAAATGTTTTGACTGCTTTTTATTAAATTGTTAGCTTTTTTTTTTTACTATTGGGTTTTCAGAGTTTTTTAATATATTCTGGATACATATTCTTTACCAGATATATTAACAGTGACTTTTAAAGAGCATAAGTTATGTGAAGCCTGAATTTCTGACCCACATAAATACAAGATACCATAAAATGGTGGTTGGTTTCAAGTCACTGGGTTTTAGGGTAGTTTATTACATAGCAGTATATTATCAGAACATCCACCACGGGATCTTTAAACTTTAATCACCAAGGAATGAAGAAGGAGAGGAGCAGAAATGGAGTCAGGCGGCAGATACAAGGATTAAATCTGTTTTTTGCCCTACCTGGTGGCTCTCTTTTCACTCCTCTGGGAAGCCAGATCTCTTTTTGAATTCTGTAGGTCCTGATAAAAAAGAAGAAAACTTAAGCTGCTTCTTCGCAGAAATGAGGCTACCTTCCTTTCTGTGTCACTTATTTTGGAAAATAGGACTTTGGTAACAAAGAAGACAGATCCTTGAGGCACCCTTGAAGTTGGTGGGTCCCTGGCAAGGACCCATGGAGTGGTCCTCACGGTCTTCAGTAAACTTTTGAAGTAGCCACATCTCCCTCGGTGTTCCTGGTGACCCACCTCTAGTAGGCTCCTCTTCCTTTTCCACCCGGGGGCCTTGTATACTGTCTCTATCCTTTTATCTGTTAAAACTGATAAGAAAGAACCTGGTATCAGTCATTTCTGTTTTGGGGGCCTTATGTTTGCTTTTATTTCACCTCATAGCCTGTGAAAGTTCTTTTGTGTACACATTTACCCTCTCTGAAGAGTTCCGTGGAACATCTTTCATTCATTCATCTACTGATGTTTGATGATTCACTTCCACTACAGTATCATCAAGCCCTGCTCTATGCCTAGTGCTGAGGACACGATGGGGCATGAGTTTTAGTGGCTGCTCTCAGGGAGTTTGTAGAGTGATGTCATCGGCCCTCTGGCCAGCAGTAGGTATGCGGTGGACCCAGGAGTTCTTCCTGAGATACCCTTTTATCCATCTGGAAGATGACTGGGTCCAACTGTAAAATATTTCCAGTGAACACACCCCCACTTCCTGTAAAACATGTCAGTCCAAGAGCTGCTGAGGCTCTTGCAGTTCAGGGGAAGACACCTCAGGTAACCTCTGCGGGAAATTACACCTTGTTCTTCCACAGAAGGAAGTGGGGGAGGGGGTGTGAACTTTCTATGTGAGCAATATTCTCAGACTACAGTTGATGGCTGGTTACTTTCCTCAGCAGACATGCCTCTGGTACCTCAAGATGATAGGTTTGGAAGTCCTGAAATACCTCCCTCCTTTTCCAAATGTGAAATTGAAGGGGAGTACTTTGATGGATTTCCTGCACTAAATGGCACCTGAACATTTGCAGACACAATGTCATCAGAGCATTGCTTGACGCTTATATGGCATGAGTTGTCAAGAAGTAGGGCAATTCAATGTGGGAGAAAATCAATTAAAAATATGAGTGGAAAAAGGTGTAGTGAACAAAGTTGTTAATAAAGCTCCTCTTGCTTCTAAATGCAGAATGAAACATCACAAAAGAAAATGGAGATATCTAAGCAGACCAGAAGTCCAAGTGGCTTCTGCTCTGAAGTATCAAAGCTATACATAATGGCAAGGACCGTTCTCAAAACCCATACAGACTGTCAGCAGTGGGAGGCCAGATTCTTCCTCTCTTAAGCTGAAATAGGCTTGTGTTATTGCTTAACGTTTTTGTTTGCAGTTGTTTTGAAAAATAACTTTGGGCTCAATAAAGGAAATGCAGTGGCTGTAACAGTTAAAGTATTTGAAGAATCGGAAATGTTTTAGATTCTGTAAGTCTGCAATTAAAATTACTTAGGGTCATTTTTTGTTATAATAGTGATACTCATTGTTATAAATCTTGAAAATACAGATAAGCAGAGATCACATCTCAACTATTAATATTTTATCATGTAGCTTTTTGGTCTTTTTTCTTTATTTGCTTTTGTGCATTTGTCTTAATTATGAAAGGAATACAATTAAATTCAAGGTATAAAATGTGACAGAAAGATGCAACCCAATAGGAGAAAGTGCTTCTTCACCCAGATAATCACTAACAAGAGTTCATTGTCAAGTTCCACTCATATATATATATACACACACACACACACACACACACACACACACACACACATACAGTAGGGCTGCTTTATGACCTAGTGTTTGTCCAATCATACAATTTTGTAAAATATTCTTCTCTACATCATCATTTTTTATGGGACGAACTCAGCAATTTAATTATTCAAACTGTTATTAATATTTAGGTTGCTTTAATGTTATGATCGTCCTGATTAGGTATTTGTATATATCCTTAGGATAAACTTCCAGAAGGAGAACGTTAGATCAAATTGGATCAAATGTTTTTTTAACTTTTAAGGTGTCTCTTGAGATAAAAATAAAAACAGTCCTCCAGGAGAGTTTTACAAATTTCGATTTCTAACAGCAGAGTATAAGAAAGCATCTTTCTCTCATTGTCGCCTATGTTGAGTATTATTTTTTCATCTTCTCTTATCTGATTCTAAGAATATCTTATTAATGTACCTTATATTTCTTTAATTGCTGGGAGGCCATGACTATGCAACTTTCCAGTATAGAGGAAACAGTAAAGTGAATGAATTTGAGTATAGTCATTGGGGCTTATCTGGGTAACTTGGATCAAAGTGACTTAAAGTGAGAAAGTTGCTGTTTAGCATTTTGTAAGATGAAGTAGGATGTGGGGCAATAATTAACTCAGAGATCCTGCGCCAACAGCTCAAGTCCATGTTTATTTCCCATAAGAAATGACAGCAGGATGAGATACACTGGGAGCAAAGACTGAAGCAATGAAGCCCCTTGTGGGGCCACCATGTTTCTTTTTCCTTTGGGAGAGTTTCTTGGCTTTGAGTTCTCTGGTGTCTCTACCTTTGACTTTGAAAAGCTGGACAACCACTTCGAATGCTTTTCTTATTTCTGTAGGAGTTGTTAGAACCAACCCATTTTGGAGAGCTGGTCTACACACCTGAACTTCATTGTGCATAACTATCTTCTCTCCTCTGCCCCTTTCATCCCTGGACAGCACCTTAGACCCACTTGTGGAGCTTTCAGAACAGTTCATACTTCTCTCGCCTCTCCATCCCCTTGGACCAAATAAGTTAGAGTCTCTGGGCAGTGGGCTCTGAACAGAGTGGTGTTTTATTAAAAGCTCCAGATATGACACTAGTGTGCATCCAGGCTAAAGAACTGCTAGACTAAGTTATTTCCACCCTTCAGTTATCACAGGAACCACTTCTCTTCATACCATCCTCCTCTGCGTATACACGTCTTTGATTGAGAAGACTTAGAATGGTATGGTGAACACCATACAGTTTTACTGCATAGGTGCACATAAAACTAATTGTGATAAGTATCACAAGGATGCCTTCTCATTAAATCAACTATCTCTCCTGCAAGATACAGTTCAGTGTGTTATATGTGTTGATATCAGCAAATAAATCATTCCCTTAGCTTCAAAGATGTGGGTTTAGAAGTTCAGCCAAGGGACCAGAAGTAGATATTGGTGTTCTGAAGCAGCCTATGAGCCGGAAGAAACTGTCCTAACTGAAGCCCTGTCCTGACCAGGCCAGGCAACCAGGCCGCAATCCCCAGTCTGTCTTCTTTACTTTCTGGCTGACCCCACAGGTATGGGAATCACCAACCACACTGGCTGGCCCAACCCATGGCTCCCACTATGGTTTTGCTTCAAACTCTCTCTCTTTAGTTTGGCTGTGATGTGGGACTTTTTGCAGTTTCCCTCAAGTGTCTCAGAACTGGTCCAAAATGTTTATCTTTCCCCCCTGCTTCTGAGAAACCATAGGAAAGAAAAGATTCAAGCCAAGCAAAGAAGTCTGCTCCCCTAGCAACACTCATCTCCTTTTCTGTGGTCTTCTCCAGTTCCCTCTTTGGAAAGCTTCCCCATTCCCTAGAACAGTGGGCGAGAGACAAAAGTGTGTATCTGACATGCCAAGACTATGCTCAGTATTCACATAGTGCTGTGTCAGCAGAAAAGTTCTCCTCAGCACTTTTAAATCCATTAACTCTTTTCTATTTCAGTACTTGGGGCTTTGCTCCCACTTGCTGCTGGGGGAAATGAAAATGCGGTGTAAAGAAAATGAAATCATGGTCAAAGACCTACTGGCGTAAAGACTTTAGCAAGTTACAGCTCTCTGAGCTTTAATGTTCTAATCTGTAAAGTCCTTAATAACACCTGCCCTGCTAGTCCTGCAGGCTTGTTGCAAACGGAATGACATATGGGAAAATACGATTTGAAAACTGTCAAGTGATAAACACCTCTTTATTGATGTTTAACTTATAAACAATAAAATGCACAGAGTTCAATACATTTTTGCCAACTACATGCAACTGTGTAAAAATATCCAAAGCAAGATACAAACGCTCACCATCACAGTAGAAAGATCCATCTTGCCCTTTTACGATTCATCCACACTGCATCTCTCACCACCACACAGAAAACGATCATTCTACAGCCATAGATTCATCTCCCCTGTCCTTTAACTTTAGATGAGTGGAAGAATACAATATGTGTTTGTCTGTGTGTGTTTGATCTTGCTCTCTAAAACAGTACCAGTGAGATCTACGTATGTTTTGCATATAATTCCTTTTTATTGCTGAGGAGTAATTCACTGTGTGAATATACCAAGTTTTGTTTTTCAATACTCCCATTCATGGATACTTGGGTTATTTCCAGTCTTAGCTATTATGAATAAAACTACTGTGAACATTTGTGTCCATATTATTTGATGGATGTACACTTTCATTTCACTTGGGTATGTACTCAAAGTGGAATTGCTGGATTGTAGGGTAGGTACAACTTCACCTTTATAAGAAACTATTAAAGTGCTTTCCAAAGTAGTTTTATAAGTACCCCAGATGCTCCATATCCTTGCAAATCTTTTCGGTCTCTGTAATTTCAGCCACTCTAGTAGGTTTCAGTACAGTTTTAATTTGCATTTCCCTAATGGCTAATCATCTTTTCATGCACTTATTAGGTTATCTGTATATGCTCTTGGGTGAAGTGTCAAGTCTTTTATGTACTTAGAAATTAGATTGTTACTAGATAGTTAAACTTGTTTTTTGTTTCCATTCTTAAATAGCTAAAAATCCCTCTAATTTTATCTGTTCACTTCCTTAGCAAATACAATTGAGAACAAATTTAAGAACAGCATTCTAAATCTAAGAGCCAATGTTTTTCCAAACTTCAATGTTAACACAAGTCACGTAGGTATCCTGTTAAAATGTTCATTATGATTCAGTAGGACTTGGGTACGGCCCAAGAGTCTGTATTTCTATCAGGGTGCTTCAAGATGTCAATACTGCTGGCTCAGTTACCAAGTTTGAGAAGCAAAGTTCTTCAACCTCATGTTTTCACATATAGCTTTGTTGTGCTGTTTTGCTGTGCCAGCCATGTGACTTGCTTTGTCCAGTGGGACGTTAGCAGTGGTGACAAAGCAGAGGCTTGAGGAGCACTGGTGCATTCAGGTTTGCCCTTGCTTGTTTCTCTGTGTTTAGACTCTTGAAGAAAGAGAAAGACACATGGTGATGTACTTGGCCAGTGTTTCCTCAGCGCCTACCATTTATCAAACATGTACTCTGGATCAGGCAACATGTAGGTCACCTACATTTTCTCAGAACAGGTCTCACAATAACCCTATGCAGAGGTGGTACTACTGAGGACACTGGAACCTAGAGAGGTTCAACCACCCAGAAGCACTAAGCCCTGAAACTAGGATTTAAATCCTTTTTTTTTTTTCCTGACTCTAGATAAAGTTTTAGCAACCAGGGTTAGGCAGACTAAAGCAATCCCTGGAAAGGGAGACAAGGACTGTAGAATATTTTGGGGCAGCAGTGGGGAACTGGAAGGGGTTTCTCTGGTCCCCTTACGTCTCCTTTATGCCTGCTCTTTCCTCCATCAAAAGATCATCCATTACCTGTAGCCCCAAAAAATCTGTGTAACAAACTACCCTAAAAACTCACCAGCTTAAGGCAAAAAGTATTTATTTAGCTTAAAAGTTTACAAGTCACTAATTTGGGTGGTGGTGGGCAGCGTATTTCTTCCCGAGTCCATCACGTTCCTGCCCCAGCTAGCAGTCAGCAGACCCCCACACACATGCGTGAGAAATTATGATGTTTTTTATATTTATGTATTTTATATAATTATCATTTTATTTGTATTATATTTTTAAAAACAGAGCGATGACAGACACCAGTATTCAAGATAATGTGTAAAAAGCATTACTATACTAGGTGCTGTTTCAGGCAGAGCCCGCTGTTCAGATAGTTGGGTGGCTTTTGCTGAGGGACCAAAATATTTTATTTTTATGGGTAATAATTTTATTCATAATATTGATTTCCTAAACTCACTATCTGAGTCTGGGCTGATAAATCTGTCTTTAAAAGATCTTAAATCTTCTCCTAAAAGTTAATTTTACATGTAACATCCTTCTCTTGACAGCTACATCAACCCTACCAGGGTTGTTTTCTTCAGGTTGAACCACAACTTATTTCAACTAAAAAAAAAAAAAAAAAAAAAAATTAGCAGCAAGTCCACATTCAAAAAGCGGTTTGGAAGATTGCTTAACTTGGTAAGTAAGATGGACTTCCAGTGATTCTGGTCAGTAGCTGAATAAAGCTGAATGATGAAAATGACACACACTCTAGGTTACTAAACTCGATTTTCTTGTGTGCCCTCTTTATCTTGTGATTTTTATTTATTTTTTTAAAATTATTTTTCAGGCTGTTGGACAATATACACTTCATGGTTTGGGAAAGACATTTACTGATCTGTGGTTCCCCTAAAGCTAAAGAAAAGAATCTTGGAGGGAAAACATGTTACTTTATCAGAACTAGTAAAAGATGGAAAGTGCCTTTGTGGTTAAACTGAGGGAGCAGAGCTCTGTGACCTGAGTCTGATTCTGTTGCTATATATCATGAGTGCCTGGAACAATGATTGTTACGAGCCAAGAGCTGAAAAGCAGTTTGTCTGTCTAATGTTTCATTTATTATTTTCTCTCGGGAACAACTCATTCAGATAGTAGCATCCCGGAGAGATCAGAAAAAGGAGTGGTTTATGTATGAATAACCCTGGATGACATGCACCTAGACATTTTGAGCTCAAAGTTGGGTACTTAAAACAGGTCTGCCGTTCAGCTGGTCACTTGAGGTATTATCTCAAGAATGGATAATAAGTCTTCTCTTGGGTTTTAGGTTTGGATAAACAGGGGGAAATAGATAATGAGCTTGGACTGTATATATTGCTCACAGCAGTACATAGAGAACAATGTTCTGAGAGGTCAGGCAACAATAATAAATAATGGATTGTAAAATGTAAATCTGGAGAGAGAAGTTTTCTCCTGGGCTTTAATCTTGAAGGGTTCCTAGAGCCTTTAAAAAGTATGTAACATTCTGTAGTCTTGAGCAAGAATGACAAATAACTTCACTGTCAGTATACCAGAGACAGAAGCAGCATGAGAGAGAAATAGATGCAATTTCATAAGAAACAAGATGGAAACAAAACAAAATAAAACCAGTAGAAATAGAAGCTGCAGAGTAGGACACTCTCTTCTTGGCCCGAGCTATCGTTAAATCAGTTATTAATAATTAATTTTTGTAAAATAGATACTGGCCTTTCTTTTGGCAGATGCTAAATGTAAGGTGCTTTGCTGGAGAGATGGCTATGGCATAGGCAATAGTTATAGCTCAGGAAATTAAAGTGAAAAAAAGGCATTCTCCACCAAATTTTTCTTAACATTTTCTTTTGATTTTTTAAAAAATATTTGATTCTGAAATGGTAAGAGAGCATCCAAATATGAGAGGAGTATTTCTTCTCTTCTTTTTCCCGTTTTCTATTTATGGAACCCAAGCTTCTAAGAGTCTGGCTGGGTTAATTATTATTATCATTATTGTAAGTTTTACTAACTACGGCTTGATGGCAGATCTTTTGGCAAATATTAGAATCAGATCTCTCAAGAGTCAAGACATATGTAGCCCATATGACAGAAGGCATGAAGAGATAAATAATATAGTTCTGAACTCCTGCAATTAGCAGTGTCTTGGCATCCTTTTTCTACCTAAAGGGAGATGCTTTGCAGACAAGACTAATACAGAACATTTTTTCCTACCCCCAAAGGCAAGAATTAAAAAAACAAAAACTTCGCACGTCACAGTATAACCGCCTACACATGACTCTGAACAAAGTATTTAGAAATAATGTTCTAGGCCAGGCAAATGGGAAGAGGAGTCATTCTCTAAATTGAAGTAAATGGCAGTGGCATTTTTCTGAGTCTGTTGGAGGAAACAATTTCCTTTAAGAGTTAATGAGGACCTTGCTCTCTGAAGTCTGAACTTTGAGCAATTCCAGAGAGACTTAGAATTTTCTCTATTTAGTTACAAGGGAAAAGAAATTATGGGTGCAGTTGATTCGGTCCAAAGCAGACTGGGACAAGAGCAAGGAGGTAAATCAAAAAGATGTAAACATGAGGGAACATAGAACATTAAAAATATCCCTCCATCCCCATGAATTCTGCAGTGAGTCGGGCCAGGTAATGATGGAACACCACTTTGGACCGCCTACCGCTCGTTGTACTGACGGGTACTTCTGTCAGTTGTGTACTCAGATGTCTACAGTCCTAAACTTCAGAATGTAAGTTCAGTCATTCTAGCTCAGTTCTTGGTGCCTTCATCTGGTCATGCATGAAACAACCTCGTGTATTGGTGTGGATCTATAGCTGAACCACCTGGACCCCAACTGGCAAGATGGTAGCTTAGGCTAAATAAACAGCATCCCTTCTACCATGTTACATCCTACGATTCCCTTCCTCTCTGGAAGCCATATACATTATACACACACCTCGTGAGAAGTAATATTCTGACTTCAGAAATGGATGCTAATATTGTGTTTCTTTTTTTTCTTTTTTCTTTTTTTTTTTAAGTTCTCAAAACATCTGTGCCTTTACCAAGGGAGGGAAGGGGAGAGGATACATAAATGCTGGCGGTTAGGTCGAATCCACCCGAACCATCCTCGGCAGCCACGGTCCTCGCAGACGGGGGCAGTCACCACTCCGTCTTCTTCTCGTCCATGGACACGCCCCCAGGACCCAGGGCCACCACCAGCAGCAAGCCTCCGATCACCGACATGGTCTGGAAGAAGTCGTACTTCAGGAAGTTGTGAATGGGCTTGTAGACGGGAATGGTCCAGAAGGCGTTGAAGTACACGTTGATGGCGAACAGCCAGACCACGAGCGTCAAGGCGGCCAGCTTGGTTTTAAAACCGATGGCCACTAAGATCATCTGAGCTGTGCCCACGATGTTCTGGAGAATCGAGAAGAAGCTGGCGTCAAAGTGGAGGAGGGTCATGAACATCAAGACGAGCAGGACCCTGCCTCCGAGCTGCATGTACTGGCGGGGGGAGCTCTCGCGCATGGTGGGGACGCCCGCAAACATGCTCTTCCCTTCAGAACGGGACTCCGCCAGGAGCAGCAGCAAGCCTCCTCCCAGGGCCAGGTTCCTCATCAAAAACTTCAGGTCCCAGAGGATGCTGTAGGCGACGGTCTGCAGCGCTATGATTCCGAAGAGCCCGAAGCAGGCGTACTGCACGAAGTTCCTGCTCAGCACCAGGATGCAGCCCGTCAGCTGCCCGAGCAGGCTGAGGAGCACGAAGGAGGAGGCCAGCAGGTAGCCACAGCTCCAGGTGCTGTCGATGTAGTCACGCTGCTCGCTCCACTGGAACCACATGCGGATGCCGTCCTCCAGGAAGGTGCTGATCAGGCAGAGGCACGCCACGTGCGGCAGGTACTGCTTGGTGACGCGCAGGAACTGGTCGGCTAAGTCCTCGGCCGTGCCCATCAGGTCGTTCTAGCCCATGGAGGCGGCGGGAAGCTCCGCTCGCTCGCTCGGTCGCTCCCTCGGCGCCCGCGCCAGCTGCGGCCTCCACAGGAAGTGCCCGGCGGCCGGCCTCGCTCGGCGTCCGCGGCTCCAGCGGCTGCCACGTAGGCCAAGCCTTAAAGGGGCCGCCGCTAATATTGTGTTTCTGATTGTAAGCTACTCAGCTTTGTAATACCACCAAAAGGATGAAAGTCACTTGCCTGTTTACAATGCTTTATAAGCTACCAGAGCTTTTATTTCTATTTTCTTACTTTTTTCTATCCCCGTTGGGTAGATACAGATTTTTAAAGATGAGAAATCAAGTTGAGGTAACTTAAATAACAAACTTGGGTCATGTTTCTAGTCAAAAGACCTATGATTAAGGTTTTCTTTTTTGAAAAAATCTTAACAATCCTGCTGCCTCACCATTCTTTCCAGCATAAACTACCAGAGAACTGTTTCCAAGGCATAAATAAAGACTTTCTTAGGAAGGCTCTTTTTGTTGACCATTATCTGAACTTCTCTTTCTCACTGCTAAGTTTGTTCTAACCACAATCTTATTACATGCAATTTAGTCAATTTTTGTTTAATAAAAGTCCTCTTGTAGGAATATTATATACTTTCTATTGTTGAATTTAAAAAACAATAAGTAAGTATGCATTCTGTGAGAACAATGCAAATGTATATTCTTTAATAAGAAATGACACAATTCTCAGTTGCTGGCTTCCAATCTAAGAATGGTAAAACAGGCAGATTCACTTTATGAAAAAGGGTTTGCAAAGCCCTTAATAAAATGAATGGTGTTGTACAAACAGAGGCTTTGTAACTGCGAGGTGGGGAGGCTTGAATAAACTGCGCTTTCCTTCTGATAAAAATGAAAGAATTGACCCATTTGAACTTTCATTCTTCACAAAGATTCATTAAACATAATCTATCAACTTACCAAGGTGATCTTGAACATGAATAAAAGTCTATGCTGTATCAAGGATAAAAGGCAGATATTTTAGTTTGTTTTTTAAGAATATTTTTCATTTAGTGAATGTTATGGAGAGCAAAAGTTAAAATAAATACTGTATTTTTTCCCCAAAGCTACAGTAAATAATTCCAAATTCTCCCCATGCCTGTGATAAAATGGCTGTTGTAGTTTCTATAAAGGATCCTTAACCTGATTGTGAAATTATGGAACTTTTACAACTGTGGAGAAAAGGAAATGCCATGTTGTCCAATCTGGAATTTTATTGATTATTTTCCCTTCACTATATTTATTTTCTGAGACCCTCAATCCTAAAACTCAGCACTGATTCCATTCTTCTAGTCTGAGACTTTTAGTTTACTGCTTATATAATATATACTTTCTATTATTGGAAAATAATTTAAACGTATGATTTTTTTAAAGGAAATGCAAATTGATATGCTCCAGTAATACCTGTCTGTGTGCCAAAAGGTCCAACAGATGAAGTCCACATTTCTCAAGCTTTAGCTGACAGCATAATGTGTCATTCTCTTCAGGGTCCTACACCTCAAGTCGGCATAACCATTTGTTTTAGGGATGGAAGACAGGGAGACATTCTAGGTCATTTGTATGGGGTCAGTGGTGTTTTCAGCTAGATTTCCTTTGTCCAAATTACAGCTTGATCACAGAGTATGTCAGATTTCCCATCAGAACCGGACAGGAAATCCACACGGCTCTGGAAAGATCAGATAGCAACTTGACACATCTGAATGCATGAAGTGTCAAGTTGGCAAGCTACTAAAAAAATGTTGACTCCCTCAACAAAACAGTCAAAGCAAAGGGCAGAAAGGACAAAGGAGATGGAAAATATGTCCAAACAAAGACTCTCCCCTCAGAGCAGGGAGGTTCTAAAAACTACAGGACACCAACCACAGACCTAACGATCCTAACTTAGGGGTGGACTGAGAAATGTAAGAGCCAGCATAAAATAGAGCAAACACAGATATTGCTAGATTTTCTCCTTTTCAGTATGAAATAAGGGCTTCCTCCCACACCTATCTAGAACCAAAGCTGAAACCTGGTGATTTGAATATGTCAAAACAATGACATGACTGTTCTTCCTCTGCAACCATTCGCTTCTTGGTTTTCTTAGGAGCAGAGGTCTCTTAAAGGCCCATCCAAAGGTCAGCGGTTTATGGACTACCTGTATGCCATGGATCAGCACCTGGCACAGAAAGCCCAGAAATGGAGGAGGTGGAGCAAACTCTCAGATGGGAGTAGTAATGGTGGGAACAGTGGTGGCCACTGTCCTGTATCCTCAGATGCATCTGTTTATGTCTGCTTGTGTTGGGCCTCTGTCCAAGGGCTTCAGCTCAGTAAGAGACTCAGTTTTGAACACCTGTGTCCCTGTCTCCAAAGAGACACTTGGAGTGGACTTCCAAGTCAAGGAAACTGCTCTTTGGGACAGTGGAATACTGATGCCTAGGGCCCCTTTCGCTAAGCTCTTCCCTGAGTGTTCTGTATTTCTTCAAACCATGCTCGGTGGCAGTGGTGCATGGCCCTTAAGATTAAGCCTTTACAGAGGAAGAGTCTATGTTCTGTCTGAAACATGCCAGCAAATAAACTCTCTGAGGGAAGACTCTTGTGTCCATTGCACCGCCATACACATAGTATGCAGCATGTGTACACAGCAAGTGTTTGCTGGATGAATAAAATACAGCATAGTTTTGTCAGGTTGAAGCCTTTTACAAGTAGCTGCTCTAACTCTCATCCGCATTATTTTTATGGAAGTTTCAGTGGGATCATGACTGCTAAAACAGCTAGAGATTTGTTCCTCCACTGGAGCTGATAAATCAGTGAACTGATGTCTGACATTGAAGACAACATAAAATGAATTAATTTGTAATTTGTCAATACAGGTTCTATGGGTTGAGCTAAGTAGAATAGTTGGGAAGCCACTCATGTCTGATAAGATTTGTACTGCTGTTTCATGAACTTAGTAGTTGTATCTTTGCTTTATGGGCTGGAAAGGGATGCTAGTGATTGTCCTGGCTTTTAGTGAAATAAATTACAAAAGCAATGAAAATATTTTGACTCCTATTATGCAAGGCCCTAAGAGGAGGGGAAAGGAGATCAAAGACAATAATGTCTCTGCCATTAAGAAGCATAAATCCTAGTTGAGGGGAAAAGACATGTACACATCTGCATGGCTCACACCTTAATTTCATATGGAACTTGCTCAAATGCTTTATCCCCTTACTGGAACTTATTTTGCTTTATGTTCTTACCACACATTTGTTCATCATCTATCTCCTCCCACTAGAATGTAAGCCTATGAAGATAAAAGGGATTTGTTTATTTTGTTCGTTGCTCTGTTTCCAGTGCCCTGGACAGTGGTTGGTACACAGTACCCCTTAATAAATGTTTATTGTTGAATGAACTGTCAATATCAGGTAACCTATAATTTCCTCATTGATTTAAGGCTAAAAAAACTGTGAGTCCTTCAATGATAACATTTTACAGTCACCTATGCTCAAGGACAAATGTCCAGCCACTAAATAATATAAGAATTTTAAGACAAAAACAAAACAAAACCCTTTTCTTATCCTATTCAGAAAAGAACTGTGGAAGCCAGTAGATTCCAGTTCTTTCAAACATGTATTAAGACATCTTATTTTCAAAAAAGCATTTTTTTTCTTTTAGTTTCCAGTGTTTCTATTAGAGTCAGTTCTCTTTTACCACTCCTGCTACTGAAGTAATAACAGTCCAGATGGGCCTCAAAAATGTCTGATGGCATTTTGTACTATACAGAGTCTTATACTCACAGAAATAAAATTTTTATGGATGTTACTGTCTTTGGGGATATGAAGGCCACAGCATCTGAACTGATTACTTGAGGGGGGAAAAATCAATCAATATATAACTGCTTAATGTCTCCCAGACTCTGAATTACAGAAAAACTTTTGTTGAAACACAATGAAGTTATATTGTGCAATTCAATCACAGAATAAATCATTGAGAGTTGTTTTTGCCCTAAAATCCATCAATAATAGGAAAACTGTTTGGTAGCAAATGCAATTTTGAAGAATGATGCGAACTGTCTACTTAAATAGCCATAACAGCAACCAATTAAACTTTCTCATAGTCATTGTCCTCCTTTTATTTTATTTACTTATTTCTTTTTTTGTAGACTGGTATCTTGGAAAACACCTGATGATGACAACTAAAGGAACTGTAATTCTGCTGCCTTCGCTTGACTTATTTTTGCCTTCGGGAATGAATAAGCATGTAAATTAGACATGAATCATTTTAGTCACTTGTCAGTTCAAAACTATTTGTGAGCAAGGTAGGCCAAAAATGACTGCTGGGGATTGTAGAATCTATTGGAACAGATTGCTTTCTTTAAAATATATTACTTTCTCTAATTGAATTAGGTGAGCTTTATGTAATTGACACATAGACGAACCTGAAGGGTTGATGAGCAGGAGGTCAGGCTAAATTTAAAATCAGAAAATCACTTAATATTGAGCAAGATGATATTTAACTTACATTCCAGTCAGACACGGTATAATTTTCAGAAATCGTAGCCCATCACTACATACCTACTAACAGTGGGAAGCTGAAATCTCTGTAATAGAGTGGAAAATATAATTAACAAATTCATCAACCTGGACTGTCAAATAGCCTATCAGATATTTTCCAAGCTCATTGGGTGTTAAGGGCCACCGGGTGAGCCTGTTAAAAATACTTAGTCTCAAGTTCCTCTCCATGCCTGAGTTCTGCAGATTCTGATGAAGTGGGCACAATCTGAACAAAAGGAAAAACCTTCCTATAATTCTACCAGGAATTACATGAAAATAGCTTTATCTTCCCTCAGGGACTAAATAAAATGACCGACAACCGTATATACAGCTATTTCTAATTATCTACATGTTTGCTGGATCCAGGGGATTATTAAATTAGATTTTAAATCACCAGGGACAGAAGTTTGATCACATCCAAGTTTGATTAGTATTTTACATATATAATACTTAACAAGCATTTTAAAAATTACATACATACTTATATACCATTACTCATATAAAATATTTATTATACCTAAAATTATACATGTGCTTGTTTCTGAAAACACTGAATGGGGAAGAGACTGATGTTTACTGCTCCTTATTCATTTTGCAAGAAATTCTCAAGAAGAGAAGACTTGTCAAAGTTTTTAAAATAGTGTGCAATTGCCAATCAGATGCTTTAGATTACATTCTTAACACCCTATTCATCATGGAGAAAGTGATATGAAAGGGATGAGCACACTGATAGATGAACAACATCATTAAAAATAAAAAAAAAGCTTTATGGTCTCATGTGTATGAATTAAGATGCCATTTAATTACAGACTCAAATAAATGACTCTCTCAGGATAATTTTTGGCATATTTGTGTGTGGTTACTTAGGGAACAACATATTTATTTTTGATAACCTTAAAAGTTCACTCTGTACAAAGTAGTAAAAAAAAAAAAAAAGATGGCCTGGAATTAGTCTGATAAAATCATTAATTAAAATATTTAATTCTATGCTGATGTTCTATAATTGCAGTTGTCACCAGAAAAACACAGCATGACTCATTTTTCCTATAAGAAGATTTTGTGTTAATTATATAGCACACTCACTGAAGGCACAAATGAAGACACTGGCACTCATGTCTATGTGGGCAAACTATGTGGGCAAATGGACATACAGCACATGTGCAACTAATTATTTTTTGCATTTATAGATGAAGAAACCAACATTCATTACAATATGTTTAGAGCTAATGAAATGGACCTTCTTGACTTTTTACAAGTTAGAAACAACATGAAAATATTTTCAAAAATTATGGGGGAAATCAATATTTCTAGTTTAAGATGAGACTGAGGACTAGAGGGATGGATTAACACTGAAGTTATGGCTGGGTGTCCTGGGGCAGGTCCTATGCTTCAACTTCTTCACTGGAAAATTATAATACTTTCTCTGAGGCTGCAAAGATTCATGAGTTCATGCATGTAAAATGCTTGTAAGAGTGCCCAGCAAATAATGATGCCCAATAATAATAGCTGTTGTCATCATAGATCTTAGAACAGGAAGTACTTTCAAGGAATCTCCAAGTCCAGGAAGCCCTCTTCTGCAGCATTAGAATCTCAGGTCTAAAATTAGGCAAAGAGGAGATGGTCTAGAACCTACCTCATCAGCCAACTTTTTAATGTACGTCTACTAAAATGCTGCCTTGGCTCATCTCTGCTTCAAAAAATAATTTTAATATATTTTTCTGAGACTGTCTGCCTGAAGACCCCCAGAGTGCCCAGTTGATGTGGGACCTGGCCCCCACCCACCAGAGGGCCTAGAACATGGACTTGCCCACAAGCACACCTGCACTAGCCCTGTGAAAAGAGGCTTTTCCATCAGTGGAAACCTTACCTATCAGTGGTCGGCACTAGACCCAGGACATGGCCTTTATCCACCAGTAAGAAGTCACCATCGAAAATTAGCAGAATATACATTCTTTTCAAGTGTAAATGAAGCATTCTCCAAGATAGATCACATGCTGGGTCACAAAAAAGTCTCAGTAAGTTTGAGAAAATTGAAATCATATCAAACATCTTTTCCAACCACAATGCAGATTACCAAAAAAAAAAAAAAAAAAAAGAAACTGTAAAAAATACAAATACATGGAGGCCAAACAATATGCTAATAAACAACCAATGAGTCATTGAAGAAATCAGAAAAGAAATTTAAAAATACCAGGAGGCAAATGAAAATGAAAACACAACACTCCAGAATCTATAGGAAACAGCAAAAGCAGTTCTAAGAAGGAAATTTATAACAATACAAGCCTTCCCCAGGAAACAAGAAAAATTTCAAATAGACAATCTAATCTTACACCTAAAGGAACTAGAAAAGAAAAAACCAAATCCCAAAGTTTATAGGACAGAAATCATAAAGATCAGAGCAGAAATAAATGGACTGGAGACTAAAAAAAATAACAGAAAATATCAATGAAACTGAGAGCTGGTTCACTGAAAAAAAATTTTTTTTTAAATTGAAAAACCTTTAGCCAGGTTCATCAAGAAAAAAAGAGTGAGGGCTCAAATAAATAAAACCAGAAATTGAAAAGAAGGTACAGGCAATACCACAGAAATGCCATAAAAAAAGAAGTTACAGCCAACACCACAGAAGGATAGACAATTGCCAGTAATGAGATTGAATCAGTAATTTTAAAAACTCCCCCAAAATAAAGCTCATGGAGCAGATCACTTCACAGGTGAATTCTACAAACATTTGAAGTAAACAACTATCATTCTCAAACTATTCCAAAATTTGTAGAAGAAATAGACAGAAGACCTAAATAAGCAATTGTCCAATAAAGATATGCAAATGGCCAACATGCACATGAAAAAATGCTCCGTATCACTAATTATCAAAGAAATGCAAATCAAAACTACAATGAGGTATCACCTCACACCAGTCAGAATGACCATCATTCAAAAGTCCACAAAAGATAAATGCTGGAGAGGGTGTGGAGAAAAAGGAACCCTCCTACACTGTTGGTGGGAATGCAGTTTGGTGCAGCCATCATGGAAAACAGTATAGCGAGTCCTTAAAAAACTAAAAATAGACTTAACATATGATCCAGCAACCCCACTCCTGAGCATGTATCAGGAGGAAGCTCTAATTTGAAAAGATACATGCACCCCAAAGTTCATAGCAGCACTATTTACAATAGCCAAGACATGGAAACAACCTAAATGTCCATCAACAGATGACTGAATAAAGAAACTGTGGTGTATATATACAATGGAATACTACTCAGCCATTAAAAAGATTGAAATAATACCATTTGCTGCAACATGGATGGACCTGGAGATGGTCATTCTAAGTGAAGTAAGCTAGAATGAGAAAGAAAAATACCATGTGATATCATTCATATGTGGAATCTTAAAAAATGACACAAATGAACTTATTTACAAAACAGAAACAGACTCACAGACATAGAAAACAAACTTACGGGGGAAAGAGGGTGGGAAGGGATAAATTGGAAGTTCAAGATTTGCAGATACTAATGACTGTATATAAAATAGATAAACAACAAGTTTCTTCTATATAGCACAGGGAAGTATATTCAGTATCTTGTAGTAACCTAAAATGAAAAAGAATATTAAAACAAATATATGTATGTACATGTATGACTGAAACATTATGCTGTACACCAGAAATTGACACAACACTGTAAACCGATTATACTTCAATTTAAAAAAAAGTGTCAATTAGTGGAAGAGTAGTTAATCTGTCAATTTCTTCTTTGGAGATAAGATGTTCCATTGTGTGTAGCAGTGCATTTAAAATTGTGCTTTAAATATTAGAGATCTTGACATCATACAGGACTTTGACCCCCCACTCCCTTCTCTGTGATTAATAACACTATATTATGCATATGTATAAGACTGAACTTATCCTTGGTTATAATTTTTAAGGGTTTGTATAAAGTTTTGTCTCCTTCAATTGATTCTAAGTCAACTTTATATTCAGATCATAATAATGTTGCATGCTCCCAAGTGTATGGGTGTATGTGTGTTTGTGTGTATACGTATAATATTGGTCCACTTCTCTCCGGTTTTACTACTTTCACTTTAGTCAGAGTCACCATTATCACTTACCTGGACCTTTGAAAACCTAACTGTTCTCTCTTCCTTCAGTTTTGCCCCATTCAAATCATTCATCATTCAGCAGAATAACTTTTTTAAAAACCTAAATTGGTTAGGTCACTCTACTTCTAAAAGCCTCTTTGGCTTTCCACTAGATTTAGGAACATCTTACTATGACTTTTGAAGTCCTGAAGGACCTGGCTCCCCCATCACTCTCCTGTCTCATCATATGTGATTCTCTCCAACACGCTGCACTAGCTTTCTTTCAATGTCTTGCAGTTGCTAAGTACTTTCCTGCATCTGACCATTCACTTAGGCTCTTCCCTCTGCCAGAAGTTTTTCCCATTTGTATACGCCCTTGTCAGATGATCTGACCTGATCCTGGTCATTTTCCTTTGTAGGACTAGTCAAATTTTGTGTTATTTATTTATATCTTGGTTTCTTGAGTAGTGGGTATATATCTCACTCTTCAAAGTCACTATCTGTATTTCCTTTTTTAAAATTATTTTGTTGTTTAAGTACGGTCAGTTATAATATGTCAATTTCTGGTGTACAGCACAATATCCCAGTCGTGCAAATAAATACATATATTCATTTTCATATTTTTTCATTAAAGGTTATTACAAGATATTGAATATAGTTCCCTGTGTTATACAGAAGAAATTTGTTTTTTTAATCTATTTTTATATATAGTGGCTAACATTTGCAAATCTCAAACTCCCAAATGTATCCCTTCCCATCCCTGTTCCTCTAGTAACCATAAGATTCTTTACTATGTCTGGGAGTCTGTTTCTGTTTTGTAGATGAGTTCATTAGTGCCCTCTTTTAAAATTTTTTTTAGATTCCACATATAAGTGATATCATATGGTATTTTTCTTTCTCTTTCTGGCTTACTTCACTTAGAATGACGATCTCTAGGTCCATCCATGTTGCTGCAAATGACATTATTTTATTATTTTTTATGGCTGAGTAGTATTCCACTGTATTTAAATCATAGGCCCCTATCATGTCCCACTTGCTTGGCAGGAAATTTCATTTCAGTCATAATGAAGGTTTTTGTTTTTCTCGATCATGGTAGCACCCATAAGCCTTATGTTATATTTGGAGAAGAGAGGAGAAGGGCTGTAAGCACCAGTCTATCCTGGCAAAAATAACACATTTTCATCTAAGCCAATAGCAGTCCCTTGAAATGTGGTGACTTCTAGTTTTATGTCATGCACAGAGCACATGGTGTGTCTAAAAACCCTAATGTTTCTAAGAGGCTACCACCTCTTCTAAGTCTGGCCACCTGCTTGGAGTGCTGCCACAGAATGGTGACTTGTCCTCTTCACTTTAGAATCTTTCAACCTGTTTCTTCTTGCCCAGCTAGAACAACTCCCTCTTTAATTTGAAGGCAGCATCTATTTTACTCAGCTTTGAACATTGTCAGTGGGTGTAAGGTTTTGGAATAAAGGCCACAGAGTCTTGTAATACACTTCAACTTTCTACCTGGCTTCAAACCTCCCATCAATTAATGAACATAGAGCTACTTTCTAAAAATGATAAAATGGGAAAAGAGAAGCAGACATGGAGATGCTCTCATGAATGGTTATTAGAAAATACTATCTACTTAAGCTGATTTATTTTCTGTTAACAGCTTTTGATTTTCCTTTCCAACTTCCCAGACCATCAGTTTTAGGAAAGCAAGAACCATTGTCATCTTTACCAATATGTATCTAGCAACTAGCACAATGTCTAGTACAAAGTAGACACAAAAGTTTATGTTAAATGAATAAATATAATAAGTGTTAAATATATATTTATTGTATTCCCATTGCTGAATACATTACTTCACTAAGAGTACATATTTAGTGAACACTGAATAAATAAATACAGCATAGTGATTCAGTTATACACACACACTCACACACACACACACACACACACACACACACGTATTCCTTTTCGTATTCTTTCTCATTATAGGTTACTATAAGCCGTGGAATACAGTTCCATGTGCTATACAGTAGGACCTTGTTGTTTATCTATTCTGTGTATTAGTAGTTTGTATCAGCCAATCCCAAACTCCCAATTTATCACTCCCCACCACCTTTCTCCTGAATGAAAGTCTTGCTCACTTTGTCTTTGAGAATCTGAGCTGAGATTTTTAAGCCATAGGTAGAAAGAGCTCAAGATATGCCCAGGTTAAAAATGAAGAGTCTTCACATTGTTTTGTAATTAAATTTTTTTTTAATTTTAATTTTTCATTTTTGGTGAGCATAATAAAGTTCTCTCTTAGAAAAGTTTTATGAAGGGTCCATATCTGTGAAGTGTGGAGAAGGCGAGTACTCAGAAAATGAGCCTTCCCTCACGGCTCTGCTTTCCTTCCCAGCCTTCATCCTTTAAGCTTTGCCTTGGATGTGAACCCGGAGAAGGAAGAAACTCCAGACCAGGACTTCTGGATCTAGGGCAGTTACTACTCAAGGAGTCCCGACTCCAACATCCAACAGGGAGCAGCAACAGGTGAAGGAAACAGCGTAAGTGCCGTGGTATGTTTGAGAGGAAAGAGGGCCTGAGATGATACAAAGGTCCTGAGTAACACTCAGTTCTCAAATGGAATGTGTGGATTCCAGACACTCCCTGGCAGCCTGCGAGGGTTATAGAAGATAAGTGAGGATAAAATTAAGCTATAGCGGCAACGTGGGCCCACAGAGCAGTTCTGGCCACACACAAGGAAATCTGCATCTGTAGTGCTCCTTCCCGACAGTGAGCAGTGGCTGATGTCTTTGGAGGCAACAAGCATGCCTTGCCCAGGCTGAGAGTGCAGTGCAAGTTTTTATCAGCCACGGACAGGTCAGCGTTAGAGGCTGCAAGCAGATGCCCAAAGACAAATGGGATTAGACATTCATTCAGGGCACAGCATTTGAACCTCTGATAATCCAACACTATGAGAATTTGAGCTTTTCTCTCTACCCAAGCACTATCTAGAGAGGAAGCAGGGATGGAGACCAACCTCCCCCACTCCCCACACTTGATGGGGAGGAAAGCCTGATAGGGAGATTAAACTTTGACCTGGCCCCATATTTATCCAAAAGATAAAGAGTTCCCTTTAGTTAGAAAGTTTAAACCATTCCTCTAAGCCTGTCATCAGAGGGAAAGCCATGCAGGAACAAAATGAAGTATGTTTTGAACAAGAAAGAAAGGAGCTTTTTGTTTTTTGCACTTTGGGGATATCATGTGTGAATTCTTATCCTATTGCACCCTTACAGTTAAAAATAATTTTTCAGGACAGCAGATTTGCTTCCTGCATGTGGTATGTGGCTGCTGACCCTTTCAGTGATGGTATTAAGCTGAATACTTAATTTCCTGGCAACACATACAGAATGTCCGACCTGCTACCTCTATCTTATCAAATTGGATAGGAACTCTGGGAAAGCTTTGTAATTTGACTCTCCTTCAGTGAAAAATATATTTTATGTACACTGATGAATCAATTACAGTCTTAAACTTTTGAACAGTAAAGCATGTTCTTTATAAGAAATGTAATGTGTTAGTTACTGAAACAAAATTTTAAAAGTGAATACACAATAGGATTTATGTGGTTTTATCTTGGATGATCAGCCTGAGATGATCCAATTGTACCTGCCAACAGCAGTTAAAAATAAAATACTGACGTGTTTGGAGATAATGTTCTTATAATGGATATTCTGTCGACCCAGAACAAAGCAGGATTGTTTCCTCTTGACTGCAAAAGGCTTCTTGATTCCCCTGAAGCTCAAAATTTATGTCATGGGGCCATTTATAAGTGAGTCTGTGTCGAGATCATCTATACTGTGAAAGTGGGAGTTGTGATCTGAGTTTCAAGCTTTCTTCAGTACTTTTCCTCAATACCCGTACCAATTTTAGTTTCAATATTTCAAAAGAAATTAGAAAGCATGTAGGCAGGAGTAATTCAAATGTATTATTTATCCTTAGATTTAAGTTTCAAACATGAATCAGCTCGACTGGGGCTTAAGTAAGGATGAATTCCTGCCTCCTGACAATCACTGACCTATGGCAATGATTCTAAACCTGCTGTCACTAGATCAGCAGTTCACATGGGGACCGTGCTAGGGGAACTGACTAAAATTCCCAAGCCCCATTCCAGAGCTACTGAATCAGAAACTCTGGGGGTGGGGCTTCTATTTTAACAAGACTTCCAGGTAATTCCATGCACGCCTAAAATGGAGGACCACTAATCTGTAGAACACTGCAGAAGATATCTCACTTTTCCTGAAATCCCTCAAAAATGAAACAACCGCATATATAGAATGCTTTGGTAAAGCTCTTTCCAAGAAGTAGTTGGACCAATAATCTATTTAGTATTATTTTATTTACATGTATTAAAAGGTTTAATTATAAATTTCTCAAAATGGTATACATAGTGGTTAGTTTCAGTTTGGTCAATTTTGACTATAAACATATGTGATGTACAAAAGATAAGAAAAGTAAATATATAAAATATTTAGAACAGTGCTTAGAAAAATGCCTCGCCATTATTAGCTGAATGCTATAAAAAGTGATAACACTTAAAGGGCATCTATTTCTTGTAGGCAACATGCTAGCCAGTTATATATATGTGTGTGTGTATATATATATATATATATACATATTTTATATATTGTGTATATATATATATATACATATTTTATATATTATATATATATATATAAAATTTTGTGTAAATATCTAATCTTTATAACAAATGTAAAATATCTTCCCAAGTGTCACCCAATTAGCAGGTGATAATTCAGATTAAGTCCATTCTTCAACTGTAGCCTTATCTCCCTGAGTTAATTTACTTAAGTGCCATTACGCTAGCTAGGAGATTCATTAATGACTATACTAAGATATTATTTTGAAATACTAGTCTTTTAGTAATAATCAGTGTGTGGATAATAGCATGTATTTTATTAAAATGGTGATTCACTGAATAAAGCCACTGAGGAGGAAGCCATCAGGGGCGGCTGTTACACTTACAATGTGCTTAAGCATCCCTTCCATCACTTCCCTTCGATATTAAACCCTCTTTATAACGTGAGCACTTTAGTACTCTTCCTTTCCCCGTGCCTCTATTTTATGTATCACTGCTTAAAGAACAGTCCTCATAACTAGACTAAGAGAAGAGCATGCAACAGGAATGGCATTTAAGTCAGTAATTTGCTAGATCAAAATTAGATTACATTATTAAAAAAGGGTCTTTCCTCTGAACACTTGGACTCATGCTGCATTACTGCTATCTCAGACATCTCGTTTTGGAAAGAGTAGTGATAATACAAATCGGAAAAATACCTTATCTGTTAACTCTGTAATGTGAGTTGTTATTCCACTCTGTGTAAGTACAGATTCAACATCAATGAAATGAATTCCAATTGCCCATAACAATTAGGCATAACTAGCAGTATACTGAGGGCTGATGTTACAGGTGGGCGTAGGGAGAAGACATTTGGGAAACTGGAATTCAATAAAAAGCTATACAGTTTTAGTTTGTGGGCTGAGTTCAAGAGAGCACTGCTGTTATTCAAGCAGATCATCAAGAGACCATAAGACTCTTGGGCCAAATAAGACTTTGGCCTTCTCCTGAAATTTCATTAAACCTAGAGTAAAAAAAATTTTTGGAAAGCATAAACAGATTGGGATAAACATTATGGATTGAATTGTGCCCTTCAAAAAAAGATGTTAAAGTCCTAATCCCTTAGCAACTTAAAAATGTCACCTTATTTAAAAATAGGGTCATTGCAAATGTAGTTAACATGAGGTCGTACTGGGGTAAGGAGGGGCCCTTATTCCAATACAACTGCTATTCTCGTAGGAAGACAGAGACAGGGAGGGAAGAGGACCACGTGAAGACAAGGAGACCAAGACTGGAGTGATACACTGCAAACTGTCCACCAAAAAAAAAAAAAAAAAAAAAAAGCACAACATGAGAGTTGTGAGTTAAGTTTTATTTGGGGGCAAATTAAGGACTATAGCCCAGGAGACAGCATCCCAGATAGCTCTGAGGAACAGCTCCTAAGAGGTGGGGGGAAGGTCGGTGTCTGTGTGATTTTGGTGGAAGGGGATATATGCAGTCAAGCACACAATTTTGCAGAAGGTTGCTTGCTGCTATTCACAAGGAGCAGATGACTCCATTAATGATTTTAGTGCTTTTCTGGATATGAGGAGACATAGGAATTTGGGCTCATAAAATCTTCTCCTGAAAATACCTAACTACCTGAAGGCCTGTTCTACCAGTTTTCCCCAGAGCCCAGAGCCCCTCATTCCTGATCTCCCTGAACACCTTTCAGGGTGTGCTGAAGGTCAGTGGCTTCAGCAGCTCATGATTCAGTCCTCGTGGAGGCAGATGCCAAGTGCCAATTTTTAGTTGGCAAAACCAAGGAATGCCTAGGACTACCAGAAGCTGAAAAAGGCAAGGAAAGACCCTCTCCAGAGGGACAATGCCCCTGACAATACCTTGATTTTGGAAATGTGAGAGAATAAATTTCTGGTGTTTTAAGCCACCCAGTTTGCGGTACTTTGTTATGACAGCCCTCAGCAACTAACACAAGGAGGCAATGGGAGAGGAGAAAAAGAACTGAAAAAGGGAGACTGGAAGGTCTGTAGAAAGCATTAATTAACTCAGGAGAACCAAGAAAGCTGACTCCCAAGCTTACTAGGGAAAAGGTCAAGAAATAACCTGATTTACCTTGCCAGATCACCCAAAACTCAGGAAATGATAATCCAAGGAAATGATAATCCATCTAAGGTCTTGGACCCAATTCCAACCTGTGAGTGGAGGCTTCCCCACACTACCAAGCAATTCTTGGATCCCTGCAGCCTGTCCACAAATTCAGCTCAATTCTGACACCACCCACCCAGAGACAGAATCAGATTCCACAGGTAAAGTCTTCAGTCCCATAAGAACACCCTCCACCTCAGACACTGACCGCAAGCCCAGGTTAACTGTGCTTCTGATTGACAAGCTACCAGTTGGAGAGTCCAACAACCCGCTCCAACTCAGGATGCCAATCACAAATCCAGGTTCTTACCAGTACTTCTAACTGACCTGCTAGAGGTCAGAGGTTCCCATGACTCCCTCCTTGGGTTCAATTAATTTGCCAGAATGGCTCATAGAACTCAGGAAACCTGTTTGCTCACTAGATTATCAATTTATTACAAAGGATATGAATCAATGGTCAGATGAAGAGATACTTTTGGTGAGGTCTCGAACAAAGGATCTCTGTCCTCATGGAACTTGGGGCCTGGCAAGGTGGCTTGCAGAAGCATTCCATCCCCAAGCCAGAAGCTCTCCAAGTCCCCTTCTTTTGGGTTTTTATGGAGACTTCTTTATGCAGGCATGATTGATTAACTCACTGACGATTGGTGATTGATTCAACCTCTAGTCCCCCTCCTCACCCTGGAACTCAGGGGGTGTGACTGAAAGTTTCAAATTGCTATTCATGTTTGGTTCCCTTGGCAACCTGCCCCCATCCTTAGGTACTTTGTAAAAGTCACCTTCATTATCATAAAGCTAAACATAACATAAAATTATGGTGGAAAGAGCTTCTTATGAATAACAAGACGCCCATTTCACCTTTATGGCTCTAAAGCATTTCCAGGAATTGCAGACAAGGGACCAAATATTGTAACAAAAGATGCACTCATTGTTTTTATTGCTAAGGAAATTCCATGGATTTTAGGAACTGTGAGCCGGGAACTGTGGAGGCAGACCAAATATAGATGAGAAATCAGTTCTGGTCATCTGAGTGGCCAAATATATATCTTTCTTATAAATTATAATATCAAAGTATGGAAGTAGGGATGAGAGAAAATGGGAGTTGAAGGATGTGTGGCTAGAGATAGAATCACGCTTGAGGCAACAGCTTAGAAACAAGGATCATCAGACCAGCCCAGGGGCTTCCGAATAGAAAGAGATTAAGACCTTGGAGAATCTCCCTGAGTTCCTGGAATGCAGAAGATACTTTTCATATTAAGAGCTCAAGAAATCTAAGCAGGAGTGGGAGGGAGTTTTGAAGACTGCTAAACTAGGATGCACAGATCTCTTGATAGTCTGTATTTTTAATGGTGTGACAATATAATTTAAAGATTGGGCAAGGTGGGAAGAAAGACCAGCTTGTCAACAATGATATTACAAAAATAGTAGCATCTTGGCAACAGTGTGATTTGATAGGACTTAAAGAAGGTAAAGTCAAATTGGAAGAAGTTGGGTTCCATGTAAATGTTTCCTGGTTTAGGATAAGTTTGTAGGGAGAAGAACACCCAATTAACCCAACTATTGGAGAATAGAGCAGTTAAAAACAATGACAATTGACTATAACCAAGAAATTGCCAGTTTGTTCTCTTTAAGACTATAGAAAAAAGAATCACTTTATTCTTTCTAAATTCAGAGCCTTTGAAACCTAATTTTAAGTATGAAAACTTATGAGCAGTTCATTAAAGATATAACTTTTTTCCTTTTTCATAAATCTCTAAATGACTTGGTGCTTTGTTTTTAAATATACATGACATGTCTGTAAAAATCCACTTTGTACTTAAATTCTTTTTCATGATATATTAACTTAGGAATTACTTTTTGTTTGAAAATAATTGGTTGTCCTGCTGTTTTTCTGCCTCAAGGATGAAAATCAATGACCCAAAAAGTGAATGAATGCAAATTCTTTGGTGGTGTCAGAGAGGGGAATATTTCCTCTTTCACCCATCTTGAGTTCTTGTAGCTGAACTAATAATAAAATTGATACAAGACAGATTGACAGGAGAAAAAGAAACACATTTTGATTCATGCACATGGAAGTGTCATAGAAACGGGACCCAAGAAGTGGCCAGAGCAGGCAGCTTTTAAACTTTTTTAGACAAATAAACAATAAATTTTAGAGGAATTGACAGGACAAAGAAACATAGGTTTTGTGTGTTCTAAACAGAATGTGGACTTGGGGTAGTAAATTAAAGAAGTAACAAGGTTTGTTAACACAGGCTTCTCAGCCTGAACTCCCTATCTCTGGCAATACGGTGTCCTTCTAACTCCAGATGCAGGGAATGAAATTTTCACTGTGAGAAATTTATTTCCTGCTTTCAGGGATAAATCTTAATATACATCTTAAATGACCTGAATAGATAATGCTTGTATAATCTGATATTACATTTACTAAAACCAATGAAGTTCATTTTACATGGTAAATGAGGTATTAAATAAAAGATTGTGAACAAGAGGGTAAAAAAAGAGCATTGCTCATCACCCTGTTCTATAAGGGTTAAGTCATAACCCACTGAGATTGCCCACTGACAGTGCACCCTGAGTGGAATTTGGGGTGAAAGACTGGGCCAGGAGCTCTGTGCTTTGGATAAACAGGCCCTTAGGTAGTTAGATGCTTATCTCAGAAAGAATTTCAATAACGCAGATTCTTGCTTCTTCCCAGATGCAGAAAAGCACTAAAATCATTAACCTGAGATATCTGTTCTTTGTGATTCGCAGTCATCTTGTACCAAGAGGTATGCTCAACTGCATGTGTTTCTTCTTTAAAAAAGTCACACATAAACTGGCTTCTCTCCTATCTCTCTCTTTGGAGCAGTTCCCTCAGAGCCACTAAGTGGCCATCTCCCAGGGTGTTGTCCTCAGTAAGTCCCTGAATAAAACTTAAACTCACAACTCTTAATGTTGTCTGTTTTCCTTTAAGTTTAATATACGTTAAATTTTGATGAATCGGCACATGCAGAAAAAAAAAATCAATGTGTTGCTGGTTTATTTTTCCTTTAGTTCTAATGCTAACTCTTTTTTGTTCAGGCTGTCCCATTTTCAAATTGTGTGGTTTCAAAAAAGTGAATTTAGGTCAAGGGCTATTTTGAAAATCAAATAGGGCCACTAATTCCCTCAGAGAATTATAACTAGTTGTGAAGTGAACCAGTTTTCCTAAGTGCTGATTGGATGGTATGTATTACTTTAATTCAGGTGTTGTAATGTTAAAGCTTCTTTCAGCTGTGGATTATGTATATTTCAAAAAGACAGCATTACTTGACCTTCAATTCTGATGTTGCTCTTTTTTATGACTTTCTTTTTAACTATAGGGTAATTTGTGTTCTCAAGAGGCTAGGCTACCTAAATCAGAAATTCAGGCTATAATTTCTCCACAAACTGTTCAGTTAAATAAAAAATTTAAACTGAAAAAAATTTAGTTCCAAAAAATTGATGAATACCTAAATTATTGAAAAAAAATGATTATTAGAACCTATACAAAGATGATGCAAATATATAATAATTTGTAAGCTACAAGAACATGATGCATACTAAAAAGGAAAAAAGATCACCTTTTCTATCACCAGACTTAAAAGTTAGAATTGTTTACAAAAAAATTGCCTATGAAGAGAAATGTGTCAAAAAAATTTGTTGTTTTTATCCCCACTTGCTTCATCAAATATGAACAAAGATGTGGAAGTTTTGCAAATAATAGTACCACTTTAATCCACCATCACGAAGTAGGTTATTTTTTGTTTTGAAGTGCATTTTTTCTGATCAATTTTCACATTCTTACTGAGTGTGATCAACTGATTCTTACAATCAATGTTTCCTGCTGAAATGTCTGGAATTAAGTGGTAATAATAGCTAGCACTTATGTAGTGCTTACTGTGTGCCAGGCACTTTGAAGCTGTTTATACATATTAATAAAGTTAATTCTCAGAACATCCCAACAGGATGTAAACTATTATCTCCATTTAACACGGAGATTAGGTAACTTGCCCAAGGTTACACAGCTGTTAAATGACAGTCAGAATTCAGATCCAGGTAGTCTGGTCCTGGAGATTGTGCCTTAGAACATAATACTATAGTCCAAGATTTTAAAGTAATAACCCTGTAGAGTTACTCACTCACGCATTCACCATTGAAAATACTGATCATGCTAAATTGAGATAAATATGGAAGAGGGAGGCAGAAGCTACGCTGATGCACCATACAACTAAGGGAATTGATCAAATTCATGGTCTTGTATTCGTAGAACTCATCCAATGGCCTGATATAGCATTTCTGGAAATTGATCATTGCAAACAAAGAAAGAAAGAAGTAAGAAAGAGTCCCCTAAGAGTCACCATTCAAATCATTAAATGGTTCTCAACAGAAGAATCCTTTGTCCTGTTTTGATCTTGGTCACAGAGGCAGTTTGGAGTAGATCTTTTATGTTCTATCTGACAGTCCCCACAATTCAACTGCTTTCAGATCCCTCAAGTCAATCAAAAAATGAACATTATGGACAGGGGTTAATAAGTATGTATCATCTAATGGTCAGTCATAACCAAGTGTCTGATGAACTGAATCAACAGGCACTGTCCCTCTGGACACACACACCATGAGGCAGGGGTAAGAAGTAGGTTTCAGTTAGGATGCCGGCTCCAGGGCTTGCTAGCCAGGGTAGCGGTGCAGGAGAGTTCTGAGGCTACATTTAAACACCAAAGGGAAACAGGCTGCAATGAGTTATCAGCAGTTACGAGGGTGTATGTCATCTTGGGTAAGAGGGTAAAATGTCTTAATTCCAGGAATGATGAAAAGTCCTCCAATTCAATATGTAGCATTAATCAAATTCTCCCTTTACCTCGGTTTACCTTTCAGAGGCAGTAATCATTTACTTATACTACTCTGCCTCTGTAGTTTGTCAGAGGCACAGTATGTTTCTAATTTAAAGACTTTTAAATGAAGGTATTATGGAAGTATAAAACATTTTAATTCTCTCTTTTAAGGTAGCATCAGTTAGAAGAATAAACAAAGAAGGAAACATACCTCAAAACATTATTGCTTTTTACTTACTGCTCTGAAGAAGTTTTACTTCTGGAGCAAATTATTTATTTCTCCCAAGAAGCAAAGTGTCGCTTATAATATGAGTGTTTCTGGCACATATACTTGACAAATAATTACCTGTTTGCAATAAAAGCACTGAATTAGAATCTCACCATTTATACACACTAGTCAGGATGATTACAACTCCTCCGGCACCCAGCTACTTCTGCTGCAACTATCTGAATTTTGTAAGACAGTAACTAACTATCCCAGGAGCAGGTTTCATGATCACAGACTGCTTCTAAACTACAATGAGTTATCACCTCACACCATCATTAAAAAGTCCACAATGATAAATGCTGGAGAGGGTGTGGAGAAAAAGGAACCATCCTATACTAATTGGAATATAGTTGGTGTAGACATTGTGGAAAACAGTATGGAGATTCCTTTAAAAAGTGGAAATAGACTTACCATAGGAACCAGCAATCCCCCGGGCATCTATCTGGAGGAAACTCTAATTTGAAGACACCTGCATCCCACTGTTCATAGCAGTACTATTTACAATAGCCAAGACATAGAAACAACCTACATGGCCATCAACAAATGATTGGATAAAAAAGATGTTATATATATATATGGAACGCTACTCAGCCATAAAACAGAATGAAATCATGCCATTTGCAGCAACATGGATAGACCTGGAGATCGTCATTCTAAGTGAAGTAAGCCAGAAAGAGAAAGAAAAATACCACATGATATGACTTGTATGTGGAATCTTAATAAATGACACAAAAGTACTTACTTACAAAACAAAACCAGACTCACAGACAAACTTATGGTTACCAGGGGGGAAAGAGAGGTGTGGAGGGGTCAATTAGGAATTTCAGATTTGCAAATGCTAACTACTAAATACAAAATAGACAACTATGTCCTACTGTACAGCACAGGGAATTATATTCAATACTTTGTAATAACTTATAATGAAAAATATGAAAAGGAATACATATATATATATATATATATATATATGTGTGTGTGTGTGTGTGTGTGTGTGTGTGGTTGTATAACTGAACCACTATGCTGTACACTAGAAACTAACACAACATTGTAAATCCACTATACTTCAATTTAAGAAAGTTAGTATGGTATACCATACACAAAAATAAACTCAAAATGGATCAAAGACTTAAACATAAGACAAGATACAATAAACCTCATAGAAGAAAACACAGATATAACATTATCTGACATACATCTCAAAATGTTCTCCTAGGGCAGTCTACACAAGCAACAGAAATAAAAGCAAGAATAAACAAATGAGACCCAGTTAAATTTATAAGCTTCTGCACAGCAAAGGAAACCATAAACAAAACAAAACGACAACCTGTGGAGAAAATTTTTGCAAAAGATGAAACTGACAAAGGCTTGATGTCCAGAATATATAAGCAGCTCATGTGACTTAATAAGAAAAAAACAAACAACCCAATCCAAAAATGGGCAGAAGACCTAAACAAGCAATTCTCCAAGGAAGACATACAAATGATCAACAGGCATGTGAAAAATGCTCAATATTACTAATTATCAGAGAAATGCAAATCAAAACTATGATGAAGTATCACCTCACACCAGCCAGAATGGCCATCATTCAAAAGTCCACAAATGACAAATGCTGGAGAGGCTGTGGAGAAAAGGGAACCCTCCTACACTGCTGGTGGGAATGCAGTTTGGTGCAACCACTGTGGAAAACAGTATGGAGATTCCTCAAAAGACTAGGAATAGACTTTCCCTATGACCCAGGAATCCCGCTCCTGGGCATATATCCAGAAGGAACCCTACTTCAGGATGACACCAGCACCCCAATGTTCATAGCAGCACTATTTACAATAGCCAAGACATGGAAACAGCCTAAATATCCATCAACAGATGATTGGATAAAGAAGAGGTGGTATATTTCTACGATGGAATACTATTCAGTCACAAAAACCGACAACATAATGCCATTTGCAGCAACATGGATGTTCCTGGAGAATGCCATTCTAAGTGAAGTAAGCCAGAAAGAGAAAGAAAAATACCATATGAGATCACTTATACGTGGACTCTAAAAAAAAAAAAAAGAATATAAATACAAAACAGAAACAGACTCATAGACATAGAATACAAACTTGTGGTTGCCAAGGGGGAGGGGGGAGGGAAGGGACAGACTGGGAGTTCAAAATTTGTAGATACTGACAGGCATATGTAGAATAGATAAACAAGATTATATCGTATAGCACAGGGAAATATATACAAGATCTTGTGGTAGCTCACAGCAAAAAAAAATGTGACAATGAATATATGTATGTTCATGTATAACTGAAAAATTGTGCTCTACACTGGAAATTGACACAACATTGTAAACTGACTATAACTCAATAAAAAAATGTTAAAAAAAAAAGTTGGTATGAGAATACCATCAGTAATGAGTTAACTGTTAAAAACTATTCAGCATCTGGGCCTTGGGGTTGTCAAGAACCATGGTGTGATCTTGACTGTTGGCTGAAATTCGGGAGCAGATGAAGGAGGATGAGGAAGAGCAGAATCCTGTGTTGACATCGGATGAGGCAGGTGCTAACATGACTCACGGGCTGCAGTCACATACGGTACCTTTAACTCAGCAAACAGTTCTGTTCCAGAGCAATAACTAAGAAAGGGGGGGAAAAACAACAGCCAGCAAATTTTGAAGTCTAATCTTTAAAGGTACAACTATAGTCACTTTAGGCTAGAAATTCAGAAGTCTCCTTATCTCAATATTGATATGTGGTTTTGTGAGCAGTCAGGTTATTGTACATTTATTGATAGGCAAGAGGAAACTGCCTGTTTGGAATGTAAGGGACGGTCTTGAATTTTGCTGGTTCTCACAGGCAAGTACAACAGCTTGGCTCAGGTTATGTTAGTTCCTCAGCCGGCATCATTCGCACCAACGGTTCCTGGTTCCTCTGTTTCGGTACAGTTTTATAACTGCTCTCAGAACGCCCCAGGGCTGGGGAACGAACGAGGCATCAGACGGGCTAATTCCCAGGCACTTTCCACCAGAGGGGACTCTGATATTAGCATCCTCACGCAGCTCCTTAATTTTACATATCCTCTTGTATTTCTGTGCCTCTATATGGAATTTCCTTACCTGAAACACCCATCCTCATTTCTTTTCAATAAAAGTCTCATTAATCATTCAAACTAAAGACTAATATTTCAAGGACAACTGAAAGAGAGACTTTTCTTCTAAGTCTGACAACTAGCCTCAGTGTTCCAAGTTTCTCCAGGGTGAGGGCGCTCATACTGCCATGAAAACTATATAGAGAGTAATTGTATTTGCTTACATGTGGGTCTGGTGATTGGAAACTGATTTGCTCCAAAGGTAAAGGCAAAAATGAAAGAAACAGCAGAATATTCAAGAGCATATTTATTAGATATGGTATGAGTCTACCATTTACACGAACATTTTAATTATCTTCTACATACAAATTGTGGTCGGCTATGCTTACTGCTTTTCATTAGCAGATAAACTGAGACGAGAGCGGAATTTTAAAACAGTCTGTTTTCGTATTTAATTGCTCCATCAGATTGGAGTTTTCCTTTCTTACTGGAGAAGGGGAGAGAAGGACATTCCAATGTGTTCTGCACTCTGTAAGGCTTTGCTCTTTTTCTATTAAACCTTTTTGAAAATATAGGCCAAAATTTCAGCTTTACACTATAAGGCATGACACACTTTTGTTGAGTATGCCCTTGCCTTCATGTCCTTCAGAGCATTGTTTAGAAAATTACTTTTACTGGCGTATTTCCTCTCTCACAGCACCCTTGGGAATATTGTTGCATGGAAACGAGAGGGTAATGACCCAACCTCTTCTTAGAACTCTCAGGAAACGATTTTCAAAGACATTTAATTACAGAGAATTGCATCTTGTACACACACAAATATTTCCTAAGTAAGTGTTGTCATTGGCATTATGTTTATACCATTCCTAGACTTTCGGGATGACTACAAAGCAGACAGCAAGGTACTGGCCTCAGAGGAGAGTCACTGAGCCTTCATCTTCCTGTTGGGCCAGTCTAGACATCTAAAGTTCTTCATTTTTAACAACTGGTGATATACTCTCAAGTCATAAGGAATTGTAGAGAAGTAGCTATGTTTTCTTCCCGGGGAAAGTATTCTTCCTCTCATCTCTGAAATTTTTTTCTGAGTGTTTTTTTTTTTTTTTAATTTAGATTTCCAACAATATCATATTGAAAAAAGTAGTGGTTGGGATTTTATAAATCACTTTATTATTTGAACAGAACATTCTCACATTTAATTCTTCGAAGATATCGTTATTAGGTACCAATTAATTGGTACTCACACTGATTCTTCCAGTGGCCGTGTTTTGACCAATTCCATCCCTCCCTTTAGAGAACTGCTTTCTTTTTTTTCCATCCCTAGACAAGTATTCCAAATGATCCAAGTTTTTTCATGATCCTGACTCTCTCGTTTAGCAATTGTTAATGGTCGATCATGTGACCCAGGCCAGAGTCCTTCCCTGGAGTTTTATTTTTCATACCAAGTGTGTGCAGGTCAATAAGAGGTTATCAAGTAAGTCTGCAGTGGTTGATGGCCATGGCCGTGTCCCAACCACGTGGCATAGGGTGCTGTCAGAAAATGAAATTGGCGTGAAGAGAGAGAGGCTTCTCAATAAGAAAGACATGAATGGTCACTACTGAGATAGGAAGGCACTTGGGCCCCTCATCATCTGTTGCTAATTATTGGGTAATTAGGAGAAACAGTGATGTGAAAAGCAAACAGCTACCCCCAAATTGCTCAATATCAAGCTTTCTCAGTCAGCCCTAGGAGAAACTTTGTATGCAATCTCTCTCCATCCATATCCCAACACATAAGAGCATCAGCTTTTCTCTTAGCCATTCAAAGACCACATCTGCCAGAAGGTATCCGGGCCAAGGTGAACAGCAGAGACCACATCTGACAGCAGGTGTCCTGGCTGAGGGGACCTGCATCTCGGGCTGCTAAGGAAGGACAGACTGTGTGGTGGTGGCGCCTGTGACCAGACAGTTCACCCCACAAGAGGCTACGGGGCATGGCAGACATTTTGAAGACTGCTTAGTTCATTACAAAGCCTTTTTCATTTATTTCTTTCTTTTCCCTTTAAATTATGAAACTTTCAAGTCTAAGAATTTACCTCTTTGTGAGTTTGTCTTTACCTTTTATGTTTTCATGTAAAGTGTTCTCATTTCCAAAATACTGTGTAATTATCACTTGAATTTTGTCTTTGACCCACTAGTTTTTAGGAGGGTTTTTGAATCTTCAGTTGATATGCTTTAAATTTAAATGTCTGCTGCTAATTTCTAGGTATTTTTGTATTGTAGTTAGAACATAGTCTGAAAAAACTGTACTTTTTAGAATTTCTTAGGATTCTTTTATGATTTAAAATAGGGCATTTTTTGATTAATAATTTATACTTTTTTTCCATAATATCCCATGTACTGAGAAGGCTATTAAATTGAAATCATTTGCCTATATTGTGTTTTTACTTATTTCTCTTATAATTCTTCTGGTTTTCCCCACATACCTTGATGCAATGCTCTTCGTCACATTCAAGTTTACATTAATTTTTACTATTATTGTACACCACAGGCTTTCACTGACATAAAATTATTCTTTTTGTTGTATTTAATGTGTTTCACATCAAATTCTACTTTGTTATTATTACTGCTAACGTTTTTTAAACATATCTTTTTTTAGTCTTTTTATTTTTAAACTTTTGCCTTTTGTTTTAGGTGTTTCCTTCAAATAGCATGTAGCTGAACTATTTAAAGCTTAGTCCTGATTGTGTATTTTTCATAATAAACTTTTAAAATTTATTTTCCTAACTGAGGAAATACTAATGAATATTTACCCAACTTTGACTGGGGAAGTAATCACTAAAAAGAAAAATGATGAAATGAATTACAAAGGAAAGGAGTAATATGTTAGGTTGCCTAAACGATAAAAATGTGTGTTGCAAAAATGTCACAAGCTCCTTGAAAATAGAGACATCACTGACACGTATGACCAAAATAAAACTAAACGGAAATGTAAAACATGACGGTAAAGAAAAATTTATATAATTAATCATGTGGAGAAAAGTAAAAAGAATTCAGAATACACAGTGGATAACTTCCTGGAAACAAATCTGAAAGTTGAGCTGGAAAGGAGAGAGATATAATGTTCCAGGGCAGTAGTGTAAAGATGTCAGGACTCCTTCAAAGTAATGTATATACTTTTAAAAACTGAACTACAGTTGATTTACAGTATTATATAGGTTTCAAGTGTACAGCATAGGGATGCACAATTTTTATAGATTATACTCCACTTATAGTTATTATAAAATACTGTCTATATTCCCTGTACTATACAATATACCCTTGTAGCTTACTTATTTTATACATAGGAGTTTGTACCTCAAGTAATCTATACTTTTATTATATTTCCTATTGTGTACAATTGCAAATTGTTTTCAAATTTTCAATGGAAAGATAAATCAACAATCATGAACCTTTAATTTGTTTTCCCTTTCTCATCAATGTATCTGCAGTGCAAAGAAACTCTGAGCAGAAAGCAAGTGCACAATAATTACTAGTAACACAAATTCTTGGATAAATATGACTTGCCTGGTATTAAAACATAGTAAAAAGACAAAGTAATTTTTTTTTACTGATTTATAATCATTTTACAATGCTGTGTCAAATTCCAGTGTAGAGCACAATTTTTCAGTCATACATGAACGTATATATATTCATTGTCACATTTTTTTCTCTGTGAGCTACCATAAGATCTTGTATATATTTCCCTGTGCTATACAGTATAATCTTGTTTATCTATTCTACAATTTTGAAATCCCATCTATCCCTTCCCACCCTCCACTCCTCTGGCAACCACAAGTTTGTATTCTATGTCTATGAGTCTATTTCTGTTTTGTATTTATGCTTTGTTTTTGTTTTTGGGGTTTTTTTAGATTTCACATATGAGTGATCTCATATGGTATTTTTCTTTCTCTTTCTGGCTTACTTCACTTAGAATGACATTCTCCAGGTGCATCCATGTTGCTGCAAATGGCATTATGTTGTCGGCTTTTATGGCTGAGTAGTATTCATTGTATAAATACCACCTCTTCTTTATCCAGTCATCCGCTGATGGACATTTAGGCTGTTTCCAAGTCTTGGCTATTGTAAATAGTGCTGCTATGAATATTGGGGTGCAGGTGTCTTTTTGAAGTAGGGTTCCTTGTGGATATATGCCCAGGAGTGGGATTCTTGGGTCATAGGGTAAGTCTATTCCTAGTCTTTTGAGGAATCTCCATACTGTTTCCCACAGTGGCTGCACCAAACTGCATTCCCACCAGCAGTGTAGGAGGGTTCCCTTTCTCCACAGCCTCTCCATCATTTGTCATTTGTGGATTTTTGAAGGATGGCCATTCTGACTGGTGTGAGGTGATACCTCATTGTAGTTTTGATTTGCAGTTCTCTGATAATTAGTGATATGGAGCATTTTTTCACGTGCCTATTGATCATTTGTATGTCTTCCTTGGAGAATTCCTTGTTTAGGTCTTTTGCCCATTTTTGGATTGGGTTGTTTAGTTGTTTCTTTTTAAGTCATATGAGCTGCTTATATATTCTGGAGATCAAGCCAAAAAGGCAAAGTAATTAAAACAATATGGTGTTGGTCTTAATGCTATATCTAAATTCTAGGTATGGACATACAATAGAATATGGAATAGGTTTGTTAAGTAGAATAGAATAGGATGGAACAGAATAGAGAATAGAATAGGATATGTTTTTTTTAAAACCTCTCTATATATTATGGGAAGGAGTTTATGAATTATTGGTAAGCAACAAAGCAGTTAAAGAACATTATGATATAATAGTGACTAATATGAACATATTGCTTAGCACATATTAGGCATTTTTCTAGGTGCTTTTCTAATCTGATACTAAAAACAACTGTATGAAGTATTTTCTCAGCTACAGATAGGAAAAGAGAAACTCAGACAGGCTAATTTACTTAAAAGGTTACAGATGGGATGTGAACCCAGGTAATTAATCTCTAGAATCCATACTTTTAACCACTTGGCTATATTTTCTTGCATGCGTGCGTGTGTGTGTGTGTGTTTATATGTGTGCATGAACATAAATATACCCATTATATAAATCAATATATAAATAATGCAATCTTATAAAATATTAGTAGTGGTTGTCTCTTGCAAGGGAGATTTTAGGGGAATGTTAGTTCTGTAGTGTTAAATCTTGTGCAAAGAACATGTATTGTCAGAACTAAAAGCAAAACGTATATTCTTTTTGGAAAAAAAAGAGAAGCCTCTCTTTTTAACAAATGTGGCTGAACAGCTAGGTATCCTTATGGAAGAAAATCAACCTTGAATCTTAACCCACACTGCCCACAAAAGTATAGAATAAGAAATACAGCCCAAATTTCAAGCATCCAGAAAGCATTAAAAGGAGAGTCAGCCGAGATGCCAGGCAGGGAGGAGCCAGGGTTTGTGCTAAGGGCTGCTCCCAGGAGCCAGGTGCAAGGTATATACCAATCAAGAAGGCAAGGGGTTCAGAAATAAAGAGTCTAACTACCTCTGTGGGGTCCCACACAGACACACACCTCAGTAGATGTATTTCTTAAATATACCAACTCCTATGCAACATTAAGTCAGCTTGAAAACCTTCATTTCATCACTTTTATTTGCTCAGTCTTAAGTCCCCCAAATCAATCCTGTCAGTTCTATTACCCGGCTAGTGATGAGACACTAATTACTGCACTTACTCAAATTATATTCTTTTAAACATTGATTTAACAAATCAAAGGATGTTTTTTGCAAGTTAATTTAAGTTGGGAACTCAAAATTTGATTATACTTCAAAGTGAGCTTTTTTCTCTCCTTTTACCTTAAGTTTCTTTGCTTTCTTCATTTTTCCCAAACCTTGTCAGTGTGAGATGTCTATTTGTGGATTTGAAAAGAATCTTCACTGGAGCAGAAGAGACTTTTTCTCCAAGAGGAACTGCACTGCTGGGAAGTGGACAGTCTCAGCCCTATAATTTTACACTCTATGAAGAGGACATAGAGAGTCAGAAAAACATCTGGAAATCTATAAATAACCATTTACATTTCCTACTCTGTTCCCTCCAGACACTCTCCCCTTATTAATAAAAATGTATTGTCATTTATGTAAAATCATGAATTGAAGTTAATAGATTTAGCTGCTGTTTATTAAATGAGGGGAAACCACTTCTATTATTTTCTTGTGGGGGAAAACAGAAATTGGAACTTGAAGCACCTTGAGAATTGTTATAATTTTGACTCCCAATCACATGCCACCAAGGATAAGTGCTCCAATTCTGAAAAACAGTTAAAGTCATAGACAAGGGCTAAAGGAAGAAGCAAATGAATGAAAGTTTCAGAATAGCAACTCAAAAGAGCCAAGAGAGGGAAATGGAGTAACCTGGCATCAGTGAAAGTCAGACAATTATTCGTTTGGTTCAATTTCTAGAAACCAATCGGTGTCCCCATCATCAAACATTTCCTCAGCTCCTCTGTCATGAAGACCATGTATGACTTTGGAGGAAATGAATTAGAACACATATAAATCTGAAAAACTTTATATGTATAATAACCCCTGAAAACATGAATATATTCTATAGAATGCTGTGGGCATGGTCTACACATAATGCAATTTCAGGGGTTAAGAAATCTCCATCATCAACCAAGAAAGTTCCCCCGCCATGTTTACTACATCTCAGAATTGATTTACGAGAACAAAATGCTTAAATGAGAATTTCTGGGGAGAGGTACCTCAAGAACTTAAGGAATATGTGCCTGATACCAATACTCTCTATTACTGGAGAGTCAACGTTGGGAGGAAAGACTGAAGGGCCCTTGGGGATCTAAGTTCAGAGGAGTAAACTTTATTTCCTTTGTAATTTTGTACAGACCTGGACATGCATATTTTTCATTTATCTCAGTTACCTGAGAGAAAAGGATAAAAACAGATTTTCTTTACCTTTTTCTTCCAGTCCTCTTTTGCAAATCTAGCAAAAGCCATAAGTTCTACTACCAGAAAAAAAAAAAAAAAAAAAAGGAACATGTACACATTCATCCAAATATTGGGGGATAATTTCAGGGATTCAAAGACTCTCTGAAATCCATCCAAGATTGCAGGTTGAGAACCACTGATCAAAGAGTTTATTGGCATCACAAGAATAATGGGGTGTTTGTTAGAAGTCCTGAATGTGACAAGTGCTTTCATGTCAGTTGGAAGAGAAGAGAAAATAAAATTACTGAGTAGCAGATGAAGAGATTCGGTTCATCTGGAGTAAAATGTGCAAATGGATAAAACAAAAGACAGAATCAAAAGACTGTAACCAGTGCTCTGAAGAAGTACAATTTGTAGGAGACAATTCACAGAGCACATTTATTTCCTTTTCTTACTGGTCTCTTAGTGCTCAGTGAGCTAGATTTCCCCCTGCCTATGCATGAAAAAGGGCAATTACAGGACTTCGTAGAACACATGCCAAAGATTAAGATCCCTTTAAGTCACAAAAATTGTCTGAAGTTTTGGTACTTAAAATATCCAGTCTCACATATAGACGTTAATACTTCCAACTTCTGCAGGGGTGCGGGGGGAGGGGTGGGCCACCTCCTGCTTTCATTCTCTTCCCCAGCTCACTAACCCTGACACCTGTCTCATTGCCCTGAGGTTGCAAAATGGGGAGCGAGAGGATGGAGGGAGATGGGAAAGATCTTCACGGTAGGGCTGACTCGGACCTAGGTTCAAACCCACTTTTTGACTTAGAGGTGGGACCTTTCCTTATTGGTGCAGATCTTTTACTTCCAATTCCCTAGACGCAGATAAGGAGCACTCCTCTGGCAACTCATTTTCTCTCCTTCCACAACCCGTAGGAAACTTGAGCTTCCCTCTGCAGAGAGGCCTCTTCCCCAGCATGACTCCCCTGTGACCCTTTCTTTCTGCTGTCCCTGTCCTGACCTTGCGGAAGGGTTGTACTTCCTTTGCTGACATATTCTTTGAGCTCAAGGCAGCAGTCCTTTTTCCTCACTTCTGCTGCTGGAGGAACTGGGCAGCCTGTCTTCTGCCTTTTGTAATTCTCAGGCAGGATTCAAACTCAAGAAGTCAGTGAAATCCCTCAACTGCAGGGACCACAGTGGAAGTTCTCTGATTGGTCCCATGGAAACTGAGGTGAAGGAGGTAGTTCACCCCATTCCTCCTCCTCGGTGGCGGTAGGTGGCTTACTGCATATAGTAACACTTTCCTCAAGATCCTTCTCGCAAATTCTCTCTGGATCTTTTGCATGCTCAGTGCGGGAAAAGTATTTAATATGATCTTGAGCATCTAGATGTTTGCAAGTTCTACTGTTTGATTTATCTCACAATTCACATTAGAATCAGATATTTATCACCTTAAAGAAAAAATTAGATCAAATTATCTGTTCATAGAAAATAAAGAACATATATGTATAGTTTTACAGAAAGGAAAACAAAATTAAAACATATATGCATAATTTTAGACAAAATAGTTGTGAATCAATATGTAAGGTTTTAATTCAACAAGTTTAACAAACACGAATGCCATTTTTCCAAGCACTTCACAGACTAACTCATTTAATTCTCATAACGAACAACTACGTGATGCCAAGCATTGCTATTATCATCCCCATTTTCAGATGAGGACATTGATGCCCAGAGAGGCAACTTGTCCAAGGTCACACAGCTGGTAAGTGGCACAGCCAGGATTTAAGCCTATGCAGTCCAGTTCTAGTACGACTGAACTTAGCCACTATGCTACCCTTCCTCCCAAGGTTGTAGGAATTTCTAAGGAATTCTAAAAGGAGAAAGTGTGTATTTTATCAGTCTGGATTCCAGGGTCTGTAATTTCAACCACTCTGCAGCTGCAACTCCCAAATGCTTTGCTTCCCTGTAGCTCTGTCCCTCTATTACCTGGCAAATCAGATCATGTCAACTTTCTATTTAACACCTTTAATATTTTTTATCACTCACTAAGACCACATTTCTTAGTGATGTATGAAAAGCCATTTATGTTCTAGTTTCTTTTCACCTCCCCAATCTTATTCCCTGTCATTCTGCCAAACATTCTTCTCCATCATACTGATCTACTTGTTTGTGCCCTGAACATGCCAAAGCTATTTTATTTCTCTATACCATGCCATCCACCTGTAAGTATCTCTTTCATGTATACCATTATAGTCCTCAATGCACAACTGAATTGATTTTTCTTCTAAGAAGCCATCCTTAACCCTTCCACCCATCTGTGCATCCATCCACTCATCCATCCATCCACGCATTCATCATATATTCACCAAGTGCCACCGGTCTTAGTGTTCCAGATGCTGGAGTATAATGGCGACCAAAGCAGATACAAATTTGCGTTTCCTCTATGGTGCTCTCCTAATCCCTGGGAATACATTCATTTCATTCTTTATCACATCATTTTGTAATAGTTTTTCATCTCTCTCCGGCACTATAATCTAAAATCCTTTAGGGCCCCCAAACACGTCTTTTAAACAATATTATCTCCATTTCTCCAGGCACCTAGCAGGGGTCTTAACATATATATGAGAAGTGATGGATTATTTAATTAATTAACAAATCCACACATTAATGAGAGGTAAATAAATAGTTGAATCCAAGGATATGCTTGCTATTTATGTTTTTTTGTTTGTTTGTTTTTGTTTTTGTTTTGGTGTATTAGCAATTGGTCCATGAGGAATGAAGAAGAAAGATATTTCTGGGGTCTAGATTCAAGGATTTAGTCTGAACTAGCTTCCTGAAGCTATGGAAGTAAATGGGGAGCCAGAAAAGATTTGGCCTTGATAGAGAGAACAGAAATATGATCTACTCTGAAGGCAAAATGAGCGCAGCTTTTCAGATTTAAGACTTGCTCTGTTACCCAGAAAACTCTTGAACTGACCAAGTGGGAATTTCTAGCAAAGAAAGGTACAATTATAAAAAGAGATGTCAAAAGTTTTGAAGAACTTATGGCTTCATTTTGTTTTTCTATTAAAAACAAAACTATTTCCTTCAGTTTCAAGGGATTCCAATAAAGGGTTTTAAATTTAAAGACAATAGTAAAACACCCTACTAAGCCAAGTTACTCAGAGTCCTTTCATGCTAAGTGAACTGAATATTCAAAGAAATGAAAGGGAAGTTATGTTTAAGAAGTTGCAGTTCATAGCTAAGGGTCTCTGTTGATATATGTGGTGAATATATGATGAATGCATGGATGGACGGATGAGTGGATGGATGCATAGATGGATGGAAGGGTCTCTGTTGGGTTGACTTTCACATTTTCTTAAATGTATCTCCTAAGTTTCCAGAGAATTACTAACAACTCAAAGAAGAAATCTATCTTTTTGTTAGAGCCTTGTATGCTTATCTAGTAAAATAAGTTAAATAATGGTTTCTTTGGTGTCACTGTATCAAGGATTACATTTCCTCTAAGGAAATTATTCATATCCCTTCCGCAATATGGTGAAAACGCTGAGTCACCTATCATTGACCTTCACATGTTTACGTGTACTTATCTAAACCACACATCTGTTCTTTATTTTCCAATAAAGAGACCATATGCCCCTGGACTCACATATAAGAGCATAGAGTTCTAAAACAAACATTTGGAAGTTAATTTAGGGGATAAAATGAACTTTGAAGAGGATGCACATTCAATGCTCTCGCTGTGAAAAATAGCAGAATTTATTTCTAAACTCAAGAGTGGCATTTCATCTCTTTGGCCATAATGCTCTAGTAAATAAAATAGTTTAATAAAATAACTTTTTAAGAAAGCTAAAGAGTCAGCATTCATTATAGGTGAGTTTTTAGTGAAAAGTTTATATAAAGATGGCTTTCACAGTTTCAGTCCAGGTTCGTGGCTAATAATTCATACCTCAGAATAAATTTCAAAATTTTTTTCAAACTTCATATTTTACCTATTTAAGCCAACCAACTGCAGTCTCAGAGACAGATCGGCCATAGACATGAAACTTAAAAAGTAATAATAAAATTTAATCATCTACTTGAAGCCTTATATTAGAGCTTGCTTTTTAGTGGTTTTGCCATTTGATATTTTAATCAACTTTATTCACAGAAAAAGGCTTGAAACCAATCTGTTAGGATTTTTAACAGCAATTGTTTTGGTACCACAGGCAATTCTTTGATTCTTCATCATTCTTTTCTTTTAATTTTACAAGTTTACTATAGTGTGTATGTTATTACAGTTGTATACAAATTATGCTAAGACACTTTTAGAAGCAGAGGCTAGTTACTTCCAACTTCTGTTAGACCTTCATCATCCTCTGGTGTTCTATGATGCAGATTAAATATGTAACTGGATAATAGATGAATGGATAAGAAGGAAAGAAGGAAGGAAAGAGGAAGGAGGAAAGGAAGGAAGGAGTAAGAGCCCTGAACTCTTCTATGTACATCATGGTATCACTTAATCTTCACAACTACTACATTTTACATATAAAAACACTGCAGCACAGAAAGCTTAAGTCACTTGCCACCTTCCTCTCCATCCATTCAACAAATATTTATTGAGCTTCTACTACTTGCCTGTGACAGGAATTGAGAACAGATGGACATGCAAGATAGACTTGGTCCCTGCCCTCAGGGATCTTAGAGTTCAACGTGGAATCAAGCATGGTATATTTAAAATAATTATTTCATACCTAGCTAATTAATTGTAATTTTGAGAAGTACATAAAAGAAGTACTTAGGTAGGGAAAGAGATAAAGTTGAGGTAAGGCTCAGAAATGAAGGAATAAAGAATGTCTGGGGTTCATACAGTAGGACATATTCTTGGCTTGGTGTGGTTTTCTTTGTATTTTTACCTTTTAGGTTTACTCAGCTTCTTGAATCTGTAGGTTTATGTCTTTTGCCAAATTTGGAAAGTTTGAATAAGAAATTTTGGGAGTTTGACCTTTGTTCTCTTTCTCTGCTTCTTCTGGGACTCTAATAACACAAACATTGGATCTTTTGTTATAGTCTCACAGTTCCTGAAGCTTTGTTCAGGTTTTTTTTTTTTTTTTAATTTTTCTCCAATTTATTTTCCCTCTGCTTTGCAGATTAGGTAATTTATATTCTATGTTAAAGTTCCCTGATTTTTTCCCCCTCTGTCCCATTTATTCTACCGTTGAGCTCATCTATTCATTTTTCAATTCAGGTTATTATATTTCTCAGTTCTAAAATTCCTACTTGGTCCTTCTTTATATTTTCTGTTTCACTTCCTGAGACTTTCTACTTTTCCATCTGTTTCAGGTGTGTTTATAATTCCTCACTGAAACCACTTTTATAATGCCTGCTTTAAAATTCCTATCAGATATCCTGATATCTGTATCATCATCTTGGTGTTGATGTGTGTTATCTCTTCTCATTCAAGATCAGATTTTCATGTTTCTCAGCACGATGAATGATTTTCCATTGAAACTGGGTCACAAGGCATTTTGCTCTGTGACACACTTGAGACTCTGTCTTGTTTCAGTTCCATGTTTTAGCAGGTCTTATCTGAAACTGCTCCCGCAGGCTTGTAGAGTGCTGCCTCATTACTGCCAAGAAGAGGTGGGGGTCCAGGTTTGCTGCTCAGCCTCTGTGACTCAGGTGCCGTGGCAGGAAACAGGCTTCTCACTGTTGGGTGGGGCTGGGAGCTCAGGCCCCCATCCCCACCCCTACCAGTCCTCAACTGACAGCATCCTGTCTGGCAGCTGGAGGAGCACCACTCCCCATGTGGTCCTTCACTGCAACCAAAGGAGAGTGCTGCCTCATTATCACTGACAATAATCCATCATTATCACCTTATTGCTGAGCAGCTGGTCAAAGTCCTGATTCCCCATTATGCAGCCTCTGATACCATCTCAAGGTAGGGCCACCTTGTCACCACCTGGTGAGAATGTCACAGCTCCCAACCTGGCTTTTTGTGACACCACCTTGCAGCGTTACCTTGTTAGAGCTGCTGAAGGTAGAAATCTAATCCTCCCCCACCCTGCCCTCCTCCTGCCTACAACTGTTTTTCTTTTTTCTTTTTTTTTTCCCTCTGTGGCATTTGGCTGAAAAAGAGAAATCATTGTCTAAAAGTGTTCAGTCTTGCTAGGCTGCCTATTCCTGGTTCTTTGGCCAGAAAGTAGGCTTTACTTGGTGTCTTTTGGTTTGTTTTGTTTTGGTCTCTGCCTGAGTGTTCCCAGGATTCTGGCTTCTCTGAAACCCAGTCTGGGGTATATGAAGCAAAAAGAACATTCTGGAAGTTCACCGCCATGTCATTCCTTGCGCTCTAAGTTTTCTTTTCTCCAACTCTGAGAGGCTCCTTATGCTTGTTTTACATCTATTTCCAGGGTTTTGAGTGGTACCTAGTGGGAGGAATAGGTAAAAGTACGTCTACTCCATCTTTCAAAGCAGACATGGAATTCATTTTTAAAATGTAAAAACAACCCTGGCTTGCAGGAGGGCAGTGGTGATGGATTTGTGGAAGGGAGCAAATCCTGAGGGAATTCTGCGGACTCTTCCTCCAGGTGACTACCAGGACCATTTCTGGAGCTAGTGATTCTTGAAGAAAGAGGCTGAAAGTTTAACTTACCAAGAATTTTCTTTAATAGATTCAAGAAGAAACAAGATCAATGAGAGGACCATTTTTTTTTCCCCCAAAGAATCAAATTAACTCCAAAAGTGAGAGAATAGATAGAGGGAAAACCAGATTTATCAAGAATAAATGGTTATATTAGTGAGGTAATAGAAAAGAGAAGTAGTAATAGTTAGAAATTAAGGTTTGGGATATCCATTTATATATATCCATTTAGAGGCTTCTATTCTCAGAACCCCGACAAGAAAGGAATCTCATTCTGGTGAGGACAATATGAGTTTCAGAGAGGAGCTGTAGAAAATGAGAGTGACATTAACATGAAAGAAATAATAAAAAGTAAGCTACAGATACGCAAAATCATATCCTCCAAAACAGAGTTTCCCTCCTTCTTCCCAACTTTATTCTGTCTGGAAATTCAATCACAGTAATATCCTGCAGTATTGAAAGAGCATTTGTAAAACTGATTCATCCAGAATACCTGTTGTATTCTGTATACAAAATTCATGTTGTATTTTGTTCATTAATTTAAATGAGGGCAGATGCATTCTGGAGGACAGGACTCCAAAATAAAGCATCATAATTAAGAGATCCTCTGGAAATCTAAGGTGATGGCCACACCATTCAGTGATAATAAGCATGCGGATAGCAATGGAAGTAAAAAGTGAACCTCTCAACTACAAGCGAGAGCAATCCTAGCCATATGCAAATGTGACAGCAAACTATTTCAGAGTGCTAAGTCACCAGTGTGGGCTTTAAATTAAAAGTAAGTTATATGTAGCAAAAATAATTACAGTGGAGATTTATAAACGTGCAAGTCATGACTGATGTTGTGATGAAGTCTATTTGATATTGTACCATCCAGAATAGTCTTTTGAATCATCACTCATTTTTTAAGCAAGTAAATTAGTGAAGTTATCTTCAATGCACTATGGGTTGAACGTATTTTATCACATCCTTATCCTATCCATTCTAGCATGCACAGGTTGCTATACTAGACTCTGCGACCCAGAATAAATTAAACATCAGACTCTTCCCACAAGATGTTACCCCGTAACTGGGACACCTTGAATTAGTTTTTGGAGTTGGGTGGGATATTTATCATAAATAAGTATTTCATGATTACACTAACCGGGGTACTCTACTGTCCAAGCATGATTATTTTACCAAAGTAGTTGTACTAGAATATGTAAAAAATATCATGATAAATTCAACTATAAACTAGGCATTTCACCCTAGCTTGCAGTGATGTGACTATAACCAGAATTTCTAAAGAGGAGGCAGCATATAAGTAGAAAAAAACATGATAGATTGGGCAAAAATACTGGCTCTAAAACTAATTGGATTTAAACAAGTTACTTAATTTCTTTACGCCTCAGTCATTAACCCAATTTGGGAATCCTTAGTCCTAATTGAATTTGGATTCTTAAAATTTAGATGCATTTGAGAACCAAAGCCATCTATACACATATAGCTCTCTATCAACCTTCAGGAAATAGTACTGTTGAGCTGTTTTCACTAATACAACTTAACTATTCCAGGGAAGTTTTGCTCAAAAAGATAAATGTTGCAAATAGCTATGGTTTTTTTTAATTAAATTTAATTTTTTTTAGGAAAATCTTCTTCATTTCCCACAAAAGACATCCAAATGAACATCAGGACATTCAGCTTTTCAGTGGTTACCTTTCCCCCATTAGTTAGTCTTTTCTCCCCATTACTCTTAGAAACCCTTGACTAAAAATCTCCACCTTGCTGTGTTCACCAAACCTAACCAACTACAGCACTGTTCTTATACAAGCTGCACAATGAAAGACCCGCCTTAAACCAAACCTCATAAATAGCCCAACTTTGCCCTTCTCTCTAAGAAACCAGTAAGATTCTATCAAGGTAGTGTTTTCTCACCTTACAGAGCAATAAAATCAGTTTGGTTTTGTCAACAGCTTGTTTTAGTGCTATTTTCAGGGAGCTGGCATTATATAAATTCCTAAGAAAGAATAGGAAAATTATATACCTTCAGAATGGGAGATATGAAGATGATTAAAGAAATCGGCATTATGGAGATAAGGGAAGGCAAAATGATGATTTTTTACATTTAAAAAAGTACAAATGATTACTATTGTAGTATAGGAGAGAAGGAACTAAAATTTAAACTACACTGTGAAGATTATAGATTATGTTGTAAAATGAACTGACACCAACATTTAGCCTTATTCCCATTCCTGTTTTTACTTTGGTGCTAATGGCGTTGGAAGGAATTTAATTGAAACTGACCCCAGCCATCCTGGATGGCTAAGAGAGAGCCTTTTATACCTTGACCATATAAATCAGGATTAAGAAAGATTTGAATGCCCCTCAACCATGAGGATGCCTGGATTATGCCCTGTCCCACAAGGCACAGGATGAAAGACACACTAGGAGGTGGGTTCTGGTCCCATATGGGCCTGGGGCGCCTCTGGGAAAACATGAGTTATCCCTATACAATGTGAACGCATTTTTAAGCGTCTGAGTCAGCAACCAGCCTGATCAACAGATTGCCTACAGTGAGAGTATCCACCTGTGTCATGAGCCTGGAGCAACTTCCCACCCTCCTTTGGAGGGAGTGATGGTATATGAACCTCCTCCTCCCAGGTAAAAAGGTACAATTCCTGGGGGAGAGTGGTGTGGCACAGCTGGGGGAGGGCAGAAGGACAGTGTGGCTAAGACAACTTGGAAGACAGGGGTGGGGACATCTGGAGAGAGGCAGTGCTCACACAGGACAATAGCTCCAACAAATACCTCTTTCTGAGGCAGATCAAAGCCTCACCCTCTGTTTCTCCCACATCGTGACCTCGAATAAAAGACTTCATACCTACTTACTGTTGTCTAGAGTGTTTAGTTTGGGGCAAGAGGTAAGCACCGAAGGAGCTAAAGGCTTTATTCAATTATTGTATAGCGTCTGGGGCCGGGAGAATAGAAAGGCATCCTCTCTCCTCTGTGTCATTACTGTTATTCTTGAAAACCACACCTTTAGCCACATGGGTGGTGTTTTGGGGGTCTGGACTCATGAGAGATTTGATGTGGTTGCTGGACAGAGCAAGGGCAGAGGCTTCTCACTTATTCATTTAAGGGATGCTGAGGGATTATTATTTGCTGTAGACATTGTGCTTTTGATGGTGAATAAACTGGTGAGCAACTAGGTGTGGTTCCTGCCCTCAGAACAGAGTCTAGTAGAGAAGATGAACATCAATAAAGGAATTGCCCCAGTAAGTGTCAATTTATACACCAGATCAGGGCAGCCATGATGCTCTTCCAGAAACACCACAGGTCACAGTCAGGGAGGTTGGAAAAGGCTCCCTAAGAAGTAAGATTGAACTGAGACCCAAAGGGAGGGGAGAGGTTCCCTGAGCAAAATGGTGGAGAGGAGGGTTCTGGACAGAGGGATCAGCATGGGTGAAGGTGAGGTGATGGGAGGAACCACGTTCAAGGACAGTGAGGAGCAAGGTCTTAAATGAGGCCATAGGGTGGGAAGGGCAGATGCTACAAGGTCCTGGAGGCTGCATTTGGTTTCAGCCGTTACAGTGAGAGCAGAGGAAGAAGGGAGGTGCACCACTGACACTGACTTTTCTTCTCCTCTCACTGCCCTGTCTTTGCATTGCCCCTTCCTTCTACTTGCAAATCCCTTTCCTCTTGTATCACCCTAGAGACTCCCTCTCAATCTCGAACACCCAGATCAAAAGTTGCATTTTATTAGGAAATTCATTTTTCAGAGATGGACACTTTCTCCTCTGAATTCCCGCCTCATTCTGTGCGTGTGTTTATTTTTCCAATAATATTGGATTTTACATATTTGTCAACTCCTAATTCAACTCTGAGCTTCTCAAGCTCACAAATCATATCTTCTCCATTTTTCTTCTATCTGCATTTTGGGAAGAGACTATTACCATCAAAACAACAGAAATATCTAAGAATAAACTCAAATTAAAGATATCCAGATATTATATGAAAAGAATTTTAATATTTCACTCAAGGACATGAAGTGAGCCCTAAATAAAACCACGCCCTACTTTTGGGTAGAAAAACAGAAATCCTCTTGGCAATTTTCCCAAAATTAAACAATAAACTCATTTATATTGTAATTATAATAGCAGATTTTTTTTTAACTTAGGAAAAATTCATGTAAAATAATCAGCATGTGAGAATAACTTGGAATATTCTGATAAAGAGAAATAAATCACAGAAAGTCATTTTTAATGGTTTAAAAAGTATTATGAAGTTATACTTAAGTAATTTGGTATAAGCACATAAATAGATCAAGGAAACAGAAAGTCAGAAATAGACAAATATGATCAAGATATTGGTGAAGAGGATATTTAAAATTATTGAGGATCTGATAGATTACTTAGAAAGTTCTATTGGGCCATTTGACTGGGTCTTTCCAAAAACCTAAAGCTGAATCACTACTGGAAGTTTTATTCTAAAATAAGTACCAGATATACAAGCATTTAGACTAAAAAGAGAAATTCTAAAAGCACTAGAAGAAATAACCTTACTTTTTAAAAACTTTAGAATAGAAAATATACTAACATAGAATCTGAGAGGGGGAAGTCATAAATTATATCATTTAAAAAGGTGCAAGTTTGATATTGCAAAAAAATTTCATGATGTCGCAAGAAATATGACAACTATGGAAAATATATGCAAAGTATAAAATCTATGCCAAACAGATGTCATATTTTCTTTCTACACAAAGAGTTCTCACAATACAAAATGAGTAAAAACGAAGCGAGATTTCACAGAAAAATATTACAAATAGTGAATAGCCAGTCACATGGTAAAATGCTAAAATTCACTCATACCTATGCAGGCAAATTTAAATAGCAATGATACGCCGTTCTCCCATATATTATTGCAAACACTAGAACGTTTTATAATAGCCAGTGTTAACTAGAATGAATAAGTACTCTCAAATCATATTGAAAGACAATTTTAAAATACCAAGATTTCTTGTGGCCCAGAATCCTACTCATAGGAATTTATCTAACAATTTTGCTTAAATGCAAAGATGTTCATTGATGCCCAAATCCCAAAACAGCACAAATGTTCATTAAAAAGAAAAGTATTACTGATATTTATACCTGGTGGCTATTTTGCAATTGTGATTCAAAACGGGTAAATATAACTATTAAAATAGAAAGTTGACCAATATATTAATAAAAAAATTATAAAACACAAATGTTTGTATAAATAAAAGGATTATTTACATGTAATAGATGCACATTGTACTGGATATGAAGACACGAAACTTAAATCTGGGGAATAGCAACTGAGCAGAAGGGGAGACGGCAAGGGGGCTGTATCATCTTCAATACTCTGTATCACTGGAATCATTTTTATAAACTTAACCAAACGGTTTTTTTTTTTTATAGATTTCTATTTTTACCCCAAAATGGCAACTCTTCTTACCTCTGTCACTTTAGACTGAAAGAGTAATTCAGGAATAACTTGTTTGTTCTAGGACACCATGTGTCTTCCTGGTAACTGATGGATCCAGAAATTGAAATATTCATGCTCCCTGATGGTGACAAATCCCTCTTGGAGCTAATTTTTATATTTATAGTTTGCTCTGACAGAATACTGAAGAGTGCATGTGCATGTCACAGCTTGGATGTTTTTGGCACAAGCAGAGGGGCTCTTGCTGCTGCAGTGAGGAAAGGACAGCTGCCTCTGACAGGAGTGGCAGCGGGCTGGCACGAACAACCTCGTTTATTCTGGCATTGCGTGCATCATGCTATTTTCTTAGTCCTTTGCTTTCTGTACTTCCCTCTGGGCTTGGTAGCAAAAATAGATTTCACAGTATTATTATTTTCTCTGTTGCTTCCTAATAAAAAAAGAGGGACAAATGTTGTCTTTCTATGTGGTCTAGTTGCCAAACATGAAAGCTTGACTCTAAATCAGACAGCTACAGGTGCAACTAATTAGGTGAGTGACTCTTCTGATGACCATGTGTGATTCTGCACCCAATTCCAATGTGTGGGTTTTCCCCCCACACCACTAAGCAATTCTCTGTCACCAGCTGGGTGTCCTACAATTGAACTCAATTCTGATACCATCTACCCAGAGACAGCATCAAATCCCACAGGACTACCCCAACTGTGTTTCTGACCAAGCTATAGATCAGAGGTTTCTACAATCCCCCACACTGGGCTTGATTAATTTGTTAGAGTAGCTCACAGAACTCAGGGAAACATTTTACTTACCAGGTCAGCAGTGAATTATAAACGGCTGTAACTCAGGAGGAGCCAGATGGAGGAAACGCATAGCACAGGTATGGGAGGCGCTGGGAGCTTCCATGCTCTCCTGAGCGCCATTCTCCCCACATCTCCACGTGTTCACCAATCCCAAAGCCCTTCTTCAAACCCTGTCCTTTTGAGGTTTTATGGAGGCTTTGTTACGTAGGCGTGATCGATTAAATCATTGGCCACTGGTGACTGAATTCAGTCTCCAGCTCTTCTTGCCTTCCAGGAGATCAGTGGGTGAGACTGAAAGTTCCAACCTTCTAATCACATTGTTGGTTCCACTGGCAACCAGCCCCAACCTTAGGGGACCTACGTATTTTCCAGAAGTCACCTATTAATGTAAGAATGGCACCCTTTTTTCTCTAACCATTGGAAGATCTCCAGGGTTTTAAGAGCTCTGTGTCAGGAATGAGGTGAAAACCAAGTATGTATTTATTGTAAATCATACTATCATACCAACTTTGGTCAGGACTTCGGAAAGTCTGAGGGTAACAAATACAGATGAGCAAAAATAAAAAACATGGAGGGTTCCCTTCCTAGCATCCTTTTATTCAATCAGAGTGCTGGTGTCCAGGATTTCAGCTGCTGACACTTCTTTAAGTCTTTTAAGTTTGGAGCTCAGCCTGCAGCCTCTTCAGGGAGAAGAGCAGAGTGAATACTGATGACTTCTAGCTGTGTTTTCTATTCTGAGTTCCACATCATTAACTAGATAATAATTGTTCCCAAGTTGTGGTAGTTTTTAAAAAAAAAAATGACAATTTCTGAAAGCTGAATTTAGCAATAACATGTGTACATATAGCCTTGTATGTGGTGATAACAAAAAAATTGGTGGCTGCCACACTTTTGTTGCTTAAATAATAATAGGACGCAGAGAACAAATAATTTTCCAAACATGATATTCAGTATTTCTAATACATTAGAAAAACAAAAATATAATCAAGAGCAAAAACTCATTATTTAAAAATTAAAATATGGAAGTAGTTAACCTTCTATTTCCTCAAACATCGAACATGGTAATTCAGCACAGGACACAGGCACTGTCAGAATTCAGCTCAGCTGGTTTCATAGAACTTACTTGCTTCTAGAAAGTGATGCACTTTTTTTTCCCTTTTTTTCAAGTTGTAGCTCATAAATCTTTTTATAAGGAAAAGCACTAACTCACTTTTTCGTGATTGCACTGTAAAACCATTAAAAAGTATGCTAGCTACTTACCAAAAAAAGGAAGGCATTTTAATGCTGGGACACGGGGAAGCTGTTTCTCTCACTTTTCAAATTGGAATTCAGTTAATTTTATGGCATTTTAACTTTAATTTTATTATTAAAAAAACATGCTCCTTGAGAATAATTCAAGGCATATATAGAAAGTTATAGGGTGAAGTCACTCCTCCTTGCCTTACTTCCCAGAGTTAAGAGCAATATTCTTAACTATCTCTGTGGCTGATCCACTAAGACTTTCATTGGTTTCAAAAGAATATGTAGTTTCTTGCTGAAGCATTTTTTGAAGGCTGCTTTCAAACTTTCATCTGATAATTCAAGCATCTGATTCATATTGGTGCTGGCATCAGTGGATCATCTTTTCTCAGTATGATGGGTTACTTTTCATTGTAGCAACCTTTTGACAACTGTGTTAGGATACTCTAGGTCCTTTTTAAATCTTTTATTTTAGCAGTCACCTGCGCAGGGTTAGCACACAGCTCCTGGATTACCTTTGTGGTCTGTGATTTCAACGACAATTTAATTCGGATTTTTTTAGTGTACACTCCAGTGGTTTGCAATAAAACTGCTGACATGTGCAGTCATCACCACAGCCAATTTTTGAACATTTTCATCCTGACAATGAGAAACCCTGTACCCTTTAGGAATCATCTCCCTGTCTCCCCATCACCCACCCTAAGCAAGCGCTGATCTACTTTTGTGCCTACAGATTTGCCTGTTTTACATCACGGGATTCAGACATGTGACTTCACATCCACCTAACATGATGTTGTCAGCATTCAGCCATGTTGTAGCACTCGTGAGAACTTTATTCCTTTTCACGGCTGAGTAATTCTCCATCCTGTGGATATACCACATTTTGTTTATCTGTGGATGGATAGCCAGTTGATGGACATTGGGATTGTTTCCACCCTTTGGCTATTGTCAATAAACACTTGTGTAGGAGTTTTTATTTGAACATGTGACTTAAGTTCTTTTGGGTGTATAGACAGGAGTGGAATTGCTGGGTAATCCTATACTTGATGCTATAATTCCTTGTGTAACTTTTTGAGGAGCCACTGGACTGTTCTGTACAGCACCTGCACCATTTTGCATTCCCACCAGCAACGTTTGAGGGCTCTAATTTCTCCACGTCCTCGTTCGCACTGTTAGGCAGGTTAGGTAGACATGAGCACTGGGCAGAGGGAGAAGAAGAGGAAAGGAACAGCCCAGAGAATAACAGTATGTCTCCATTTAGGAAAAGGGACTCCAGAAAGTTTTACTTTCTCTCAGTGAGGGCCAGCAAAAGAAGCCAGTTAAAATCAAAATGCTACCGCTGCGCCTAAGAGAAGGACCCGGGGTAACCTGATCCAATGAACCTGCCCGAGAGGGGATGGGCGTGCCAGAGCGCAGGGAACCTGAGCTGTCAATCAGCCTGATCACTCAAAGAACCTGAGCTGTCAATCAGTCAGTCAATAACAAAAACACCCCTAAGCCAGGTTGTAAGATGGAAAAACAAAGGCGTGGCGGGATTTTTCCTCTCTTGGGCTGGACCGCTCGCAGTTCTTGGGTGTGTACTATCTTTTACTACCTTTTTACTTCACCAATAAAAATCTTGCTTATATCACGCTTTCTGTCTCTCGTTAAAAATTCTTTTTTTTTGAGTGACTAAAAACCAAGGTAATTCTTATTTCCCTTTTCCTGGTAACAGCACTTGTTATTTCCTTTTTTCTTGGACCATTTAATTTTTGGCGCCTTTAAAGTGCTGTTTTGGTCTGCTTGGTTCCTCTGGTGCCACTGGGGCTCGCACTGGACTGTTCCAGTGCCTGAGGAGGAGGAAGGAGTCCTGCAAAGCTGGGCTGCCTGGTGCCTCAAGATGGTGAATCTCTCCCTCTCCCCCAGGGGACAGAGAGTTCTACTAGGGGAGACTCTTATTATAGCTGGATAGCTCTTGCCATTGCCAGCCACTCACCCAATCTGTTGGTGAGGGAGGGGAGTCTCAGGTCTACAGGGACAAAGATATGTCCTAGCTGGGCCACTTCTTATGTCTCCCCATCGCAGGTGTCAACTGGCCACCCTGTTTCTCTATATGGTGGAGGGTTCTGTCCTTTGCCTGCTGATTCCCAGTGTGGGTCCTGATCTTGCACCCTTGCATATGTTGCCCTGCTTGCCTGGTGATGTTCCCAGAACTCCTATTTAATCAGGAGAGAAATGAGCCCATTTGGGATCCCTTCTCTTCCCTCCCGGAGATCTGGCACATGGGGCTGGGTAACCTTGCTCTGTTGGGTGGAGGGTTGTAAGACTCCTGCCACTGTGTTTTTCCTTCAATCTTGGGATCACAGACCAGTTCACCTTCCTCTTTCTGCCATTTGGAGTTCTCCTTCCATTGCCTCTTGCATTATTACCAGAGTTTATAGATGTACTTGGTGAAGAGAAGCTGGGAGAAGTGAATCTCCACCCTCTTGTCCAGGCTGGAAATCTCTAATTATCTCTTAATGTGCATGTCTCACCCACTAAACCCTGAGGGTGTAAGCAAAGGGGTCACGTCTTAGCTTTGTGTCTTCAGTGTTTAATTCAGTTTCTGACACATTGCAGGCACTCATTAAATAAGTGCTAATGAATTAATATTTGCTTTACCTACATTTTACCGTGGTGAACAGGAGATTTTCTGTGTTATGTTACCTGGCAGGGACAGCAAACCCAGATGAGGGTGTAAAAATGTGACTTTTCCCTCTGTGCTTGGATAGCTGATTTCACATTTATTGTTTAGTGTTATCTCTGTTGCAGGCAAATAAAAGATGTCACGAAAGGATATCAGTTAATACTTCACGCCACATAAGCATCAGAGAAGGTCTGAGGGGGCAAAATAGTTTTCTCAAAGGATTTTAGAAAATGGTCTCTATGCAGCTATGCTGTTCAAGGCTTCCGTTAAGACAAGATAAAAAGGAACAGTTTACTCTTCAGATGACAGATAAGCCTGTGAAACAATAAGCACCCAGCAGAGCTGAAGGCTTTATTTATTTGTTATCATGGTTTAATGGAATTCTGGAGCAAAATACTAAAATGTAGGTTAAGATTGTTTAATAGTAGTGTGAACAAAAAATACTGCAAGCCATATCAGTAAACAAAGAATGCTGAAGCCATCAAGTCATCAGCGGCTGCTTCCCCCGCCTCCAGTGAAGACAAGCCTGCAGCCCAGCCTCTGCAGCCACTCAAGGTGGTGCACCCTGAGGGGACTCAGAACAAGAAAGGACAGGATACTGGCCCTAGATAGCTAGGTGCTTGTCAAAGGAATGAATTCAGTAAGCCCAAATGTTTGCTTCCTCCCATATATAGAAAAGCACTAAATTCTTTAACTTGAGATGCCTGATTTTCTTTAGATAACAAGTAATCTTTTATTGTTCCAACTGCCTGGTCTTTGTTGTAAAGCTCCTATATATCCTAGCTCCTCCCCTACATCTTCGGAGCAGTCCCTCAGAGCCATCTGAGAGGCTGTCATCCTGGCTCGAGTCATCCCGCCAAATAAAGCATAACTCTCAACTTTTAGGCTGCACATTTATTTCAGTCGACAGTAGCAATAATGCCTCCCTCATTTTGAATCTTCCCTGAGTTAGCCACGTTACTTATATTCCTAATAAACTCCACAAGTCTCCATTCTGTAGATATAGAAATTATGAATTAGAGAAATTACATCATCTAAAGTCATACCACTTGTAAACAACAGAGGAAGGATTCAAACTTAGAATCATCTGACTGTAAAGTCTTCACCCTTTGGTTTGTATGTTTTCTCTTATAAAATACAAAATTTCTAAAGAAAGCATAAAAAGGTAATGCATGACAAAATAAGATTTGATGAAAAAAAAATTTCCTTCATTTATCCAAAAGTGTCAGAGTAATAGCTTGGTTAATATTACAGGATGTTTTGTTGCAGTGATAGTAACAACTGCCTTTTTAACAAAATAATGCATTCTTATTAGCTCGTTGAACTATAATGGAGAACATTGTTTCCAAAGGCAATAATGTCTTATAACACAGTGACTTCTGCCCTGCCCCCTACTGTGCTATTTTCCTTCCTCCACACTGACAAAGGCATTCAACAAAATGAGAAAATAGTGGAGGGCACAGCTGAATCAAAATTTGAAACAAACAGCCAGAGATAAGTGTGTCACATGAGAACAGCTCTTAATTGTTCTGTGATAATTCACTCAAAATATAATGATGTTGTTAGAAAGAATGAACTACTTTCTTGCGGATTAAGAGAAAATCATTTGTAGAAGATGAAAGGGCATCTAGCATTTGAATAGACAGAGAAAAGAACTGCAAGAACATGAAATTACTTTTTCGCCTGATAAGACATTTATCTGTGTTTCTCTATCCTCATGCTAAATGAGGTCTAGAAGATAAAGTCCTTTGAAAGCAGAAATGGTATTAGGTTGGCATTCTGTTCAAACCACTCAGAAGAAAGACATAAATAAGCATTGCAGTGAGGCTGGTTACTAATGAGGGGACCTCTTTTGCAAAAAGTCATCTTAACTAGCTTTTTTCTCCCCCTGAAAACTGCCCAGGGCTTCTTACCAAAAGCCAAGGCTGCATTCTATATATGCAGGGAAATAAGCTGTAAAAGTAGCCAACTCCCTGCCTGGTGCCCCCCCAACCCCTTCACTGGGAGAATTTGGAAACTAGAATATATTAGTTCAAATCACGTTTCTAGTGTTCACACAGCTTTCAAAGCAGATGGTCATAGTAATTTGCCTTTGAAGATAAGCATAAAATCTTACCAATTCACTCAAATTTTCTGAACAATTCATCCTCCTGCTAGAGGCAGCCTAAGATAGAAAGATAGTGCATTGACCTTATACTTGGGCTTCCCCGACTGCCCTTTCTGTTGCAGCCCTCCAGGACGGAATCTTAGCCACACCCTAATGAAGCTCCCTCCCACTCTAAGTTAGACAATCAACTGATGGTGCATATGATGGGAGTAGGAAGAACCTGAAGTCTTTGCACAAAACAGTACAAGTGGGCTCTTATGTGCTTTCAAAGCGGAAATTCCTGGGCACTTTTTTGGAATAAAATTCCTAGAGATTTTGGGGGGAATAAATTTTTTTAATGAGAATTTCCCTAGAAATATGGACCTATCTGGTATGGGGACTAAGGAATGAAGGACTGAGGACTGAAAGTGGAAGGGTTAGGTTCCAAGTCTAAGGCATATGACTAATTCTGAAGGACCAGGCTATTTGATACAAGCAATCATGCATAATTTATAGTAAAGTACTGGTACTTCTAGACTCCTGACAAAGTTAGAAACTAGAAGAGTGAGCAGAGGGAATAAATACCTAGGAAAGCTGGAGTTGCTCATGAGTCAAATGCCCAAACCAATAATGGAATTAAGAAACTGGATATTAGGACCAATGTTGGGGAATAAAGGTAATTCTGACATTTCTACTATAAAATGGAATCCTCCAAGGGATCTCAAGTAGCTTCAGGGAGAAATCTGTGTAAATAATTTTTGGAAGAAAACATTCTGATTATAGTTTTTTAGGGATCCATGGAATGAATTTAACCAAATATAAATGCAATTTTTAAATTATGTAAAATTCAAGTAAACAATTCACCATATGTGAGTCAACAAAAACAACAAAAATATTTAGATCTACATACTTCATCTATTAGAATAATTCAACAAAAATATAAAGTAGCTATGTATGAAATGTTTAAGAAGTAAAATATGTGCAAAAATGATCAAGGGAAAAGCAGATGGGGCTCTGAAAAGTAACCCATAGCTTTGTTTCTGCTGATTCCCAGGTGATTTGGGTCAACTATCCTGGAGAGGATAAGAAGCAAAATTGTAGAGGGAAGTGTGTGTGTGTGTGTGTGTGTGTCTGTGTGTGTAAACATGCATCAGCTTATAGGAAAAGAACCAAAAAGGCAGCTAAGAGTTCCTGGGCTAAGACCTACGTGAAGCGTGAAGCCAAGAGTTGGGGGGAAAATGCCATGCAAATAGTAACTAAAAGAAAGCTGGTGTGGCTATCAGAAAGCATTACTAGCAGTAAAGAAATGACACTCATAAAGCTAAAAATTCAGTAAGATGTAACAATAATTTGTATGAACCTCAAAATATACATGATCTTAAAACATTTGAGATCAACTGTCAACACATACTGACAGAATTAAAACGAGAAATAGGCAAGTTCAAAATGATAATGGGAGATTTCTTTCAGGCAAACCATTCAATAACTAATAGAACAAATGGAGAATAATTAAGTAAAAAATAAAAATTTGAAATACTTATTAATAAACTTAATCACACACACTTACACACACACACAACTGTACGACACAGGTTTCAAGGACAAATGGGGAAGTTAAGAATTTCATCATACCTGCTTCACAAATCACATCTCAGCAAATTTCAGAGAATACATGCTGCATCCTCTAGTCGCAATGTAATTAATCTAGAAATCTGGAAAAAAATCTATTTGAGAAATTCCCATATATTGAAAACTAAGAAATATACTTCTAAGTTACCCATGGTCATGGAGGGAATTACGATGGCAAAGCAAAAATATTTTTAATTCATTGTAAAATCAAATACCATTTCAAAACTTGCAGGTTTCTGTTAAAATCTGCTTAAAGAGAAATGTGCATCCTTAAAAATGCATATACTAAAGAAGATGAAATCTGAAAATCAATCATCTAAGGCTCCATCTTAATAATTTAGAAGAACAGCAAATTAAACCCAATGAATGTAGACTATGAGAAACAGTATAAGGCCATAAGTAAAGAAATATAAAAAGATTAATAAAATGGATACATCTTTGGTGAGACTGAATAAAAATGAAAAGAGAGAAGACAAAGATAATCAATATCAGAAGTTTAAAAGGAAACATTAAATAGGTTAGAAAAGTATAAGAAGAAGTTGGTTAAAAAAATAATCCAACATATCCAATAAAATAGACATTTTTAGAATGATATAACTTTCTTAAATGTACGCACAAATAGAAAATCTTCATAATTCTGTACTTCACAAATATACATATGATTTAAAATTTTCCCAAAAGAAAACTGTTGGCTAGCCCAGATGCCTCCATTAGTGACTCATACCAAACATTAAAGTAGGAAATAATCCATTTTGCTCTTCCTGAAAACAGAAAACAGAGGGAAAACACCCCAAATTAATCTTTGAAACAAAAATAACAAGCATATGTGAAACAAATCTAATAGAACTTTTGTAAGGAAATAATTATTGAAATAAAAAACTTAATGGATGAATTCAGCAACACACAGACATAATTGAGGAAGGGATCAGTAAAACTGGTATACAGATGTAGGGAAATGACCCGGGCTGCAACACAGAAAAACAAGAAGATGGGAAGTATTAATGTGACAACTGAAGGGGACAGTCCAACAATACAACATACCACTGTCCCAGAAGGAAGAATAGAATGAAGGTGGCTAACAACTTGCCAGAGCTGATGAAAGGTACAAAGACACAGAGAACATCACTTAGTCAAGGTAGGATAATTTAAAAAGAAATACAGACTCAGTAAATCTGTTGAAAGCCTGGGGGGAAAGGTAGCCAGAAAGAAAGAACAAATTGCTTACAAAGAACAATTTGCCACCAGACTTCCTTAAAAATATAATTGAAATACAGATGATAGCAAAATAAAATTTTTGAAGTGCTTATAGAAAACAGCTGTTAACTACAGCTGAATATTAAGGAAACTTATCTTTAAAAAAAAGGAGGGAGTTGAAACAAATACATTATCAGATAACTGAAAATCTGAAATCACTAATCAACCTCACTAAAGGAACATATAAAACTTCTTATTCAAGAAGGAGGAAAATAATCTGACCAGGAAAATGCAAAAAATACTTGTAAGAAAAGAAATTGGTAAGTATAATACATTAGCTATCTAACACCAAGTAACAAATAAGCCCCAAACTTAGTGGCTTAAAACAATGACCTTTATTGAGCCCTTACATTTTATGTGATCAGGTGTTCGGGAGTGACTTGGCTAAATGGTTCTAGTCTGGGGTCTCTCATGAGGTTGTCAGCACATGTCAGCTGGGGCTGCAGTCACATGAAAGTGTAACTGTAGCCAGAGGATACACTTCCAAGGGGGCTCATTCACATGGCTTGCAACTTGGTGCTGCAGCCTCTGTAATAGCTCTTGGGTGTCCTGACAGCATGGTGGCCAGACTCTCTCAGAACAAGTGACTCAAAACATCGAGGTGAAAGTTAAGATGTCATCATGACCTAGCCTCCGTGTTCCCACCTCATTGCTTATGCTGTATCCTATTCAGTCACACGGGTCAGTTATGATTCAGTGTGAGGAAGGATTATACCAACATGCACATATATAGTTACAACCAAACACTGCCCTCATAACATGATAATAATGATGCATCAATTTTGAAAAGAAAAGCAAAATTAGAGAATGAAATGATCACTGGGAGAGACATGGTCAGAATTAAATTGTTCAAATTCTTTTAATTTCATGACGGGAGGAAAGAAACTGACTTACAGTTTTGTGCCCATGGCAAAATTGTGACGTTAATCAGTTAAAAAATTGGAAGATGTAAATTATAAATTGTACAAAAAACTAAAAGGCAAAAAGAAGCAAACAACAACAACAAAAAAGAAAATAGAAATAAGATGCAACAAGCAAACAAAAACAGATCAATGAGAAAGCACAGTGAAATATGGTAGAAATCAGTTTGGTATATCAGTGTTCCCATTAAATGCAAGAAGGATCAATCTGCTTATTTAAAGACACAGGTTGTCATTTTGGATAAAATAAATGAAACCTAACTATATAAAACATAAGGAAATAAAAAATCAAAAACAATTGGAAAACATATATGTAAATATCAAGAAAATATAAAATGAACAAAATTTTTAAATGTGTAGTTATATTAATATCAAAATATAGAGTAACCAAGAATAAATCTTTTAAAAACACAAAAGAAACAACTTGTTTATCTATATATATATTTATTTGGTACAAAAAAACCTCACAACTATTTACTGTTAAAGATGATTTAATAGATAGAGAAGTAGTCCACATTCACCGAAAAGAATATCCAATATCATAAAGGTGTTTATCCTCCACCGATCAATTTGATTGGTTCAGAGAAACTGCAATCAAAATCCTAACAGATTTTACTTATGAATATCAACAAGCAGATTCTAATATTTCTCTGGAAAAGAAGAAGCTGAAAAGCAGTCAAGAGTTCCCTAAAGAAGAAGAATGTGGGAACATCCTCTGGCACATTCCAAGATTCATTACAAAGCTATCGTATTGCTGTCCAACTGACCCTGCTAAGGAGGCCAGAAACAGCTCATAAGTACACAGAAATTATATATGACACAGAGTAATGTAAACCACGGAGAAAGAATAGACTAAACATTAAATGGGGCCAGGACATTTGTTTATCCCTCTAGAAAAAGGGAAAATTGGATTCCTACCTCATATCATGTACTAAAATAAGTTCCAGATGGAATAAAGACTCAATTATGAAGGATAAAACTTGAATGCATTCAAAGAAAAGACTTTGTTGAATATTTTAAGATTTCGAAGTAGGTAAGAATTTTTCAGTGAAGACTCCAATAATAATAACACAGGGGAAGAAATGAAATAAAGGAAAATCCTGGTGAATTATTTTTTTTATTCAAAAGAACACCTACTTGTTAAGACAGAGTGGAATTGGAAACATCAGCCAGGATACTACAAGGTATGTAGCTGATTATTTATTTTAGTATCTGGAATGTATAAAGAATTTTGTGTTGACTGGGACATGTTGAAAACTCCAACAACTTCGAGAGAAGAGGCCAAGATGGCGGAGTAGTAGGATGCTTGTAGCTCACCCTCTCCCACAGATACACCAAGACTCACATCTACGGACCCACTCAGCCAACCAGAGCACCTGCGGAACTCAGACAGAACACTGTCCTCTTCAAAAGACAAAGATGCCAAAAATCTGGTAGGAGAAAGGAAAAAAAAAAAGAAAAAAGAAAGACGAAAACTCTGACTTTAAGCATTGATAAGAATGAAGAGCAAGGGGGTATCCAACAATTCAGCAGTTCACGCTTGGCGTCTTTCTAAAGGAATATTTCTCATGTGCACAAGAAAGCAAATGCAAAAACTTTCAAAATATCCAAAAATACCTTGGGCATGAACACAGACGTACACACTGACTGCTGTGGACTGAGTTGTGTCTCCCTGCTTAAAGTTCATGTGGAAGCCGTCCTGCCCATTATCTGAGAACGTGACTGTATTTGGAGATAGGGCCTTCAAAAGGTAATTAAGGTAAAATGAGGCTATAAAGGTGAATTCCAACTGGTGTCCTCGTAAGAAGAGATGAGGACACAGGAGAGACACCACGGATGCATGTGCACCGGGAAGGGGCCGTGTGAGGACACAGTGAGAAGGCGGCCGTCTGCAAACCTAGGAGAGAGGCCTCAGGAGACACCGAGCCTGACAACACATTGATCTTGAACTTACAGCCTCCAGCACCATAAGAAAACGAAATTCTGTGATTCAAGCCACCCAGTCTGAGGTACTTTGTTACGGCAGCCCCGGCAGACTGATACACTCACCCTCTTCATAAAGGCAAGAAAAGAAAAGAAAAAAGGAGGAAGAGAAAAAAGAAAAGAAAAGAAAAAGGAAACAACCCAAATATCCACCTACAGGAAAATGGACTTTCTCTCTGAGGTGTCGCCTTTAATATAACTCAGTGCAAGGGAAACTTAGTCCCTGTGTTTTATGATTCAAGTCCCTCAGATCCAGAAGAGAGACTCTGACTGAACTCCTGGAATACAGGCACTGACTATTCCCACTCGGGTTGGCCACAAGAACTTGAGATGAAGCATCAATCTGAGATCTACCAGCATGTGAAATGGTGGTTCCATCTGATCACCCTGTTATAGAAAGTAAATGTTTTTCTGCTCCTAAAAGCAGAATGGCCCTCTGACAAAAATCCTGTGAGCCCTCTTCTCTCCCCCTGTTGTGCTTTCTTCACCTGATCGTGGTTTAGGTCTCTTGAATTTCCGGAAGTGGGAAGGAAGCTTGGAATCAGAATGTGTAGAGAATAATCAGATTTTAAAACCTGTGCTGTAGTGGAGTTTATTTTAATCTACTTTATGTTCCTACTCCCTTTGACAAATGTGAGCCTTCAAGCAGACAAGCAAGACTTGAATGCAAGATTCCAGTGCTGTGTCTTGCAGGGATTTTGGAGGGTAGATATTATTACAGATTAGCCATCAATCAAAATTTATAAGATTTGGTACTGAGGACTTTTATCTAATAAAGAATCAGTAGAGTAAGGCAAAAATTTGTTGCAGATGAGACAGCAATGAACTAATTTATCCAAGCCAATCTTTGCCACTAATCTTGAATAGTTAATAAATGCACACTTATTATACATAAACACATTTAGGGAGATCAGTTCTGAGAATTAAGTTTAGTAAACACAATAGGTCAGAAACTATTAATCGTGGTTAAACATGTTGCAAATTAAAAAAAAAAAAAAAATGACTGCTCAACTCTATTTAATTTGCTTTGCTACCAGAAGTTATGTTTTGTGTATCAACCATTGATAAGGAAAATTGTTTTACTGGAATTTGACAATAGAGGCAAATATTTGCATAAACAATATTGTTCCCAGAATTAAACTTGTTAAAGCAAACAAGAAGCACATTTCCTTATTGCAACAATGCCCAAACTTCACAGAAATAGTCTTGAATTCTATGTGTTGAGGAACATGACTGTGTCTCTGTGGTGTACCCTGTATGGCCATTCAACCAACACTTCTCTAGCTCTGGTGGTAAGTCAGGGACAATTCCTGGCAGTGGGGATTAAAGAATTAAACAAAACATGTGCCACCACGTTGCTCACTAGTTTAATTGGGATGTTAGAAAAGTGAACGGCTAGCATCATCCAGTCTGGTCTGATCAAGTCATACAAAATCCAATCGCTAACGACTGGGTTTAGATCAGGGGAGCAATTCATGAATGAAGTGTGTCCCAGTTGACTCTTAGAAATGACTGGGGATTTATCAAGTGGTGACAGAATAGGGGCTTGTAGGTGGATGAGAGGAGACCACAAGAGGGTAGAATATTCTAGGCAGAGGAAGTATAGGGTCATTTATTATACAAGGAATAAGTAAAGAAAAATTCTGTCCTGAAAATACATTTACACTGAGATTCAGGAAATAAAAATTAACAGTTAATCCACTTGGTGCCTGGGGGAATTTTTTTTCCAGTTTGTGTCAGTGCCAGTCTTATTTATTTGCTTCCAGTTCTGAGTAATTTATTCTTAGTGTCTCTGTATGTTGTACACGCTCTGAACATTTTAATTCTTAGCAGGAGTATGCAGGACAGTTTTTAAATTCTCCAAAACTTTTAGAACTTTCGAGAGAGAGAATGAAATAAATAGAATTTTCCAGTGTCCTAAAACACTCATGTGTCAAAAGTACCGCCTTATAGCCCAAGGTGATTATGAGCATCAAAAGAATATAGATTTAGATACATTAAAATATGGTCTCTATGTTTATAACGGCATGCAGCCACAAAAAAAAAATAATGTACAGAACACCTTGTCCTATAAAACAGCTGTGGGGAATTTTCCCTAACTAGAAATTATCCCAGTTTGGGAACATAAGATTAGATTGTGAACATAAATTCAAGATATTATTAATTTATTTGAAGGAGTTGAACATTTAAGAAGGTTGTTTCTACCAGTGGAAACAAAGATGGAAAACTATCAAATAATTATGAGTTGCTCGGAATTCTGCCTGGCTTCCAGAAATTAAATTGAGAACAGATGTCTGCCCACACAGTGAAAATGATCTTATTAGTAAATGTTTCTTTAAATGAAACCCACAATGACAAAAATGATTCTTTAGTGGACTCCCAGTCAAAGGGAAAGAAATATTTGATAAGTTGGAAAATACGCCACCGTCTTCAAATTTCAGAGGTAGAGACTACAATTTGGAGGCTTTTTTTTTTTTTTAATGGGATGCTTGGGTTAAAAAAAGAAAAACTTTGCAATTCACTTAAAATTCATTTTTTGGTGAATATTTTGATGAAAAACAAGAAATAGTTGATGAAAAGATTAGACAACTGAAAGAGGGCTTAGATTTCATCCTTCTCATTTTCATTTCAGACCCTAGCACATTCACTTTTGATTAGTTAGAAGCACCAAAACAGATTTTTACTTAAATAATTCAAGGGATTAAATAGTATGTGGTTTCAAAAGAGGGAAACACTATTATTTATAAGAAAATAAAATGACTCATTTTACTTTAACTATATTTACACTGATGATCATAGCAGGTTAGAACAGGTTAGTTTTGTCTGTCTGCATTTGCAATAAAAATTTTCATGGTAGTTGATATGTAAGTGCTTGGTTAGATATTTGGAGTCGTCTTTCAAGGGAAATGACTAATTTTTTTTAATGTTAAAATGTGAATGAGGAAACACATTATGCAGCATTGGGCCAAAGTCCCTCACGCAAGACTTCTGACACAGTTAGTTCTCAGAAAGTATTTCTTGAGTTTATTGGAGACCTATGACTCTAGAGAGGGGTAAGGTAAGTTTAGTAGTTACCACCAGGGGGCAGCAGAGGCTGTAGGATCTTAAGACTTGGGAGCAGCTCTACCAGCTAAAATGGGTGCAGTCAGGTACCCTTCCTCCATTTGCTGGGCTGAGGTTCTCAGGTGGGCATGCACATCAAAATGGTCCAGCGAGTTTAGAATCATGATCTCTGGGGGACTGTAGCTTCCAAAACTACTGGTTATTCTCATGCATAAGAACAGGTAAGGGGAGAGAAAGCTAGGAAGGACCCCCAAGATGAATGCATACTTTCCCATGGGTTGACCTTATGGAACTGTTAATATGGACCACAGATACATGGTTTTCTCTCATCGCTTGATAGGAGGAAGGGTGGAACAGCCTGAACTGCTTTTTCGAGGTCCTCTAAGGACTCATGTTTCAACCGGTAGGGAAGATCCACTGAGCTGAAGTTCATTGGACTTGCCTTGGCTATAAATTGGCCCACAAAGACCTCTGACTATTCTCTTCTGCTCTGGCTCTCTAACTGAAGTTATTCTCATGCTTTTAGCTTAAGTCAGTGATTTTAGTACTGACTCAAATAAAAAAGTCCTCCCTATTTAACTGGCTGTTTACCAAGTACCTAGTATTTACACTAAAATCATTAATGGTGGTTAGAGCACATAGTTCTGATTCTCTTGTATATACAGTTTTTTTGTTTGTTTGTTTGGGGGTTTTTTTTAGGTGGCGTTTTTTGCAAATTATAACCCCTCTATGCTGAACTCAGGGGTGGATAACTGTTTTGTTTAGTCTTCCAAAATCAAGTGTGAAAAATGGTCTTTGCATTGTATCTTAGAGCTGAACCTACAATGCTTGAACAAGAATTCTGGAATAACAAAGGGGAAGTACACATAGACAGTTTTATGATTCTAGGTAATATTTATTACAAGATAAGGTCTATTTTCTGGGCTCACAAACTTCGTTTTATCCAAGATAGACACCAAGAACAAAGGGGATGAATAAGATGGTCTCTTCTTGTTATCAATTAGTCCTTCCTCCAAATCTGAAATATTGCAACCTCCTCTCCCAATTATATTAAGAGGTCTGACTTTTACTCTGACTGTGCTGAGAAGCCTTTGGAAGGTTTCAGCCAGGGAGGAGGAGGAGGTTCAACTTGTATGGAAAAGAGGGGAAGCTGACTGTTCTGAGATAAACAGATGGTAAGATGAGAGGAAATGGAAGAAGATCAACCAGGAAAGTAAATGGTGATCTCAGAGAAAAAGGATGCTGCCTGGCTATGAGATCAGTGATGGAGATGAGGAAGTAAACATAATATTTAGGACACACTTTGGAGAGCTTAGATGAACTCGGTCGACTTTTATATGGCAAGGAGGGATGGGGGTGGAGGAAGGATTTTGGAAAGGAATGGTTGGAAAATCTTATTCCTTATTTCCTTTCTGGGCCCTTGCATGGGTCTCTGAGTTGCTGCTTATGCTCTTATCTTGCTAAAGAAATCGGATTGAGTTTGGGTTTTTTTTCTCTCCTACGTTTGAAGTGTTTTTCTTTTCCCAAACAAGTTTGTTGAAGAAATGACATATTGAGAAGAAAAACAAACAAACACATGTGACTTCACACTGTATAATGGAGAGATAGGAGTCAGCACACTGAGCAGGATAAAGCATGTTGTGCATTGGCTGGCTAGAGGCACTGGTGCGCCCTGGAGTTGTTTAAATCAGATGCATTACTGCATGTCCGGTCCTGGGATCCGTCTGTCAGGGTGAGAAATAGGTGCATTGTGTTGGATCTTGGTCCATAACATATACATCTTTTTTTCACTTTTCCTTTAGTGTTGTTCTATTCTTTCCAGTGAGGCTCTGACTTACGTTTTTCTTTTTTTGGTCATAGATATGCAAGGGTTTTTTTTTTTTTTAATGTTGAAAAATGACTTCATGAGAGCAGCAGCCTGGGCGTCTGGATTTCTCTTTGTGAGATCTGCCTCCTTTATCAAATACCTGGGCAAGTCATTTATCCTCCCCAGAGAAGTAATTGTAATCTGGGGAGTCTGACTCCAGGAGTCTCAAATGCTTTCCAGCTGTCGTAATCTGTGACTCTTATCTTTGAGGTCCATATGAAAGTAATGTCAGTTCTTGATGCCATCAATGGGTTGCCAGTTCTTGATTTAAATGAAGGGGGCTCAGCAATTGCATGGCGTATCAGTGGTCTCAGAGAAACACTCATATTTGAACTTTGAAGGCAAAGAGACACATAATGACGACAGGCTGTTATTTCAACTCCACTGGCTATATTCATTATTTCTTTTGGGGATCATTGAATCCACATTTTGGTTTTCCTTGGGACTGTAATCATCTTCTTTCTTCCATCTGTTTTTCTGCTGTTGAACATCATTTATTTCTTATTACATTGGGCTAACAGTAATATCTTCAGATTTCTGATTTCTGTGTAATCCAATAACCTAATCTAATTCAATGCCAATACAGATCAAGAATATTCAAAAGACATCTGTCTAGCAAGAGGAATTTCTCCTAGCTTGGAGTGGACAAATGAAGTCAAAGTGAGCAAGATACATTGGCTTAGCGGGTAACAAGTGGACAATGAGTGGCTTCCTTCATGAGCTCAGCGTGATGAGACAATTCTGGGGCCTTTCTCTTGGTGCACTGCATCATTGGTCATAAAATACAGACATTTAACATTAGGCACTGTGACAGCTCAGAAGGGCTGCCAGGTGCATTCAAGGTATATAAAGAGGAGGATGCTGGAAGAATGTTACTCTTGACTTTGTGAACTGACAATAAACCAACTAATCGGCTACTGTTTTTTTTCTTCTGCGTTTGAATATACTTGAGAACGTCCAGAATTTTGAAGAACAGAGTTGAGATTCTGAAGTAGCCCTCACTAACACCAGACTAGAACTGCCATTTCCATGTGGATGTCTTGGTATCAACCTGAATGAACTATGTCAATGTTTAAATTGCTCATCTGCTCCTGCCCCTTCTATCCAGCTCCTACTAGAAGTCACTGTTCTCACATTCCTCTAACTCACCCGAGGCTGCACTTGCCAGTTCTTGTTACTGTATCAGAGGCTGCTTTCATACTGACCATTTAGTTGCCAGTACAAAGTTTGTAAAGGTTTGGCATATGGGGCTGAGTCCCTACTGGCGTAGGTAATTAATGAGCTATTTATTCTGAACATGGTTTCCATATAGACTAAGATAATATCTGTACCACACTCCTAAGTTATGGTTAGGTTTTTATTTCATTTGCCATAACAATGCAAATGCATCTGGAATTAGAGCTTTAGCCAAGAAGGTATCCTCTGCCTACAAAAAACAGAAGCGGTGGGCATTTCCTTCTGGTCTGACTCCTTCTGCCCCCTGCCCCTGCCCCATCTCCTCTCCTAGGACAGTCTCGGGCACCTATAAATGGAATACTTGATAATGTGTGTGAAGGAAGGGAGCAGCACCAATCTGTAAAGCAGGAAATACAAACTGAAGCAGTAATAACAGAAAGCCCTTAAAGGTGACTCTTTCAGGCCCAAGAAATTGCAATTAACCTGGGATTTTTCTGCAATTAGTGTGCGAGCCCTGATACAAAGAAAGGGTAATTCTTTTCTTTTCCTCTTTTTTTTTTTTTTTTTTTTTTAGTTGAAAGAAATACCTTTTAATAGTGGCATTTCAACGTGATCCTGGATGGGGCACTATATTACTTCTGTTTTCTTTTCTCCCAGTTCTATTGCAATACATTTGACACGCAGCACTATATAAGTTTGTGTACAGCGTAGTGATTTGACTTACATACACTCTGAAATGACCACAATAAGTTTAATGAACAGCCATCATTCATACAGACACAAAATCAAAGAAAAAGAAAAAAAATTTTCCTTGTGATGAGAACTGGTAAGATTAACTCTTAACCACTTTCATATATATAACACACAGTGGTGTTAACTATATTAATTACGTTGTTCGTTATATCCCTAGTACTTAGTTATTTTCTTTCTATTTTATTTTATTTTTTGAGAACAGGTAATTCTGTTAAAATATGTGGCAGAATAGCGTGGCATCTGCCCTGGCTCAGGAGGGTGGAGGGGATGCACTGGACGAAGCAGAGAAAGATGATGGTGGAGAGGACCCTGCAGGAGGGAGGAGTTCACTGACCTTCCTCAGAAGAGATTAGAGTTGACATGAAACTCACACTCTCTCTTTGAATTTAAATAAAGTGCATAGTGTGGGTTAATTCACCTTCAGGTAGCCGAAAGTTTAATAAAATCTAGAGTCCAAAAGCACCAGTTAAAATGCTGCTAAAAGTAAGTGGCTTGCTTCAACCAACAACTGAAATCAGGTTTTCATGCCTGGAACGTGTTTCATCCACCAGATCGGTCTCTTGCTGAATAAAGAATTTCGGTGTCTCTGAGCCTACCGCAGTTACCTTCTGCACATTCAAAAGCCAAGTTTTGGCAGGCTCTTTATTTGCGTTTTCCTTTGGAATGCTTCATGCGCCAGAGCAATAATTTTGAGGTCTGGGTGAAAATACTCTATAAATATATGATTAAATTTTGCCTCTAAATACACAGGCTCAACTCTCATGAAAGTCATGAGTACTTTCAGATGGGAGCCACAAGGATTTGGCTAGAATATACCCAAAGGAAAATGGCAAAGCTAGGTCTTGTCTATTGAGGGCAGGAGGGATAAATGAGATCATTTGGGACCAGGCGATATACTGTGAATAAATGGAAGAACTTAACCACATTTCAAGCACTTTAATTTATGACCCACAGTCTGTCTTTCAAATGCTATGTTAAAATGCAAAGGTAGAGTAACAAGAAAATTTGGGGTATGGAATAAAGGCATTTCACACAAATAGTGCTGTCTCCTGTGCATGTTCTAAAGAGGAAAAAAAAGGTTCTAGTGGAAATGTTAAATGTTTTAGCCACGTGGAGGTATTTAATCCAGTAATGAAATGGTTTAATTAAATAATTTCTAAAAAATGTTTCACTAAGATTGTTCTAGAGAACATCTATTTGGGGATTATAATTTAAAAATTGCATATGTAGACATCTAACTCAGGAAATTCTTTTCTAAAAATAATTAAAACAAAATTTAATGTGGTCCCAGCAGAATGCAATTTGTAAAATCCAAAACGTTGAAAAAAACTAACAAAACAAATAATCCACTTTTCTCTTTAACTGCATTAGAATGAAGTTTGGGGAGAACCCATAAACCAAAAGAGATTTAAGATAAGTATCAGTTTAAGTATAATTTTAATACATAGATCTTATTTGGAATTTGATTTGAATAAACCAAATTGTGAAAAGACGAACAAAATTGCACAGCATTTATAAGGAAAGTTAGAAAATGTAAACACTGAGAGGATATGTGATAATATTAATGGATTATTGTTAATTTTATTCAGGTGTGACGACGTTTAAAACAAACAGTTCCAGTCATTTGGCGTCACATGCTGAAATCATTATCAATAAAATAAGTTCATGTGTTTGACTCGGATTTTTTTGGTCTTGGAAAGAAGCCAATGGAAAACTTTTAAAACAGCAGAGGTTTGATTTCTTAGCCTCTACCTACTTTAGAGAATTAAAAAAAAAATCCTATTAGGAACAAAAATTTTTTTTTTAGTTTCTTGGTATTTATAAATTATTATATTCAGAGGGAAATAATTCTTACCACTAAGAGAGTGAATGAAAGAACCCCACATACAGTTTATAGAAGAAAATTCATTTTAGATATTCCTACTTTGATTCAAGGCAGCCAGAATACACCCACTGGTGGCCGATTTTTCCATTTAAGTCTACTTCCCATCACCGTCAGGGTGCGTTAGACATTTATCACCTATGGGAGGAGATGCCCATTAATGACCCTTTCTAACTGCAGGGCCACTGGGCAGGGGTGCCACCTGGCTGCACGTCTGGAAGACAGCCAGCTATTGGTCACAGTTAGAGTTTTTTGGGCTCACGCTGCCACGTGATTGTCTGTGGTGATGCCTCCTCCCATAACCCCTGCCTGAAGAAGAGGCTCAAGCCAGTCTGTAATTCTCCAATGGTGAACAAAGAACATTTCCTGTACTTCAATCTCTTTCATTTGATTTACCATATTTTATCTATGGCATAAGGTACTATGTATATAAGCATATGTATATAGCTTTACCTTTAAAGGATTAATTACTGATGGCTTAAAAATAGGTATCACTAGAAGAAACCAAATAAGAGAGTAATGAATCAAAGGGTAGCACAGAGATTTCACAGAGAAAAAAAAAAGCAGAACAAAACAACAAACAACAACAACAACAAAAAGCGAAGGACACAGTCTGTAGCAACTGGGAACCAAGCAGATTAAATACATGCAGAAGAATTTAGCTAGTAGCTTATCTTGTATGTTATAGGTCTTGGAACACAACATTAAAAAAACTTGGGAACCAGATAGAAGGATGGAAATGGGATGGAAAGTCAATTGGAATTGAAGGACTTGATAGAGTTACCTGCATAGTGAGAAGTTAGGAAGTGATGCTTCAGTAGTACAAATGAGTCTTGGATCCATTCATTTCTTCCTTTAGTGAAGAGTATTACTTTCTGTGCACCATGCACTCTTCTAGGCACTAGGGGTGCAGTGATGAACAGACAATAGATTCCCTTCTTGTGGCTTGTATCCATCATTGCTGCATTCAAGAATAACTTGCAATTCTCTTGCCGGAATGAAGGCTTACTCTGAAGACTAGATATGAAGGAAACAAACAAAACAAAATATGTACTGCTTGAGAGCTAAAGCAAGCACCAACAGTGGACATGCAGATGTGGCGGAAAGCTGACAGCACCCTCTCCCCTCATCCTGACATAACTCCTAGGATAAGTCAGGCTAATCACCTTCCCATCACAGAAAGTGCAAAATAAACATTCTAATTCCAGAGGCGCATGTTGCAGAGAGTGTATGGGAAAGATTTGCTTCCTCTCTTTTTCTTTTTTGGACCTCTCTTTCCCCTTTCAATATTTTCTCATGAAAAGTAGCCTTGGAACAGCTAGAATAGCCTCAAGTTAAAAAAAAAAAAATCGGGCACAGAACATACAACAGAGACCCAAATCAAAAGAGACACACACGTGAAGAAGAGCTGCATGTTACCTGTGTTTGAAATCACTCAGGAATCTCTACGAATGTGGAAGGAAATGAAAAATATGGCATCTAAGTTCCATAAAGGAAGCAACTCTTTCTATTTGTTTCTGTTAGGAATTCTCAGAGACCTAGTGAGGTTTCTGGCACACGTTAATAAATGTTTACTGAATGAATGATGAGAACAAAGACTTCACTGATAGTAAAGAAAATGAAGTATATGAAGACAGCGATCAATCTTGTACTCTTGCATTCCTTAAGTCTATTTTCTGTTCTGAAGCAGCCTTAATCTCTCTTCTCTAGGGACTCTTATTTGTGTTCTCAGCCTTCTAAGATAGTTTAAACTAGATAGAACTTTTTTAGTTCATGATATGACCGAAGATAGTACTAGACGTATACATTTAATGTGCCTTATAGATCAGTAGTTAGTGTTCAACACATACTTGGGTTATTGAATTGAGAAATATTCCTTGCCTCTATTAGCAATGATTTTAAAAGAAATCCAATGAACATTATGCCGACTCTCATTGATTCAAGGACTGGTTATCTATTCAGAAGATTATCAAGATTCTGTGCTGTTTTTTCTTGGAGTGCATAAGTCTCTTCTGGGATCAGTCTGAATTAACATGGCTCGTTAGTATGCAGGCATAAAATATTCTGGTGTCCATAAGTTTATAAAGAGGTGTGGAATAAAATGCATTGGGTGACTTTCTTGAAGGCTGTCACCCGTCCCTTGGTGTCTCACAAACGAAAAGCATCTCAGCATCCCCTTCCAGTCCTTTTCACTTTCTTCTCCTTCTGTGTGTGCCCTGGATGGCAGTGTTGGGTCACAGAGTCATCCACAAGTGGATGGTAGAAGGTCAAAATAATCATAGCAAAATAAGAGAATGAGTTTGGAATCAAATCTGCTTCTCTCTCACCCAGGATCCCACACAAGCACTGGACAGAAGCAGGCTCAAGTCCAGTGAAGTCCAGTAGATGAAAACCATGTAGTAAAACTTTCATAATCACAGTTGATTCTCAAATGTGCTACTTCAGGGCTGTTTGACTGCGAGTGAGTTATTTCACCCAATTTTTAAATGTCTTTATCTCCAAATGAGGTTAACGATGACAAACCTATATAAACGTGAGAGTTAAATTCATTAATGCAGTTAAATATTCAGTGTAGTGCTTGGCTATTGTTAGGGTGCAATAGAAACTAGCTAATATTATTTTTCCTTTGATAGAAAAATAATTATTTTGCTTTAATAAAATAATAAAACAGTTCATTATGATTGAGATTACCCTTCAGTTTCTTCTCACATTTTCAATTTTTAGCTAACAACTGAGTTTGCCTTCATGTAACATGCAGGTGTAACGTCTTTTATCATTGGTCTGAAAGATATTCTTTTAAGATAAATGATTATTGTGGGTACTTAAAATATTGACTAAAAGAGATTTTTAGAAATAAACTATTCTCTATATCTGTGAGAAGAACAAACTTCTGGTTACCAAAGTGGGGGGAGAGGGAGGAGAAACAAATTAGGGGTATGGGATTAACAGATACAAACTACTATGTATAAAACAGATAAGCAACAAGAATATACTGTATAGCACAGGGAATTACACTCTTTGTCTTGTAATAACCTATAATGGAGTATAATGTGCAAAAATACTGAGTCACTATGTTGTACATGTGAAACTAACATAATATTATGAATCAACTATACTTCAGATAAAAGGAAAAAAAAGAAAAGATCTATTCTAACCTGTTGATTCTGCAGGTGAGATGATGGTGAAGCAATGAGGCTAAGTTGGTCACAGGTACCAGTTAGGGACAACTCTGATGACAGCGCAAGTCTCTACCATTGTGTCCAGTTCTTTCCATTAAAACTATAGCCTTATTTAAACAAGTCCTGATTGGACGTGAAGCTGATACTTGACGCTAGATGGACTTGAGCTTTTCTTTTCTATTAGCATGAATTAATGACTTAGAAATGTTACATCTTGTGGTTGGTACAGCTGAGAGGGTGTGTTGGGGGCAGGAGACATAGTAGCAGAGAAAACCAGCCAACACAGGGAACAGTATGGAATTGCAACCAATTGTCTCCCCAGAACTCTGCTTCTGCTAGTCGGAATGGGTTTCTGCTCCTATAACCAAAAGATCCTTGACAAGGACTAAATGAATAATCATTTTGGTACAGATTAAATGAGTATTTAACTGAAATTTTATACCTTATTAATAGACATTAATTAATGCAACTCGTTTTTGGACTTTTCAAATGTGTTGGCCTTTTAGATGTACTTCTGTCTTTCGTAAAATAGAGCTATCCACTAATAGATCGAATCAAAGCATAAAACATTACTTAAGCTAACATAGAGATTTTGAAATGAAAGCATGAAGGGAATGATTCTTTAATTTTCTAATTGCTCTTCCCTGCTATTGAAATTAACCAGCATTTTATCTTTAATGGGAACAATTAGGAAGGAAACATTTGCTAGCTAATTTAAAGGTTAGCCACTACGGCATGACTAATATCTCTGGGAAAAAGAATCAGCAAATTGCTACACCGTAACAATCAGTATAATTGATTGTCCCAATGAATACCTGGGGTATTTAACTCCTCATTTTCTTAAATGGATCATAACCATTGAAGTGCGTACAAAGTGGGAATTCAACACAGTAACTGTTAGTTTCCTGTTTTTGTCTGCTAAAATATGTTTCAAATAATAGCAAGATGTTATTTTTCATTTAAAACATTTTGCCTTTATCAAAGAACAGTTTTCATTTTGATTATCAGCTTTCACATCCCAGTAACTCTTTCCCAGGGGCAGGCAAGAAGAGAGGAAGAGCTGGAAACACTGGGGTGGCCGCGACTTTAGGATTACATCATCACCAGCACCTAGGGTGTCCCTGGGACCTGAGACTGGGAGAATTCTTCACTGTCATTGATCAGGGACCCTCATTCTAGTCCTAGTCATCACTCAGCTCTCTTCCATGGCTTTTCCATGTCTGTTGGGGGAAGGGGAGAAATGGTTTTAACAATCAACCTTCTCACTTGGAAAGCTTGAAGAAATTAAGACTTTACTTTTACACAACTGAATGTTTTTTAAATAAAATGGATATTTGTTTTTCATGTTGAAAAGGCTATTTGCTAAAGAAAGAAAAGCCCCATTGGATTGGCATGACTTACAGTATTCTTACTGTGGCCATATCAGAGAGAAGCATCTGATATTCATTGCTTCTGAAGCCAAAGCTCACATCCGTGCCCTCAAGGTGTCCCAAGGCAGATGCTGTCCTTTTCCAGCGAAGTAGTACGGTCTGCCACTTGGCACAATAAAGCCCTTTGAGATGCAGTTTGGGCTTGACTGGCTGGCCACATAGTCATCTCTGCCAACTAGCAATGATTAGTTTATTTTTATGAATTGCTTATTCAATTTTATGGATGCTCTTGCTCTTAGAAGAGGCAACCTTACACTATGAAGAAAGAGAACGCTATTTGTCCAGCCGAAGTGTTTGGGACCTTATTGTAATAACTCTTTTCTCTAATAGACTATAAAGCCATAACTCAAAATGTAGAAATGACTGTCCCTATGCAGGCCACTCAATCAGAATAACTGAGCAGGAGGAAGCTGCCAACTTGATTTTTAAACGAGCTCTCCAGGTGGTTCTTAAGCGAAGTGGAGTTTGAGAATCACTGATTTAGAGGACTTCAGCATAAAGCCCTCTCCAAATGCCACAGGTTTATTGAACCCATTGGATTTCCCTTAGGTGTGGCTGCCTCGCTGGGCCTGTGGTAAGTCTGCCTAACTTGGAAGCACATTCTTAAGACATCCTTTTTGGCCAACCAGGTCCTCCAACATGTCTTTATTTTCTTAACTTCCTTCAGTGGGTCCCATCATGTGCTGGAGAAAAGAATATCATTTATTGGGCAACTTCAAATTCTCAAAGGCAAATCAACAATATCCTCTTCATTCAGCCTAGGAGCAGAAGGCTTACCCCAGCTTGTACCGCTTAATCAGTATCCATGATCCACATCTGTCGATCTCCCCTCCCTCTAACAGAGAACTAGTGAGCATCTATGATGATCAACGTGCTAAGCAAAGCATTGCTGGAAATGCTAAGGTGCCTCAGACACATCCTCAAAGGAGGCTGCAAACACCTGAGCGCAATGATATAAACACACAGAATAAAGAGCACTGAGTTTGGCACTGAGATGATTCTAACATGAGCTGAGTGTGGCACCAGGAGACCTTGAAGTTTTGAACTTGGGACACTTGGACACTGACACAGTTTTATGAGGTCACACTGGGGAATTCCTACTTTGTCACGTGTGGTGCTATAAGCCATATGAGGGGAGTAGGGGACAAAGGAACTAGCATGAGGAAGGAAACACTTTGTGTCTTTCATCAGGGATGAAATTGTGCTACCTCTGGACTGTACCTGAGCCAGTCCGTAGCACTGGAGCTCTTCTTTTTAGTTCCCTTTTTTTTCCATTTGGATGGAATCCACATTAACGGTTTCCCGGCTGAAAGTGAGGTGGTAATTGTAACAGACAATGGCAGGAACACCAGACTAAGTGCTTGCCAGATGGTGTGGTTGAACTCTTCTCAGCTTGGAAATTCAGAGCAAGGAGGGATCTGCGTGGGTTGAAGCCGTCCCTTCAGGATTTGTAAGAGTCTGCCTCCACTCCTACTATTTTTAGGCCGGTCTTCATCAAACTCTCTAGACAGGAATTTCTCAATTTTGTCTTTATCCTAAGACAAAACAAACAGCAAATCTCCAATGAAGATATACAGGACCTCTTGGGTATAAATTATTTTTCAATTTTATTACAAAATAATGCATATACATTGTAAAGCATCTGAAATTATGGCATACAGGAAGAAGAAAAGGAAGTTTTCCTTTATCACTTTAACTTTTTTTAGTGCTTAATCACTTGTTATTCTTCTCTATCATACACACTATAAATACATATTCTTACTACTTTCCACAAAAATGGGGTTCTTTTGTATACTGTTTTAACACTTACATTATTTTAAAATTTAACTCCAAATTCTAAATATCTTTCCGTAACAATTAATATTCATCCCTAGCATTATTTTAATGGATGATAATGACTTATTACATATGAATGTAACACACTTTATATAAACACTTCTCCATTGCTGGGCATTGAGGTTATTTCTAGTTTCATGTGAGTATACCTGTATAGTTGAGTGTCACCAAAGTGACACTACAAAGTGTTGAGACTGCCAGTCAAATGTTCACAGTGATCCTTTTGAGACAAAGTTATAGGCTATAAAAGTTGGCCAGTGGCCTTGAGATCCATTGGTCCAGTGGTGAAGATTGTACAAAACTGGGCAGAGTCTTAGAGAAGATAGTTCTAGGCTTTTAGCTGATGAAGAAATGTGTACTGATCTCTCGGCAGAAGGAAGTAGTCCAGTCTGCAAAGTTGACCCAGTGACTAAGACCAGTCAGATAATAGTCTGTAGGTAGGTTCAGGGGAACCTGGCTTTACTGTGATTGATTGTCTTCAAGTGGAACACAATAACATGCCTGGCTAGAGTTTAACAATCTTAAAAACATGGCCCTCCTCTGTCCCGAGAGTAAAACTTTTTAAATGCCTTTATTTTAAAGTGATTGTATCAAATCACGTTATTTTTATTTTGGAAAGTTTTTAAAGCGAAGAAAAGATTCATTTCATAAAACCTCTTTACAGAAACCATAATCAGCATTTCTAACCACAGAACAATGGTGGGAGGGAGAATTCTTTTCAGAAATACAAAGAACAATGCCAAGTCTCTGATTTTCAAAGGAGTTGTTAAATAAGGCACAGAAATGAACTGGGGGGAAAAGAAACAAGTTACGAAATTTTCTCAAGTTTCTCTCAAGTCAAAGAGAGTGTACTGCAGGGTTTAACAGCATAAAGATTAGGCTGGAATTTTTAAGATCTGCATGTTGAAATTACACAATTCCATAAATCTTGTTTATAGTATAAGCCTCAATATTTAAAATATTTTATTTAACTATGGGGGCCATGTTCAGTCGATTAAAATAAAGTCTTATGTTTATGGAAGTCTCATACTATGGATAGATCAATACAAACTCACTATCACAATTTAAGAAAAGAAAAACGAAAGGCTCCTCTACCCTTCTGATACATATTTCTGAATGGCTTTCCTCCTTTATAAGAAAAATTAAAATATTTTTAGAATTAAAATGTTTCAAATGCCTTTATTTTAAAATTATTTTGGAAAATTAACAGTGATGAAAAGATACATTTAATAAAACCTCTTCAGATAAATCACAATTAGTCTTTCTAACCAAAGAACAATTTAGCATATATACTGTATATATGCAAAATAGAACTTACACTTCTATGTAGACAGCTTCTCCAACAATTAGAAATAAAGGAAACAGAGGTACCCTTTATGAGTCACATTGTCTTTAGACTTGCTTGACTCTATTTAATCTATAATAATGAATAATGCATTTCAAAGAAGAACATATCAGCAGAGGGACAATAATTAATAGAGCAAAGAAGTCAAATGGTTGACCTTGGAAAGTGTGTATGTCTAGCTCTTTAGAAAGATGGCAGATTTGGAGTCTAGGGATATGCCTGTTCCTCAGACAGGTGTTCTGAACTCTTTGCCAGGAAGTGTTACTCTTCTGGGCTTGTCATTTAGAAATAAGAGAAGTATGACTACTCCACAAATAAGCAAAGTTACAGCTTCCCACCCACAATTTTCTTACCTATTAAACAGACCCATCTAGTGAGTAACTCCTGCTCCTCTTGTCTTAGAACACTTTTCATCTTTCTCCTGGTATGTATGTAATTCTGCTTCTAATATAGTCAGGGAGGAATGTCTAAGTGCTGAGATAACTATGAACTTTGGCTCCTTAAGAGAAGAAAGTGAGTATCATAAGGTTCCAAGGGTTCAGAAGGACAGGATGGGAGGGAACGAATGAATGATTTCAGTGGCAAGCTACAATATCCTAATCCTTTGGGAAGTGTTTCCTGAATATAAGTGATGATTGCATTTTGTTGAAGGGGCTGCTCGGGAGAGCAATCAGTGCTCCTGGAAGCACCTGTGGCCCGTAGCCATCGTAAGCCAGTGGTAGCTTTTGAGCAGCCCACCTCACCTGTGACTGAGTGACCTTAAGATACAGCCTGTCTGATTTATATCTGTTCTCCTTTCACACTACCCCAGGACTCCCAAAGTCCAAGGCAACCAAAAAAGGTAAGATACTGGAAAAGGTAGCCACTCTGGATTAGCAAATCCAATCAACATTCAGGGTAACTTTTCTTTGTTTCCGCCTATTGTTTATTTCTGTCTTTTTACTCTATTTTGTGGGCTCCTTGACTTGATCCTCTCACTCTTTTAACCATTTTAAATCTCCCACCTATTATATGAATTTTCCCACATTGTTTAGTCTTTAAAAAATAGCATCATGTTTACTTCATGAATTTAATGTCTTCTATTTTCTTCCTAAGGATAAAATTTTAGTTTTTTAAAGTTTTTTCCTTCCTGTGTTGTCTTTTACTTTGAGGACATTGTCTCCTCACGTTGTGTGTGGATGGTGGTGTCTTTTTGTGAGTTTTTATCTTCTCATTAGAGTTAGAAGTTTTCCTCAAATATCTCTTGATTTCCAACTGGCTTAAAAGCAAGGCAGTAAACTTGTGTGTCTATCAGACCAGCTATCATATTGAGGGATCCCCAGAGCTGTAGTCTCCTTTTTAGTTGAGAGGGTTCTCAATCTTCTGCCCTGATGGGCAGCCCATCAGCCAGGTCTGGATGAGTGAAGAGGACTCATTCTTTGGCATGTGCACTGTATTTCACTCTTGCCCTTATCTCTGCCTGGTGTCCCTACACCAGGACCTTCCTAGGACAATTTCTGCAGGCGAAAAACACCCCTCATCTCCTGCAGGAGTATGAGGGGGGCTGTTGCTTTGGTTGAATGGAGGACAAGTCCTTCTGATCATTCCATATATAAAGTGTCAGCCGATCTTGTTTTTCAGTCACTCATGTCTTGACCCCCTTTCCATAACATCCGCCTACAACCCTTAAACCTCCTGGACTCCCAGGAGTGAATCGTCTTGTTTCTTGTCAGTATGCACCTCAGGACACTGGGTTTCACTGAGGCTTCAGCCTTGTTTGTGCATATACCCAGCATATTCCACTTCTTGTACAGTGCCTTGAAACAGCAAGGAAAGATGACAGTCAGACCTAGCAGGGTCTCCTGGGCCACTTCCCTCTTTGATGAACCTACTTCCTCCCATCCTGTCTCTAACAATAGGTGTGCCCTACCATGTCTATGCCTGTTACCCAGCCCAGACCGAGATCAGTCCCAGAAAAAGGAGGGATGTGTTTCCTTCCCCCATGTGTTTATTTTCTGCCTTGGTATTACTGTCACTCCACACAGAAGGATATGATCCAGCCATGTGGTCCCCGAATTATACAATTGTCTAGCTTCACCACATGCCCCGGATTCTGAGTTATTAAGTTCCACCACATGGAAGAGATCAGCAGCCCTGGATATACAGCTCCAAGCTCCATTCAATTTCTTTCCAGTTTCACCTTGGCAATGGTTTATAAATCTTGTGGTCAAGTTAAACAGAGTCTCCCTTGTCCAAGACAAATGAATAAGACAGAGGGTAAGAGTGACAATCAACACAAAGGAAGGGATACCAATTACTCGTGCAGCAGATACAACCATTTCAGCTCAGAAAACTGGGAAAAGAACCCTTTTTTTCTTTACCTTTTCTTTTTTTTCTTTCTTGCTCTTTTTCTTGGGGCGGTGGGGGTGACCATGAAGAACAAATATTTCCCAGCTTCCCTTGGAGGAAATTCGGCTGTGTTACAATTCTGGTAGCCAAATTCTTCATGATGTCCAACCTAAATTGCCTCTGACTTAATTTAATGCTATTTTATTTCATTCGATTCACCATGGGAAGGGAAAGAGTAATAAATTTCAATTTCATAGAAACCCATCATACCCTGGAAAATAGTGATTAAGGCACTCCAAGTTTTCCCCTCCAGTCTAAACAACCCTGACAAAAATCTTGCTGACACAATTTTTAGATTGGGTTCCAGGGATGACGTTTCTCTCGGCAAAACAAGATCTGACTGAAGCTTTCAGAATTCTCTCATCTCTTCTGTTTGTCTGGCTATACATTTTTTAGAAACTAGGCATGCACTACAATCACACTTTATAAGCCTCCTTCACAATGTTCAGCAGTTACATACCCAAAACGTACATGCCTTTAAAAACTGCAACTTCGCTCAAATTAGTCGAAACAGACACCACAGTAACTCAGAAGTGATTGCTGGCTGAAGTTGGTCTTATGAAAACATCAGCATTGGTCTCCTGGGCTAAATTTCCTCTTTTGTATGGTCACAATTTTGAGAGCAGGCTGTGTGGACAGGAGTGCTATTGCCAGAGACACTACTTGGACACAGCTCTAAGTGTGCCGCTGCGGTTAGTTAGAGCTAAACAAAGAGACAGTAAAAGCGTAGATTTAATCAAGTCCAGCTGAGAACACAGTCTTGGGAATTGTGTCTGAGATCATACTGCAAAGCGGCTTTCCTTCAGCTTCTCTAACAGTATACAGGTATCTCAAAATTTTTGTTTTCAGTTGGAAACTGAGCTATGCCATAAAATGATTAATAGCTGCCCATGGTATTTGACACCATTGACCTTCACATTTAAAACGCACAGTCCTAACAGAGAAGGATTACTTAATAAGGATTATTTAGTAGGTGTTAAGTCCTGAAATCAGAATCAGGTATTTAATCATCTTTAAAATACAGAAGGTTATTTATTCCATAATCCTTGTAATGAATTGGCTGTATTTATATGTCTAGCTTTCCTTTCTCTCTTTTGGTAAGAAAATCTCTTTTCCTAAGGAAATCCACTCCATGGGATTTGGATGGAGTAATCCCTCTGCCCTACTCTGTGCCAGCAGTAAGGGGTAGACACGTGACACAAGGCTTGTCCAGCTGGAGACGGCACGCCCCTAGTGGCAGTGACCGTTTGTGGACAGATAGGTGGTAGAAGCAGTGGTATTTCTGAGATTATTCGGCCCATCCCAGATAAGGAAGATGGACACAGGAGTACAAGAAGTCTCCAGAATGGAGGGAATCAAGAACTTCAGCCCCCAACCGCTCAATTTTCCTTTTTCAGTTGGAGCAGTCTTCTTTGAATTTCCATTACAATTAAAAATCCCAGTTGATAGGACTGATCAGAAACACTCCACTTTATAAACAAGGAAAACGAGGCAAGAAATGTCGAGTGATTTGCCTAAGCTGACACAGAGCCGGTTTGCCGTGGTGCTATGTGTGGTTTCCAGCTCTCTTAGTCTTTGTTCTTGGAATTCTAATTTTCTGAGCACCTGCAATGCATCAGATCTTGGTGGTAGAGTGATAAGCCTCCCTTCGTCAAGCTCATAGTCGATTTCTCTTTCATTCTCCAGTTTGGTCTGAAGAGTGTTTGATGAAGCTGTGTGATGTAAACAATTTAAAGTATCCAAGAGTACTTCTAAAAGCAACATTTTATTATAACAAATTACAAAGAAGAAAGTGAAAGATTATCTGTAAAACCATAAATCTTAAATTTAGAAATATTAAATATTACATCTAAGTCTTAGAGCATTTTGTAAACTATTTTTGTAGCTGAAATAATACAAGAACTAGGAAGATTAAGCTACCTTGCCAAATTCATGCTCCAATCTATTTTTAAAAAGAGGTTTATTGTTTGTTGTTTAATTTGTTATGAAGACTGCGCACAAGAAAAAATAATTGAAGTTAAATTTTTTTTTCTTGTCTTACGGTGTGCGTGATATTTTAAACACTTGCCACTCTTACATGCACATAGATATCCTAAGATTAAATGAGTACTATTAGTGGAATGATTACTATGAATACATCTTGTCAGCTGCTTACATTGTGGGAAGGGATATGAGACCCCAAACTCTTCCTGTTCTTTCATCCTGACTTGAAATTGCAATGACCTCTTGCCCTGAGGTTGCAATGATTTTTTGTCCAGCTCAAATGCCCCCAACATACAATCTCCAAAACCTTCCATCAAGACAAAGGAGCTCAAGAAGGTCTAACATGACTAGAGAAAAAATGATAACTCGAAAGTGTACCTAAACTTTTTCTCTCCCTCCAAAAGTTGCTTAGACTCTTTCCTTATTCCTCTTTCTTCACCCTTCCAGCTCACCTAAGAATCAAAGCAATTTTGTCTGCTTTCTGTTGCTATAAATGACTTTGCATTTTCTAGGATTATGTGTAAATAGGATTACACAGTACAGACTCTTTTTGTTTGGCTTCATTAACTTAGCATAATTATTTTGAGATTCATTCATATTGTTGCATGTAACAATAGTTCATTCCACTTTGTTACTAAATAAAATTCATTTTATATACAGCATTGGATATACCACAGTTTGTTCATTCATTTACCTGTTGATGGGGAGTGAGGTTGTTTACCATTTGGGGCTATTCCAAATAAAGCTTCTATTAAATATTTATGTACATATATTTAATGGATATATGCATTCATTTCTCTTCAGTCTAGCAGGGGAAATGGCTGGGTTATATGATAAGTATATGTTTAACATTTTAAGAAACTGCCAAACTGTTTTCCAAAGTGCTTGTATCATTTTACATTGCTAGAGTTCTAGTCACATCCTTGCAAACACTTGGTATGGTAAGATTTCTTAATTCTAGTGATTCTAATAGATATGCAGTTACATATTATTATAATTTGAGTTTGCATTTTTCTGATGACTAATAATTCTGAACATCTTTTCATGTGCTTAATTGCTATCGATATGTCTTTTTTTGGTGAAGATTCTATTCAGCATTTTGCCCAATTTTGTATTGTGGTGTTCGTTTTGTTGTTAGAAGTTTGAGAGTTCTTTATATAGTTTTATATGTTCTTTTTCATATGTTATTTGCAAATATTCCCACCCAATCTGTAACCTGGCTTTTCATTCCTTTAGTAGTGTCTTCAACTAGCAGAAAATTTAACTTTGATGGAGTCCAATTAATCAATTAATTTACATTTTTTAAAATTTTTATATTTTTTAATCATACCAAAGAAATCTTTACCTAACCTAAGGTCACAATTTTTTTCCCCCAATGTTGTCTTCTAGAAGTTTTATAATTTTAGATTTAACATCTAAATTCACTTTGAGTTAATTTTTGTATAGATGTATTTATCAAAGTTCATTTTTTCCTATGTATATACAATTGCTACAGCATAACTTGTTGGAATGACGACCCCTTTTCACAGAAGGTCATTGAATTTTTGCCTAAAATCACTTGTAATACGTAAATTTAAGAGGAGAGGAGTAGTTGATCCTCTGGGGAAAACTTCCAAATGAAGACTGGTTCTTTTATTTGAAAATAAGTATGTTTAATAACAAAAGTTATATAGGAAAATGCAAAAGACACCGAGTCATACTAGAATCACTCATAGCATCACTGGCCAGAGATAACTAATGGGTTTCTAAGAATACATTTCATCCTTTATCCTTTTTAGTAAAAATGAGATCAGAATATATTATTTTGAAATCTGTTTTACATATCTGTGTATCAGAATAATTTTGATATTATTAATATCTTCTGTAATATGTATAGATTTAATGAAACCATAGTTATGACTACAAAATTCATATAGAGGCAGAATAAATTCATAAAATTATTATTTTAAAAAACCTGGAAAACTGATGATTAATTTGGAATTTTTCTTTAAATTATTCAAAGCAGAGTGACCTCAACTTGTGACTCTTTTCTGTTAGTTTTTGTCTGCATTTCTGGATTTTTCCATAATAACAATTTGCCCAAATTGTTTATTACTCTTTCTTTTTTATAAAAGAGGAAAATAATTTTGGTACAAAATTTTTTTTTATCACAGTGGAGATTTTGATATTAACAAATATTTGGAATTCATACAGAGTCATTTTATAGAAGTCTGGAGTTGATAATTAGGGGTTATAAATGGAAAGTTGCTGCCTAAAGTTTCTGAATCTTGATTCTCTTAGTCACTCCGAATGATGTTGCTGGAACCTATCCAGGATTTTATAAACTTCCAGGCTCATTGAAATGGAGACGGATAATATATTTTGAAAACTGCATGAAGTCCATCTGCGAATAATCAAATTAAGCCTTTAAAGATAGAGAGCACTCCTACAAGATTCAAATCAATTTCATGAATGATTCAATAAACTGACAGAGTTTCACTTATCCAAAACCACCTAGCCAGTCTTGAAAACACGTTAATCTTCTTCTATAGAAATGTGACCCAAGAGAAATGAGGCTGTATTAATTTGGTTTGTTGCTAGGGGAAGTGCTAGCCAAGCTTTATAACACATTCTCCCATGGCCATAGTACAAGGGAATGAAAATAGAGAGCATACAAATCAGCTCTGCTGGGCCAGTTCTGGAAAGGGGTTTTTACACCATTTTCTGAGTTGAAGAGGGTACTGCCAACAGGGACTGCTGGTTGAGGAAATATTAAGCGAGGATTTTGCAAGTAGGGAATCAAGGCAGCCCAGATGAGTTCAGATCAGGTTGAAAATTAGGGGGTGTTGATCAAACCTGAAATAAGTACGCATATTATAGATGTCTAAAGGGTCACTACAATCTTAGGAATGACGCTAATGAACATTTGGATGAGATATTATCTGTTGATACCAAGTACCATCTTCATCCTTCTAAGACCTTCCTATGTCTGCATTTCCCAGATTCCTTTGCCACACGGTTTAAATTTAATTCCAACAAGAGGATTAGTCACAAGAGATTTGCAGGACAGAATTGAAGTCTTTTTTTTTTTTTTTTTTTTTTCTTTTTGCTTCCAACAGTAACAGGGAGATGTCTGGCAAACTGTAGACATAAGGTTTGCAGTATCTTCTGGGTGAACTTCGTTTATTCACCTGCTTCAGTGCTGTAGGCAACTGAGGGTTTCAGCAACACTTTCCGTGAATTTCCACACTTCCTGATTTGCTAAAAGCCAGCAGTGGCACCCTCTGACCTTTATTTGCCCTTTTATGAAAAGTATTTTAAATATCCAGTTCCCTCTAATAAATGCCTTCCTATTAAAACAAGTAGAGTGGGTTTTGTTTTCCCACCAAAATGGATGGATAGACCATTTAAATGCGAAGATTACACAACAGAGTTCTTAGCATCTGTGTATGGTGTACACACTTAAAGTTTCAAATATAAGTCAAATTTCTTCATAACTCTATCTCCTGTGTTGATGTCTGACAAGGAGCATGGACCGTGGCACAGGTGTATGTGCCACAACACAGTATCTTCCCAGGAGCACTGGAAACAAACATTTCACCTAAGAACAAAATAGGTAATCTGAAATAATTATCTAGATTATTTGATGATTTCAGGTAATTGTCTGGCATAATTATCTAGACTGTTGGACTTTCCAGAGGGAGAAAAACAAAGTGAAACCATAATGTAGGTTTGCAGTTCCCTCTTTCTGTTCCTTTCAAGATTGTTTCAGAGAAATTTCCCAAAGCTGCCACTTAGAGACCAAAAGAAGTCCCAGCGGAAAAAACAATCCTGACACAAAGTGAGAAGGTGAATGGCCAACTTCATTTTCAAGCAAAGCTTTTATAGAAAACAACAACAGAAAACACAGAGAATTAAAAAATAATAATAAGACCAATTTTTATCATTTCCCTGATTGTCTTCCTCATGGATACTTTGTTAAGAAGACTCAATTTAAAAGAAATGTTTAGGACTTCTAACACTGACAAGTGAAGTTTGTTGCATGGAATCAATTTAGGGAAAAAAAAAAAAACCACTGCACATATGTTCGCTGAACCATTTCATTCAAAATTGTAATAGCTTTGTTGAGCCGTCCAAGGGAAAAAGATACATTCCTACAACTTAGATTATTTGCATTATTAAACGAAACATTGGCAATGAAAAAAGTTGACACCCCTCTGGAGCCACTGCAATGTTAAAAACAGAGATTTTTTTAAGAAGTAGGAATACAAAGGCAGCATTTTTGATTTTTTTATCTAGCAATCCAGTTACAGGGCTGAATTGCAAAACTTCCTGGGATACATCTGATGCCCTCATTGCTCATGTCTGATGTTTAAAATACAAACCACAAAACCTTATTGAGGGATATAAAGTCAGTCAGACAAACAACCTGTACATGAACAAATGTGAAAGTATGTCATGTTCTTGGATGGAAAGACAGTATTTTCAAATGCTCATTCACACTCAAATTAATATCTCCATTTCCTATAATGTTAATCTCAGGGGGATGATTGTTCCTCTTTGACCTTTTAAACATTATTCTAAAGTTCATGTGGAAAAATAATGACAACGTTGTCAAAATACTCTGAGAAATATGTGCTCATCACGGATGAGATGCTATCAAAGACAGGGGAAAACTGCTGTGGGAGTGGGGAGGTGTAGCTGGCAAAGCCTGAATCAATGATGCTGCATTGGTGAAAGGGAATGCCCTGTAGCCATAGAAATAAACTGGAGTATGTACTGCCCAGAAGGATGTTGGGGATATTTTGTTAAGAGGAAAAGCAACTTGCAAGACCAATGTGTTTCACACAATTATACTCGTATAAAAACTGCACACAAAATTATATGCACTATGCAAATGTCTGCATTAGCTTCAAAATACTTGGAAACACACTAATCTGTTAAAGTGGTCATATCCGAGATAGTGGGAGCTGAGGTTGACATTTGCTTCATATTTCGTGTGTGTGTGTGTGTATGTGCACTCACATAATATTTAAAGTAATGGCAATCTTGTAACTTTCAACTTATTTGCATTTTCAGTACTATTCAAATTAAAATGTAAAGAAATCCATCATGTACTGCTCTCTGTTAATATAAATAGACATTTACATTCACATGCATATGCATTTGTGCAAGAAAGAAACTTTGCTATTTATAAACGACTGCTCTTTTTTGAGGATGGATCCTTTTTACAGAATAGTGTTTGTTATGCCAAGAAATTCTGATCTTGTATAGGCAAATTAGAGAGCAGGGGTCTGAGAAGCCTGCATTGCTTTGAATGAGAGAGAATGGTTTGTGTGCCCGATGTGGTTTGAATCCATTACTGTCAGCAGTGTGATTTCAATATTGCCCCTGCCACCTCTACAAAATCCTGAATAAGGTCCACGTGGCTCACTAAAGCTTCGTTGTAAGTGGGTTCTCTTGGCACAACTCAGAGTCAATTCGAGCACAGTTCAAGGGCAGATGCAATGACAACAGGGCTTGAGGAAGAAGGGACTATGGAAAATCAGACTCCAGGAATTTTCAGAAATCTAGAAGATATATTGCATTTCCCCTGGGTATGGACCCCACCCTCTTCATTCCTAAGCCTGAGGATAAGCAGTCTCTGAAGCACATGATCAAATGCAGGTGAACTTCTGAACACAGAGTTCTCTGTTGGGAAGGAGGGAGGAAGGTGTGGCTACTAGACAGCAACCAGCAGCCTCTGTCACAATCCTTAGCTTTCCCACCTCTCTGTCTGCCACCTCCTCAGAGAATCCCGTAACCATATGGTTCTGAGTTGAGTGTATGTGTGATGAAGTGAGCATTAAATTTCCACATGGAACTGTTTTCTCTTCTGTATACCCCATGTTCTTTTAGGCTTTCAGGCTTTCATATAATGCTTGTCATTCCTCTACCTTTCTCATCTTATTCAGTCTTCAGGATATAACTAGTGTCCTCTCACTCATTTATTCGTTCAGTCCACATCTGACAAATACATATTTTCTATTATAAATCAGGCACATAGAAATTATGACAGAAAGTATAGACACAGCCTAAGACGGAAGAGAGAGATAGAAAGCAACAACTACAACAGAGCATGGTAAGTGCTAATACGGAGGGAGGCATCCGAGCTTGGAGCCACCAACTCCACCTACGATAGAAGGCTGACCTTGAAGGAGCTAATGCTTATCTGGAAGAAGTCACAAAGGCAGGAAGGACAAGTGGTCCTTGCAGCATGTGCAGAGTTCTGCAAGAATGTAGTTCATTCAGGAACATCAAATAGTAAAGCCTGAGCACCATCCAAAGGCAGGAGAGGGACTTCTTAACCACCTCACAGAGATTTAATCTCAGTCCAATTAGCTTTGTTACATAAAAGAGCTGTACAAGCTATCCTGTACCAGTCAGTGAGTCATTATGTGTTAGCAGAAAAAGCAAGGGATTGGAGTTAGGTTGATAGTTCAGTCCTGACACTTTCACACACTGTGTGACTTTGGACGAGATATTCTCCTCATTTAGGCATCCTTCTTATTTGTAAAGTGGGAATATTTATGTTTTAATATCATAAGCACCAAAATAAGTTCGTACTTGCAAAACACCTGTAAGTGCCTGTCTCATGACTTTTTTTTTTTTTAAACAAAGATTAGTTCTCTTCCTTCTGTCCCAGGATTAACTTTGGTATTAACTTCCTTCTTGAAATTCTTTCTGCATCTGGCATCTGTGACACACTCTTTCCTAGTCCTCAGCCTCAGCGTTACAACTGCTCCTTTTGGCCTTCACCATGGATTCACTTCCACTGACGGATCTTGTTTCCCTTAAATGCTGGTTATCTCTAAGGATCTGTCTTACCCTCTTTTCTACACAATCATTATGCAAAAGCATCCAAATTTAAGGCAGACTCTATTTTTTGATATGCTTTTTAATTTCAGTGTGCACTCCTAAGCCCCAAACCTGTATTTCAGCAGCTCTGTGGACTACAATGTTGTGTCAGATATCTATCACTGTGTAGGAATTTACCCTAAACTTAATGATCCAAAGCAACATTTATTATTCCACAGTTTCTGTGGATGTGAATCTGGGCCCGGCTTACCTGAGCTATGCGTCCTTTGGTCTCTCACAGAGTTTTAAATGGGACTGGGGTCTCAGGTCTCCACACATGCTCATGCGGTTGGACTATGTTTCTCATGGAGAGTGGACTGAAAGTCACAGCTCTTTACTGGCTATTGGGTAGAGGCATCCTTCAGCTCCTTGCTGCATGGGTCTCTCAACAGGACAACCCATAACATGGTAGCTGGTTTCCCTCAGAGCAAGCAGGAGAGCAAGAGAAACGAGCAGGACAGAACCCACAGTCTGTGCAGTTTAACATCAGAAGTAATATCCCATCGTATCTGCCGTAGACTATTTGAAGTGAATTGTTACTTCTACCCACATTCGAGGGGAAGGGATTGTAAAAGGGTGTGAATACCCAGAGCCCTTTTAGAAACTACCTACCACACTTAAGAAGCTCCTATGAGGTAGATATTATCCTTGTTTTACAGATAAGAAAAATAGAGATGCTGAGAGTTTAAATATATTGCCTGATACTAATAATTTATAGATCTGGTATTTCAACTTAAGCCTGTTCTTATTTTGCATTTCTTTATTTTTTTTGACAAATAAAAACTGTATATATTTAGGTGTACAATGTGATGTTTTGATAAACATATACATTGTAAAATTATTCCCACAATTAAACTAACTAGTTCCTTTTTTATAGTGAGAAAACTGGAAATCTTAACAAATTCCAAGTGTACAATAATATTATTATTAACATCAGTCACCTTGCTGTACATTAGGTCTCCAGAACTTACTCATCTTACAACTGAAGGTGATTAATAACGCTCCATTTTCCTTACTCCTCATTCTAAACACCATTCTACTCTCTGTTACTATGAGTTGAACACTTTTTTTTTTAGGAGTCCACATATAGGTGAGATTCCTTGTGACAAGAGCTGACTGTATGTAAGTGAAGGTCTCAGTCCTCAAAGCTATGAGTGACACTGTATGGTAGCTATTTGTAGACTCCTATCTGAACGAGTGGCTTGATGAGATAAGAATCTGAGAATTATAGTAAGAGCCATTGTTTCAGCTGCCTTTGGGCTGACTTCACGTGGCTGTAGTCTTATCATGAAACTAAACTTCGCAGAAAGATGTGTCTAAATATTTACGTATTAAAACTTTCAGAGGAATGGAAAGCTTCAGTGAAATAATTTGACTGGTCATATCAGAACAAAGAGAGACTCCTAAAAGCCAAGAAGCCTTTCAGGAGAATGATGCTACAGGATAGTAGTAAACCCATTAGAAATTGTCCTCAGCCATATATATGCTCACCATCCTTATGCACCTCCTTGGATAAGTCAATCAAAACTCCTGAGTATATTTGCTCACTTGTAATATAAGAGAGTGAACTAGATCATTATTAATATTTTTGAGTCTTAATTTTGTATTATTCAGTGAAGCAAAGCAAAATGAACAAAATATCAAATTGTGTTTTGGCTAATATAACCTGCAGCCATCCACGTATACTATATCACCACTTGCTGTCACAAAAATTACATTGAAAATGGGAGGAAGACTTCAGGGCCATTTCAAATTAAAGAAGGTTTATAAAGAAGTCCTATAGCATTACAAATATAAGCACACTTCTATATGAATAATAAAAATACCAACATAAACACAAAACATTGAGAAGTTAACTGGAAGATTATTTCTAATCAGGAAAGTACTTATTCATTCCACATAAATTAAATCAGACCTAAAGATCCAAATTATTTCTTCAAACTAGGACAGACTGTATCTGGCCTTTCACTGAGGAATCATCTAAATGCAAATGGAAAGGCTTTTCCATACGATTCACAGCAAAGTCAGGGAGAGGCTAGAAGGTTATCTTCAGATTTCTTGGATTTTAATTCAGTTCCCCTTACACTCACGGTGTTTTCTTAACCAAACTATTCTTCCAGTGATTTCACAATTTGAACAATAAGAGAGAAAAAAAATCTTTTAAAAGTAGCCAATGGCTAATTGTTTGGCCCTATCAAAGTGCTATGTGATCGTCCTGATAAATGAAATAAAAATAGATCTTGGCTACTGCTCAGTTTCTGCATCGGGAAACCATTCATAATACAATGTAAACCATTCATAATACAAGGTATCACTGCCTCTGCTACACACGTCAGGTTCTCAGATTTTCAATTTAGTTGCTCCTTTTGCCCAAAACCCTAATTTTAATTCCTCAGTGAAATGGTTTGAACAGTTTGAGTGTTTTTTTGCTGAGATGTTGCGAATCAGGAGTCTGTAAGCTGTAAACTCCAGGGCATGTTGGAAAGGAAGAAAGTACTCCTGTAATTTAAACTCAAAGAGTATCTTTTTTCACATTGTTAATTGAGGTTTAACAGACAATAGCCCAAGAACATTGTTATATGAGAATCTTTTTTCCTCTCTGATGTCAACACGCACTCTGTCAAAAATGCTTCTAAGAATAAAATGTTTCCCATAGTTTTTAGTTCGTTAGCAAACATGTATGACAATTTTAATCTTCTCTTATGGATAGCAAGTAACAATTAAAATGCAATGAGTAACCAACCATTACACAGCTGGTTTTCATCTCAGAGAGCCAGTCAAGCAGCCGTTTCATTTACAATATGACATAAATGGTCAGGAGTCAGCTTGTTGACATCCTATCATCGTATGCTGTGGGCTTAGATTTGGCTTGTCATTTCTAAGACGCTCTCTTGGGAAGCTGTGAAATACTTTCTGCTTAGAGTGAGGAAGAAAATTCATTTTTGAGTTTAACTTATAAAAAGAAAGTAAATTTATTTGTGTTCTTCAAAGGGAAATTATAATAATTTTTTAGGCTATTATTTTAAATATCTCTCTATATGCATATATGCCTTTAGATAGTCTTATGTGTGTGTGTGTGTGTTGCTAATTAGATATAATTCTATACATATAAATAATTAATTATAGAAGTATATATAATTATTTTTCTATAAAAGTTATTTTCTTCCTTGAATGCATATTCCGTTTTATACTATTTATCTCTACTGATGAAAATCCCATTTTATCAGAAAGATGACATTTGAGATAAAGTATGTGAAGATGTTTGGTAAAATGCTAAATGCAAGTCTCCTTGCCTTCATGGCAAAATTTTCAAAATTTCTATACCTCTTTTAGTCTTTTTCTTTTTTAGTAAAATTAAGACATGAGCTGCTTTTAGTGGCAAATACTTGCTTTACATCATGCACACACTCACACAGCAATGGGGAAATGCCAAACTGCAAAATCCTAAAACCCACTGCAACAACTTTCCAAATTATTTTCTTGATTTCAGGCATCATGACATAGAAGTGAGAAAGCAGTCAGGCTGACATCAAGTCCAAGGAAAATAGAAACAGGAGAATAAGGAGATAATAATTCAGAAACAGGAGCAAATCATGATAATATGTTTTTAAGAGATAGTCACTATGGCCTTATGGCATCATGGTTTCCTCAGCTGAGAACTGCACTCAGAATTTCTGCCTTCTGAACCTTTCTCATTTTTCAAAACCTAGTTCAAGAACCCATTCCTTCCTGAAGTCTGAACTTCCCTAAAAGTATAATTTATCCCAGTATTTAATCCTGATGTTAGGTTGTTAATTGACAAAAAGAATATTAAAGTCTGAGATTAATTCATTTCAGCAAAATCATAAAATAAGGTTGTAATAATTTCCTCCTTACCAATGTTGACAGTTATTGAAAATTCAATTTCTTCTAAAAGGTGAGAAAAGCATTTTAAAAATTTCCTCTGCACCTCTGTAGAAATATATTGACTATTCTCATCTGGCTCAGCTTTGAATTTGTTCTGATAAGAGTCTGTAAAATGGGATAAATTTTTTAAGGAAGATAAAACCTCATTGAAGTTAGAACAAGGAGTCAATTGAAGTTCTAACACGGAATGCTTTGCTAAACGTAAGTAGGAAAACACCCTAACCGTGAGTCTCTGGAGCAGCAAAGAAAAGGAAGTTATACGATTACTTCTGAAGACAATTAAGAATACTGATAATATAATTTAAGAATATAATTTCCATTTGCACATAAGCATGTCGTTTAATGAATATATTTAAATAGAGAAAGAGATCAGATAACTTTTTGAAATTCATTTTGGTGTTGATAGTAATTAAAGTTTAATTAAATGAGATGGAAAAAATTTTAAATTTCCTTTGTATAACTCAAAGCTTCCTTATTTTTTTAGTATCGCCAAAACCCCCAAACAGGTAAACACAGAACAGGTCTAATTTGTTTCTTGTCCTGAAAACCATCCTGCCATTTCCTGACATTACCACGGCCGCTGGATCTATAATTAGCATTCTCACTCTGAGCGGCTTTCCAAGAGCAGCTCCTAAGTGAGGCTAGTGCATGGGCGTCCTGAACAAGGGTCCAACAGCGAATCCCATGGGAACGTAACCAGGTGGCCTTGGCCAATTGCATTATATACACAGTTGCTGACAAGTTTTCTCTTTTTCCTGGTTTCAAACTTATTTATAAGACTATTGATCATTTTACAATGATGTTGAGTCAGAGAATTAGAAGGGACCTTGGAGGACACGCGTGCTCACTTTTTAGGTATCTGACTATGCAGTCGTGCAAGTCTTCTCAGCAATATTTTCGAGTAAACATCTTTTCAGTTTCAAATCTTCAGGCAAGTCAAAGAAAGAAATGAAGGAAAAAAGAAAGAAAAGGAGAGAAGGAAGAAGGAAGGAGGGCAGGAAGAAAGAAAGGAAGGAAGGAGGGAGAGAGGGAGCGATTCTCATAACCCCTAATCCTAATGAGTCATTTGGTTCTTGAAGGAACTAAAACTAGATTTTAGAGTTTTTCCGTGAGAATCTGAGTTTGAAAAGGAAAAGGAGAAAACAAGTCACTAAAATAAACAATGTAGGAAGGAGCTACTTTTTCCTGGCTTGTCACAGCAAACATGTATTATATAATAAAACAAACTGGCTCCTTGCCAATGTTTTTTACGAAACAGAAAGACCAAACAGAAATCTTCTGCAAATTTAAGATTTTGGGGAGGAAAACAATGGAGAACAACATCCTTTATTGGGGCTGTTATATTTTATTGCATATATTACCATATTCCTACAGATGGAATAAAGCTTGTTTTATAGTAGAGCCATAAGCCTTTCAACTTTTGATGGTTTCTAGCAGGATATTTTATCAAATGTACTCTCAGACATTCTCAAAGTTGGGCTTTTATGGCTGTCCTTAAAATTCAGGCAAGACTGCTGTTTGTACCTGTGATACAGCAAGGCCTCCCAACTGCTTTATAAGACAAAGGGTAAAGGGGGAAAATTCCAGGGCTAACTTTGTTGTGTATTTAACTGTATTTGTTGTTTATTTTTCTATTTTATTTTCCACAGAATATGATATACACTTATATATGTAAATTATATAGAGTATAGTTTATTTTGAAATATTTTATAATTAGTGAGATCATACCACATTTCTTAAAGAGAATTAGTTAATCTTTGGCCTTCATTCTTTCCCGTATGAATCTCATCTTCCTTTACCAAGTCTCCATCTTTCTGGACCATATTTTTGTCTTTTTTAAGGGCAAAGGGAAGTCTCTACTCCTGTCAAACACTGATACCTTTTATCTCCTAACTTCTATTCTTTGGGTATTGCGTCTCCACTTGCATATCTCATTATAAGATCTTCCCCCAAGGGCTTGCAAACCAGCTCTGATAATTCACATCTTCTAAGAGACAAAACCAAAGCTTTCTTTGATTTCACAGCCCTTTATAGCCCTACTCTGCTCTTCTGCTTCTTTGTATAACCCAGAATCTCAGAAGCATCATCCGCTGTAGTGTTTCTACATTATTACCTGTCTTTCCCCCTTTTACCCTCACCATTTGGGATTCTCCTCACACATTTCCAAAGAAACAGCTCTTGCTGAAGCCAAGGAAGCCCCTCCAGGTCAAAACACAATGGATCTCTCAGCCCTTAGCAAGCTAAATCTCTCCTTTCTGGTCTTTCAGACATCATAATTTCTTGTCCACTGCTGTCTTCTGAACTCTGAGTTCTCCTCCCCAGTTCTGCTAACGGTTGCTTCCTGGTCTAAGCAATTGCTTGGGGTTAGAAATTCTACTGAGATTGGCTTTGGACTGTTCTCAGTTTTCATCCTAGATTTTCTCACTAGGTCATAGTATCTATTTCCTTGGTATTCAGTATCATTTAGATGGTGGTGACTCTCAAATCTGTGCTCCCAACTCAGGCCACTCTTGTGATCTCTAGACTCTTACAGTCAACTTCTCATTGATACCTCACAGATATCAAACAGGCAACTTAAACTCCTTAACATATCTAAAACTAAATTCTCCATCTTTGAGTCAAACTTAATCTTATTCTAGTGCTCTTATTATAAATAACTGGCACCAAACTACCCAGTTACATGAGCCAGAGGGGTGGAAGCTCTTTGAGATCTCCCTTTGTCTCCCTGCCCTAGACACATCAACTCAAAAAATGGCTCTTTTTTCCTCTGGTTCTGCTTCTTCCAAAATATATCTGGAATTTATATATTTTGCCCCACATCAGTTGCCACTGCTGTGTCATCTTGACTTATCTGCTTCCTCTTTCAGTTTTTTATCATCCATTCTCTTGTAACAATTCAGTTCACCACGTCCCACCCTTCCTTTGTATACTTTTTAAATTACTACTCATTGTATTTAACATAAGACCCAAATTATAAACATACTTTAACAATGTCCTACATTATTATATCCCTGCCTTACTCTCCAACCTATTCCTGTCACCCTTAATCATTATATTCCAGTCAGGTTGTCCTTCATTTTTTTGAACTGTATCAGGCTCTTTCTTGTATCAGTGTGTCTTCATCCCTTCCTTTCCTCGACTTGAAATACCCTTCCTTCCACTTGCTTCTGGCAAATGCCCACCCATTCCTAAGGCATTAGCTTAAAGTTCACTTCTTGATTTAACTCTTACCGTGTCTCCCAATCTGAATTTAACAGTCAAGTTTCTTCTGCTTTCACATAGACCATTATAATTTTCATTAATAATTAAAAGTATATTTCAGTTTTTTCCTTTTTTTCCCTTTCTTTTCTTTTCTTTTCTTTTCTTTTTTTTTTTTTTTTTTTGCTAATGCTTGTCTCTTGACTGGCTTTTAAGATTCTGGAAGATCCAGATCCTTTTTTCAACACTACATATTTAATACCTAGCAAGCCCAATACTGGGCAGAGAGTAGTTATTCAATATTATTGAATAAATATATCTGGATTACTTTTGGTTACCTTGCTAACCCAGTTTTCCTCAGACTCTGTAACAGGATGATGTTAGCATTACTACACTGACAGTTATGAAAAGAGAGGCAGGTTACCATTTTATCATCCCCACTTCTCATCTTCCCAACTCCAGTGTCAGGATTGACACTTTCACTGGTATCAGTTACAACTCTTTATGAAAATCAGTTCTTGCTGGCTTTCCTCATTAGAAAATTATGCAAAGATTATGCAACATTGTGCACATATTTCTAAACTCCAGTTCATGTTATACTTGGACCCTGATACACCTACAGAAATGTGAGTGGGAACTGTTAGTGAATATGTAGTGATTTGAATTAATCTGACTTCTTGTTTGCTAATATGTTAGAGACATTAGGGTAAACACTCTTAAAAATAACACTTGCTGATAGAGTTCCCTTCAATGTAGGAAAGGCACACATACTACATTTGCTGATCAAGTTCATTTCCGTTTAGGGAAGGCACACATGCTTTTTAAACATCTGCTTGTAAAAGTAGTTTGGAAAATAGAGAAAAAATAAATAAGGTAAAGAAAAGTTCATTTAAAAAGAAAGGTCAATACACAATTGGAAAGGGAAAACATGTATCTAATCCAGAGAAGGACCAGAGTGAGCCTAAAGAGTTCAGAGAAGGAGAATGGCAAGATGCTGTTACAGATTTTAAACCTGAGAAGATACTTACTAGCTCAAAGTTCACTTCTGAAGATAACAGCTGCCATATCTCCCAATCTGAATTAAGTTGCTTCTGTTTTCATATAGACCATTATTATTTTCTTTAATAGTTAGTAGCATATTTGTTTTGTTGTTGTTTTACTAATGCTTGTCTCTTGACTAGATTTTAAGATTCAGGGAAATCCAGTACCGAGTATCACAGAAGAGAAAGCTACACAGAATCAGCTCTGAGACTTCCCCACGGTTCCCCTCAGTAGTACTTAGTCAGTCCTGATTAGGTCATGCGTGTGAAGAAACTTCTAGTAGTTGAAGGAAAAAAACACCTGAAAGGATTAGAAAAAACAGTATTCAGACTGGGCAGGACCAGGATTGATATATGTTCTTGGTGAGATTTAAAAACTTCAGAGTTCATGGATCATCAGTTAGAGTTCTAAGTGGTATCTTGTCTTAGAAGTGGGAAAAATAAATCTTGACTAAATTCAGTACTGGCCTCCGTAACAAAGCTTAGAAGGAGGACCTGAGAGGATCAAACTGTGTCTAAGCAACCAGATGATGTCCCAGAACAAAGCTCGTAAATACTGATAGAAATATTTTAAAAGATCAGTACTCAAGAAGAGTAAATCACAATGTCTAATATTTAATCAGAAATTACTGGGCATTCAAATAAGCAGAAAATAAAACTCATAGAAGAAAAATCAATCAATTGAAGCTGTCCCAGAAACAACACACAAGAAGAGAATTAGTAAATAAAGACATTAAAACAGTTCATGACTATCCTTCATATGTTCAAGAAGCTGGACAAAGACTGAACTTGTTTCATAGAAACATGAAAGGTATATATGTATTTTAAAAATATGACCCAACTTAAACTTGTAGAGATGAAAACTATAATGTCTGATGTGAAAAATCTACTTGCCAAAATGAATGAGAGATTAGATACTGCATGAGGAATTTGAGGGAGGTGATGTATATGTTCATCATCTTGATTGTGGTGATGGTTTGCCAATGTATCTATCTGTCAAAATATTTCAAGTTGTACACCTTAACATGTAGTTTATTGCAAATTTATTGTATACACCTAATAAAGCTGCTTAAAGGAGCAAAATACAAACCATTTGTAGTTTAATTCTAATTACATTTATATGAAAATGCAATACATAGCTAACCACAGAAAATCACCCAAAAAGACTGAAATAAAAAATATTTTTGATTTTTAATAATGGCATAATGAGTGAAGTTATTTTTAAAACATTGTTATTAAAGTATTTGAAAAAGACATACATAATTGTAATCTTCAGAAAAGGTAAAATTTTTACAAGTAAAAAAGTGCCAAGTTTTGACTGTGAAATAAATTTTCCCTCAAGTTTAAAGTACAACTAACTTTACCCTTAAGTTCAAAGTATATCTTCTTTCTTCTCTTGCTTGCTTTTTAAAGTAGAAAGTCAACAGTAATACAGTTATCCATTAGACAGTCCCTTGCCAAGTCTGATGCACAAAGAATGCTAAAACTAGAGATTTTGCTGTTAGATATGGAGAAACAAATAAAACTCTGGGTATGAAACAATAACTCAATATGCTTAAGGTTATGCCTGATACTGCAGGATGGAAAGAAAGCAGCTCCTCTCTCAGCCTCCAAGGGCTCTGAAGAAATAAGATTCTCATTGTGTTGGCAGATCTACAAGGAAGAGGAAACTAGTCAAAGGAGACTAATTAGCCAGGTGGACAACAAAAGAAAATGGGGAAAAACATGGGAAAACAGAAGAGGAGGCAAGAGAAAAGGCAGCAGTGGCTAGAGACTGAAGACAAAATGGTGATGGAGGAAACACAGGACTGACCTACCGCCTAGCTCATGTCTCTTCCACCCTTGCCTACCCTTCTCCCCCAAGTACCACTAGGACAGGATTTAAAACCTATGTCTCTTCCCACAGTTCTATATTTAAACCTTATTTTGACATTTCCTTTTTCCCTAACTTTTTTCACATCTTTGTACATATTTGATTCTCCTACTATATATTTAGCTTTTCTAAGACGGGGATCATGTCTTTTTCTTCTTTGTAACCTACCCTCCTTGTCCCCAGCTTCTCTTGTATAAATGGTTAGAAAAGTGCTTATTAGTTGGGCTAATTAATAGATATTCAGTGTTTTATATCAAGATAAACTTTATGCGAGTTCTATGTGACAGGTCTTCCATTCCTCCAGTCTAAGTCTCCCAGTCTCAATTCTGCAAAGGAGGTGTAGATACATAAAACACATTTTTAGTGTGTTAAAAATGAGGGATATCTTTGCCTTTCAGCATCACACAATCATCAATTTCAAAAAGACCCAAGGATATTCCCCACGTTCTGCTTAAAAAAAACAGTGAAAAGTACATTCTTACCTTTTGTAGCAAAAATGTGTAAATGCATAATTTAGAGAATTAATTTGTGTGAACTAGCTCATAGAAGACATAACAGTGACTAGAAACTTGGACACTTAAAAAGAGCTAGAGATGGAAGAAATATGTGGTTCAGATAAATGCTTAACAACTGAGGCAGTATTGTACTCTTCCAAAAACAGAGGTCCAATTGTGATGACTCAACTGGAAGGACGTTTGGTTCATATTCATCCTTCAATACCAGTGCTTGTTAGCTAAGGGAGGACTCAATGTTAGAATCCTTTGTCTCTGTGTTTCTGCTATAAGCTCTGAGAACTCTTTCATACGTCTCTGTGTCAATAAGACACAGTCTGAGGAAACTGCAGTCTTCTATTTTATCAATCTAGACATTCAAAGGGAGGCCATATGGCTCATGTCTTTAACAGTTAAGGCAAAATAAGGCATTTAATTTGGTCACAATTTACATCCTCACTATACTGATGTCATTCCTATTTAGTGACTATGCTCTAGGTAAAACAGAAAACACTGTCACTGGTGGATAAATGCTTTCTCTAGCTAGGCATGCATGTGGTTGGAAGACAAGAACAAGAACATATCTCAAAAAATAAAATTTTACTCTTTTTGAGGGAATTTTTGTCACAGTCCAGTTAATGTGTGGGACACAGCAATAGTAGATCATCTCTTGCTTAGAGATTTTCTTTCAATTATAATGTGAAAATGAGAAAAAGTGGAATGATTCATTTCAATTCAAAATATTACTAAGGAAATGTGGAAAACATTTTAAATTCAGTTGTTCAGCTGAAAGCTGACTCCATTACAGGGTATTCAGCAAATAAATTGAGATTCATTCCGAACATTATTTGCAGAGCCCTATTTAAGGTCTTTTGTTATGACACATAGTCAGGGACATCTTTTGACATTTTGCTGGTTATGTAAAAGATTAAGTTGCCAAGGGAAACTATGCCTGAAATGATTGGAGAGTACCTGGAATAACTAGATTCATATCATGAGGTGGTACAGGCTTCTGGTGTTGGAGACGATGACGACTGGAGGAAAAAAAGAACAAACAGAAGTCCTAAGTAAGAATTAAATTACTGAGAAAAGGAAAATGTTCAGAGTAAGAAACGTTGTGAAGTTACAATAGAGAGAAGATTTTGAACAAATCAAAGAACTAAAATTTAGCTTAATGAAAGAAAAGGTCTTACTTTTGCTGAAATATACCTGCAGGAGTATTTGAAGAACAAAAACATATCACTTGATTTATATTTCCTAAACAATGAGCCCCACTGTTACTCAGAAGGATACATGTTGGCAACATGAACCTTGTGGGAAAACTAATTTTTGTTAAAGGTATCCAGTGAGACCTTTAAGTTTTTATTTTTAAATGAGAAATGAGAAGAAAGGTACCAGCCCTGCTTTTGTCAACTGGTTAAACAGGCAGAAGTTTATTGCATTCAAAGCACTGCTTTCATCGCCGTCTACTCTGTGTTATACCATCTATGTCTCTGTAAATTATAAAGGGCAAATGATGGGTTTTGTGCCCCTACAGTTCCTCCCATTCACATAGGATACTGAACAGTCTTTTGTGTAATACTTGGCTGCCTGGTCTACTGACTGGCTTAAGAATGTTCCTCTCGGCTTCAGTCTACAAAGTCACAGTGCAAAAAGTTAGGGATATACAGTTGATTCTTATTATTTGTGGCAGCTAATGTTTTATAAAGTCACCACAAACACTAAATTAGTGAATACTAACCAGGACATGCAGGATTAGCTTCCTGCAAACCTCTGGTCATGACATTTTCGTTAACTGAGTAATCCACAGTCTTGTTTTACAAGTGTTTCAAGGCACTTCATTTAATACATATTGTTGATTCATTAATATTGAACTCTCAGCCAACAGCACATTAAGTCATGACTGATCAAAGCTTATCTAATACACGCATTTCCTTCCTAAGGCACATCCCAGCTTAGGAACACAAACCAGCACTTTGGCACTATACTCGGGGCATTTTAAAGAGCAAAATCACCTACAAAGGTGAGGGGAAAAGGCAATAAACAGACTGTGAAAAGGACAACTGTTTGTAGTAGAAGAGCTGAAATGGGAAGGCAAAGCATCGCCTTGTTCAAAACTGGGTGATCCCATGCAAATCAGGCAACTGAAATTTTTCACTGCTCTGTGCATGTCTGTGAACGACTGCACAAACATCATGGGTATTGATTTGGGGGTTACAAATAGATGTTAGCATTTAGGCAAATTCTCAAACATGGGGTCTGTGAATAATAAGGATCAACTGTCTTAGGATGACATAAAATGAAAATCGGTGGGAACTCAAAACAAACCTGACCCAGTTCAGCACCTAAGTCTAAATTCAACTGCACATTCATCTTCCCACTTTGCTCAAGGGCTACTTCACCAGGTTGGAAAATCTGTGGTATACTTGTGTTTTCCATCACAAGTCCAGAAAATAAATAGGTTTTTGGATTTTCTACTGGCTGCTCTACTACTCATTGACTTACAATTCTCACTTGAGAAGGAAGTTGACATTTACTGAGAACTGAGCACACTGCTAGTTGCTTGTCTCTTTGCTAATTGTTCTTTACCAATAGGACTCTGGTCTGTTGGGAGAGGATGGCAGTGTGCTCAATAAAAACACAAAAACAAAAACAAAAACCCACAACACCCTCAGATCCCCTTCCAGATAGGGTGGTTAAATAAGTAAGATCTGGTTAGTGAGAAGCAAGTAAAAGCTGGCTCAGTCTTGAGGGAAAATGGGAAAGATTAGGTTAGCATGGACCTGGAAGTCACTTCATCCCCTCTGTTCAGCCTGATAAAGATACAGGGGCTGAAGCATCGTAACCATGTGAGTGAATGTTACCCCTGGAGATAAACCTTCCATGAGTCCTGTAGCCAAATCCACAACCCGCCCCCTATCATCCTACCTCATGATCAGGGCTCACTTTGTTTTTTTTTTTTTTTTTTTTTAATAGCACTTTTTTCATTCTTTGAAATTATCTTACTTATTTACTACTTTCTATGCTGACTTTCTCTTTCCTCATGTCAGAAAGTAAGCTTGTAGAACAGGGTTTAGGTCTGTCTGTTCAGTCACAAGACCCTGGCTCCTAGACACTGCTGGACACATAATATTTGCTCAACACATATTTATTCAATAGATAAATGATCAGATAAATAAAAGAACAAGGAATTCCGTGCAGGTAGAGGCCAGGATCTTAATAGAGCCAAATGTTTATGAGGATAAAATCTTGAGAAAGAGAGGAATGATTGGCAAGAAAAACTTAGGAAATATAGATGGAGCCATGTTTCCCTCCCTCCCTCCGAGGCAATGATGATGGATTGCAAAGTTAAAATAAGCAGGCATGCAACTAGGTTAAACAAACAGTCTGTCTTACGTCTTCTGTAGGGTGGCCTCTGCTATCTCCTCCCTTCTCCACGGAGTGACTAAACAATTACTAAACTGAGAGGGAGCTTGTTCTATTGAGACTAACTTTCTAGATAAAGCCAATCACATGCCAAATAATAGACATGAATACCCTAAGACAAGGCTCATTGCTACCTCATTTACTGTCTGATAAGCATAATTTAGCAGACGAACATTTGTTTGCTCAACGCGTGTTGACTTAGGTTAATTCTTTCACACTGGGATTTGGCTAGTAAGTGTATGCGTTATGTAGTAATTATTGTTATGAGAGAGTCACATCAATATGTTACATTTGCCTTTAAGATGTGCTTATCTAAGCTAATCGTGTGGCAGACTCAGACCTTCCACTGTGAGTTTGTCAGTACTGCTTTTTTGAAATGTCTGGGGTATTTTTATTACTCAACTGTGCTAGATTTAAAAAATAAGAATATCTGCTACTATGTGAAGGACACTTTACTCTCTCAATCTTGGTTGTAGCTCTGTTTATCTGCTGCAAACAAAGGTATAAGAATTACCATATTTTCAATATCTAAGTAATCAACTGGGTGTTCACGAACTTAAGTGCTCTGATTTGCTTGTAAGACAACTAAAAATAATATATTGGTTTTGTTTGATACTCTTGATGTGTCCTATTGCAAACATTTTAAGGCACCTAGAAGATTAATGCAGAACCCCTGTAAAAACTTTAATGTATGTGATTCTAAAATTAATCATTCCTGTATTATTTTTATAATCTCAGCATTAGAAATTCCTTTTCTAATCACATGATAAGCTAGCTTATTTAGACAAAGTATCCTACTGAAAACAATTATAAATGTTTTATGAAATATATTTTTAAATTTTTTTAAAGTATTGAAGAACTGACTATAGAGGAAGGACTCATGGAGCCAAAATATGAATGAAAGTGTAACACAGACACGTGAGCAGGGTTTTGTTGACTGCTTTCTCACTGAGGGCATGCTGCCAATATTGTGAACTTGAACTTAGGTTTTGGTCATATTTGGGGCAAGAGAGAAAATTTCTAACAGTTGACACTGAACTGAGCTGACCAGGGTGCAGGGTAGGCGATGTCATCACCAGGAAGTTGTAATCACTAGAAGTTTCTCCTCTGGACACACAGCTCAAATTTCCATCTCCTAGCTTAAAAAAACAAAAACAAACAAACAAATAAAAAACTCTTAAGCTGTGAACTTACAAGGAAACAAAGCATTTTTTGTGAGAAAAATCAGAAACAACAGACACAGAGGTAGACCCCAAAGACTTCAAGTACTGGAAGTATTGAAAAAAAGATCAAACAAATATTCTCACTACATTCAAAAACTAAAGGCAAGCAAGGAACATGTATCTATAAGAAAAGGTTATAAAATTTTTTAAGAAAAATAGAGACTCCAGAAATGAAAAAAACCAAAATGGTTAAATATATCAGCCATTTTGAAATACCTAAAAAGAAAAATTAGAAGTTGGGAAGCAGGTCTAAAGAAATGACCTAGCATGCCACATAGTGAGGCAAAGTGATAGAAATGCAAATCAAAGATATAGAATATAATACACATATAATCATAGCATTGGAAGGATGAATGACTTCGAATATCAGAGAAGCCTAATGAACCCCCAAAAAATTCCTTCTGAAGAAAAATTATTCGAGGTGCAAGGGCTTAGATACAAGAATAAAGACCAAAGAAAACAGTAAATATTGGTTTTGTTTTGATCAACTTTGGTTGTGTAAAAGATTAAAATTATGTCTCATGGGATTAAAAGAAGAGAGAAATAAACTATCAAACAATGTCCTATGAGTCAGGAAGTGGATAAATGAATTGGGTTAGGTTTGGACCTTAAGAGTTATCTGCCAAAGAAGATAAGATGTGCACAGGACTGATAAGAGTCCCGTGAGGAGGAGAGCTGAGAAGGGGATGACAATACAGGACTTCCACCTTGAAAAGAGAGGAGGAGGAGGGAGCATGGCATAGGAAGAGGCTCAGACTGCAGCACAGATACAAGAATATTTCATCCCAGCCAATGGCAAGTTCTCAAGCAAAAGTTGTCCCTCAGAGGAAACTTGCACTGGGCAGGAATGCCTGACACTATAATCTTCCCTGTGGTCATTCTGGGGAAAGCATGACAGCAGCCTAGGGGAAGCAAGACCTCAGCACAAAATTGGTGGACATTCTAGAGAGGCAGTAACTGGGGCTGAGTGTCAGCTACACTCCCTACAGCAGAAATCTGAGTAGCATATTTTTATGACTGCCACATGGACTTAAATTTTCTAATATCTTTGCATCCCGGAGGAAGAAGAAAGATAAAATATTGGTGAGTGTAGATTTTAGTAGGTTAAGTATGTACATTGTAATTTCCAGAGTGTCCATTAAAGTAATAAAAATAGGTAGCTTACTTCCAAACTAACAGAGGAAAGATGATAGAATAATAAAGAAAAGAATTTCAGAAGACAAGAATAGGGAAAGGTAACAAAAAAATAATATGGATGGAGTAAGTAGAACCCATAAAATAATATGTTAAATATAAACAAAATGTATCACTTTTAGGCTAATGGTAATGGACTAAATAGTTAAAAACAGTGGTTGTTGAAATTAATCTTAAAAACAATCTGTATACTTTATAAGAAACACATTTAGTCTCTCTACTAGATTCTACTTCTTTTGAAATTCCTACATCTTTCAAAAAAATTTTTTAGCATTTTCTTGCTCTGAGAATGAATACAAAAATACCTAAATTTCACAGGAAAAAAGTCAACTTAGAATTTGAAATTTCAGGAAAGGCATATGTAGAACACTAGTGATTTTTCTTCAGTAAGTTGGGGTGAGTATGGAAAAGCCAAATACTCTGAAATTCCATGATAAAACAGTAATTACTGTATAAACTGTTTTTATTTCTGAAAAGAAATCAAGATACTTTATAACTCTGACACAGACTATTAAAATGAAAACAGAAGTTTAAAAAATTTATTTGGTGACAATGAGTATAGTGAAACCAAATCACTGTTATGTCATTATTATGATTAATAGTAAATGGAACAAATAATGAAAGGAAATGTGAAGGATTATACCTATTTTTATCATTCCAATAAAAGGGAGCATAACCTTTCTCTGTCTTCAGTTCCTAAATGTTTAAAACTCAGCTTCAAACCAAGATTTATTTCTGATTTTCCTCTGGGATGGCTTTCCCCACTGCTGTGGCCAATCATTATCCACTCCTGGCTGGCAGCTGTCCACACCGAACCTGTGTTATGGACTGAACCTGGCACTATTCCCATCGATAAAACCAAACTTCCAGGGGAGTTAATAGCTATTTATACGTTCCTAATCACAAGATGAAGGTTTCCAAACCTTCCTTTATTGTGAAGCTCTAAAGGGATATTCTGGTCTATTAAGAAAAGCTGTATCTACAGATGTTATATATACAAATGTTGACTGTGCAGCGTTTTTCAGTCACATTTCCTGTTGTCCATCCTAGGACACCTCCATATAACACTTTTTATTCCCTTTGACCAGTTGTTGCTGTGCCTCTTTAGCCAGAGGAGGAAGCCAGACGGCATTGGTCTTTGTCTCCTCCTCTTCTTCATTCTCCTCCCCACCCTCCTCCCCGTCCCCTTGCTCTTCCTCCTCCAGCCCCTCCTCCTCCTCCCCCTCCCTTCCCGCAATCCCCCACCAGACGTTTCCTCTACAGATCTCAGCAAAGCAAAGACAGCTTCAAGAATATTACTGACTTTTTTTTCTTTCAGTGAGGTGAAAGGAATTGACTCTTTCATGATATAAAATTTTTAGAAAAGTAATTTCATTAAACCCTTCGTAACGAAGCTATTTCGACACCATTCTTTTTTAAAAAGAGAAAAGGCTCTCAGATGACACTTGATGATGTTCTCACAGCCACAGAGGGAGACTGACATTATGATTCTGAGGACTTCCCATGTCACTGAGGCTGTTTTAGGATTCTGAGCGATTTTTAGTTTTTTGGGGCTCCCTTTTGTTAAAAGAGCACAGTTTGGTTTTGTACGATACTAAAATTCCATTGGCTGTCCAAAGAGCTAGTTGAGAGTTGTCTAATGCATCCTTCTAGACAGGTGATAACACTGAAGAGCATAATATCCAACCATGAATCAGACATCTGACATGGTGGAACTTAAACGAACAGGGATTATTTTAATGTAGAGTTAAGAAGAGACAAGGTTTATTGATTTAAATTAAATGAGATACTGTATATGAAGTGGTTAGTCCAGAGAGAGTTCATAGGAATAATAAACACTTGTTTAACCTTTGGATGGAAGATTTAATTTCCTCCATGATTTGATAACGGGGTGCGTATACACTACCACTCACTTACCTATCTATACTCTGCTAACCTGTCTCTTCAGGCTGGTGAGCTTTGCTGCTGCTGCTGCTGCTTCTCCTAAATGGAACCCACAGGACACTTTCTGTCAACCCTGACCAGTCCTCCACCAGCCCATTGCTTCAGAGGGTTGGGACAGGACCCAAGGACAAGTAGGCCTTTTGTAGGACCAGGTGGAACCTCCGATTCCTGTGTGCACAGTTCTATAATTAGTTCCCAATGCACTGTGGAGGCAGCTCTGAAATTTTGACAAAGTAACCTAAAACCTGACTTTCCTTTTGAATGGCAAATACCAATTATGAAAAAGAGACAAAAATGAGATAAATCATGCAGCTCCATCTTGGTCAAGTGATTTGGCTTAACGCATCTGGCACTGTCTTTTTCTGTCTGAGTTTTCATCAGTTGAACAATCTACACGTATTTTCATAGAACTACTATTTAATTTGGGAATACTAGACATAGTCAAGCATATTTACCTCAGTTCTTGACTTAAAGCTCTCTCTGCCCATTACAGCTCCTTTTGTGACATATCTGAGAATTCTGAAGAAGTAATTTATGCTTGTGCCTTGAGAAGAACTTCTTTACTAACCCAGTAATACTGACTGTTCTCTATGGTTTGAAAGACAATTTATTTGAATGGTTTTTATTTAAAAAAAAAATTATGTAGCACAGCTGTATTTTTTTTCTTTAAGTCTTAAAAATTGCATTAGGTGACATATTTCCCAGGTATTTTTGAATTAGTTGAGTGTCTGACAAAATAAACAATAGCAATCATAAAGAGAGTAATTCTACTTTCACAAATGTCATTACTCTATGTTAATTTCATGCCTTTTGCATACCACTTTCATTAATCAACTTGCAATGACATTTTAACTGAATGTTTTTAATGGCTAACATTAATTACACAACCCCTTTAAAAATTTTCTCTAAGTAGTTCTGTTTTTACACAGGAAAAAAAACATTCTCAGTCCTTTACTTCCTTTCCAGGTTGATATTTAAATCATTTGGAGAGCTGTGAAACTGTTCTTTGTCTCTGGATTGACTGAAGATTCATGTGACTGTGGACTCTGTGTACATCAATTCAGTTTCATCCTTTGCCTTTGTGGATTTTGTTTGGAGATAGTTCAGCTAGTGTGGAGAGACACATTTGAGCTCAGTAATGCTTTGTCTTCCTTAAGTGATCAATTTCAGTTAAATTATTGCTGCTTTCAAAGGTGGCCCCATGCTATTTCATGTTTTCAATGACTGGCTGTGAAGAAACATTGGGAGATTTTTCAGGCTGTCACATATCAACCTGACATGTTCTGCCTTAACTCGGTAGATTCTGATTTTCCTTCAAAACTACTCATAGGAAAAATAAAATCTTTTTGAGAAACTTCCTAAGTTTCTAGAATGATATTTCTTTGCCTTTCATTTTATTTTCGTTTTATTTTAAAAGATCTATCCACTGCTCTTGGGCTCAGTCAAGAAACCTGATACCATTTAGCCTTTCTAGTAACGAGTTGTTCTCCTGTTTCATGAGCAATGACCATAGCTAATTCATTTTTTGTACCTTAAAGGTCTAGCACAATGTCTGTCAACTAGTCAAACAAGTATTTCTTGGTGTTCAGGACTATTGTTGTGTCTATGATCTGCGCAAGCCACAAATACAGTGGCCAGCTGGTGATAAATCCTTGACACAGAGTTTCCTCTATAGAGATCTGTGAGGACGAAGATAGACAGTTTTGTAGACCATCTGGTACCAGGTCACATACAAAGTACTCAGTGAGTGTGTACTGAATAAATAAATGCCATAATTTGGTCTTACGTTTTTGTTACTTTGAGTTCATGTTAGTGTTGCCTTGCATTTCTATAGCTGCATACCCATGACTGACTTAGTAATTTTTGCTAAAAGTGATCACTGCTTGGCATATTCACAACTTTAAATTTCTACCGAAAAATAAAGAATTGAAGGAAGAAAATACAGCTTCAAAAATAACATTTTGGCTTTTCCTGTCTCTTGGATTGGTAGGTTGACACCCCTTGCCATGGACTTAATGTTTGTGCCCCCTCAAAATTCCTATGTTGAAATACTACTCCCCAGTATGATGGTATTAGGAGCTAGGGCTTTGGGGAGGTAATTAGGTCATGAGGGTGGAGTCCTCAGAATGGGATTAGTGCCCTAAAGAGGAGAGCCATGAGAGAGCTTGCATCAGCTCTGTCTGTTTTCCACCATGTGAAGACACAATGAGAGGATGGCCATATGCAAGCCAGGAAGAGTGCTCTCGACATACACTGGATCTGTAGCCACTTTGCCCTTGGACTTTCTAGCCTCCACAACTGTGAGATATTTGTTGTTTAAGACAGCCAGTCTAGGGTATTCTGTTACAGCAGCTTAAACTAAGACAGCCTTCCGTTCTCTGTAAATTGTACTCTGAGTCCAGACTAAACCTCTCCTTCACAGCAGGAGTGCCCATCCCAGAGTTTCAAGTGTCCTAATCAAGCACAGGTGAGATGGCTGCTTTTGCAACTGCTGCAAAATGATGACCCAAAAGACTTATGTAGAGGCTTTTATTTCTTTCCTGAAGAATAAAGTATAAAATTTTGCAATTTGGGGTACATGAAAAGAGTACAAAATATAGAAAAGAAGGATAGAGGTGACTCAGTGAGACTTGCTGCTACCCCACATTCCCACCCTAAAATGATGTGTTACTTTTTAAACCAACCGTGTTCATTAATGTTTCTGGAGACTATAGGTCCCCCATGTAGTTCTGGGACCCAGATAGTAAAATACCACCTTGAGTTTAAAAAAGGGCCATGCACCCTCTTCCTCCCCACATACTGAGGCACAGCCTAGGGATGCAGAGCAGGCAATGGTGACAAGCTTCCCCAAGAAGCAGTAACGAGGCATCTTAATCAGCAGGGGCCAGAGTCAGAGAACACGGGTAAATTTGTTCTTAAGCACATGTGTCCCAGGACCCTGTGGATATCTGAACATTACTGAGAAGCTTTTGAAGATGGAGTCTAAATTACTGTTGGAGAAAGAAGCCATTAGAGACTAATATTAAAGACTTAGGGAATTTGGATCAAAATTGAATGAGATTATTATAGAGTAATTCAAAGCTACCACTGCTGTTTCCTGAATCAGTCTCCAAAGTGGCTGAGAAAGACAGCCTGATCTTATTGGGAAAACAGAATGATACAGTGTTTGTATACTTGATTTAAAACATCTAATACTTAGTATTTCTTCTGGTAAGGAATTCTCATCAGAGGTTATGTTGTAAAACATACACACACATACAAACACACATATGAATTTTTAAAAATTTCTCAGAACAGAATATAAACACAGGAAAATATTCATAGATGATTATTGTTTAGAGATTTTTTTAATGGATTTGAAAAAAAGACTAAAAATAATTAAGTTCAACAAAGAAAGGGCAAGTTCAGAAGTCCTAAAAGAATAATTTTCTGGTATATAAGCCACATTAATTATATGTGCTCTGAATAAGTCAGCATGATTCAGAAGGACGAAGGAAATCTAAAGGAGTTAAACTAGCTAGACTTTGAAAATTGGTAGCTTGTATATATTTATTATGCAAAACCAACATATATTCTGTGGAACAATAAAAAATCACCTTTGTGCTGTATGCATCATGGATGCCTTCAATAACTGAAAAATTATTTTTGAGTACATGCTATGTGCCTGATATTTTGTGGGGGACTTAAGGTATATCAGAGAACAAAACAGACAGATATCCTTGCCCATATGGCATTTACCTTCTGGCAGAGTAGGAGAAAATAAATTACAAATAATAAAACAAACAAACCCCCCCCCCCAAAATTGGTGTAAACTGTATATCTTTTAAAAGGCAACAAACGCTATGAAAAAAAAAGAGAGCTGGGTAAGGGGATCAAGTTTACCAGGTAGCCTCAGTGAGGTGTTGTCCGAACAAAGAATCAAAGAAACAGAGTTTGGTGCGTTAAATTCAAATAGCTCAAAGTAAACTCCAAAGATAATACATAGTATATTTATACCAGTAGATCCTTGTATTCCAAACCACAATTCTTATGCTATTATGAAAAGTGTACAGCTTAAAAAGGAAAATGAACACTTTCCATCAACCATCCTCCTTGAATCTTTTATGCAAGGATGACTGGTAGTATGCAAAGAAAAGAGTTTCCCACTGCCATCAGTATCCTCTCCTTTCTCTTGGACAGCATCTGCTAACCCAAATAGTGCGCCAAAAAATGTGAACTAATACTAAACTTTTCAGTTGGGCCTCAGTCAAGAATGCGGGAGTTGGGATGATTACACCAGCAGGAACAAAATAATCTCCTTTTCAAAGAATAAACACTATTAAATCTTAAGTTCAGAAGCTCAGTTAATGGTATCACTCCCCAATACCATGACGTTAAAGATAAATCCTCTTCTACCACTAAAGAAAAAGAAAAGGGATAATAAGATCTCGGTGGGTCAGGTTGCTGGTTAAATAGGTGCCAAAGATTGTACACTTCTTGAGGAATTCGAGCAGGTCTGACTTTCATTTACCTCCCTCCTTGTTTACTCATCTGATGTCCAGAATTCACAAGATCGATTATAGAGGCTTTTGGAAAGTATTGGTTCATTCAGTGAAAGAAGACAAAGGCAGTCATCTCATGGAGAGAAGGTTTGGTTTCTATTGTCCCAGATCAGATGAGGCTAGTCTTTTCCCTGCCTTGCTTTTCCATTCACATTATGCTTTCAGGCACAATTCTTTAGAAGGACCTTGTCGGATGCACAAAGGCATAATGTGACCCAGTAGAACTCTTCATGGACAAGTTCCCAGGTCTGCATGAGCAGAGATAATAATATTGAAATGGTTCCACACTATATGAGCTGCCAAATTGTAAGTCAAAATATTCACATGAAGACAACAATGTGTCCTTATGTAGACTTATGCTCTACGTAAACAGAGAAAGAGATCTTCAAAATTGTCCATCTCCAAAGTCACTGTGAGAGATTTAGAACTTAGACAGACTAGAATCTTTCTGAGGAAGATGGAAATTGAACTGGCTCATGAATCTGTGGTCATGAAAGCTGTCTCGTACCTCTCCAGCCATCTCACTGTGGGTGCTGACGGCCCTGAGCTCGGCTAACAGCTCATTGCTTTCTTGGCATGCAGTATCTACATAATACCAGGATACCATGGCTTATGTTGTAGGTGCAGAGTTTCCCAGGATTAGGCTGGTCATAGAGAGTGAGTCAGAGGTGGACCTTGAAGACCTATATATGTCTATTATAATTTTTTTTTCTAGGCCCCTGATTTAGCTCTTGAAGAACTCTCCAAATCCAGAAGCTGCAACAACCCCTGGACTATCACTCTAGTGATATTAGACTATTTTCTTTACTTTATTCACCTGTCTCGATCTATAGCAGTTCAAAGTTTCCAAAAGCATCCTTAACTGATACCAAAGATATAAGGTAAGATTACTGTTTCACTAGGTGGCCCAGGCTGTGCTGCGAAATAGACTATAACATGAGTGAGGCGAGGGTCAAAAGGCAGTTGAGTACCACCCAAGGAAGACACCATACATGATTCAAGGTTGCTGAGAACAGGGAAATGGCAGAGCAGGCTGAATGAAGTAGCACTGCATTTACTCCCAGCCAGAGGGGAGAGAGCATGCAGAATCCAGCCCCTCGCCATGCAGCGGCTCCCCCATTCCACAGCCGAGACAACAGTGTGGTTCCAGGAATCTCACTTAGTGCTACAGTACGAGGATCTCACCCCTTGCCCTGTGGGGTCTGTAACACAGAAAGTTTGTGGCATGCCTGATGGCTAAGCAGTTTCAAGAACAGCTTACACACGCCAAATACAGAGGAAACAGCCACTGCCTGTGCTGATGTGGGGTATGGAAGACTAGACCTCTTGCCAAAGGTAGAGACAATTCTGCTGTGACACAGCCTCCTGATGGCTCTTCCTCTTGCACACCCTGGACCAGAACAAGGCTAGACCTGACCTGAGACCACATTCTCTCTCAGACTTGTCTCCTTGCCCACCCAGCGACCCTCACTCCCCCACAGATTTTGTTTCTTCTAAAGAAGATGTTCTCAATAAAGAAGATGTTCTCATACACACACAAATCTCTATCTTAGGCTCTGTTTCTAGATAATCTGCCCTTTTCAAATCTTCCTTTACTTCATTCACCCTATAATTGAGTTTTGTTTCTAGTTTATGTTAATCCTTCATCACCTGCATTATTACTATTATTTTTTAACATGCTTTCAATGCTTCCTAAAATTTTACACTTCTGTTTTCACCAGCTAATGGGTATTTTTCTGGATTTCCTTCATTTCAATAGTATGACTACTGCTGCTTCTTGGTTTCTTTTTCCCTAATGTAATTTTGTATGGGATTCAACAGCAATATTTGCCTTTGTTCATTTTTAGGTGACATGATTTTTTTGTTGTTTTTGGTAATTTGAGGAGGAAGATAAACCAGAATAAATTTCCTAGCTTCAAAGGTCTTAAGATTCCTCTTCTGATACAATCACAGGTAATAAAATGATGACCCTGTAACGTCTGAGTTATGCTGGCCTCTTCCCTCCCAATTTTACGTAGAACCTTTTGTTTTTCCCTGATACTCCTTGAGTATATTTTTTGCAATTTCTCCAGAGTAGGGATTATACTGTTAGCAGTTTCTTTCAATGGGGCTCTGTCCTAAGAGAGAGTTTAAGTTATTATTCTGCACTGTAGGGGCTCAGATAACTTTGGGGGCCATCTGACCTCTTACAAGCCCTTCCAATCAGCTGTGAACTGATGACTGGCCACCTTCCTCTCTGTTTCAGTTACTCTTCTCTGATTGGCCCACTGAGATTTCCAGTGGGTAGTTTTTTTGGTTTTTTTGTTTTTTGGTTTTTTTTTATGCTGCCTTTATGTTGCCTTTTCTCTGACTCTTACTGCTCAGTTTCTGATTCCTTGTGAGTTTTGTTGCTGCCAGTGGTTCATTTCCATCTATTCAAATTTGGGGTTTGCAGTCATACATTATGCCTAACTTTGTTATACACATTGACTCTAGGTTTTCAGTTTTGCTGTTCTAATGGCTGTCTGTTTTTAGGTACAATTTTTGTAGATTTAATAACTGTGCCACCACTACCACCCTCCTTCCAGATTGCTACAGATTTGGCAATTATTAGTAAGTGTTTAAGTTGAAGCAGGTAAAAAATAGCCACAACAAAACACAACACAAAACAAACTCTAGACTTCTGGTAGACTGAGTTAACAATCTGGATTGCCAACTTGGGGCTCAATTAATTAGCTTTGCAAGACTGCAATAGATTTATGCACTGCTTGGCTTGCACTTGGTAAGGATAAGGGATTTTTCAGGTTACTTTATGAACTAATGCTCACTACCCTTAGTTTCATGTAGTTTTTTTTCTAAACTTTATGGCATGCAAAATTAATGCTCCAGGCATGAAAGGAGACTGGCATTGCCGGTAATGGGAAAAAATGCATACAACTCAAGTTCATTCAAATGTGGCTTAGTTTGTCTAATATCCAAAGTCCTGGCTTCCTTCCCAGCATTCTAATCACTCTCATACAGTCAGTTTACTCAGCAGATTTCTAAGAAGCTTTTTTCAAATTTTGTTTGAGTGTGTGTCCCTTAGAAGGTAACAAAGGAGAGCAAGTGTTGGCCTAGGTGAGGTGAATTTTCTAAAATGTATTTAATCCTATCATTTGTGAAGGAAAAAAATTAGAATCATACTTATTTAGGTTCAAATACTCAAACTGCCTGTGCTTAGACTCAGATTTGAGTTAAAAATCACTTTCAGTAAGAACTCAAATTGTTTTAATGTCAAGTTATTAATAATCTCTTACTCTCTAATGAGGCAAAATCCTTAAGCTAATAAAAATTAAACCCCTTCTCTGCAGACTGGGTGTGCAGAGAGAAAAACCTCTACCAGTAACATGGGAACCTTGGGATAAAAAGGCCAATGAGAAGCAGGCCCTGAATACTCAGATGCAGTCCAGTGGCATGCTATATAAACCATCTGCAAAAGCTGTCTAGCCCTCTTCTTTGAATGATGCCCTGAGAACCAGTCTTATCCTTCCAACTCTTTTCTGGTCCACATCCTTACCACAGGACAGGGGTCTGCAAGCTTTTATTTTAAGGGCCACAGAGTATATGTTTTAGGCTTTGTGGGGCCTAAGTCTTTGTTGCATTTATTCCAATCTGATATTTTCCTGAGAGAACAACCATACATGAAACAAAAAAGAATGGTCTTGGTTGCGTTCCAATTAAACTCTCTTTACAAAAACAGGCAGCAGGTCAGGTATGGTCTGCAGGGCAGTCTGTCAATTCCTGCTCTAGAACAAGACCCTATGGGAGGGTAAGGCCTAGCCAAGACTTCACAAAAAAAAAAAAGGAACTTTTAATAAAAGCCCATTATCGACAACTTCCATTTAAGAGGGGAAATGCCGCTTGCATCAAAGCATCAGAGTAGCCTGCTTTGGGACCAAATATGGGGGAATAGGATTGAGGGGTATTAATGGGATTGGAAAGAAGTTATTTCTCCAGTTTCCTTCCTTATGTACTATATATTTTTAAAAGTTCTTTCCTTTATTTATACTTTTGTGCTCTGAAATGAAACTACATGGACATCTTAGAGAGAAATGTGAAGATGCCTCTGGCTAGCTAACAAATAACAAATGTATAAGAATACCAAGGGAAATTGCTTGAAGGACACTATATGATGGGGATAGAGAGTGAACAAAACTCAAGATCATTTTTGGTAATTTTTATGTATGAGACATTCAAGATGTCTTGTGAATTCAATCCATAAGGTTGGGCAAATGCAGGCCTGGTAAATAGATTTTGATTCTGCAGCACCTGGTTAAGCAAATAAAAGACTTAATGGGAGAAGATAAATTTTAAAACAATTATAATTTACCCAGATTGAGACACAGCATCTAATTATTAATGTTTGGGAATAGCCCCCTTTGTTTGGATTATGTATTCCCATTTTACACGTGGGTAAATCTACTACAATGAATAAGAACTATTTCTCCCTGCACATACTTTATTTATATAAATCAAACATAGGATAATAGAAGCCCAATTAATAGAAAATATGGTAGCACTTACTGGGACATTAGTATTAGTCTGCTAAGGCTACCATAACAAAATAACGCAGAATGGGGTGCTTAAATGTAAGAAGATAAATTTCTGTACTGCAATCTACAAGACCAAGGTGTTGGCAAGTTTGGTTTCTCTTGAGGCCTCTCTCCTTGGCTTAGAGAAGGCTTCCCTCTCTCTGCGTCCCACTATGGCCCTTTCTCCATGTGCTCACACCCCTGGTGTCTCTATCTCATCTTATAAAGACACCAGTTGTATATGGATTAAGGCCCCACCTTTATTTCCTCATTTAATTTTAATTATGTCATTAAAGGCCCTATATCCAAATAAAGTTCCCTTGGGGGTTAGGACTTCAACGTATGAATTTTCAGGGACGACAATTCAATCCATAATTTAGAGAAGCTGAAAATGCTACTGCTGCCAAAATTGTAGCTGTTGGACCAAAAGCCTAGCATTATTGAATGGCAATTGGAATTGCAGATTATATAGACAGGTAGAGAAATATTTCTCCGTGAACAACCACTAAGAAGCAAGGAGCTTTGTGAACAATTTTATGTTAATGTTTTTCAAATTGCTTATCTTGAGTAATAAAGTACTATTTTCATAAAACAGCATGTTAATTCCAGTACCTAGTCCTGAAAAGGGCCATCACTGCATAAAACCAAAAACAAAACAGATTTTAAACTTGTAATTAAAAGTTGGAAATTTAAATAAGGCAATACATAAAGTATGTGGTGCAAAATTTTTATGATGGAGTTTTGTAAAATACTGTAGTCTCCCTGTTCAAACTGATGTTGCAATTTTTTTCTCCCCTCTGGGAACAAAGAGCCTTTTAGCCTTGATAAATTGGTTACCAATTTCTACTTGGTAATCTCATTTCCAGACCACTGACTCTTTTTCTGCCTTTGTGGTAAGGAGTGGCATTTTTCTGCAACACAGAGTAGAAAATGAACATTCTGTGCTGATGTAGAGATTGGTCAAGACAACACAACATTCAACAGCTCTCAGAAGCAAAGAGCCTTATTGATCAAGTTCTATGATGAAGCCAACTCTGCACAATTCCTTTAAGAGTCAAAGATATGTGATCTTATATGCATGAAGTCTATAAAATTTTTATACATATCTAATTGTTGCTTAAACTACATCTTCATTCCACTTAAAACATCCAGAAATCTGAATATGAGTTGTACAATATTGTGATGAAGTAAGAAAAATGTTGTGAAATATTTTAGAAATCATCTTCCTTTTGAAGTTTTTTTTCCAAATCTTAAACAATTTAGACTTAGAAAGAGGAGTCAGAAAGTATAATTCTTACTTTGGCCTGTCACAAATTGCTTTCAAATAATCACCGTTTTTCTAAGATGATAAACAGTGCAGAATTATTTCATTTTTAAAGAAAAATAGTTTATTTTCAAGATCCTCGGAAAGAATTTTCCTAATACTTGTACTTCACGTATGCTAAAATTTTTTTTCGAGAAATAATAATTTTCAGTTTGGAAACCAAATTCAGCAAACCATTTAATTCACCAGCCATCTGTGATCTGAAATATTCATTTGATGCCACTTCCAATATTTCAGTATTATCTGAACATTTTTAGACAGGGCTTCAGTGTCTGCTAATGTTCGGTCTAATCTATTTTTATAAGCCACACAGTTTTCTCAATATATTAAATTTGTCTGGTGTATTATGTATTGAAATACTGCAGTCTTTTTGTAGATGCCTGATACTGTTGTTCAAATATTATATATATTTACAGAGTTTTGGAGTTCCACTTGCTGGCAGAATGTCCTCAAAATTAACTCTAAATGGTGATCATGACAGTACATAGATAAAGGCCTTCCCTCTTTCTTCTTAAACTTGGGAAAAACTAAAAAACATTCCACCCATGTTATCAGCATGATTATATTTCTGCCTGCTCAATTACATTAAAATGAACTCTGATTTTTTTTATAGATGTTTAGACTGGTCTCAGTCACCTTTCAAATGTAATGAAAATCAAAATGCTCTCTTTAATTAAGAGAAGCTTTGATGCTCTTTGAGAGCATCTTACACTAATGACAGCCATGCCACTGTTGCACCGTTGCTTGTTGATTGACATTCTGCTGAGTTAATGGAAACAATGCATCCACACATTCTGCATCATTTTGGATGTTATTATTTTTCTGCCTACAGAACTGTTCAAATCAGTCTGTGAGCTCATAAATAAAAACAACTCTTTCTTACCTTTCTAGTTTTCAACAAATGAAAAAAAAAAAGTTTTTCTTCACAAATGAAATAGACTCATCAGACTCCTCTAATAGTAAACACTATTTCCCAACAAATAAATATTTTCAACTCTGAATTTCGGGTTTCTTCCATTTCCCTCAATATGTTTTTGTGAGAAGATAGTTTATCTACAACAGTTCCATCACAAAATCCATTTTGACTCCAAAAGCACTCACTTCAAATACATTATTACTTTTTCATGTGTTCTAATTTTCCAAGAATTCTTTTTTATTAGATGCTTCTGGTTTTGTTTCCAAATTATTACAGCTGCCTGGAAAATACATCACAATTACAAATAAGCTAGACAACATGTCTAAATATTAAAGGAAAGAAGAAAGCCAACACAAAATGTTTCTAAGATGTATAATGTTGAAATGAATAAAGAGGTTTTTGTGGATGTGATGGTGTAATTAAAATACCACTGATAGTTGTATTATTGTTCATTATTTTTGACTGTTTTTTGTGATTCTATTTTGATGCAAAATTTGTCTATTTTGCACTGCCACAGAACAAATAAACTCGTTGCTATGTTTCACAATTTGTATCATTATTAACATGCACATATTTTTCCCTGTGGAAAAAAGCAAAAGCTCATGTTGGGGCCATAGAGGAGAAGCCAGCTATGACTCTGAGTGTCATTTTATCATTTTTTTTGGTGATGAGGCATGGAGCCCTGTATTAGAGCTCCCAGAACCTCTGTGTTGTTGTGGTTTGAAGTTAGCTGCCTCGCTAAGTCACCAGTATCCCCCAAGTCCCCATTGGTGTTGTCTGTTTCCAGAGTTACTTGCTATATTCAGTTTTATTATCTGCCAAGTCCTCCACACTGAGCTTAAATTCCACCATTAATCTGAAACAGGCAGCACACAAGGAAAACAACCACAACCTTATCAAAATAGGAGAGGAAAATTCTAGTGCTCTACTCAGTTTTGTAATCTTATCCTTGCTATTATATGTCTTGTTCCCATGATTTAAAATAAAACAAAATAACATTTTCTTTATTGATTTGGATCACCAGAGGAATAGCCCCTTACTATCCCAAAGTCTGATTCAAAAGTCTTCAAATAACAGACTAGAGATTGCTCCTTTAAATCTGGGTTAACAGAGACTGGATACTCACCCACCTGAAATAACCAAGATACAGACAAAACAAAAGACACAGTGGTTTTCAAGACACTGAATATCACTGACCGGGAAAGATAAGAATTCCTTAGAGATGAGTAACAAGTTTAGTGAGCCCTACAATTGCATCCAGCTTACTGCCAGGGATGAGTTTTCAGGCCATGGTGCAGGGAGGGGAAGTCCAGGTAGAGCCTGATGGACACCCTGACTGGAAGAGATAGAGCTGGGGGTCCAAAGAGATTTTCAGGGCAGAGCCCTGAGCAGGAGAGGGCTCCACAGAGAAATTTCTGGAGTTCTGCAGAGGGCAAGAAATGAGAGACAGATAATAAAATACAAAGTAATGTCTCCCTGAGGAACAAATTCTAAAGATATATTCTGAACATTCAGATACCTGTGAATGTTCTTTTATAATTAAGACACTAGGTGAAAACCTTAGGAAGCCCTCGGAGATGCTTTGTGGAGCAAAGTGTGTGACAGACTCTGCAAAACACAGAGCCAAGGGATGCCAAAGCTGCAGTGGGGATGGGCAATATTAGGGCCAGTTCTGGGGAAGTGAAGAGGAAATGTCATATTCTGACAAGGAGTAAAGACATCACCAGAAGAAGTCAGGATAAAATTAGGGATGGAAAAATGAAAGTCAACAAGAAAGGTATATGAGAATGGAGGATAGAAGCCAAGCTTAAGAATAAGGGAGTTTTAATTATCTGTGACGCATTTTTGCCTAAAAATCTAAATCAGAATCTAATCAAGAATCTACATCTAAAACCTGGTTAATGGGAAACATGGGTCGACAGAAGAACAGGTTAAATGACACCATGAAGAAGCAATCAGCTAAATTCAGAATATGGACCATTCTCTATGATGTAAAAATAAAATGTTTCTAATGAACCAATGACATGAAATCAAAAGGAGTGAGGGTTGTGAGAGAATGAAAGATCCGTAAGAAACAGAAAAACTAAATGCAGTGTGTGGGCTTTGTTTGAATTGCAATTCAAACAAATCAACTGAATAAAGATAGTGTTGAGATAAATCAGGAAAATTTAAATAATAATAAGGAATTTTTAAAATTCTCATTTACAAAGATCAAGAAATGATGGTTACAGTAAAAACTTTCCTTTAAGGTTATTGTGTATACTCAAGTACTTATAGACAAAATGAAATTATGTCAGATTGCTTTAAAACAGTCGGAAAAAAAAGAGGTGAGGCAATGCACAGAAACAATTTTCTAATTGTGGAAGCTGGGTGATAGGTATGTGGGGACTCCTTATATTTTTCTACTGCTTTTGTGTTTGCTTGAAATTTTTTAAAATAAGTTTTTTTTTTTTTAAAAGAAAGAGATGTGTCTATTCAATCAATACTTACTAGTTGTTTAATTAATCCAGACCTCAAAAGAGCCTGGAAATGAAAGTCTAAAGGCTTAGTTTTGGGTGTTTATGAATGTGAGCAAATCCTTTCACTCCTTTTAGACTTGATTTCCTCACTATAAAGTTAAAATCATAAAGATAGCTACCTACTTCAAATGGTATAGAGGATCAATATAATGTATGCAAATGTGGACTGTAAACTAAGGAAGTCTTATTAAATATTATCTATCATTACTTATTTAGTAGCAATTATTAAATGCTTTCTTTGTGCAAGGCACTTTTACATATGTTGTGCAACTTTGTCCTCCCATCTATCCTATGAAGTTGGTGTTTGATACATAGGCTTAACAGGTAGAGGATCTAAAGCTTGGATGGGTAGAGGAGGATTCTCAGGCACACAGGTTTAGTTGGCAGCACTGCAGAGACTGGGCAATGCTGGCTGACTTCCATCCCAGGATTTCTTCATCCACTCAGGCCCACTTCCAAGTTACGTCATTTTAAGAGATAAGCAGGAAAGTGTGAGGATCTTTCTCAGCCATTCTGAGTGAGCTAATGAGTAACTTACAACCACAGATTTTCAGAAATTGTCAGAAGTAGGAAGACCACTCAATTGTCTCTAGCATCCTGTGTAAAACTACTTCAAAATACTAATAGCCAAAGGACAACTGGAGAAACAGTAAATCTGAGTAGGATAGAAATAACACCTTGGGACAAATAGGACCTTGCTTCCACAGTAGCTAAGGACACGATGAAATTAATAGCCTCACCGACTTTATGATAGACTTGGTTCCCAAACAACAGGCTGAATATTCAGGGAACAAAAAGGTACCCAATAGTACGCTGAAGTCCTCACAGTGCTAATGAGCTTTCCTATGCATATAAATGATGCCCTTAATGACACCCTCACTGCGACATAGACCCTAGGGAAAATAGAGCTTTAGAAGCTATGATTGCCTTAAAATGCTTTTCTCCAGAGACTAACATTTACTTAAGTTGTCATTAATTCCTAATGTAACAAGTGAATGCAAACAGTGCTGGAAATGACATACAAGTTCTGCTAAAAAAAAAAAAAAAACAGGTCATGTGTAAATACAGCTAATGGTAAGAAGCAAAGTGCGGCAAACAGTGCCAGCCTCAGCAGCATCTCTGACTACAAAGAATAAACTACACAACACCAAGTTCAATTTCAGCTTTCACTCCCACGTGGGTAGTTCTGCATCACAAATGATCAAAGCCATCAACTTGAAGGAGAGTCTAATAACGATAGGGACTTGGGTGTAAGAGTTTATTCTTTATCATTAAATCACTTTTATTACTTAAGTCTTGAAAAAATGAAGTTTTAGCAAATTGTAAACAGCTTCAGCAGGCTGGAGTTTGGAGGGAAGGAATGAGGGATTCAGAATTCTTGAGAAGTTCTGAGCTGTTACATACTGGAGCCCACCTTCACCATTTGCACAGTTGGAGAACTATGGCTCACATTGACTGTGCATCTGGTCAACCCCAGTATTACCTATCATGGGTCTTGTGGAATGATCTGCTGATTGTCTTTATCCTGCTATCACCTATTCCTTATGACCAGGATTTCTTTCTTTCCTTGAGAAGAAAATACAGATTCAAAGATCTTGGAAAAGCCACGACTATGTCTATGGACGAAGTGGTGGGGATTACGTAAAGGGATTGGGAGCCATGAACAGATTAAATACAGGATGCAAGATTAGTTTTGTGATTTGCGTGTTGTACGTATGCTTGAGGTATCAGACTGCTTGGCAGGGGGGGACTGCTTTAAAATCATAGAGAATCCCAAATTCAAATTAAGTGCTCTCTAACATTACAGGAGATGTCCCTTAGAATCCACCTTGCTAGCTTGCCTGATATACAGATAATTTTGCTTTTATATTCTAGTGCCATTTTGTAGCTGATTGTGTAAGGCACTAATTCAGTAAAGCAAAGGTCACTGTGTAGGAATATGATTAAAATAAAAACACTAGCTGAGAACTGGGATGTCAGAGGTCTAACATCTTTCTAACTTTAAATCACTTAATTGAGCTTACCCTCAGCTTCTTCATATGCTTAATGGAATATTAACTATAATTCATTATAGGGGGTTCCTGTGATGAGTGGGGTTCACTGATTGATAAAGACCCTTCCATCTTTATATTGCTGTGGTTTAACACATTTAAAGCTGTATAAAATTTCTGCTATTATTATATGCTAACACTCAGCCTGTGTTTATATTAAACCAGCACAAATAATAAATCAGCATGGCAACTCCATGGAAAAAGCCAGCCAACTCAAATAACTTACTGAAATGCCTACCTATTGAAAAATGTTCCCTTTCTCATTTTGAATTTTAGACATGCTAAGCATCAATGTCACTTTGCATTTAATCTAAAATGCAGTCATTTAGATAGCCCCCATATGAATTATTCACTCACTAAATAATTAAATCCATTCCCTGACAATTTTTCATAGAAAACTTTTGTCATACAAAAATATGTGAGGTTTTTTTTTTAATCGCCACCCATTTTCCACCAGTATTAATAGACACAAAATGGACAGAACACAGGTCAAGGCAGTAATGGTTTATGTATTAAGTACAACAAGCACATTTTTGCATTTTGGGCAGCTTGGTTGGGTTCAAACACTTAAAATTAAGGGATGAATTTACATAATTGAGACACTGGAATCAGGTTAGGGACAGAGAAAGGTGAAAAGCCTGGAGAGTGAATCCAGCTCTGTCACTTACAAGATTTTGACTTTGTTCAAAATGTTAATCTCTCTAAGTTTGATTTCCTCACCCATAAAATGGGTATAATAATTCCATTATAATACAGTGCAATGAGGGTTAAATTGGTTAATCCACATAAAACATTTAGAATATTCCATGACTTATATAGTAAATGTTCAATATACATTAGTTAAGAACATATAGGCTTATAAAACTTATATCTTGAAAGCTTTGTGACCTTTGAAATGAAAGGTCATAAAACTTTAGAAATCATTGTCCTTCAGGAGCGTTCTCTGAGGTCCTGCTTAATACTGATTATTTCAAGCTATCTTAACTACACATTTCTTTCAGTATGCTGGTGTTCACTTTCATATGCTGGCAAATGTAGAGGAGTCATCTGTAAGATGAAATGAATCAATATTTTCATTTAATCAATTTAAAAATATCATGCTTCAAATCTGTAGGTTTCTCAGTTTTAAGTGGTTGAAGCTTTTTCATCTTTTAAATTCTTAAAGTCTCCCCCTCACTTAATTGCACAGACCTACACTGTGTCTGCACACACACACACACACGTCAAATTAAAGCAAGGTAAGCCCTTCTGGCACATGATTAGTTAACATCTGAGCAAACTATAAAGCATTGATTTTTTTTTTTCCTCAATCTTCTCACTTTATCTTCACTTCTCTCCATTGTTTATACAACCTACTAAACTTCTGGAATTGAATCTTGCACAAACGAATTTGCACACTGTGCAATATCTCAATAGAGATGTGTTGCAGGGCCCTGTGAGTTTCCTTTGTGTCTATCAAGTGACACTATTCTAAACACATATTCTTACACTGCTGCTTTCTGCCCATCCATGGACTAGCTCAGTTCCCGCCAAACAGGAAGGCATGGTAGGCTCCAGACACTGTATTTTTATCCACAGGACTTCTCTGTAATTTTGTTGCCTGCAGAAACTCAAACAAAGCGATGGGTGACAGATAGAAGAAACCTTTTGGAGACATGGAAAAAAATGTAACCCTCTGCAGATCCTAACCAGATGTTTTATAGGCATTTATTTGTTCTCCTTTTTTCCTCTTTTTGTGAAAACTGTTTAAATTTCATTATACACAACAGATTATATAATTACAACAGATTCATTATATACAACAGATTCATTTATACAACAAAGTGTTGTCATGTGAGCCCTTCAACATTTTACTTAAGAGCCAAGAGGTTAGGCAATTGTTTGAATTTCATAAGGAAAAACAGATGTGGTTTCAAGGTCTCACACTAATGGAATTCAAGCTGTGGGGAAGAGTTAGAAACCTTATCCTTCTCTGAAGCCACTGCTCTTTGGTTTGCTCACCAAACCAAAGGGCCAAGGCTGGGTGGCTTGGAAAGACAGGTCATTCATTCTTCCTGATTAAAAAGATGTTAGTAAATTTATAACACAGACAATAGACTAATTTTCTTGCTTTTTGGTAAGTTCTATTTTGGAAATATTAGGTTATTAAAAAACCAAAAGCCCTTAAGAGCAATTATAAATAGTGGACAAGAAATTTTCCATAAAGTGTTTTTGCTTTTATCCAGTACAGCATAAGCTGAATCAATTTATTCCATTAAAGATTAAAGAAATCACTGTAGAAATTGGAATGGATGGGAACAAATTCTACATCATATCTCACAATTATCTCATGAGACATGTTGTCCCCACAATGTGAACTTCAACCCAAATGTATCCAGTTATTTGTAGCTTAGGATATTTTGTAGGAACTCGGGTTCTTTGGATGACCTCAAACTTATGAAATCAGAATATCCAGGGATATGGTCTGGGAATTGTATTTTTTAAACTCTTCAAATGGTTATGATGATTAACTCAATTTGGGAATAACTTATCTACACAGGAAAATGTTAGTTGGTTAATTGCATTAAGGCAAACTGTTCCTAGATGCGTAATAACAAAAAGCCTACAGCTGAGTCTAGGGTATCTAAAATTTTATCTTGTGAACACATATTCACATTATGTCTAAGGAACTGACTGCACTGGTGGGAGGCAAAGTTAGAACTCCAAGTTGTGCAGAAAATCAGCTGAAGCATTGATCGTCTACCTCAGGATTCCGAGGCCCAGAATGATGATGGAACATTTGAAATTAGCACATCTGGACTTAATTTCAAGAACACAGCATGAGCCACATTTGTGGTCTCCAATGCCGCCTAGTGACTGCCAACTTTATAATTATAAACCTGTGCTGTGAAACATCCACCCATATGCATATCAGGTGACCAAGACAGCAGTACCACTTACTTCCCTCAGCTTGCCTAACTTTAGACAGGCTTCTCCTTGCCTTGAGGTCCCTGACTTCCCTTTCTTTAGAGTATTTGTGTTAGAAAGCTGGTAATTGTAAATTGTTTCTCTGTCTGAGGTGTAAATCTTTCAAAAAGCTTCTTGCCAGCTTTACAAATTTGAACTTTCTGAAGGACATGGGAGTCATCCCCATGAAATGTAATCCTCGAGGAATAGACAGCCCCCATTTCCCATTCTCTGGGTGGGGGGTAGGAACCTAGCTTCTGAGGGCACCCTGCTGCAAACGGCAAAGCTTATTCTTGTCATGAAGATGCAAGAAAGTTTAGTTTTCTTCTGGGCAAGGACAATTGGGAAGTGCAGCAGTCCTATGTTCCCCACCTGCCCCCAGCTCTTAAAAACTCTCCAGCTCTGATTCAGTGGTGTTTGCTCAAACTGAATTCTGGGTTCTCTCCTCTATTGCAGCAGCTTTGAATAAAATCTTCCTTGACTATTTGACATTGTCTAATACAACATTTGCTTTGATACAGTTACTAGGCATGTTACAGTAGCAGTTATTCATGTGGTACTCTAATATATTTCATCTATTTTCAAATAAGGACCCAGATTTCCTAATAGCATTGGTGTCTCTTTCTGAGGGGACAGAAAATTATATGTGTCATCTATCTAAAAGACAAATGAGCATGCTAACTATATATTACAAAAATATACACTGACTATATATTGTAGTAATATACTCTGGCCATATATTACACTAGGCCAGAAGATGGAGAGGGCTTCAGCTCCATGGGTCATAGCCAAACCTCATACCAAGTAATTAGATAGGAGTGGCAAAGAAACGACAAGGTTATTAAAATGTCAATGGCAGCTACAGAAGCGTGAGTTCTCCAGTCTGCTCCTCTGATCTGAGGAGGGGGATAAAACCAAGAAATAAAGCAAAGCCCTTAGGCTTTGTTAAATTACATACCCATATACATTTCTAGAGTATGACAAAAATTGCTGAGCTCTATCAGTTTAAAATTGTCGGAGGGAAGTAACTGTGGGAGACAACTTTTTTTTTCAGCTTCATTTTCCTGTTGAGACCCAGAAAGTCACAACAGTAGGGTCTTTCAAGTTGGAAAGAACAGAGTATCATTCATTGATATTTCTTGGTGCCTAGATGACTGGATATCCCAGACACTAGCTCACAAAAGCAAAAGCATGCTAATGATAGTGAAAGAAAGCTATGTCTGGGGAGGAGGGGACAAACATTCAGAGCTAAGGGACACTTTAGGATCCTCTCATTAAATTACAGTCAAGGATGATATGTGGTGCCATGTTCCTTCTGGAGAGATATGTTTTCTTTCTACATTAGTTTGTTAGGGCTGCTGAAACACATACCACAAACTGGGTGGCTTATCAACAAAAATTTATTGTCACACAGTTCTGGATGCTAGAAGTTCAAGATCAAGATGTTGGCAGGGTTGGTCCCTTCTGAGGGCTGTAGGAGAAAATCTATTCCATGCTCTCCCCTAGTTTATGAATTTGCTGGAATCTTTGGTATTCCTTGGTTTATAGAAGTACCACTTCCATCTTTGCTTTCATCTTCATTGTGTTTTTCATGTGTGTGTATCTCTGTATCCAAATTTCCCTCTTTTAGTCCCACTGAGTCAGAATCTTAATTTAAATAAGATCTCCAGCCGACTCACAGGCACGTTCAGGGCTGAGAAGCGGTACTGCAGTCTCATCCTGTTTCCTGACCCAGCTGGGTTTGCAGGTACGTCTGAACGAAGCTCTACACTCACTTGCAGCCATTTCTTTTTCTAAACCTTCTTTGTCACAACTTTTCTCATTTCTATGTCCCTTCTACTACCTGAAACCTATTTTATTATTTTTATTTTAAAAATTAGCTTTGTGTTTTATCACATCTCTTCTGAGATTTATTATATCTGTTCTTTTTTCTTTGAAATCACCTTAAGTCACTTTTAGGAAATGTGCAGATTATAGCCTATCTTTCCTTATCAGCTATGGAATAATAAAATTGCCTTGTCTTTCAAGGCCTCTGTAACCACTGCTAAAATCAGCACTGCTACAGGGCCATGAAATCCATGCCACAGAACACAGCTGGAGTGGGAATCTGAACAGAAGTTGGCCTTGTCTTCTTGGTTTTTTGAAACAGTTTATTTGACTGTGCAGTGAAGAATTGGTCTTGAAAATGGTATACTGTCTGGTAGTTTAGTAATAAAAGTGTATGAGTGATGGGTAAAGCTGTGTGTCTTTGGAGTTTTGATCCAGCAAGGAGAAAAGTAAGCAAAGATGACTGCATTCATTAAAAAAGCAGTAAAACCTAGTGGGCAGCAGGATCATGTGGTTGGAAGAAACAAGTGTTGAAGTCAAAGAGATCTGGGCTGGAATCAGAATGATCCACTCACGATGCATACGACCTAAGATGAGATACTCAGTTCTCCTAAGCCTCAGAGTTCTCACCTGTAAAAAAGGGAATAATATCTACCAACTAGGAATACCTGCAATGGAAACATTAAAATTAAATAACATGTGTAAAACCACCTGGGAACAGCTCCTGGGACATTAAAAAAAGCCAAAGAAATGATCACTTTTGTTATTTTGTGATGTGCAAGTTTCAATATGCTTTTTATTCTTGAAAATCAGGTAGCCTTCATATGTCAGAGCCATTGCACAATATAGTCATGTGACAAACTTCTCCAGAACTCATCAAGCATTATGAAAAATAAAGTATGTACAACTGGCATAGGTAGTCTCATGAGATAAAATATGCTTTGAGGAACTTATGACTTTGGCAGAGCAATGATATAGCACAGATGAAGTGCATAAGGGAAAGCTGGATACTGGCTTTGCCAGAGGAAAGCAAAAATTGGAGTCATAGGAACATAAGTGGTGGGAACATAATGAAGGTTAGGAAATAAAATAATTGAAAGCCCAAGACAGAATTAGAATTTTAAAACGCTTGATTCAAGTCTGCCTTATAATGAGGAAATGGAGATGCAGTGAATCATTTTTAGGCTTTAGCACTTCCTCCAATCTCTAACATTAGTACACTATCAGGCATTGTGCCAAATAAGTTCCCCGCCACCCCCTTTCCAGCCAAGCTGCTGCTTCTAGGACTCTCATAAGTGGCATTCCTGGAGATCCCCTGTCAAGGTGATCATTGAAGGACTGAGTCTAGAAATCAAGTGTTTGACCCTGTATTTACTGATTTTCCTTTATGCCATTTTGTTTTTAAGAAAACAGTGGTAAATAACATGGAGTTATATGTGCAAATTGATGAAAACAGTAATGTAACTAAAAGTGAGAAAATGACACAAAATGTTCTGTCTTGAGGATTAAGCAATTGAAAATATATTTTTATTGTTTTTTAAAATATACTAAGCACAAAATGCATCCCACTTCTTTAAGGCCATCTTAACCAGATGGCTGCTGACTCTTGGAATGAGACACTAAATTGGAAAGATCTAGAATTGCTATCTGCCAGGCCCATGTGGTGTCTTAGATTACTGAAGTGCACCTTTAGAATTACTGAGCACCTTTAGAATTCATGAGGGCATAAAGAGGATGGCAAAAAAGACATCTGAAAACTCATCTTAAAAGGTGAAATTTTTTTTTTTTTTGCTTTCATATATGAAAGTCCATCTCCCTAAATGATATTGAATTGTACAGATACATTCTCTTTGAAGGACTAGCTCTCTAGCCTTTGGGAGAAAACTCAGATACCTATTTTAATCATTATAACCATAGTAAAAGTTGCTGTAAGAGGCAGAGGCATCAAGTTCCAAGCCACTTTGTTCCACTTTATTTCAGTGAATGAATCCAGAGTAAATAAACCATATCCCGTTATACTGTCTATATTATTATAATGGGGGTGTCTAGAATGATCAACCAACCAAATCTCAGAGGAATTAAAAAAGCTCGAAGGTATCCCAATGTCCCCTGGCTACCTGCCAATAGCCTAACTCCATGATGGACAGTTCTTGTTAAAAGTAAGAAAATCAGCAAGCATATCAACAAGGAAGGATTTTTACTTTAAGTGACAGAAGGTAGATCTACCACCAGCTTAAATAGATAAGCACTTTTATTCCCTCAGAATAAGATGTGGCAGCCTAGGATGTCATTCAGAACACAGGCTCCTCTGTTCTTCCTGCACCACTGGCCTCAGTGGGTGGTTTTCATCCTAACGCTCGCAGTGTGTCTGCTGTCCCTCCAGGCATTGTGTCTGCCTGCCAACAAGTAGAAGAGGGGAGGGGAAAAGTCAAAGAATATGTTGCTAGAGTTGTCTGCTCCATTTAAAAAGGTTTCTAAAGTCCTTACCAAGTGACTGCTGTTCCCTCTCACTGACTAGAATTGCATCACATGGCCATGCTTAGCTGGAAGAAAGTCAGGATAAGCAAGCATTTGGGATTTCCAGACATTATAGTGGAGAAAGGAAAGAGAGAATGAAAACATGGATGATTTGGAGAAACCAACCCAGCCTGCTGCAGCAAGTAGTTATTTCTTAACAAGGTGATGAAGCTGAAATTGTGAATGGTTTATTTTCTAACTTTTAAACTCTACTTCATGGTCTTTCTTCCCAAGAACTATGCCCATTTTAATCCATGTGCTCTGGAGTACTTCATGCTGTTAATGCAGATTCAGAACAGTGTTGTTATGAATGAGTGATGATTTAGTGAAAGGGATAGTATGTGTGTGTAAATTCTGGGAGGACTGCAGGATCACTGATATGCTGATATTGTTGTTCACCACTCCACATCCACTTTTCACCGCTTTCAACTCTTCATTCTACCGCAGGTGGTTGACCTGGATTGGAAATATCAACAGGGTTTCCACGCTTTCTGGCCTCCGACTGTGTTCAGCCAATGAGGAAATGCCACCAGAGCTCAAAGGGTAGGTGGACCATGAGGCTATTAACTTAAAACCCAGATTCCTTCCTTATGAGGATGCATGAAAATGACTTGTGCCTCGATTGAAGGCCACTGTTCCTCTCAAGAAAGCCTGCTCTGCACCCAGGAGCAGTTAGCAATGTGTGGGAACATTTAAATATTGATCATATTGACTGGATATTCAATTATGTTAAGAAGTCATTGTTCTTTTTAAGAGTGAAATGGCATTGTAGGTATGTTGAAAATATATAAAATATTTTTTATACATATATCTAGAATATGGATGAAATGACCCGCCATGTGAGATTTGCTTCAAATAATCTAAAAGAAGTGAAAGTGAGTGGGCTATAGATGAAATAACCTTGATCATGAGCTGATATTTTTCTTAAAGCTTGATAGGTACATGCGATTCATCACATTAAAAATTTTTTTTCCTACATTGGAATTTTTTTGTAGTGAAAGTTAAAAATAAAGTAGTCACAGCCACCCGTTACAGTGGGTTTATTTGCTTCAGGTATGTAAGCAGGGTTGACAAGTGTCTCCAATCCTGAGCACTGACTGTGAGTAAAGCTCTGGAGTAGAAACTGGACCCTTTATATCATTTAATCTGTACCACAAACCCATGCGATAGATGCGATCTTCCCCATGTGATGATGAAGGAGTTGAGGCTTAGAGATGTTAAGCAGTTAGTTCAAGGTTACAGAATTAAAAGTCTAGTATTTGTACCTAGGAAGCATGTGAGTTTTTTTTTTCCCCCAGTCTCACTCATGACTACATGTTGGGCTTATATTCCCACCAAAAAAAATAAATAAATAAAACAAAAAAACCAAACCAAAACAAACAAACAAACAAACAAAAAAAACGATGAGATACTTGGTTAAAAAGACACCTAAATTAAGCCAAGAAAATTTCATGATCTGTAAGGATTATTTTTCCCTTTATAATGATTAGATTCATGATTGTTTCTTCATTCCTTCATTCCTTCAGTCAATGTTTATTAAGTTCTTCTCATATGCCCAACACTACTAGGGCTTCAAGATAAAACAGCATACAAGACAGAGGCTTCTGCCTCCATGCAGCTTACTGTCTGGTCTAGTAGAAGACAGAATGATTTTAAAGGCAAATAATTACAAATTCACATAGACTGTGAAGAAAATAATTCAAGGAATTGAAATAATGGGGGGAAGAACGTATATTAGGTTGTGATACCAAGTAAAATGTCTGACTTAAGAGGATGAAAAAGTTTTAAGTTTGTTTGTTATTTGGTGATGGGAGAGTGAGGAAATGGAGACTTCCAGGAGAAGGAATGGACAGATTTTTGTAACCAAACACATTGCTTGAGAAGCTACAAGAATACCAATGTGGCTGGAGCAGAGTGAGGAAAGAAAAGTTGGGAGAGATAAAATCAGGGTCTTGTAGATACAGTAAAGAGTTTGCATTTAGACACGGGCAATTTTGGCACTCTGTGAATGAATTCAGGGCAATAATGCTACTCGCCAGCATTTATCATTTATCACTAGACTTAATAATAAATTCTGTGTCACTCACACCTAGGTGCTAAAAAAACCAAAAAACAAACAAAACAAAACAAAAAACTGAGAATCTCTCACTCAGCCTGATCTCTTACTGAGCTCCAGCTGCCTCGCTGGACGTCCCATACACTCACATCACTGTCTTTCCCCAGAACCAACTTACCACACATTCTTGATCTCAATGAAGAGACCAACATTCACCCAATCACCAAAGACTCATCTGGATCCTGGAATATTCTCCTAACAGCCCATCAGTTGCCAAGTTCTGTAGATTCTATAATCACTGAATCATTTGTACCGCATCTCCCTTTCCATCTTTACTGCCTTAGTTCACATGTTCATCATTTGTTAGAATGATTTTCTCCCATCCCTCCTTACCTACCTTCCATCCTATCACCAAAGTGACCTTCTAAAGCCCAATAGTACATCTTCTCTGTTTAAAATCTTTCATCACATATTTTACTCTGGATGAAGTTTCTAATTCCTGGTATAGCACCAAAGGCCCTCTAATCCATATTTACTCTTCAGTCTTATCTTTTAGTGCATCATACCTTGGACACTTTATTCCAGTCGTACAGAACTGCTTGCAGCATCCATGACAAGTCCGCCCTTTGCTCCTGCTCACTTTGCCTGGGACACTCTTCTGTTTCCTTCTGATTGATGCACAGATGACAACTATTGAGAGGATTAACTCCCTCTTGAAGACAAGGATCTACCATTCTGTACTCTGTGAAGGCTTCCTCTCCCAACTCAGCCCTCGGTATATGAAACCAAATCTGCACCTCTAACAATCCAGCACATTCACTTATTTCCAGCCCACAGTAATTTCCCATGGCTTTATGTTCACTAACTCCAGATGAAAATAAGTTAGTAGCAGAGATTTTCCTAGGAGAGGATTAGTTGGTGCTACAGCAATCGTAAAGGAGAAATAATATGTTATATATATTTAATATTTCAAACAGTGTGTATAACTGTCCCTTGGTATCTGCAGGGAATTAGTCCCAGGAGCTCCCACATGTATAAAAATCCGAGGATGCTCAAGTCCCATAATAAGCCCTTTGTGTTAGAGGTTATACATTCACGGATTCAACCAACCATGAATTGTGTAGTATTGTATTTATTTATTGAAAAAAATTTGCATATAAGTGGATCTTCGGAGTTCAAGCCCCTGTTGTTCAAGTGTCAGCTGTATAGTTATCTAAACTATTTCTCACAGTATATTCAGTTATATTAAACCATTAAGCTTTAAGTTCTCATGGCGTATTCAGTTATATTTAACCATTAAATTTTGACCATGATGGGAACATGCTTTACATACTATTTAGAGAAGACACCTTTTTAATGGAATATATGCTACTGAGAATTTTCACACACTGACAGTGTCGTGTATATATGATATCAGTAAAGGGGAACTGTCCATATTTTTATTATTTAGTGTCTTGTTCTTTTCATCCTTGTCCAACTCATTTTATCACTTGAATGAAATTCATTTTTGATAAATCATTTAAATTATTCTTTATTTGTTCCATTACTTTAAAGTGGAACTTGGTATCATGCTGTTAAAGGCAGTAAGACTATGATTCTGGAATTTTTTTAACAAAATAACCTCAATGTTCAAAACAGCATGAAATAGGATATAATCATTTTAGTTTGCTTTTGACAGATGTGTTAAGCAATTTCATGCTATATCATTTCCTTCAATCTGCATTATAAGAAAGTGAACTCTGCCGGTAATTAGTAACCTTTTGTGTTTATCTCATTATTTTCTTCCAAATGCTGTAGGTGTTTTCATCAAACATGTCATCTAATTGTTCCCTTATACAAACCCTACCAGTTCAATACTAAAGTGTGGATAGATTTTTAACTTACATTCCATAATGGAATTCATAGTCAGCCATGGATATGACATGATGAAGCTTACTTATCTTGTGTTATTTGTGTTGAAGTTATATATACATACATCATTTTCCACTGTTCATCATTTCCTTCTGCACTTACATCCCCTTCTTGGGGCATATATCAAAGCACTTCTAGAGGCTTCTAGTGTCTTCCTATGGGAGGAGGGAGGAAGAGAGACAGAGAGGGAATGAAAGAGAAGGAGAAAGAGAGAGAGACCAACCATGTGTTTAGGATGTACCCAATCCTATTTTATTGAGATTTTGTTTGTATGGAGATTTTGTTAGTTTGCTTTTAATATTGAATGGTGAATTTTCCTAAATGTTTTAGCAATATATAAAGAAATTATTTTCTCCTTTATATTATAAACATAATAAATTACATCAAAATTTTTTCTATTATTTAAATAACCTTGCATTTATTTCAGAAACCACATCTGGTCATGGTGTAACTTCTTTCAATTAATTGGTGTCTTCTTTTTCTTTTGGGGGGGGGTGGTGTGAGGCTTGTTTGTTTGTTTGTTTGTTTAATGGAGGTATTGGGGATTGAACCCAGGACCTCGTACACGCTAAGCGTGTGCTCTGCCACTGACCTATACCCTTTCCAAATTGGTGTCTTTCAGTTAACTGATATTTGTTGCTAAATTCTGCTTTGTTTAAAACTAAGATTTATCTATAATTTTCTTTTGGGGACCATCTCAGGTTTTAATATCAGTTTCATGCTCATGTCATTAAATAATAATCAGAAAGAGTTTAAATTGCATTAAAACAGAACAGTTTAAATAGCAAGTCCATCATTTTGAGAAAACGTTTTGAAATACAAATTCTCATATAATATTGCTGTTTAACATTTTCTATATCATCTCTAGCAAGTTTGGAAAGTTACAATTTCTTGGAAAGTTATCTATTTCATGTATATTTTCAAATTCAGTTGCACAGATTTGAATAGAGTAATCTCATATGTATTTTAATGTTTTATCCATATGTGGTTATTTCCCCACTCTTATTATCTATCATATATGCTCTCTCATCCCCCTTCCTGAGAAATTTTGGTAAATCCTTCTTCATTTGATTGCATTTTCTCTTAATATCCATGTCTTTAATTTATTTACTAGTTTTACAATTTTTCTGCTTGATTATTGATAGATTTCTGCTTCTTGTCTTATTAATTTTCCTTCTACTCTTCTTAGCCTCTCCTTTATACTTTCCAATGTCTTTATCTAACTTCTTCAGTTCAACAATTAATTGATTTCCATCCTTTCTGGTGAGTTAATGTATGTCTTTAACACTATGAATTTTTCTATTTTTCTTTGAACATTGCTTTCAATGGTTCTTAAATCTTTTGGTATTGAACATTTTTATTATTGTTATTTTCTAGCTATTCTTTATTTCCATAATTTTGTGGCTGTTCTACTTTATGGTCACAGAGTTTATCACAGACTGGATCACAGAGATCCAATGGAGCCAATCCACTGGAATTTAATGTTTGCTTTGTTGCTGACTATACAGTTATCTTTTGCAAATGTTCCATACATACTTGAAAAGATGTTTCTCTGTTTTTAGAATATAGAGTTAAATACATAATTATCAGAATATATTTGTTTCTATTTAGGTCTCTCAGTCTTTAGTTACTTTCATTTATTTGAATTTTTATGGATCCAGGGTTGAATTAGATTTTGCTATCACTAATATTTTTATGTTATATTCTTATAATTATGGCTGAATTTTTTATGTGAATGCTACTTGGAAAAAAGTTTTATAATTATTTGATTTTAACTATAGTCTGTATCTTTTATCATTAAAAAATGACTTTCTTTGCCAATTTTGTCTGACATTAAGACCTTAATTCTTGTTTCATTTGTGCTGATATTTGCCTTTTTTGTTCGTTTTTTGATTTTTGGTTTTTTTCGCTCATCCTCTTATTTTCAATTTTTATGGATTCTTTTTCATTTGGAGCAGGAGATCTGCTCTAAACAGATAATATTTGGTTTGGGCTTTATTATTCAAAAGGAAAAGTTTTAGCCCATTTATATTAATTGATATGATTTACTTGCTATGTTTCTGTTAGTCTTCATATATTATGCAAAAATTTTTGTTTTTAATACTTCTTTTGTTTTTCACATTTAATTACATAGTATGGTTTCCTTTACCTGTCACGTTCCTGCTTATAATTTGGAATGTTTATATTTTCACTATACTTTAGATATTATTTTCTATCTATAAATTCATGTACTTAAATTTCTATTTCCATAGCCAGTATAAACATTGACAAATAAGTATATTTTCAATGCTTTTTCTCTTCCACTATTTAATACTATTTGTATATTACATTTTTTGTCATTTTCTCCATATTTACCATTTTTTACCTTTATACATTCTCACATCTCTATTCCCCCCCACCACATCTTTATTCTTGATTAACAACTAGAAATTCTTATGTCCCGTGGGTCTTTACCATGAAGAAGACACAACAGTTATAACATCTTCCATATTCTTTTCCTCTTTCCTCCTCAGTTTTAGTTATACATAGATTATGTGTCATTCTCTCTGTGACCACAGGGATGAGGGGAAGATAGAGTGTGAAAGAAAAATCACCTTAGAGGGTCCCCAACTTCTACTGGCAGTAGGAAGCTGTTTCCTAACCCAACTCAAAGCCAAGTTTTAGGAAAATGCTACAAGAGAACATGATAGGGAAATCTGACATTCCTTTTCCCTGTTGGTCCTGGGCTTAGGTGGCAGAGGAAGATGCTGGAGTAGAAGGGGGATAGTGGGAAGAGCAGCCTGCTCTCTCAATCCCACTAGAAGTGACAAGGAGGCAAAATACCCAGCATACCCAGGGCGCTCGGGGCAGTCGCTGGGTTTGAGCTGTGTGGCTAGGATCATCCCTCCAAGACTGCTGTCTTCAGGTTGAGGGGCCCCCAGCCAGTTAGATGCTGCTAAACATCCCATGTTACAAAGAGGAGGTGGTGGAAGTTGAGCCAAAGTCACATTTGCGCCTCATGTATAACTTACTCTGGGTGAGCTAGCATTTGGGCACAAAAGATAGCTATAGAGCAATTCAGCATGAGCCAGAAAACACAACAAAGAAATGAGGATTACATCTGTGTCCCAGTAAATAAGGGGTAAGTGCCTTTCCCTCTTCCCTTCTGTCCACTCTCAGTACTGGATCCAGAAGAGAAAGAGAGATGAAGAGTGGAGTGTCGTTTGTCCCTTCTCATCTCAGGTCCCTCCAGCTCACGTCTGGTCTACCTTGGGCGGGGAGAGAAGGAAGGCTTTAAGTTAAGTATCTGTTTGAAATATTAATATTAGATTAAAGTGTTAATGACTAAATATAGGTGAAAATGTATGAAATCTCCCCAGGATATCCTTAAGGGACTGAAAAGGGAATTTGACATAGCGTGGCTGAAGGTAGTGATCAAAGAAAAAAAAAACTGCTCAGATTTGCACTCTGCAGTATTAAGACTCCTCAGAACACTGGTTATCGGGTCTTTGGATGGGTAACATGCTGGTTTCTTTGTGTTGACTGCATGAAGTGAGCTCTGGGTCAGTAGATTTTCTTCCTGGTCTGGAGAAAGTTCTTCGGTATAACCCAGAGCGAGGATGTGAGTTGTTTTATTTGCTCCACAGTCAACAAAAAATAGTAACTCTGAACTTAGGCTCTCTCCTCCACCCTGTAAAGGTGGTCTCCTCTGTGTATCTTCATTCCCCTGGTCCTTGTGTCTTCTCCTTACAGGCACAAAGGGCCCAAGGAACTGAAACCTGTTAGTCCATGAATCCTGTTCCTTTATTTCCAGTGAAGAGATTTCATACGCCTCCTTTACTTCATCTTTCCATTTTGGATAAAAATTTGAAGCTACCAAAATTTACAAGAAGGTAAACTTGTGTGTACTCTTCCCCTAGAGTCACCATTTGGTAGTATTTGCTCTATTTCTATCTCTCTGTACATTATAAGTATACATACTTATAATGCAAATAAATATTATTTACTGAACCAGTTGCAGATTGCAAGATTCTTTGCCCACAAGTGCTTTATGAATATCCTGAGAACAAAACCATTCTCGGAGAAAATCACATATAATTATTAAAGTCATGAAATTTAACTTTGATACAAAGTAATTATATCACTCATATTCATAATTTACCCATTGTTCCAATGATGTATTTTAGAACATTTTTTCTGATCCAGCTTACAATCTAAGATCACACATTGAAATTAGTTGTCATGTCTCTTTAATCTTCTTTAAGGTTGCCGTGAACGGTTCTGTATGCTTTTACTTCTTTATACTAACATTTTAGAAGAGCATGGCCCAATTCTTTTGGGAGATGCCCCTTTGTACTCTTTTTTGGTGTTTGCTGACAACTTTTCAGTCTCTCTCTACCTCTTCCCTTTCTGCCTCACATCTGGGCAAGCTGGTAGGAAAACCCAGGTATGTCCTTTCAGGTGCATCTGGAGGTTCAAACCATGCAAGCACCTATCCATTGTGCAGGTAGAAACCTCCTGCCCTGGCCCCACCTCCTAATCAGAGTCAAAATCCCCAAGCCAATCTCCTGTTCTCTTTTCAACTGTTTTTGGATGTTGCGTGACATCATTGGTCTCAACACTGGATCCCAAATTTGGGGTGAGGGTCCTTTTCATTGCTGCTGGATGTCCATAACCACCTTGGTTTAGATTGTAGGATTGCTTCCTCGTGATTCATTTTAGGCTGTGCTTTTTAAGGAGTCAGAACACGAACAAGTGGTGTGGTGCCGTTCTCAGGAGGCCCGTGAGGTTGACTTCCACCATTATTGTTCGCATTAACTCTGATCACTTGGTTAAATTCATAAAACCTGCTTTGAAGAACTATGTTCTGCCCCATTGCTTGAACGTCTAGCTTCAGGCATGCTTTCTCAGCATCTTCCCTCATCTTTATTCGACCTTCACTACATCTGGCAGTGTTTCTACACACCATGTAGTTCTGGTTACCAATGTCTTTGATTTTATTGAAGTGTGAGTTTGTACTTCTGTTTCTTGTTATCCTTGTTATTTTACAGAACAGAAGGAGACAGGGATGTGTGCTCAACATTTGGGAAAAAAAAATAACACCCTAATTTATTTTGTTAAAAAGTTCCCATGTCATGATCTATGAAATAATTTAAATAAAACTAAAATGTAAATTAATTATTAGTACCACAGAATTCATAAATCAAGGCTGATTTTAATTCTCTAGAGACTATAGTAGCCATCATAATTCCCAGGCTCCAAAAAAAAAGAGAATACAGCTAAAAAAGAGTATTTCAGGTGGTTGAACCTTATTAAAATTCCCCATTTAGAATTTGAAAATGGAATGGCTGTTTGATTAGCAAGCCCTCTCTGGTTAACTCGCAGGCTCACAGAATATTTTGATTATTTGGGAGAGGATGCTGTGATTCACAAACTGAACATCTCCATCTTTATAAAGATGCCTTGATGACATAAATATCATTGGCTTTCCTCCTGCAGCAGGGCTTCAGATTGATTGCCTCCCTGCAGATATTTTTCTGCTGGCAGAGATACACTACTGATATGTTTATTTTCTCTTTTTCTCACTGTAATGTGATGACAATTATTTTCCAGCAAACAGTACCACACCTGGGGAAAGTGGGGGGATTATGGGCAAAGGGTACAAAGTTTCACTTGTAAGTTGAATAAGGTCTAGAGACCTAATGTATAACATGGTGACTCTAGGTACTTGAAATTTGCAAGAGTAGATTTCAAGTATTCCCACCACAGACACACACACAATACACACAGCGGTAACTGTGTGAGATGATGCACGATGGATATGTTAATTACCTTGGTTATGATAATGGTTTCATGATATTGTTTCTGTGATTTTTATTCATATTTCTCTATTTTGAAGATATGGAGAAGCTGAGGCGAAGTCAGAAACTGGCCTTCTTCAGTTCAGCCCTGCCTGCACGTTCTCACTAAATAAAAGTGATCCTTTTCCTATGCAGAAGTGCTTTAATTCTAACATTTCAGTTTTCCTGGTGTTGTAGCTTCCTAAGCCTGGAGAAGGTGGGAAAGCGCTGAAGTTATTTTCTCATGTTTTCAGTTATTCGAGAGGGAGTGGCTCGGAGAAGTGCCACACTTTTATTTGTAGCTATGGCAGGCAAAAATCAGCACTGACATAAAATACTGTTGAGGATTATATTTTTTGTTTTAAAATTGCATTAAAAGGATATACTTAAATGGAGAACCTCACTTAGTTTATTTTTCCAAGGCCTTACCAGTCATTAAATGAAGATGGCATAGACGATGAGAGGGCATCACTGAAAGCAGGTCAGATTATGTCTGTTGCTCTGCAGGAATCCAGCAATGATGAAAAGGTTAGGATGTTTTCAGCAAAGGTTCCTCCACATTTCCCCATTGTGAGCTCTGGCCTTTGCTAATAGGAACAAGCCTAATTTTAGCCACCAGATGTCCTTCACTATGGTTTTAACCTTTTCAGGGATTTTTTTTTTTTTTTTTTTTTTTAGGCAGAAGTTTTCAAACGAAATCTCAGTTTAATGAAAAAGTCTCACAGATGGTCTGAGGCCCAGTCTTTTGATGGATGAACGACAGATGCTGTCATTTTCAAAGTTCATTTTAGGGTCAGGAAAATGAATGAAGGACAGAAGGAAATAAAAATATTTTCCAAAGCCTGCTCTGTGGGCAGTCTGAAGTACTCCTGGTGCTTTTCATAACCAGCTTACCCCAGTGTTCCTAGAAAAAACTTCTGAACTTATTAAGAAAACTGGGCAATCAGAACTGTAATAATCATAAATTCTGTTTACATGGAAACGTCCTCAGAATTCAGTTGCAAGCATGGAAAGTGTGTTATCAATCATTTTCCCAATTTCATTTGGTGGGAAGGGGGTATAGGGTCTCTTTATGAACAGAATCAAGGGAGGAGAAGTTACGGTGTTCGCAAATGTCATTTGATGAAATAGCCAGGGGCACACTTTACCACCTGGTAAATTGTCCTCTTGCCCCGCCACTCCTTGCCCCAACTGTGTGTGCCCCGTTACCTTCTTCGTGGGGCCATGAGTGCCTTGGGTGGGGGGCTAGGTGGGCATGGTTCTCAATGGGACTGGATTTTCTAGAGGGCCTCCCTCCCTGGCCCACGAGCTGATCTCCTTGTCCAAACTTCATACACTGCCTGAGGCCAACAGCCAGTTCTTCCTGCCTTTTCACTCCTTCCTCAGCGGCGGTGGTTTTCAGATTTCCTAGTGACATGGAGAATGCATCTGGGATTTGGGGTGGAAAGCAGGTAGACTGAGGGAATTGTTTTGCAAGTGACAGAAGCTGAATCAACTCACAACTTGCTTGTGGGCCATATTTTCCCTTATACTGCACACGGGAGAATATTCAGTCATGCTTGTAGCTTCTCAAGCTGTAGCTCTTTTGGGACCTCAAGGCTGGAAGCTGCATCCCATATGATTCTAGATTACTCTTATCAAAGGAAGTACCATCCCCTTTCATCATCCCCTAACCCCACCCCACCCCCACATACACCAACATACTTTTCTTATATTTTGTCATTCCAAACTCCCTTGCCTTATTGATGTAAAAATAAGAATATTTTTGCCACTTAATATCTATTATTATTCTTTTTGATGACGCCCGATAGTAATTGTGTTTTATGCTTGATTTCACATGAAAGAAGCCAAACAAAAGTTCCCCCCCAGCTCTTCTTTTTTTGTTCCTAAGCCAGTGGAAATAGGAAAAGAATTGGTGTTTTTTGGAGTTGCCTTAGACTAACATTTATTTTTCTCACATGTTTTCCATCCTAAAGAATTGCCTTTCATAATTTTATTAATAATTAATTATTTAAGGTTCTCCATTATGGAATTTCTGCCTAGCATCACCATTCCCATGGCTGTGAAAGAAAATGCCAACTTCTTTTTCTGGTGGATAAGGTTATAATGAGTTCAACATGCTAATCCTTAAACTCTTAAATATTTTACAGTGAATATGTAATCATACTACATACATTCCCTATTGCTATTAGTACTTTAATTTTAGTAAAAAATGACATGTACTTACACGGGTGGGTTTATTAACAGTAATATATAACCAGATTATTTTTTACCATTAGCTCTCCATTCTACAGTTATTTTATAACACAGTTAGTAGAATTTTGTGTGTCTACTTTCTAGATGCATTTGCTGATCAAAAACAAAACATCAAAAGATATGTTGAAGACTTTTACACTTTAATGTAGAATTTAGACTTTAATTCAGAAAAACATTTCAATTAAAAGATTTATTAAATCTTTTATATATTTAATTGGTGGCAAAATTATTGAATCAAGTTATCTGTTGAATGTTCTATGCACTTGGGACCCATTTGGTGATGGAAATTTTGTTTTTTGTAATTCTAAGGCAAATGAGATTTCTGGACTCAAGAGTCTGGTCATTAGTTCAAAATAGGCCTTGAGTTTAAAAGAAAAAGAATAAGCAGGAAACTTAGATATTTCCTCAATATCCCCCTACTCTCCCTCCCCCCCAACACACAAATGCATATGTGTGCACACACAAACATAAACACTCATACATGGTTTGGCACCATGACGTTTTGCTCACTTTGGAAGACTTGGCTTAGGACAGCAACAATAGCAAAGAGAACTCATCTGGAGGAAAGTGCTGGTGAGACTTTGATAACTGCTGGGAGACTGATTACAGCTTCTGTGGAGACCATGGCCCTTAGCCCTACGAAAGGGCTGAAGACTGTAGTTGACAAATTAGATATTGTTAGAGTAAGATTCTTATGGAGATGGGCTGTGAATCTCCAACAGAAATGGAAGAACTGACTCTGGTCAAGAATGTGGATACCTCTTTTTATTAGACATTAGGAAAGGAAATTAAGATGGATGAATTATTCAGAATGGGTAACTTCGATTTTTTTCTGGGAAAAGAAAGCAGTATGAAAGTGAATACGGCAAAGGTAGAGCTGGAGACTTGAAGGGAGTAGCAAAGATCAGAAGGTAACTACTGTGAAGAATAAGAGAAATTATTTACCAAAGGCTGAGGAAGACAATGATAAATTAGGAGCTGTGCTCAGTCATGCTGCTCTCAGCTTTTGTGTCAGTAATCAAGACATAGGAAAGAAGTCAGATGTTGATGTAAATTCAGAGTAGGGATTTTGCAGAGCAGGTTATAGGGCTAGAAGTTAAGTAAGATATAATGGTTGGACAGAGGTATTTAAAGAATGGAAAAGTTGGACTATGTTGTCTGGTTGGATGGAGGAGGAAGAGGCAGAAAAGAGTTGGGAATTTGAGGTTAAAAGGAATGACTGGGGTTGGGAATGGCCTTGGGAAAAAAAGGAAAGATGAAGGAACTGAGTTTTTTGAGGTAGATGAGCCAATATAGTAGGGAAAAGGTAATACTAAAGCTAGAAAGACAATACGTATGGTTACAGATTTGGAATCAAGGAAGATCCACATAACAGGGTCCTAGTGTAGGTACTGAAGGATAGATGGAATTGAAGAGATCAACAAACTTTATGGAGAGGGTTGCTGGAGTTCATTTGAGAACTTGAGTCTTCATGGATCTAAGCAGAAAATGGGAAAGAGAAGATGACTGTGAACCAGATATCAAAGATGTACTGATCTAGAAAGCAGGAGGAAAAATGAAAAACGGGAATGGCTATGGAAATGGGAGGAAAAGCCCACCTACCAAAGCAAAAGGTAAAATAGTGAAGGAAGCAACCAGAGTGCAGAAACCAGATGGAGACCCGGAAGACTTCTCCCCTAAGGAAAGCACAGGGAAAAAACTTAAGTCTGACCAACAATTCTAGGGTTAACAGTAGAAAGCTGTACATTTAAGTGACTTACTAATGAAATTTGGAAACCTTAACGTTCAACAGTCTCAAGGTAGAATATGTATATTAATCTAAAAATAAACACGTAGGTTCTATTTTCCAATCCTCTAGTTCTACCCATGGATTTATATCATTACTCCTGGTTTCCTGAGACTGAACTCCATCAAGGAAAGATATCTTTTGCTCAGTGAACCTAAGCCATTAATGAATATTTAGTCACCCTTGGAAGTTTCTTCTCTTTTTCAGTGCTGTGTGCTAAAGGCACCATCCCTGTTTCCAGTTCCCCTACTGGTCTCAGCTGCCTAGATTTGGATCCCAGCTCTATTGGCTACTGGCTGGGTAGCAAATAACTACTTGAAACCTAAGTTTCTTCACCTACGAAATAGGTATAATATTAGCATTTATGTCACAGAGTGATCCTGAAGATTGAATGTGATAATCCACAAAAGTAAATGTAAAAAACAAAGCGTGGAGACGGGCATGTAGTCACCACTCAATAAACATCAGCAGTCTTACTATTACTGTTGCTGAATAAGATTTTGTTGAGTCATCTTTGTACATCATAATTAAATTTTATCATATATAAATTGGCAGAGAACTAAAGTGATACGTATTTAAATATCATAATAATCATAAATATCAACTATACTCTTTAAGATAAGTAGTATAAGGCATATAAGACAGAATTATAACTAAATCAATATGGTGCACCAGCTTTGGGGCCCTTAGTAAACCCTCACAGAAATATCTCACTTCAGGGTATGTGATGCAAATGTACTGAACAAGGAGCTGGGAGATCTGATTTCAGGTGATGATTCTGCTCCTTCCTACGTATTTGTCCTTGAACAAATTGCTTCCTGTAGTCTCAGTTTCCTCATCTATAAAATGAAAATAATCATAGAACCAGCCTCTTCCTTGAGTTGTTATAAGGACTGAGCAATATAATTCGGTAAATCATGCAGTGCAGCACTAAATCCAGAGTTGGGACTTGATAACTATTACTTCTCTACATCTCCCCAAATTCCGATAGGCTTGATCATCTGATTTTCCAGCTCACAAGTTATTTGAAACAGCAAATTAAAGTGTGGGAGGCTGGCAGAACAAGTTTTATTGATTTTGATAAAAAGTGACAGCTGGTAAACTGATGTGGCAGAAGCAATACAAGAAAAATTAAAAACACATATAAGATGTGAAAAAGCTGCATAGAAATCTGGGACATTTAATTCAGCAATGAACGACCCTACAGACGTCAAAAGGGATGAGGAATCATGGTTATAATACAGGAAAATAATGGATGTTGTCCACAGGGATCTTGTGCTACTGGAGCTTGATCTTTTGAGAACAGACCCTGTTTATGTTCTGAGATTTAAGAAGAGTAATTTGGGACACAAACTGAGAAAGGAGCCAAACCCTGTGCCTATAGATTCACACACTGTATTATAGTCTTCACGGCAATCCTAACAGTTAAATAATTTTATTCTATGTCCTAGAGTAGTAGAACACTGAGATACAGGAAAAATAAGTAACATGACCAAGTTCACACACGAAAGTGAGCAGTCTGTCTTGTAAAAGTTTTTATTTTAATCAAAACTAATAAAAAAAGTTAAAGGGAATAGGATTATAATCTAAAAATACTTAATATGGGACCACTTATTTGGTTATTATGAAAAAAGATAAAATACATACTAATTTTGAGGTTAAAAATGTGTAAAATCAGGAGACTCAAATTATCTGCCACAGAGAAGGAAAAAGAACAAAATTAGATAGGTGACATAAACATTTATTCTGAGATTCTCTGGGTTTCTGAAAACAATTTTACATCAGCTGAAGAAGTCTTCAATAGGTACTAGAAACATCAAAGAAGAAATGAAAGCCTATCGTGTTGAAAATATCTGGCATAAACCCTGTTATGGGATGAATTATGTTCCCCTGAACTTAATATATTGAAGTCCCAACCCCTAGTACCTCAGAATGTAACCATATTTGAAGATAAGTTCTTTAAAGAAGCGATTAAGTTAAATGAGGCAATTAGGATTAGGCCCCAATGCAATAGGACTGGGGTCTTCATAAGAATGAAAGGATACCAGGAGTGTGGGTGCTCAGAGGAAAGGCTATGTGAGGATAGAAGGCAGCCGTCTGCAAGCCAAGGAGAGAGAAATCAAACCTGCCAATACCCTGATCTCGGACTTTCAGCCTCCATATCTGGGAGAAAATAAATATCTGTTGTTTAAGTCCCACGTGTCCTGGGAAGGTACCATCTACTCAGAACTGTAGTACTGAGAAGTGGAATGCTGTGTAACAAAAACCTAAACATGTGGAAGTGACTTTGAAACTGGATAATGGATAGAGGATGGACGAATTTTGAGATGCGTGTTAGAAAAAGCCTAGATTGGCTTGAAGAGACTATTGGCAGGAATGTGGATGTGAAAAGTGATGCTGATCAGATTTCTGATGGATATCAGGAACATGTTATTGGAAACTGGAGAAAATGAGACCTTTGTTATAAAGCATCAGAGAACTTAGCTGAATTGTGTTGCAGTGCTCTGTGGAAAGTAGAACTTGTGAATGATGACGTTGGAGATTCAGCTGAAGAGAATTCTAAGCAAAGTGTTGAAGGTGCAGCTGGTTTCTCCTTGCTGCTTATAGTACAATGTAAGAGGAGAGAGAGAAAGTGAAGAAGGAGTTGTTAGGCAAAAAGAACCAGGACATGATTTGGAACATTCTCAGCCTGACATTTTGTAAGAAATGAGAAAGTTCTAGAGGGAACACCAACGGTGTGGCTGGACAATCACTCCACAAAGAGATGGTGGGTATGACTCATGACTCTAAACAGTGGTCTCAGCAGAAGCCAAGAACAGACAGGGGTTACACCAGCATAAACACTGACAGCCTGGGATAAAGAGGACAGTAATGAGACAAAATGAGGGAAGGCTTTTAGACGTCTGGGCTTCTACAGGACAGGACGTGAAAGCTATCCAGCTGCAACAACGCACTGTTTTTCAGAAAAAGGGAAGAATGACCCCCAAGGTGGTTCACAGATGGGCCATGCTGCCACTGCCACCACAGGTCAGGGGGACAAGGCCATCTCCTCCTAGGTTTCAGAGGTGGAGGCCACCTCGTTGTTTACAACAGGTCAGACTGCTGCCCAGGGCTGAAGGGGCAATGCTGCCACCAAAATGAGCCCAGAAGGTGGGGCTGTCACTCCAGGAGACTCAGAGGACAGAACATTGAGCCAAAGAGGATTTTATTCTCAAGACTTAACATCTTGTGGAATTTGCCCTGTTGGTTTTGGACTTGAACTTGTGACCCCTTTCTTCTTTCTGATCCCTCCCTTTTGGAATGGGCATGTTCATCCTATGCCTGTGCCACCCGGATATCTGGGAAGCAGAAAACATCTTCAGTTTTACAGGTTCACAACTGGAAAGGAATTTTGCCTCAAGATCAATCATTCCTCAAATCTCACCCACAATTGATTTAGGTGATATTTAGATGAGATGTAGACTGAGAGTTGATGCAAGAATGGGTTAAGATGTTTAGGATCAGGTGAATGTATTTTGTACCTGACAAAGATATGAATTTTAGAAACCCAGAGGGCAGGATGTTATGGGTTTAACTGTGTTACCCCAAAATTCATAGGTTGAAGTCTCGACCGCTAATACATCAGAGTGTAACCACATTTGAAGACAGGGTCTTTAAAGAGGTGATTAAGTTAAAATGAGGACATTAGGTTGGGACTCTAATCCAATAGGACTGCTTTCCTTATAAGAAGAGGAAGAGACACCAGGAGTGTATGTGCACAGGAAAAAGGCCACTTGAAAACATGTAGGAATGAGGTCATCTGCAAGCCAAGGAGCGAGGTCTCAGGACAAAACTAAATCTGCCAACACCTTAATCTTGGACTTCTACCTATGAGAACATAAATTTCTGTTGTTTAAGCCATTCATTCTGTAGTATTTCCTTATGTCAGTCCTACCAAACTAATACAAACCCTTTCCTGGGTGGAAATGTTATGCATAGATTAATAATTCTGTTATAATCATTTGCAAAGTCTGTAAACTACAGCTTTACAAATAACCAACATTAAAATAATGATGCATGTGAATTATCCTCCAAGTTAAACTATTACAGGAAAAAAATCAATGTTTCTAGTATTACCATATATCATTGTACATTCCATTACATGAGATTTACATTCCGTCTATTGATTTATGATTTTAAAGATAGACACTAGTATAGCATATATTAAATTCAATAATTCTCAATATTGGTATGAGATTTTTACTTCTAATTAAGAACTTGTGGCTCATTATTCACCTACCCCTTATCACCCACGAGGGCTCAAGATTTTGCTCTGAAATGTTTTCCAGATGGAAACTTTTGCTTCTGTTAATATTATAAGCATTTAAATCTAGACCTTCCCCTTCCCATACCTGGATTTCTCTTGTTACCTATATAATCACCGTACCACTGTTTTACACTGCTCTAATTTATTATTTATACCGTTGCCAAAGTCATCTACTTTTCATCAAGTCACGCTCTTGTTGAAAAGTGAACTATACCTTTTTATGCATATCAGATAACACATACATGAATCTTAAGATTCATATAATCCAACTCCTACTTTCTATCCTCCCACACAACTACTTATTAAACCATATTGCCCACTCATCTTTAACACCTCCAAGTCTTTCAAACAAGTTTTCTCATCATCCCTTGAATAGCCATGTTTGTTGTTTTGTGTTCGTATCTTACTTAATCTGTTCTGCCACTCTATCCAGACTGAAGACACCGATGCATATTGTTAAGATCACTCCAAGTCGTAAAAGTGATCCAGCTACTCAAACCTGTGTTAGTCTTACCCTTCTCAGCACAAGTTAACTCCTTGAAGGTATCACACATTGGAATTTCATCTCCCAGGTAGGTCCTCCTTCCGCCCCCTAAGAGCACATAGCACCGTATCTCTTACTTAGAGGGAAGGCAATGGAAGCTTGCCCACCAATATAGTCACTATCCTCATAAACACTTCCAAAGTATTGTATTTTTTCCTAATTTTCTAATTCATGAATTGATTTGTCTCACCTGCCCACAATGATTAATACCTACTGTTCGCCTAGTACTGGGCTTCAAAAAGGGCATCAAGACTAGGTATTGGGTATAGAAACGTGACAAAAGTGCAACCATTGCTCAAAAGAACCTGATAATCTGTGAGTAGAGGCAGATGCAAACAGAAAGATGCTATGTGATGAGTGAATTCACAGAGCAAGTGTAGTGTTGCTGTAGAGTGATGGACCTCGCATTCCGGATGAGAGTAGAGGGCACAGCAGGGGAGACACTTGAGCTCAGCCTCAGAGAATAAGCAGGAATTCCTCTAGCTCATAAGGAGAAGGGCATCACAGAGTGGAAAACGGTCATTTCTTTATAAAGAAGAAACACATAATGTACTTGATTGATGCTGGAGTGGGTTCAACATTCATTTACTTCTTTAATAGAGAAAAAGGATTTAAAGCATCTTATAAAATCCTGACAGTAAAATTAAGTATTAAAAAATTTGGAGGAGGAGAAGTAGACAAGGGAGAAATAAAGTTTGGGAAGAGATAAAAGCTAGCATGACAAACAGGAAGAAAAATATAGCTATTACATTTGGCCATAAAATTTAGCCTTGAGTTTTCTGAGAGACACAGGGAAGAGAGAATAAAAAGTTACTCAACTCTTATAAGGTAACAGTGAATTCAAATATATCTGTATCCCAAACTGAAGGGAACTATCCCTCATTGGAAACTATAGAGTGAGATCTGGGAAATCATGGGTAATGTCCTCACAGATATTTTTAATAGCTCACACAAAAGGAAATGCAAATAAATATTTTTACGTATCTTACTTAAATTTTTATCCACCAAGGAAGTGCACTGGATCTTTGTAGAAGAAAGGCATAGAAGTCCTGCATTAGAAAGAAAATAAGATCAGAAATATGAGACTCTCCTTTGAGAAGAGACTTTTTAGTCAGTAAAGCTGTTTCTCACTAGATTTTTAACACTAGTAAAGACTCACCTCAAAATTCTCAAACACCTGACACCTCCAAGAAGATAAGAAATTTCCTAGTGTTAATAAATGTAATAGTTCTCTTTACTTGTTACACACATTAGATTGCTCCCCTTCTCCTTTTCATAATTTAGTTGTTTCGGATGCTGATGAAGAAGTCATAAATTATAGCTTAAAATGATTATCTGTTGTGTGTTTCAGCAGTAGGCCTCCTAAGACATTCATAAATGTATATTTATTCAGAGAGACATTTCATAGGTCTTGTTCTACTATGGGAATTTTTCAAAATATATTTTTTTGTATTTTTTTCCCTAAAACTTAAGCAGAGGGCTGTGCTTTTTTTGTTTTGTAAATGCTTACCCCCACGTGTTTACCCTTGCTTTCTTAATGAGTTCATGGCATCTATTAAGCATGAGTTACATTTCATGTAAGGAACACAGAGCCCAAGGGCCAGCCCAGGCACCAGGGCTTGGCCTGGTGCACTGGCCAACATCCAAGACCTCTGAGTGTCATTCCTTCATCTTCTGTTTGAATTTAATAGATTGTTTTATCGACCTTCTTCCTAAGTGCCTCTATCTGAGTCATTTAATCTAGAAAGAAAATGGGGGGAACAAACTTGGGCTACCTTCACCGTGTTCCCAGAATGTGAACAGTGTCTTAATTCTGTTGTTGTTTGTTGTTCCTATTGCCTGTCTAGGGATTTCCAAACAAGAATATATTGCATTACTTCTTCCCTGTAGCCCAGTTGCTATGCCAATTTTCCCTGTTATTTTTTGTCTCGCTTTCTTTATCAGTCATGAAGTATAACATCATTGCAGAAGAAACAGTAAGAAACGGTGATGCTGCAGACAATGAATAGCTTGCTGGGCATCCTGTGGTGCAAGCCAGACACCAGGCAGCTAATTCACTGAGGCCAGAGAGGAGAATACATTTCTCTAAATGATGAATGAAAAGCATCACTTGTGTGGGAGTTAGGGACTTCAGAGGCCAGATTAGTGCAATGTACTTTTGGACATAAAATTTCAAATACAGAGAAACAAGAAAGCTAAAGTTTTGACTTGTAAATGATGAAAAAGAAAACTGTTTACTAACTGCAGAAAAGATTATTTTATAACATTGTGATTTTTATAAAACTAAGAAGAACAATACTGTTGTATCAGACTTCTACTGATGATTTAAATCATCTTATTTTAATTAGTCATGATTTGCTTACAACTCCAGAGCAGGGGTCAGCAACCGTTTTCTATAAAAGTCCAGAGATTAAATATTTTTGTATTTGCAGACTACCCAGGGTCTGTCTCAACTACTCAGCTTTGCCATTGTAAGGCAAACACAGACATGGACAACATGTAAACAAATGAATGTGGCTGTGTTCCAATAAAACTTTATTTACAAAATAGATGGTGCGTCAAATTTAACCTACAGGAGGAAGTTGACTCACTCTTACTCTGACTCTACAAATGAACTAATGTACTCCGTTTAGTGATGCCCGGTATGAAATCCAAAAAGGGGGTTTAAGAATTAATAGAGAAAAGAGGGAAGTTACTTCCCTCATTTAACAAATATTTACAGAGTCCTTGCTATGTGTCAAACACAGGGATAGGGGTTAGTGAGTCAGTGGTGAACATGACATAGTGTTTGCCGTCCTCCCTCAGAAGCTTAGAGAAAGAGAGGAAATGAATAAATAAACCAAATTAAAATACAGTCAATTCGATGTGGGTGTACAGGGTGTTAAAGGAGCACATAGGAGGAAAAGCCATAATAGCTGTAGGTATATTAAGCTCTTCTGCTGCTTTCCTCCCAAGGTCTTTAGAGCAATAGTTCATGATTTTATAAAATCCTTGCTAAAAATATAATCAGATTATTCTCATATTTCCTTTATCCTTACTTTCATTCTCTTCAATTTCTTTTTTCATTCAACGATTATTGTCAACCCACTTTTGTCCAATTTAGTCTATAGAAGGTGCTTCCTCTTAAAATCACAAAAACAACAGAGTGGGAAGAGATCCTTACATATCACCTAGTAGAGTCCCCATTGGAAGATAATGAGACTTGGAATGGCTAGATGATTTGGCCAAGGTCTCAGGAGAGAAGGAGGATTCAAACGTGAACTTTTGGCTCTAGGCCAGCTCTAACTCTCATACAGTATCATAAAGTCAGAAACAACCTTGTGGCCAGTAAGCAGGAATATAAGAATGCAATCCTTAAATTATAAAAGATGGAACTTTTCTGAAATTCAAAAACACTTTAATCAGCTTCTCTAAAAGTTCATTTGCTTCTTTGCCAGGTAGGTATTCTTGACCACTTACTGTTCTAATTATAATTGTGTGTAATATTACCTCTTTTTTTCTAAATCTGACTCTGTATTTAGCTAAGTGGTTTCTAAGTAAAAGCACTCAACATACCATGTAGAAAATTGTGAACCCAAATCTGCCATTTAAAAATTTCCTCCTGGTAACACATGAAATGTAGATTTCTTGAAATTTGGGGTTTTGGTCTGGATAGTCACACTGCTTGAAGATACTAAGCATTCTTGCAGGGCCTGAGGAGACTTATATTTAACAAGGTTTCAAAATAAATTATTTATAAAGAGAAGAATTTAATAAGTGCAGAGAAAGTAGGGTCAATGGAAGGAGGATGTATGAACTAAGAGTTGTTGGCTGTCACAGAAAGCCTCTTTGGTTTGTACAGTTGAGTTCACTTTTGAGTAACTCTTTAAAAAGCACCAGTTTATAGAACGGAGCAAGTTAATGACAAGACTGAAATCAAATCCATTCTTCCTGTAAGAGTCATGGAGTTAACTCCTAGCTGATGATCAATTTTTAGCATAGTTCTGTTTGTAGAGCTGAATGTGTCAGTTTTTCTGCTGCGGTCCTCACCTCTGAATCATTTTGAGACTGGGAGATGGGAACAGAGGCACGCATTCACAGTTAGCTTTCTCCTTTAAAGGCTGTCTCAAAGCTACTTGGAAAGGGGATACATGAGTGAAAAAATAGAAAATATTATGAAGTTAAAAATAGTTTTAGTAGTGGCTCATACACTTCATGGCTATAATGGTGGGTTAGGAATTAAGTTAACAGACGGAGAAAAAGGGGGAGGTATCACAGATGAGGAACTGTACCGTGGACATGAGAGATTTAATTCTAAGACAAAATCTCATGAGATGCTTGACTCTATCTGCTTCGATAGCAGGCTTTGAAACCTGACAGACACACAGTGGTAATACCAAAAGGTTTTCTTCTTATATAACACAGATTTCTCCTGAGTCAATAAAATTTTAACTTCTCAGAGACATTCTATAGAAATTCAATGAAAAATTTCCTCTAGTTTATTTTCTTAGCACATTGGCCTTTTGGTAATTTCACCAACTATGTTAACTATTGCCTGAATATATGAAACTGGGAAAGTGCCTCTGTGTGTGTGTGTGCAGGTGTTTTGCATATAAAATTAGAGTAAAAGTTTTCAATAACTAAAGCTGTTAAAAAATTGCACCTCTATATTCAGTTGGATTTTTGTCTTAAAACTTTCATAGTAACATTAAGCAATGCAGAAAATATGTTTTATATTATAAAGTCTAAAGTATATTAAAAAGAACCCTAGAATCTAAGGTTGGGTAAAGATCTTTCATGTAATGCTGGTCACTCTTCCATCCATTCACTGAAACTCTTCCACTATATCCATAAAACATACCTATGAATTTTTTAATTTTAAATATTTATTAAAAAGACAAATAGGATAAACACAAAAATATCAAGATTTTGTGTAATTTAGGGTGTTTTAAATTACTTCTTTATGCCTTTTATGTTACTTTTGAAATCAGAAAATCAAATCCAAAAATTGAAAAATTTTAAAAAAGAAAGCCTTCTTTTGTGTCTTTCTATAGCTTCTTGACCATGAAACTTTACACATAGGTTTATTTCTTGTGAGAAATATTATAGGTTAATGTCTCAGAAAGGCAGGCATTCTAAAAAAATTATTTTACCTGATTTTTAGCATGAAGATATTCATCTATATATATGGTTTTATTAGATTCACTTACTCTGTCTCTAGTACTTGGTGCTCAGATACAAGAGAGCTGCTTTTCTGGAATTTGCATTCTAAGGAAGAAAGGAGAGTGCCCAAAGAAACAAGTAAATTTAAAACTAAATGTTGTGATTTTCTCTTTTCCATGAGCAATTATCAGTGTGGTGTGAACCCATTGAGGGGTTGCCCAGAGACCCTTTATGCAGCCCACCAGGTCATAGCTATTTCCTTGATAATACTAAGAGATCTGCTTTTTGTACTGTGTTGACATTTGCACTAATGATGCAAAGCAGTGATGGGTAAACTTTGGGCACCTTAATATGAATCAACGCAGTACCCAGCTGTGCTAGTAGTCACTGTATTCTTCACCACCATGAACTCACAATACAAAGAAGGGAGAGAAGAAAGAAACTTCATGCAAATAGATATATAAAATAACCTAAGAACCATTACTGCAAATAAGCACCAAATTTAGGTCAGAATTCATTTCTTGGCAGAGGTGGCTACAGCAATTATGTATAATTGTAAGGATACTAGTGTGTCAGAAGAGAGATCTAGTTCCTAGTACTCAACCCCACCGGGTAAACTTTTGTATGGGGTCAATACACAATGTTTTCAGCCAGTTAGCCAAAGGTACAGAAATAACTGTGTGGCTTTCATTGTAGTAACTTCTGGTAAAAAAAACAAGAGCATTTTATTAGATGATGATTCTATGAAGGCATTTCTGTAGAGATAGAAAACAATAAAGTTAGATACCTAATTTTCTGCCGCTTTTAATGAATACAGGGGGAGGGAAGAAAATCTAAAGGCTACTACTCTTCCCTGAAGGGACTGGTTCACATCTCTTCTGCAATAATAAGTGCTCTTGACTGAATACTTCGTGCATGCCTGGTCCTGTGCATCATATCTAATGCATGGTGCACTGGGGGTTCTGGGTGTCCTACATGTATATACAAAGTAACTAACCTGCAGCAGGCTCCAGTGGATTCCATGATGTGCTGAATGGCTTCACTAGCCCTCCATTCCTTCTGTCTGCCTTCTCTCTCCCACTCTCTCCTTCATGTCCTCAATCACATGAGCCACTCTCTCTTGGGCACATGGCATTGTTATTACTGTAGCTCCATTGTTTCTACAAATCAGAGGCTCTGGGAATATCAGGGCTTCACTCTAGCTAAATATTTTTGTAATAACAATAGCAAAACATGAAGAGTAAACCCAATTGTAAATTATGGACTTTAGTTAATAATAACAACAACAACAACAACAATAACAACAACAATAATAAATGTCAATACTGACTCATCAATTGTAATATATGCATCACATTAATGCAGGATGTTAATAGGAAAACTGGGGGAGAAGAGTATATGAAAACTCTTTGTACTTTCTGCTCAGTAAACCTAAAGCTGCTCAGAAGATTAAGTCTATTAATTTTTAAAAATAACATTAAAGAAAATTATGCTTGGTCTCAAAATTGTGTGAAAAATCTCCAGGTCTCTGAAAATATTCTGAACTCCACAGCCCGGTTTTATCTTTCATTATTCCCACTACAGAGGTTCAAATTAATCAAATAAATAAGTAATAAGAGAAGCACTTGGGAGCGCTTCTTACAGTTTCAGTTTTTCATATTTATCTCAATAAAGAAGTGTCTGTTTTCACGATCACTTTAATAATGGGTGAGACATTCCATTGTGGAAAGGAAAGGAAAACACAAAGAGATTTCTTGAGGTGATTGTCAAAAGCAGTTCATTTGTAATCTAATAAGAAGCATGTTGCAAGTAGTTATTTTAGATAACTGAGATTAAGACAGGCAAGTGATGGAGGCTTTCATTACTCCTTTTTCCCCACACTCATCACTACACAAAACAGATGCATATGAGTACTGGGTCTCATTACACTCATTTTAGTTCTCTTCTCTCCTGCCCCTCTCTCACCACCTTTGTTTTCTCACAACTTTCTCCCCCATGACCCAACATTTAAAGAAGGATTTCTGTACAGATTCCCAGCTGTGAATTTCAAACTTCATTTTTGTGTTGGCTTAGATCCAAATAATCTGATACTTTGATTCACAGTTGTGGGAACGGTGCCTAGTAGTAAAACAGGATTTAAATTGCTTTACATTGTTTTGAATACTTTGGTTTATATGTTTTCTGTTGCTCCTGAAGAGACTTTAATATCAGAACAACTGCTACTAACAATGATGACAACAACAAGGACAACACTTGTGTAACACATGAACTTGCAACTTGACCCATCTGAAGACTTTGTTCATTTTTCACCAGCTCATGTATCTTTAACTTGTGCTAAAAAAGATTTCAAAATAGATGATCTTAGAGCGTTTGGAATGGCACTTTCTCACTTTCTATTTATTTTACACCAATCTTCTTATCTGGAAAAGCAAAGGATTTCTTTACTTATTCATTTTAATGAGAAGATATTTTTGGGGAAAGGCTAGATCCTTGGAAATACATGTAGCTCACAACACTAGGTTTCTCCTCTCCTAGTATTAAGTAAATTAAAAGTAACTTAGAAAAAATGATTCAAATCTTACTTACAAACCAAAAATAGACTCACAAGCATAGAAAACAAACTATGTTTACCAAAGGGGAAAGGGCAGGGGAGGGATAAATTAAGAGTTTGGGATTAACAGATACACATTATTATATATAAAACAGATAAACAACAATGTCTTACTGTATAACACAGGGAATTCAATTTCTTGTAATAACATATAATAGAAAACAATCTGAAAAACATATATATGTTTGTATATGTATAACTGAATCATTTTGCTATATACCTGAAACTAACATTGTAAATCAACTAGATTTCAAAAAAAAACCAAGATTTAAAAAAAAAAAAACTAAACATATCAGAAAACTACCCTGGATCTAGTTGGTATCTTGAACACCACACACACACACACACACACACACACACATCCTGTCTAAGAGAACAAGGAGATCCTGTAATGTAGATCACAGCTTAGTGGCATATTCACACACATGGAGTGTATCTTCATGGAATCAGTGTCTAGAGGAGGGACATCAAATTTAGGTGAAAAACCCTGGGGCATTTGGTTGGATAGTCACACATTCAGAGGTCAGGTCTTTCTTTTTCTTTTTTTTGGCCTGTCCCCTAAACACACATGTCATTAAATCTTTATACAGTGTTGAAATGTTAATTTGTGATTTCTCCCAGAATGCTCTGAAAACGACTTTGGAAGTCACTTAAGGATCCAACAACCTTACAGACTTGTGACGGACACAGGCAGACCCTCCGTAGGGGAGGCACTCCAGACATAGGACAGCAGCAGGACAATGACATCACAGAGGAAAATTGCCACAAAGGACCTGGCAGGCCCAAATCCCACTTTTCTTCTCCCACAGCCTGTGATTACTATGCCTGGAGAATCACTTATAAAACCCCTACATGTGGAGTCCACGGGTGATTAATGAATCTGGGGCTGCTGCCGAGCACCCAGAGATTTCTCATTCCCGGGTTCATGTTAGGAAGAATGAACTCCAGCCAACGTTCAAAGTCAGAGGGCAGCATCCTCCAAGTGGCCTGAGAATTTTCTGGCCCTCTGGTTGCCACCATGTCTTCACTTTTTATCAGAGACTAATCATACATTCTCCTTTTTCTTCCCTTTACATAGAAAGAAGATGTACTCCGTGGAATAATAAAAAAAAATCTTAGCCTCCAGGTTATACTTTCTCCCCTTTCCTTGCTCATGTTTTCATTCCTCTTCCATTTCCTCTTTATTTTTTACATCTAGAATTCCCTTTCTTTGCAATTACTTCCTCAGTTCTTGTATACCTATGTCCAGAGAGTCTTGTCTCAATTCCCTTAGAATTCTTGATCTTTCCCTGTTTAACAATCTCTCTTAAGTTTTTAGCCTCCAAAATTGTCTTATCTTTCTCTTATTCCCATCAATCTTTCATTCGTTCCTCTTTACAATCTTTCAGTGACTTGCTTTCTCTCTGTCATTCTGTTGTGACACTTCCATAGAAAATTGCAATCTGCAGCAGTTGACCCTGGAGAAGAGTTTGGAAGAAATCCAGAATGTTTTAAAAATAATTCTTCTTCTTTGACAGACACACCAAATGAAATCTACTCAATTCAGTCTTTGGGTCCAGGAAATTGGAATATATGCATTCCTAAATAAATTCACACATTGAATGGAAGAGGTCTCAAAAATTTATGATAAAGTAAATAAATGTTAATTGTATGAATTATGAGAAAGCCATGATGCAAAATCTAAATATTCAGTGAAGATGAGGATAAGCTTGAGTATGCAGAAAATCATACCAGAATTCTAAAAATTCACCTGACTCAGGAAATGGGACAGGTTTTAAGTCAGCACAATAATAAAGAGCCCTAGTCTCTTGCTCCTTTGTTTCACCAATGGAGCAGAAATAAACTCTGTGTGTGTGTGTGTGTGTGTGTGTGTGTGTGTGTTCAGGGATGGGGAGGGAGTTCAGGAGGTTTTTGGTGTGTGATTCTTCTAAGACTGTATCCTATCACCAAACTTGTTTCTTGAAATTGAACTTTTATCATTTTAGCACATATTTATGCACAAAATCACTGAATAATTAAGAAAAATTATCTTAGTACCTGCTGAGCATTTATTTAACTAAGAAGTTGATGCTTTGTGCAGGATTCAAGGATGCTTCATGCAAGAACACTAGTGGAAATGCTCAACTGCTCCTCTATCCACAGAGATTTAACTCTGGCTTAGCGCTTTCAAAAAGTCAAAAACCTTTATCCTTGGAAGGCAGTTTAACAACCAGGCCTCCTGCAGGGTCACATTCCCTGCACATCCATCCAAACATAAATAAATTTTCTAACTCTTCCTTCCAGCCACATCCCGGACTCTCTCTGAGAGTTTTAATAAATAACCATTTCTCCCTGTGGGCAGAATAACGGCCCTCCAAAGATGTCCACATCCTAATTCCTGGAACCTGTGAATGTGTCATGTTGCATGGCGTACTTGTGTGGACCCAATGGCACCACCAGGATCCTTAAGGTGAAAGACAGAGGCAGGAAAAGAGGTGAGAATAACATGATGTAATGTGAGATGGAATTAGCTGGCCATTGCTGACTGCTATGGGTTAAGTAGTTTCCCACACACACACCAAAATATGGAGACGTCTTAACCCTCAGTACCTCAGAATATAACCTTATTCAGAAATAGGGTTTTTAAAATGTAATCAAGTTAAAATGACATCATTGGTGTGGGCCTTAATCCAATATTACTGATGTCTTTATAAAAGGAGAAAACTGGGACATCGAGAGACATGCAGAGGGAGAGACTATGTGAAGAGACACAAGGATAACCCACATGAGGTGGAAGATTGGAATGATGCGTATACAAGCCAAGAAATGCCAAAAATTGCCAACAAATCAGAAACCAGGAGAGAGGTATGGAACTGATCCCTTCTCATAACCCTCAGAAGGAATTAACCCTGCCAAAATCTTGATTGAAGATGTTTAGTATCCAGAACTTTAAAATAATACATTTCTGTTATTTTAAAGCAACTCGTTTTGTGATACTTTGTTGTGGCAACCTTAGGGAATTAATACACTGACTTTCAAGAAGGTAGGGAGCTGGGGGCTGGGAGCCAGTCAATGTTGGCAGTTTCTAGAAGCTGGAAAAGCCAAGGAAAGCCAAGGAGATGGGTTCTCCTCTAGAATCTGCAGAAAGGAATGTAGTCTTGCTGAAATTTTGACCTCAGCTTTGTGTTATGCACTGACTATGTATGTTGACACTTTAACTTACAATGTGACTATGTTTGGCAATAGGGTCTATGAGGAGACAAATATTAAATGAGATCACAAAGGTGGGGCGATAGAGCTGGTACCCTTGAGAAGAAGAAAAGGTACCAGAGTGCTTTGTCTCTCCACACCATGTGAGGATACAGAGAGAAAATGGCTGCAAGCCAAGAAGAGAGCTCTCACCAGAAATCAAGTTGTCCACAACTTTGATCTTGGGCTTTCTAGCCTCTAGAGCTATGAGAAAACACATTTCTTTTGTTCAGGACCCAGAGTCTGTGATATATTTTTGTGGCAGCCCCAGCTGACTAAGACACCTAGCAAGACACAAGTTGGACTTCTGACTTCCAGAACTGTAAGAAACAAATTTGTCCTGTTGTGAGCACTAGATTTTGGTAATTTGTTACAGCAGCAATGGGACGCTAATACTTCTCTGTGTTGTTAAAATTTCTATGATGTGTTAGCTACCATATAGATTGGCATCATGACAAGATGTTAACATCTTTAAACTTATATGTTAAATAACTCTTCATTTTTATATTTTAACATCATTAAACTTATGTTTATGTAAAAGCTTTATTCATGTTGTTTGGCTTACCTATGTAAATTACTTAGCACTATGCTAACACAGAATGAGCTCTTTATGGCTTAGCTACTATTATTATATCCCCTGAAGGTTGTTTCAGTTAGTTTTTGCTATATAACAAATCACCACAAAATATACTGGCTTGAAATAATTGCCATTTATTCAGCTTAGGATTCTATAGGCCTTCTGGGTAAGTTGTTTTTATATGAGTCAGTTCTGCCAATTCTGCTGGGCTTGTGTCTGTTGTCAGCAGGAGGGTTGACAGGACTGAGTGATCTAGGATTGCTTTATTCTTTCAGCTGACAGGCTATGGGCCAGGGCAATGGGGATGATTGGACAAGTGGTTCATTATCTAGCTGGTTATCTTCATCATATGGCAGTCAATCACAAAGTTCCTAAGAGCAGTGAGAGAGCCAATCTCATTGCACATATGTTTTTCAGACCCCTGCTGGCATCATGCTGGCTAATGTCCCAATGGCCAAATGAATGCCTAAAATCAGTATGAGTGGTTACCATCAAAGGGCATAGATTGGGAGTTATTATTTATGGTGTTGTTACAGTCAACCACAAGTGTACACCCAAATAATACATATTGTATTACAAACATCTCCCTTAAGATGTCTCACATGCACTCTAACTTAATATGTAATGTCTAAAGGTGAAACTGCTCATTCTCTAGGGTTTTAAAACTTAGTCACTGAAACTAGTTTCCAGTAAGTTAGTCATGCCAGACTACTGGAGGTCATCCCTGACTGTTCTTTCCCCTTTATCTGATATCCAGTCAGTTACCAAAGTCTTTGGATTGTGTCTTCTGCAAATTCTTCAAGTTCATCCACTTTCTCCATCCCCACAGTTACAACCCAAATTCATGCCACTAGCATCTCATAAAATTTGCCACTAGCAATAGCTATTTAAATAGATTTTTCTTCTATTTATTCTGTTCCTCATTGTATAATTATATATTCTATAAAATGCAAGTCTAATTTTGTCACATCACTGCTGAAAAACCTACACTGGGGCTAAGGGGTTTGAAAAACCAGGAGCATGTATAGAGAAAATATAGTCAAGAATAATTCTTCAAGAAGATAGGTAGTGATGAATTTTAGGAACTGGATGTGTATTTGTGTGTGCAGAGGTTATTTTTGGATGAGAAGATATTACTGTAGAGAAGATATTACTTTCTAAGTAGAAACCCTTGGAAATTATGAGAAGTGAGATCCAAGGGAACAAAGTCCAGGAGGAGGAAGAAGAAATGGAATCTGGAGCACAGTCTGGGGTCTGGGATCCGATGACATAGGCTGGTCCATGTGTTTGGATTTTATTCAGCAGACAATTATTATACAGTACCTGGTAAATGGTACATAAATAAACAGTCATTGAATGAATTAATGAATGAATGAAGAAAGGTTTTGATTAGGAAAAGAACATAATGCTTTCTAAAATAGATCTGGTTAAGTAAGACAGGAGGTATATAAAAGTGAGAGATCTGAGTCTGAGAAATTACTTGGGCAACGCATACATTATCTTGTATGAACAATAACAAGCACCTAGTCTAGAACTGGAGAAAGGGAAAGGAGTGGTAGTATCAGGGAGACACTTCATAGGGAGATGGTGACCTGCAAGGTTTGGTGACCGCCCAAATGGGAAGCAAGGTAGACTCATGTGAGTTGCATTCAGACAGGCTGCAAAGTTTCTAGACCAAGAGTCTGTGAATATCATTAAAGGAAAAGAGAAAGAAATACATCTGAGGGTTGTTGAGAAGAAGATGATCAACTTAGTTTTGGGCCTACTGGATTTGGAACCAGAGTGCGGCTGCATGCTCTGACACTCAGAGAACAGCTGGGAAAGGTTCCTTGCTTCCATGTCCAACTTCATCCCATTTTCTCATTTGGGATGCCTGTGCTCTACTCTAATTATTTAACTTTCATTCAGCGTTTAGGACATTCCTTATCTTAGATTGTCTTCCTTAATATACCTAGTCAAATTTTACCATTATTTCTAATTCCCTTTGACAGCATTTGATTTATATCCCTTTTTAAACCAGTGACTTCACACTGCTTTACATTATAGTGAGCTTACACATCTCTGTCTCTCATTAGACTGAAAAGTACTTAGGGTGAGGGATGGAAGTTAAGAAGTTCTCTCTTATTTAGCTTACAATTCTTCCACAACTATCGCAAATCCTCAAATATATGGAACATCTAATAAAATCTGCTAAGTGAATAGATGCTGGCATCATTTAAAAATTTTCTCTTCTGTGTGCTTGGCTTATAAATGACAGAATAGATGTGTTTTTTATAGAGCACAAGGGGACCAAAGATGCAGGCAAATTAGATGTGCTGAGAAGAAAAATTGTGGAGTTAGACTAACACATTTGCTATTGAAAAATGCATCAAATCATTATTATCATTTATTTCCACGGTGAAATGAAGAAAAGCACTGAGTGGAAGTCATAAAACTGGGGATCTAACCCTGCTCCCCTGTTGTGTGGCTCTATTACTTGCAGAAAGTCAATAAAACCCTTTGGGCTTCCATTTTTCTTATCTACAAATGATGTCGAACGGTTTCTAAGATCCTCAGGAATTCTTCACTTGCTACCATTTTTGGCTTTGAGTACTTAGATTGGTAAAACTAAAGTATCCTGATGTACAGGAATCAGAAAGAGCACAGTACAGTTACAGAGCACTGTGGTGAAATGGCAACATGTTCCCAGGTCCCAGGGCAAACTTCTGGATCCTATAAATCGTCATCCAGAGGGACACAGTTGCAAGTGATAACATCTGAGCATGCAAGGACCATGTCTAATATTTGGAAAGCTCGATTATCCTCTCTAAGGCCAGCCTTACATAACTGTGGAACAGTTCTACACATAGTCTAGGGCAAGACAGAACGTGTGCCAGGGCCCACCAAACTTGGCCATCAAATTTTAGGTTTAACTGTATACATAGTGGAACTTTCCATCATGATGAGATGGTGAAGACTTATCTCTCCCTGCTCCTCTGCACTAAGTTAACTACAAACTCTGGAAATAAGCCAATAGAAAAATCAAAGGAGAACTCTGAAAGTTGGAAGAAGAAGGTGAACTGGTTACAGACCCCAGAGCTAGAGGAAGAGCACAGCAGAGGGGCATCTTACAAGCCCAAAGCCAACAGAAGAAGGTGACCTAGACCCAGTGTTTCTCAATTTCCAACCCGACAACAAAGGGCATCCCAGATTAGCTCATTCTTACTGCAGATCCAATGGGAGCACCTCTGACAACACCGGCAAACCCAGCAGAACCAGCAAGGGGGATCAGCTGGAAGTCTTGTTGATAATAAGCATCTAGGGAAAGCATTCTCCTCCCCTACTGGTTCTAGGACTCCCCTCTTCCACCCAGAAACACCATGCTCCCAGGGGACCAAGTGGATCCCACCACAAGTACCCAGCCCAGGAAGTGCTCATCTCCTCTGCAAGGCATGAGTCTCCTTTTCCACTTGAAAACACCATGCAGTGGGAGAGCACCAACATAGGAGATCACACCTCTCATGGTGGGGAGGAACCTTACCAGAAGTTCTCAACCTAGGAAGCATTCTGTGCCATGAGGCTGAGAATCTCTTCACTCATCAAGTGAGACAAGGCAGCCTTGCGTTGGTAAGCTCCTTCAAATCCCTTGAGTAGCATCAGCAGGGACCGATAGGAGCCTCAGTGGCATGAGATTAAAGCCAACACACCAACATAGCACCACTCTGAAAATTAGACTATAATTGGAATCACAAAAGTAGACCAGGACCTGCATGCCAAACCTCAACAGGGTGACTTCCTGTTAAAATTAAATGATTTAAATAGGGCCCAGTGTCTATGAATATAATATCAAAAAATATTCAGGATGTGATTTAAAAATTCATCATCTTACCTAGAACCAGAGAAATCATAACCTGAATGAGAAAAGACAGTCAACTGATGCTCACATGCCTGATGATGAAATAAATAAGATGTTGGAATTATCTCACAAAGATTTTAAAGCAGCCATCAAAGAAATATTTTTTAGCAAATAATTATGAATTATCTTGAAATGAGAGAGGAACATAGAAAACCTTAGAAATGAAACAAAATTAGAATTTAAAAAATAAGAGACCATAGAATTGAAAAATACAATAGGCAGGCAAAATTTCAAAAACTCAGTAAATGGGCTCAACAGTAAAGTGGAGATGACAGAAGACAGACTGAATTTGAGGACAGAACAATAAAATTCACCCAATCTGAACAACAGAGAACACAGGCTGAAAAAAAAAAAAAAAGAAAAGAAAAGAAAAACCAGATCTTCAGAGGCCTGTTGAAACAATTACAAAAGATCTAACATTCTTTGGAATCCCAGTGAGAAGAGAAAGGGAGGATGAAAGAGTATTTGAAGAAATAAATGCTGATAACTCTCAAATTTGGCAAAAGACATAAAACTACACATTCGCCAAGTTGAGGAAATACACACCAAGACACATCATAATTATAGTTCTAAAACTAAAGGCAAAGAAGAGATTTTAAAATGAGCCAAAGGGATATAACACATTACCCGAGTCCATGGTGAATATAATAAAATCACAGAATATTTTTCAAGTGCTGAAAGGAAAGAACTGCCAAGTGTGAATTCTACTTCCGGTGATGGAAAACTCTCCTTCAGGATGAAGGGGTGATAAAGACATTCTCAGATGAAGGAAAGGATTTGTCAGTAACAGACCTGAAGCTCTTCAAGACTGGCTACAGGAGCTGGTGCTGTGAGGCAAAGTGGTTTGTAACAGGTTCTGTACAGCAACCTGTCCTCGAGAATTGCATGTTCCATGGGTGGAGGCTCTATTTAGATAATTCCAGTAAAACAGAGTGGAGTGAAATGATGGAGCCATTCACAGGGTGTTACGTAGCACATAATGTAGAGGGCCTGGGGCCAAAGAGTTGGTGCCTGGAGGAGACGACATCCAAGCGAAGCTAGAACCAACTGCAGAACGAAGAGAGATAATCTTGACAAAGGAAGAGAACTACACAGTGGGGAGCCAGCAATAAGCAGGTATCTCCTGAACAGAGAGAACAAAGGCTTTAGTGAAGTTAAGCAAGGACAGAGCACAGGGTATCACTGGGCAGGGGGCTTAGGCAAGTAGCGTGGAGTGCTTTAGAGAAGGAATTTTTACAACAGAAGGAAGTAAAGGAAGGGATTCATTACAGATCCTTTGTGAAATAACCAGGGTCTGGACAAATCACTTAATGGAAATGCAAACTGTAGGGGCTAATTGATTTTAATGGAAACAGAAGACACTGGCTTTGTCAAGCTATTGCACTTAGTAGCAAAAGAGAAAAACATCAAATAGTACCCTTAGGATACATTGTAATTTTCTGCAATAGGAAAGTTCTTAACTTCTTTCCAAAATAGCTCAGTATTCCCTCTTTTCTATTTAACATTCAAATGACTCATTTTGAAACTTAAAAAAAAAAAGTTGCGTGAGTAGTTTATGATAAAGTTGCTCTCCATCAGTATGAATAGATTTGCATTCCCTTTCTTTAAAAAACAAACTAGAAAAAACAAACATTTATGTTTTATAGCGAATTTTTTTGCAATTTAGCTACCAGAGGAATTTTCTTTTACCCTAAAAATAGAACACGCTTTATAAAATTATTTTTTTATGCACAGACATTTGTGTGCCATCAAATTGACTATGCATCTGTCTGTGATATGTACAATAAAATACAATGAAAATATAATGGTTTATGGAGATGCTGGGATATAATTCACGGCACTTAAATAGGTAATGGTGCCCGCCAATCGCTTCCAGAATCACAGTCCAATAAAATGCCCTCCCAAATGAGCCCCCAATAGCTAGATCAGTGGTCAAGTCAACAAAAAGTCAAGTCAGCATAATTTTGCTGAGATCATGTAGGTCTTCCCTGCTACACTGGGAGGAAGAACCCCTTTCATCTCCTTTGGAAATAGTCTCATCCATCCCTTCTCCATTCCTACTGCTAAAATCACAGTCCTTTTTCTCTATCTCTCAGCTGGTCATCGAATTTTTATCACCTCTTACTATCTCCCAAATCTACCCACTTATCCTACTCTATTGCCTTTATCGAATAACCATCATTTTTCACGTTACTATCGCAGTCAATTCCTGTCTGACCCCTGGATCTCTAGTTTCATCCCTTCAAACCATCCTTCGAAGAACTAAAAAAGTAAAAGGTCTTCATAACGCAAGCATCTCATCAGATGTTCCCTCTGTTTAAAAGCCTTCAGTGGTGTGCAATTGCTTTTAGAATAAAATCCAAGCCCCGCAGCACGGCCTCAGTACTTTTACGGGGTGACTCCTGACCACCTCTCTAAGGTTTTCTCCTGCTGAGATTTCCCTCACATCCCACATTCTGCCAAGTTGAACTTCTTGCAGTTTGGCCTTTGAAGTTGGCTTCTTCGTATCACCCTGTCTTTGCACAGACTTCTTCCTCAACCTTGAACACCCTCCTTACACTTGCTTCCTTTGTCAGACTGATGGATTCTTATTCTTTTATTTTTTTAAGACTCTGCATGTCAGTTGGCTTGGGTTGCCATCACGGAGTACCACACACTGAGTGGCTTAAATGAGAGAAATTCATTTCTCACATTTCTGAAGACTGGAAGTTCAAGATCAAGGTGTCAGCAGGGTTGGTTCATTCCGAGGACTCTGAGGACGAATGTGTTCCACGCCTCGGCCTTAGCTTCTGATTATTTTCTGACAATCTTTGGTGGCCCTTGGCTTGTAGAACCCAGATTTCCACCTTTATCTTTACTTGGCTTCTCCCTGTGTGCTTGTCTGTGTCCAAATTTCCCATTGTATAAGAACACCAGTCAGACTGGATTAGGTCCCAGCCTAATGGCCCCATTTTAACTTAATTACCTCTGCAAATAACCCATCTTCAAAGAATGTCACATTCTGAGGTACTGGGGGTTAGACTTCAGCATACGAATTTTGGGAGGCACAGTTCAGCTCATAATGTTAGTTCAAAGAAACCTCTGTGACATCTCTTATAATCTTTCTCTCACACAAAGGATCTTCATTTTGCCTTTGTTTACTCATTGTACTTTTTAAACAGTTTTAAAATAACACCTAGTACTGTGAATCATAATTGCTGGTTTACACATTTTGTGTACTAATGTGCACTAATGTATATTACAATTGCTCATTTCCCCTACTATATTGAGAATTCCTTTTTGTAAAAAAAAAAAAAAAACAGGACATCTTAATTTTTGTTTTTCATCCCCAGCAATTATCAGAGTGTCCAGGTATATATTAGTTGCTCAATAAATGTTTATTGGATGAGTGAATGAATGAGTGAGTAAGCTGGTATATTGTAATCTGCTCAATTTCTGAGAAAACTTTCAAGTTCTAAAAATACAAATATTTAAAAATAGATTAAAATAAAATTGACTTCAAAATCAAATAAATTATTGAATTCATTACTTCATGAAAGTAATGGATTTGTTTTTAAATTTCAAGTGTGAAACTTAGGACTGAGTGAAGCATGAATTTTATTTAATCATACTTTTCAGTCAACATCCTCAGAACCACCTTACTCTGTTGACATATATCCCTATTGCAAAGATAAGAAAATTCATATTTTGAGGTGTTTTGGACTTTCTCAAGAATAAGAACTAAAATCCATATCTTCTGACATCTTCTCTGCATATAAAAAATTGTAGGATTACAAAAATATATACTCATGCCTTTTCTACCATTACTGAATTGTATCTTCCTATAATGTTTAAAATAAAATTTAGGTCAAATAAAGATGAATGTGTATAATCAACTATACTCACAAATTGTCTAACATACTGCAACCTAAGGAGTAAAAAATTTACTTTTGTTTTCTCCCTGAGATGGAACTCAGAGATGTTTCATGGAACTTCGACCTTTGTATTCATCAGAACACAGACCTAACGGCAGAGCAACAGAATAAATGATAATACAAATGCTGTTTTCATAAAGCACAGGTGACGAAGTGTTCTCAGTAACCACCTGGTCTAGATCAAGAAGACTGTGGCAGATGTTAAGACGGGAACCAGAGACAGTTTAGATGAGAACAAAATGATTTCACCAGGAATATATTCTATTTGTTCGTTTTTTTTTCTTTGAGCGGAAAGTTCCATTACAGGAAGAAAAATAAAGGAGACATTAAAACATTTGAAACTTCTTTTATCTATAAACCTTTAAGGTTGTGTTTACCTAACTGGATTCTAATGAGACACAAACAATGAGGGTCTGGCTGTGACACTGGGCAGATATCGTAATCAGCTGGGGTCCAACTCCTGGGAAAATCTGCACCAGACACTTTCCAAGTTCACTCGCAAGATGATAATTCTCTCCCTGGGGCAATCAACACTTTAAGTAACAAATCAAGAGAAGATGAATTGTATTTCAAGGTTAACTCAACACAGTTCTCACAGATTTAAAACAGAGAAACATGATCTATATTTAGAGCAGAAGATCTGGGTCCACCTCACTGTTTGTGTTCCCTTAATTCTATTTACACTTGAGCACTTCTTTAAATCACACACCAATACATTCATAAATTTCTTCTTGTTTTTCCATGATGCCCAACACAGTGTCAAGTATAAAGGAAGTGCTGAATGAATAAATATTGATGGATGGACAGCTGTTTAGGGTTTTTATGTTTCACTGGCTCATGGGCAGAATAAAATGATCATAGTTTCTAAAGCACATTCAAACAATTTATCCCATTTAAACATTGAAATGAAACAGATATGATATTAAATGAGCTTTAAAAAGCCATGTGATGCATGTCCTGGTGTCTGTTTAGAAAACAAAGGGCACTCATCATCAGGGAGTGATGGCCCAGGCTCTCCGCATCACAAGAGGACCTATGGGGTTTATACTTCATAGAGGGCGGGATGGCTGCCTGTCTAGAGGCTTAGTCATTAAGAGAGGAGGCCTGGAGCAACTTCCTTCCATTCCTGTTACTGTCACTGCCACCCCAATCTCCGTTAACCTGTTTTTGAAATTCTGCACTAGGTGCCTAACTGGTCTACCTTCATTCTCTGCACCCTTCACTCACCCTAATGTGTTTTCCACAGTGCTTCTGAGAGTAACCTTTTCAAAACGCACCTCTGATTTTGTCAGTCCTCTGTTTGGGGGAGTAAAGGCTTTCCACAACTCTCAGAGTAACAATCACAGTCCTGGACTGGCAAAGCCCCGCACGTTTAACTTCACCCACTTCTTTTCCATCACCAGTCTCTCCCCCTGGCTCTCCACACTAAGCCATTGTGGACTTTCTCGAATTTCCTGACCCTGCTAAGCTCTCCTGCTTCGTTCTCTCCATGTCCTGATGTCAGCTTGGACCCTCTGCCCTGGCTCTGCCAAGCTGGCTGTGATGGCTTCATCCTCCAGGTCTCAGCTCAATGTCATGTCCTCTGGAAGTCCTTAATTCATCTCTTTCCAGTCTGCCTTAGGTCTTCCAGATAAGCTTTGAGGTGTCCTTCCTGGTAACACTCAGCACATTTATATTTGTAAGTGTAATGTTTTTTATCTCCACTCCAGTGTTCTTCCTTCTCTAGTTCATCAACAAATTCCCAGTAGCAATCACATGCATAAAACTGAGATGATTTATAAACACTCGTTGAATTAAATAAATCTCTTTTCATTGTAAATTTCAGCTCTACTGAACAATTTTCAATAATTTTTTTCTCTTTTGCCTTTGACATTTGCATACTCTGGACCTCTTTCTGGTGGTTCCCTCTACCCCCATGCTTATTCACTTACTTGAGACTCCATTAGGACCCAGTTTAAATGTCACTTTTTAAGAAGGTGTGGACTTGAAACAAACAGACTGCCAGATATTTCTCCAGCAAGGATGGGTTGACTTGGGATCAGTGGTGAATCACAATTTGGGGTCTGCAATCAAGGCCAGCCACCTGTAAGTCCTCACCCAGCAAAGGAAGGAGAAAGCTTTTATGGAGAGAAAAAGAAAGTTGGGAGGAATACACTAAACAAAGCATCCATGGCTTCTCATTGGTTGAGTTCTTCGTCTAGTGGAAGAGAGGTCTTTCTTCTTCCTGCTGGATTTTTGCCATCATGGAAGGGAGTGAGAGCTCCCCTAAGCTGGTCTCTCAACTCTTATTTCACTAAGGTTTCTGTTTCTTAATTTTTCACAAAGGCTATTCTTGATTTTTTAAATTTTTTAAATTTTTTAGAAAATAACAGAAACATTATTATATCTTGAAATTAGTAACAGTGTGCCAGTATGTGACTAGCACATATGACTGTAATATTTGATAATGGTGACAATTATCTGAAATTAAAATATATTTGGAACATTAAACTTAGATGTTTTTCACAAAAGAGAACATTTTGAAATTAGGTTGATATGGGGCACTCCCACACAGTCGGTTGACAATATTCAGAAAAGACTAATCTGGGTAAATTCTCATCAGATAAGTAATAAACTGCTCTTTATGAGACACAGTGTATGGGCCATTGCACTGGAAGGTTCCTGTGATGCTTTCCAGCAGGGAGCTGTAGTACAGACAGGCCAATAACAAGGTCTCACTAATTTTAGTGACTCCTTGAATACTATTACTAACATCTTATTAAATATGGTTCACATGCATTTAAGATTTTGAATTTCTTTGAATCACAATCTCTAATTTTATTTGTCTGCCCTCAAATTTCAGTCTTGGATCATGCATGAGATTTGAAGATAGGGAGAAAAATGCCTGCAGAAAATGCTCTAAAAATCTTGGACTGAAAATAAGAACAACAAAACAAGGGAATGTATGCCATTTATACATATTTGAAAAGGTTAACTCTGAGGATAATAACTACATCATTTCTTCACATATATAATTTCTTTTTAAAAACATTTCCTAGGAAAATGACTCTGTGCTGAACCAAATAGGAGCCACCCCTGTTTATAGCTGTGATAAACAGACAGACAGACAGACACACACACACACACACACACACTGTGTTCCTAGGAGAATTGTGTGAATTCAAATGTATTAAGAATGTCAGCTAACAAAAAAAAAAAATCAAAACACACTTTTTGCATTCTACTATTCCCATTCTAAGAACTGGCTACTATTTATGTGAGAATGACTTCCTCGTCATTGGAATAAAGCAGAAAATATGAAAGTTTGAGTTAGTATGTGCTTACAAAGGATACAAACCAGGGAAGACATTTATAACCACTCCATTTACTCCTCTGCCTGTTTAATAACAGAATCGATGCTCTTCGATCCTCTTCGACCCAGTCATTGAGGATAAAATTGAAAGCACGGCAATCAGTGTTCTGGTTATTCTAATGATGGCAAATGATGGCACATTAGCATTAGCAAATATTTTTACCTAAACAGAGAGTGACTAAACATAATCCCTTCCTTTAGAGACTTTGTTAGGACACAGAAAAACAAATGTTGGTATTTCAGTATATCTGTGGCCAAACAGTGGGGAAGAATCAAGCATTTCCATGATGGAAAAGCCAAGAAAGTGCTTGTGCAGTCCCTGGCTACAGTTCCTACATGCTGTGCTGGACGGCAGTCAATCTGCTTGACCTACATCAAGATGGACCTCAGGCGTCATCAGGAAATGTGAGGTGCTGCTTTGGTGAGCTCAAGTGAGGAGGAGTAGCATTTCACAGTTGCCTCAAGGAGCAAACAAGGCTTTAACATCAGTCCTGCAACCTAAATTTCCCACGCACCAAAATTTGTGCCTTTGAAAAATACGACCTAATCTACCATAAACACTGAATGGTTTCCTTGAGTTCCCTAAAGAGATTTTTGAGAGGTGTTTTAATATGCAATAACATGACAAGGTAATAAAGGCAAAAATACAGGGCTGGGTGGGTGGAGTCAGTGAGGTGGAATGTAAGAGGTTCTGCATAATGAAACTCAGAAACAGTTGTCAAGCTTGGGCTCCAGCATGATTTGTACCTGTATTGAGTCAGAGACATTATTCCCGCAAGGGGAGCGGTTTAACAATTCATCAGTTCTTTTCTCTGTAATTGGAAGCCTTTCGATTGTACTCCTATAAAGTGCAGAATCTGAGGAAAGGAGTCCTGAGTATGCAAGCTCAGATCAGTATAAAAGAAGCAAGGTACATCTTCAAACCTGTGATAACAAGCAGTTATAGTTGAGATTTTTAAGGAACAAGTGCTTAGCCTTTTGCTTATAGTCTGAAAAATGCCTTCGTTATGTAACTTTTGTACTTAAATTCTAGACCATCTTATGAGGTCTAAATATCCATGAAATCATTATGACCCCTTGTATTATACAGTACAATACTGTACTGGTATTATAGAAAACAGAATTGAGAAATAATGAATTAAGTGATTTGACTTCGAGTAAAATCATAGTAAATTTTCTTGAGCATTTACTGTTGTAAAAATAATAAACAGAAACCTCAATTACAATACAGTTGGGAGGCCAGAAGGGGGAGCTTTCATGCTTCATGGCAATAGCAGAGCCCAACAGGAGGAAGAAAGACTTCCTCTTCTTACCTGGCAAGAACTCAGCCAATGGAAAGCCAATATACTTCAAAATCTCATTTCCTCCAATGGATTCTTAGTTTACTACAGCCCTCCCAACTTCCTTTTCCCTTTTATAAAAGAGTTCTCCTCTCCTTGTTCCTGGGGACTTGCATATAGCTCGTCATGGCTGCAGACTCTGAACTGCAATTCTTTGTTGATCTCAAATAAACCCATTTTTGCTGGAGAAATAACTGGCAGTCTATTTGTTTTAGATCAATACTATGTACCATTCACGTGCTGAATACTTTAAGTATATTACCTCTTGACTACTCAGAACAACGCTCTGAAATCAGTATTATTTTTATTCATAATATAGACGCAGCAAGTGGGGCTTAGATCAGTTACTAGGTTATTGTAGCTCATAAATAGTAAATAGTCACACATTCAATTGAATTAAGGTTTCACCGTGAAACTTTTCTATGGCTATGGTTATTTAATTTTAATTCAACAAAACTTAGCTCAGGCATCGTGAAAGTTAGAGATAATATCTATTCGTCTTTGTAGCTATTTTCTTCTATTTTTTTTTTTTTAGTGTCCTAAAATATACTTTTATTGTTGGCTTACTGCAAGAATTTGTAATGGCTTTCATAGTGGGCCTTTGGAGAATTCCAGTAATTGAACATAAAAAGAACTTTAGGTTTTTCCTGTTTTCAGAAAAAAAAAAAAACTCTTGAAACTTTATTCCTCATCTGTCAAAACATTTACCACATGTCTTTTCTCTTGCTTTAACTGTATTTTATGAGGACTCAGCTAGAAAAATGAACCTATGAAAAAAGACATTGAGTTATCACGTTTTCCTCCAACCAATATCAACACATCTAACTTGATCAATTTACAACTCTTAGTAAGTTATCTTTTAAATGTCCATATTGAGGTTTGAAATTAGGCCCTATTATCATCTACTGTGTTCATCACTATCACCAGCATCTTGCAAAATATGTCCCTTTCCTCGGAAGGCATTTTTGTTTATTAATTAGTCCCACAACTATTTGTTTGTTTATTTGAAGTATAATTGATCTATAGCACTATGTTAGCTCCTGGTGCACAACATAGTCATTCTCTGCATTACAGAATGGTTGCCATGATAAGTCAGTTACTATCTCTCACCATCCAAGATATTACAGCATTACTGACTATATTCCCCATCCTGTACATTTCATCCCTTTATTTTGTAACTGGAAGTTTATACCTCTAATCTCCCTCACTTATTTCACTCATCACCCACCCTGCCCACCTCTGAAAACCACATGTTTGTTTTCTGTGTCTATGACTCTAATGTTGTTTTGTTATGTTTGTTCATTTGTTTTCTTTTTCACATTTCACATCTAAGTGAAACCATACCATATTTGTATATTTCTTTATCCATTCCTCTATCAGTGGACGCTTTGGTTGCTTCCATAATTTGGCTATTATAAATAATGCTGCAATGAACATGGGGGTGCACATATCTCTTCAAATTAATATTTTTGTTTTCTTCAGAAAAATACCCAGGATTGGACTTGCTAGGTTATATGGTAGTTCTATTTTTAATTTTTTGAGGAAACTCCATACTGTTTTCCATAGTGGCTACACCAATATACATTCCTACCAGCAATACATAAGTGTTTCCTTTTCTCCACATCATCACCAACACTTGTTACTTGTTGTTTTTTTGATACTAGCCATTCCAACAGGTGTGAGGTGCTATTTCATTGTGGGTTTGCTTTGCATCTCCCTGCTGATGATTACTAATGTTGAGCATCTTTTCATGTGCCTGTTGGTCATCTGTACACGTTCTTAGGAAAAAATGACTATTCAGGTCCTCCGTGTGTGTATTTTAAAAGTCAGATGTATAATATGTTTGTTTCATGAAAGCTGAATTGTCAGGAAACTATTTTCTAGTTAACTGAGGTTTTTGGTGATTTTTGAATTCTGATCTCTTGAAATTTCCATATGCTACATATACTGGGCCTTTTGTTTTGGACTTTTTAAATATTCCGGTGACTGGTGAATCAGAAGCACCTTATGACTTATGTCTCCCAGGCACTGAGCTATGGAAAGCAGGATCACTTCCTTACCCATAATCAGGAACTAAAGTAGTCTGATTGTATTTAAAAGTGGAACTAAAGTAGTCTGATTGTATTTAAAAGTCTTTTGGAAGGAACTGAATTCAAAAGTAGATGGCCCTAAGCCCTCTGACAGTAGATGACAGGAGACAGTCTGCCAACAAAGGGCAGATAAAAGGACAAGCAGATTATCATTTTGCTTTATACCAGGAAAGACACTTGGCAGTTTCTATTTAAAAGGCTCTTTGTGACTATTAATTAGTTAATCCTAACAGTCTCCTGGTAGAATAAATACATCAGGATTATCATGCAGATGTAAAACATAAAACACTATAAGATACAGAAACTTTAGGAAGAATTGATAGCTAATGAAATTGGCATAGTAATAATTAGTACTGAGTCTCTGTTTGGCAATTCTATTGCGTCCCCAGGCCAGAGTCTCTGTAGTGTAAACAACACACAGCTCCATGATTGCAGAAAGGCACCGTTAGGAATGCCCAGCTCAGATAAAGAAAAGATCAGCGCAAGGCTGCTGTAAAAGCTAAAGGAATGTGTGAATCAATGAGGCATGAAGATGCTATCTTTGCCTCAGACCTCCATGGAAGGAAAAACATGGTTTCATTTTCTCCGGAAGGAGACACATACTAGAGAAAATTAACGACTGACCTTAGTAAGGGACTTTATATTGTATCATATTCCAACAAAGTGTAGTAGAGAGGGACCAAGGGAAAAAAGCCTCTGTGTTTTGAGCTGCAACTTTCCAGTATATGCTTGGAAACAAACAGCTTAGTGGGATTATCACCAGAAAAAAAAAATCACTGCAGTTTTCTTAAACTCAGGTAAAAATCTGAGAAGGAACTTGAAGCATGGTCAGAAATGGTTAACCATTTGTTCTTCTAGCTCACACTAACCAGTTAATTTTCTGTCAATTCACTGAAGAAAGTCAAGTGATATTTCAATTCAGCATTATTCACTCTTATTTTTATGAAATCAACTGGTGGATGGTACAAATGAGAGTAATGAAATCAGGCACCAATTATAACTTCTTTATATCATTATTTAGAAATTCTTCAGATTCAAAATATTTCTATTATTAACCTGTACACTGAATAAGGAGTTCTGATGAAGAGGTAGGGCATAGGTGGGTCCAGCCAGCGAGGAATCTCATACATTACATATATATACATACATACACACTGTAGAATTGTGTAACCAGACACTCAAGGAGGTCACAGAATTTGCACTGGCAGCACAGGTGGAAAGGCAGAAAACGGTGCTCATGGAGATCACTGCATACAGCTCCAGGAGTCTGTCCCTAAGTGGTTGCTATGTCTTTCTTTTCATTTAACTTCTGGAATCAACCTTTCAAAGACTACTGCAAGCAGCCAATTACATATTTAAGCTTAGTGACCTTCCAGAATTTCCAGTGCTAAGTCAGGATCAAGGATAACAGGTCATGATTACTGGCTGGGGTACAGTTAAGTCAGGAAAATCTCCACCTTTTCAAAGATCAGATTTCTGTAATTCTTTCATCTGTTTTGTCAACAAAAACAATGAAAGAGCTCAAACACTCAGGAAAAAATGCTGCATGAGGCAAGGAGTAGCCGAGCAAAGGCTCCTCTGTTCCTGTGGAAATAACCAACATGAATGACACACGACATGTTGTTTAGTAATGGACTGAAGTGCAGAGCAGTGACATTCTCCTGCTCCTGTGGTCAACTCATGTGTGTGTGTGTGTGTGTGTGTGTGTGTGTGAACTGCTCACAATCAGGCCACAATTTTAATCTTTAAAGCTAAATGATTAACATAATCATTATAGATTTGGGGGGATACAATTAAACCTAAAAAACAGATTAAAAAACAAAGTTCTTCTGTATAGCACAGGGAACTGTATTCAATATCTTGTAATAACTTTTAGTGAAAAAGAATATGAAAATGAATATATGTAAATATATGTATGACTGGGACATTATGCTGTACACTAGAAATTGACACAATGTAATGGATAATATTTCAATAAAAAATAATAAAAATAAAATCTGTGGAGAAAGACTTCATTAAAAAAAAAAAGGAATGGGTTTATTCTGCTTTTCTTCTCCTTTGTGGTCATTGACATTAAAGTTTGTACTTTTCTCTATTTATTCCTAAAAATTCCCACTTCCATAACACAGAAACCTTGCCTCATCATACACTCCCTAACAATGTCCACTTCTCACCCTCCCTTCCTTTACCCACCCAGACATTTAATTGTTTAACATGCTGTAACTGATGCCTTCTTGTTCTATTTCAAGGATCATTTCTCTTGTCATTCATTAGGCCTAGAAGCCTAGTATTAGAGGAAACATTTTTCCTTCCTCCTGATTTCTTATAGAAGGGGTTTTGACAACCTTTTTTGCCTCTCTCTGCCCCTTTATTCAGTCTGTTTCTGCTTAGTTACCTGGAGCAATATTCCTGTTTGGAAACTTTTGGACAAGCTTTGTTCTCTTCCATCCACATTCCTCTAGGAGTCAAGATGCCCACAGTGAGGGTTAGTTTTGTTGAAATGGTTCTTCTCCAGGGAGACTTCCACAATCTTATGTTGCCCTGACTAGGTGGTTAAATCTAAAGAATTCCGGAGCTCAGTATTAGAAAACCCTCTTTCTTAACAGCCCTGAAGCCATGTCTTCTAGTCTCACTTCTATTAGTAATAAAAGAGAAATTTTGCTTCAGAACCTGAGTAGGGAAGGGAGATGCTATCAATTGTGGTTGTCACAGACCCTAATACTGAGCATAAATCTCATTTCAATTTCTAACCCATTGGACTTTCACGGATTTTATATCATTTGTAAATGCCTCTCTGTCTTTCCTGTCCCACACAAGGCTCATGGTTTCTCTTATTTCCCCTCTCCATTCTGTGGGGGTGCACGTGCACATGCCTATATGATATCACGTGGTTGTATCCATATAATCTCTGTCTAGTTCTCTCTGGATATTGCTTTCTTTATTATTTCTCTGGGTTCTTTGCTGCTCTTTTTTCTTCTTTCCGTGGCAACTCCAGACTGTTTTTTCATTAATCTTGCCAAACTATGACACCTCTTTCCTCTACTTAGCTGTGGATTCCTGTACAAAACCAGTGTTTGATATTTAATACAAACAGAAGAGGTAGTAGTAAATAAGAGACAAGAAAGAAAACATCAAAAATTAAGTAGACTGATAAAGGTATTATTTTAAATCATTAATAAAAATATATATTAGTCAATAAATGGATCAGGCCCCTGAGTAAACATTTGGAAAAAAATTGGATTGCTATATCACACTTTACACAAAATAAGTGAAGATAGGTTACATAATTAAAATAATAAATACTATACATAACAAAAATAGAATAACAAAACATAAAAATTCTCAAATGAAGTGAGAGATTTAAAATCTTGAAATAAAAAAGAGCCTACATATGGCACAAAGCTTAGAAACTGTGAAGGAAAAAGATTTTGTAAATTTAATTAAATAAAATCAATTTAATAAGATAATTTTTAAATTGTATGTAGCAAAAGGTCTAGATTGATAGCAAGTTGGCAATATTTTTCAAAATAACAAATGCATACATCCTTTTTCACACCAGCAATTCTAGTCCTAAGGTTCTTTCCATAGATATATACTGGTATATGTAAGAAATGACACATTTTTAAAAACGTGGCACTTATTTAAAAGTGCCATTATCTGTGAACATTCATTTTAGCATGGTATATACATAAACCTGACCCTTGAACAATGTGGGTTTGAACCGTGAAGGTCCATGTATATGTGGATTTTTTTCAATGAATATATACCATTGTACAGTACAATCCAAGCGTGGCTGAATCTGCAGATGCAGAACCACAGTTAAGAAGGAACCAGGGACATGGAGGAACCACGGATATGGAGAGCTGACTGTAAAGTTACCCTCATATTTTGACTGTGCAAGGGGTCAGTTTCCCTCTATGGAGTTCAAAGGTCAACTGTACAAAATATTGGAGAGTATAACTGCCCTTCAGTAAAGGATTGTTTCAACTGTGGTATACAATTGGGGATAAATACAGCAGTACAATAAGCGAGGCAACTTAGTGTTTACTAACAGACTGATTCATGTAAACTGATTTACACTGTAATTTGTGAATAACTTGTTAAAGAGAGAATAGTTAAGTGTAGAACAGGAGATGTAGTAGGCTACCTCTTAAAAAGGAAAACAAAGATGGAAAGAAAGAAGATACACAGTTCTGTGAGAAGAAACAAGAAATCAGGAACTATGGCTCATCCGTGAGAGGAATTAGTGAACCAGGGAACTGGAACGAGAGTGGTATTTCTTATCCTACAATGTCTAGAACATTTAATTCTATCTATAGTACACATATTACTATTAAAAGAAGTATTTTAAATATTAATTAATAATATTTTTAAGGGTGAATCCTTATCCATAAACAGCCTCTGAAAATTAGACACGATCTGAAGCTTGCTTATATTCATTTTCTCCCACTTTCCAGGATTCGTTGAATGTATCTGGAGTCTTTAGATCTAGAGTATTTATTAACTTTAAATTAAAAACACTCAACATTGTGCCTCATATTAACAAAGGCTACACATTTAATTACTGTAAAATGCCAGGAGTGTAACTAAGAAGTGTATCTATGGAACATGTTAATGCATGCTCTGCCCCTCACTGCAGTTGCCGCTAAGTGTGAGAGCAGCCCTGTTTGAACCTAAGTACATGGGGAGCATGTGACCTAGAAGCATTCCAGACAGAGGTTTAGGGAGATAAAGTTTAAGGAGACAGAGTTTAAAGAAAGCCTTAGTAAACTTGCAAGAATATTAATCATTACTTCTCCGTCTGTAAAGGCAGGATGTGAGTCAGAGCTACAGGGTAACTGCACCCAATCCTGCTGGTCTATATGACCTCATGTTGTTTTACCCCCTTTCTGGATGGCAAAAGAGATGTGGCCCATGAGCCTTCGCTGCCCCAGCAGATAATCGGTGAAAACTCAGAGGAGCCATCTAGTCGACCAGCAGCTGAACATGGTCTCATGGTAAGTCTAGCCAAACCAGTAGAATTACTCAAGTGCACTTGGTACAAATTCAAGATCCACAAAATCATGGTCTAACTAAATGGCTGCTGTTTTAAACCACTGAGTTTTAGGGTGGTTTTTTTATGCGGCAATAGTGCCATTACTCTCCTGGAATAGATCCCTCACTGGTTTCTCACCTTCAATGTCAGTAACTAATATCACCCTGATGAAAAGTTTTTCTCAGTACCTTCCAGAGACACATATATCTTTAAATCTTAAACTTGAGTTTTAACACCAAGAGTAACTTCTTTTTAAAAAAGTTCTTCCTTACACTGTAACTGCCAGACTCTGGACACAGGTTTGTGCTACCTGGCTCTCTGCTCCCTTCTGCCCTCTCCTTTCCTTTCTACCCGCACATGCTTCTTTATTGCTGAGATTCGCCTGCTCTGGAGTGTCTCTTTATTTTCTTTTATTACATATTATTTTTTAATTGAAGCATACTTACTTTACAACATTGTGTCAATTTCTGGTGTACAGCATAATAGTTCAGTCAAATATATACATAGATATATTCATGTTCATGTTCATTTTCATTATAGGTAACTGTAAGATATTGAATATAGTTCTCTGTGCTATACAATATAAACTTGTTCTTCATCTATTTTATACATAATAGTATCTGCAGAGTGTCACTAAATGCTTCTGACCATGTCAGCACTCTGTTTACTCAATAGGCTGTATAAATAGTGTCATCTTCTACATGGGTTATCAGAAAGAACTTTCTGGAAACACTAATTTTCAAAATTTAGTGTAGAGAAGACTCACTAGAGAAACTTGTTAAAACAGAATCTGAGGCTCCATTCCAGGAATTGTCTTCTTTTTCTTATTTTTAATTGAAGTATAACTGATTTACAATGCTGTGTTACTTTCTGGTATACAGCACATAGTGATTCAGTTATACATATATATTCTTTTTAATATTCTTTTTCACTATAGGTCATTATAAGTTATTGAATGTAGCTCCCTGTGCTATACTGTAGGTCCTTGTTCATCTATTCTGTTTATAGTAGTTTGTGTCTGCTAACCCCGAACTCCTAATTTATCCTTCCCCACCTCCCTTTTCTCTTTGGTAACCACAAGTTTGTTTTCTATGTCTGTGAGTCTGTTTCTGTTTTGTAAATAAGTTCACTTGTGTCATTTTTTTTTGATTCCACATATAAGTGTTATCATATGGTATTTGTCTTTCTCTGTCTGACTTACTTCAGTTACTATGATAATCTCTAGATCCATCCATGTTGCTGCAAATGGCATTATTTCATCCTCCAAGAATTCCTGATTCAGTCAGTATGCAGTGGGACCAGGATATATATTACTAATAAGCATCTCAGATATTTCTGAGTCATATTGGGAAAGGACCTCCTTTTGAAAAATCACTGGTTGATCAGTACTGCAGTATTCTACAGGAGAAAGGGAAACTTATTTTTGCCTTGGCATCTTCTTTACTCTCCTCATATAAATGTGAGAGCATCCCAGGAGTTCCCTTTGGACTTCTCTCTTACTCCCCAGGTGATTTACTCTAGTGTCATGGTTTTAAACATCACTATATACTGATGAAAGATTCTATCTCCAGTCTGGACCTCTCCAGTTAACTCTGAACTTGGTTGTTTTATTTACTACTTGTCAGCTCCATTTGAATTTATAACAAGCAGCTTAAATTTGACACAGCAAAAGCTGAATTCTTTATCCCCAAATGTTCTCCTTCCCCTGGAGTTCCTGTTTTAATTAATGACATCTCCATACTACATTTTCAGCTGTTCTGGCCAAAAATCTTAAATGTCATTCTTGGTATCATTCTATTCCTCCCTACCCACCTCCAAACCATCAGGATATCACTGCAACTCTACCTTCAAAATATTTCCAGAGTTGTAAGTGTCCCATCTTCCCCACTGCTACCCTCTAATCTAAGCCACCCTGCTTTCTCACCTAGACCATTGCAACCCAACTCCTGGTCCACTTACAGCCTATTCTCTGCACAGCATTCAAAGTAAGTCTCATAGACTGAATGTCTGTATCACCGCACATTCGTATGTTGAAACCTAATCCCCTCATGGATGGGATTAGTGTCCTTAGAAAAGAGACCCCAGAGCACTCCTGTCACCCTTCCACCAGGCGAGGACACAGCAAAGCAGACCCTCACCACTAGACACTGAATCTGTTGGCACCTCGATCTTGGATTCACCAGCCTCCAGAACTGTGAGAAACAAATTTCTGTTTGTTTATAAGCCACCAAGTCTATGGTATTTTTGTTATAGCAACCAGAATAGACTAAGACAGTGAAGTTTTTAAAAGGTACGTCAGATCACGCTAGTGCTCCCCTCAACCCTTCCAAGGGCTACCGTCTCACCCAGAGCATAACCCAAAGATTCATCACAGCCTACGAGGCCCTCGATGCTTTTTTCTTTTTCACCATCCCCTCCATCCTCCCTCTAGGTCACATCTCTCCAGATACGCTTCTTTATTGTCCCTTTCCTTTGCACTTGCTCTTTCCTCTGTGTGACTTAATCCTCATTTCCTTCAGATCGCTGGTCAAATGCTACCTGCCTTCTCAAAAGGAGGCTTCTCTGACCACAACCCCATCCCTCTCCAGGCTCCTTACCCTATTTTTGGTTACAGCAATTTATCACCTGACATATTAATTTTTTTCTTGTCTGTCTCTCTTGTAGGAAGTCCATCTGAACCTGCATTATTCATGGCCATATCCCCAGCATCTAGAACTGTGCTTAGCTCAGAATAGAAACTCAGTGTTTCTACTGATAAGTGCATATATGATAATATAGTATAAAATAAATGTCAGTGAATATTAGAATACATTAATTCACTTACTGAAATATACTATTAGAAAGAAACCCTCTCACATCAAAGGTGACAAATTCGGAATGAACAAATATTAAAGTAAATAAATAGCTGTTAACACTCGATTTCTGGGCAATAATAAGAGCAACTTCTAAATGTTGGCCATGCTTTACACAGAGATTTACACTGTCCCATCGGATCCTCACAACCACACAGACAGGTATGATTAATATCTCTTTTTATTGATGAGCAAGTGTTGCCAGAGGGTTACTGTTACTCACCTTTGCTGAAACAGAAATTATGGTGCATGGTCATAGCAGGTGAGATTTATTGTGCTTTCAACACACGCCTGGCTCTACCCAAGTGTTTTTCAGGGGTCGGGTCAGTGAATCCCGTAAGAACACTTTGAGGGCCCTGCTAACGCCTTGTTGTGGCTAGAAACGAAAACTGAGGTTAAATTACAGTTAGCTAAGTTAGGATTCAAAAGTGGGCAGCCCGGCCCTTGAGCTCGTACTTACTACCTGTGATTCTACTGCTTCCCACAGGCATCTGGCATGCTCTGCTCTGCTTTCTGGAGTTTTTTGCTGTCACCACTGCAGTTGGCTTCTGGGATACTAAACTGCCTTGTGTTGGACACGTTCAGATGCACACTTGAGTACAATATGAAGCTATTCCACTCAGCTTGTTAGATAGGCCAAAATGACACTGCATTGTCAGACAGTACTAAGTAAAATATTAAAAGCCCATACGAAGTCATGCAACATATAAGGTTATTGCCCCAAAATAGATTTTTCTAATTGGTATAAAGGTCAAGGCTCCATGAAACACTTACATATCCAAACATTTGATGTGGCAGAATTATTGTTGCTGTGAATGTGTTTAAACAAAAAACTCTTACCTTTCGGACTCTCAATGTTTTTTCCTTAAATTTAGAAACAGCACTGAGCAGCTGAGTCTTATCTAAATGATTTCACCCTATATTGAAGAATTTTCATGCGTCTGTAAACTGAGTTATCTCTCCAAAGCCACGCAGTAGTAAATAGTGCAATATCATAAACAATATCATTTCTTACATCTGGGCCTGCGTTTGTTCCTTCACAGAGTTGAAGAGTTAGGTGGGAGGACTGGACTAGCTGTGCTTTACTGATGAGATTTTTCTGGACTGCAGTTACTCCCTAGTCTGCTTTTATTTTTTTCAAGGTGATAAATTACAAAACATATGCTGTGTGACTCCAGTTACTTGGTGAAGTGGGTGAAACTGATGAGCCCAGATGGGCCTTTGCAATGAAGACAGAAGCCCATGATGGTTCAAATTTTAATTAGGTCTGCTAATAAGATGTATGCAGAGAAGAGGTAGGTATATGAAATACCTAAATTTCTCATAAACCATCATTCATTCACCAGTATGTTTTATGTGCCTGTGTGTGAAGGGCCATGTAATACATTAGAAACTAGGGAGCCAATGGTTACTCAATTCTGGTCCTCAAGGGACTTACATTCTAACTATCCTCAGGGCTTTCTAAATAATGATGCTTGCCTCAGTGACGTTTCAATAAATTCTATAGCACAGAGCATAGCACATGTGATGGCAAGCACAGTGTTGATCCTGGCCCTTTTGTCTTGGGTTGGGCATCCTTAGTTCCCACCCTGGCTGGGAAGGAGTCAGGGATCCAAAAAGAGATTTTCTGTCAGCTCTCAAATCTGTTTAGGCTGTGATACAGATGAAATAGTTAAACGTTCAGCTAAACTACAGGTTAAATCGGCTTTTACAGTCCTTTTAAGGTCATTTTCCAACAATATCACCTTAACCAATTACTGAAACCATTGACAAAGATCACAGTAAATTAGTTTATGGAGATGCCAACTCTATGAAGGAATAGTATTACAGAAGCACAGAAAACTGATGTGGAGAAATATGACTAACTTTGTGTTAAATGGAGGTAGGTGAATCCAGGTGAGTTGGGTTCCAGTGATGAATTCTGTCCTTTTGAAACTTAATTCTTGTATCAACTTAAATTTTTCCAATTTGTAAGATATCTTTAAAACAACCATGCAAGTAATCAATCTGTTTCACTTTCAGTCAATAAAGAATAATTAATTTGGCTGGACAGCAATGGACAGTGTTTCTTCCTAAATCTGCATTATGTGCAATTCCATTCAAAGGCAAGAATGTAGAATTGGCCCTACCCCTGTGGTCAGCTCTCTGATGACCATGTGATCAGGTGAATAGACTGCAAGAAGGGGATATAGGGTTGCAAATCCTAAATAATACTTTTAGTTTTAAAGGGCACAAAAATATTTCTCATTATGTCTGCCTCTGATGAAAAAATGAAATGATAATTTCTCTCTTGGTCTGAAGAAAAGCTTGACTCACTGATATGTTGGATAAACTGCTTGATTTCCCAATGTTTTGAATCTGATAAAAGCAATTATTTGATTTAATCACTCGTTTGTATATACTGTATCTAAAATATTCAAACTGAATAATGCCTTTCCATTAAGTAACAGTCCAGGGCCTTAAAAGTCCTCATTAGTCTTGCATGTGAGACCTGAAAAAGACTATGCATTCAAAAGGAGCCCTTTAGACACTATGAACTCATCTATAAAACAGAAACAGACTTGCAGACATAGTATACAATCTTATGGCTACTGGGGAAAGGGGGTAGGAAGAGATAAATTTGGGAGTTTGAGATTTACAAATGTTAGCCATTATGTGTAAAAATAGATTTTTTTTAAAAAAGAGTTTCTTTTGTATAGCACAGGGAACTATGTTCAATATCTTGTAATAATCTTTAATGAAAAAAAATGAAGAGGAATATATGTATATATATGCATGACTGGGACATTGTGCTGTACACCAGAAATTGACATATTGTAGTTGACTGTACTTCAATAAAACAAAACAAAACAAAAGAAGTCCCAAAATGTACATACCAGCAAATATTTATTATGTTAATAAACCATGGTTACTAGATACTCATGTGGTTTCAGGTGTAACTCAGTAATTACTACACCTAATGTGTATCAATCTCCAAAGCAGAATCAGATTTTTGATCAGTTTTATCAGTTGCCTTCATCAGACATCCCTATGGGAGGTTTCCAGTAGTAACAGCACAAATGATTTTTCCCAAGTGACAGCTTTTAAAAAAAGAAAGTAAGAGAATATCTTCTTGCTGATAATGGAAACATTTAAAATTTAATATGTTTTGAATGTCATGATTTAGTTAGAAATATCCAGGGGATATAAATAGGTCAGTAGCACAATGGTGATATTTACACTAACTAGAAGGTTTAAAAAATATCACCAGCTCATTTAAAGTGGGGGAGAAGGATAAATAAGCAGAAGTAACTGCATGTTGTTCTGAACAACCAGGCAAACATGATATTGTCTCCTCTGTCTCATTTTGCCTTTCACTTCTCTGGATCTCTTAGCAACCAACATTTTTCATGTCCAAAAACAAAGGTAAAATATTCTGATATGAGGTATTTGGGGAAGTTGTTAGTTTCTTCCTTTAAATAAAGCCAGATTTATTCTGGTTAGAATAATGGGAGGAAAACAAGGTTACACAGTCTCTTTCCTGGAATGATAATAAAAACAATTCTCAAAATATAATCAGAAGCATGGTGCATGGCAGCAAAAAATATAATCGTCTAGATATAGTTGGAAAACAAGACTCCTAGAGACTCCCTAGACCTAATTACTGCTAAATTGGCAAAAGTAGTTGGAATTACTTTAGACAGTGTTTTACCCTGTGATTTGATGTCCTACAGATCAATGTAATTTTATTAGTCCTGAGTGTTTAGAGCTACATATATATCCCAAGTTGTTTCTCAGCATCATAAATAAAATTTCAAAAACTGCATTATCAAAAACAGACAAGCATGGAAAGACACAGTGCCAGGGGAAAAGCAGATTTGCCACTAATCCAAGTGGCTTCTGAAGTCAGACACATGAGGCTCCTAATCCTGGTTTTGCCACCTACCCACTATGTATCCTTGAGCAAATTATTTAGTACATCTGTTTGTTCTTCAAGAAAATCAAGCTAGTAGTGGCGACCCCATGGAACTAAAGTAAAGATTATGTTTTGTTAAATTGCATAGAAGAGTTTAAAATTATTTTGTATTTTCTGCAACCTCTACTGTTTGTACCAAAAGGCTAACTGCTAATCTCACCTACACAGTAGTTGCAATTACAACCCTATCAACCCACTCTGATCATTTCCCGTAGTTCTTCTTTGTTCTCCGTGACTCATGTAGCATCATAAATTATACAAGTTCAAAATCAAACACATTATATTTCCTCCTCAGCTTCTTGCTCCTCCTTTCCTATTCTTCCTAAATTAACAGTATATCTCTGCCATGCCCTCCACCCCTAGAATCTCCCTAATTCCTCACAGTCACCCAATGTGGGTAAGTATATTTCTAAAATATGTTTCCCATTCATTCTTTCTTTACTATTCATCCTTTCTTTACTGTTCATCCTTGCAACAACTCACCACTTTTTGCATTTTGTCACCTACTGGCAGAATTATTGAATAACCACCTGCCTGGCTGCACAGTCAGCAAGCATTTCCCTTAATTTTCCAAGGCTACCAGATGATCCTTCCCAGATGAAAGGTTGGATTGTATCATTCATCTTCTCAAAGTCCATCCACACCCTCCCACTGCCAGTTCACTGAATCTTATACAAAACCCCTAGCCTGGCATGTCACACAGCATTCACCATATTTTCTTTTCTGGTTTATAACCCATTGCTCCACTACAGAATCCCTAAAACACTCATGTTTTATATCAAACTATTTCCTTAGAAATCAAGTCTGCATGTCTGTCTTTCATCTCCTACCTTCGAGTCTTTGCTTAGGCTATTCCTCTCCCAAGAATGCTCTTCCTTCCCATTCTACTCATTAAACATTAAGCACTGTTCCCAGATCATTTTACTGGTGAGATCTCTTTAATCCTCTGTCTTAAAAGTGACTTTTTTGTTTTCTACTGTCATAAATGTGTGTACCACTGTCAATGATGATGTTATTTCACACATCGGCACCATGCTTTGCTGCCTACAGCTATGTTTGTGTATTTATTTATAAAATTATGTGTATTCTGTTCTGTGTTGTTTATTTGCATATTAATTAACATTCCCAGTGACAATGCTGTTGCCCTGAAAAGCATTTTTTCTCTTCACATTATTGAGGTTTTCTGAGAAGAAAAGCGATCATTCCATTGCTCAGAGAGCCAGTTATAAATTAGAGAAAACTGTAAAAGCAAAAGAAACAGATTCTTAGCATTCATTCAATAAATTTTAAACACACACACATACTCACACACATACTTATTCTAAGCTCTCTTCTGTGCTAGATGATAGTTGTATTAAAAAACAATCATTTATTTTAGTTGAATGAATGCCAGTAATGGAACTGAGTATAATGAAGACACTATGGCAACAACAGTGACAGAAGTAAGATTAGGCCAGAGAGAAATGGCTTTAGAAGAGAGAGGAAAAAAAGTAAAGTTTTGTATGAAAAATGGATATTGCCAAAGAGAGTAATATTTACAGAATAAAATGTTTTAAAATGCCTACAAAAAATATGTAACATGTGAAACAAAAAGAAGAGTCAGGGATAAATCTAAGATTTTATGTCCATAGACAAAAGAATGGATAAACAAAATGTAGTATATATATAAAATAAAATTTCATCCATTCTTAAAATGGAAAGAAATTTTGTTGGATGCTACAACACAGATGAATCTTGAGAATATTATGTTAAGTTAAAGAAGTCAGTCACAAAAAGACAAATATTATATAATTCCATTTAGAGGAGGTATGTAAAGAGGTCAAATTGATAGAAACTAAAAGTAGAATGGTGGTTACCAGGGGCAGAGAGGAGGGTGAAAAGGGAGTTGTTTAATGGGTCCAGAGTTTCAGATTGGCAAGATGAAAACATTCTGAAGATATTTTTCACAACAGTGTAAATATACTTAGTACTACTGAACTGTACATTTAGATGGTGCATCTGTAACATCTTATGGTAAGATAGTAAATTTTATTATGTGCTTTTTACCACAATAAAAGTATAATACCAAAGTCCTCAGTATGGCCCATAAGGCCAAGTGCTACCTATCTGATACCCTTTCTTTCCAGTTTCTCCCTTGCACACTCCAGAACAACCACATTGGCATCTATATTATTCTCCAAGTACAATTAGTCCGCTCCTGCCTTAAGGCCTTTGCACTGGCTGTTCAGCTCTTCCCAGCTTAGTTGTATTAATTATTCCCTACTTTATGTCCTGGTCAAATGTTACCTCCTCAGAGAGTTTTTCCCTGATGATCTAGTATTCATTCCATCCCTGGATGATTTTGTCTGTGTGTGTGTGTGTGTGTGTGTGTGTGGCACTTACTATCAACTGAGGTATTTGTTTATTTTCTTTTTTCCCATTGGGAATGTAGCTGTCATTATAATAAGGGCTTTATCTGTTTTACTGATTGTTCATTGATTTAGATCCAAATATCATAGCAACGTCTGGCATATGAGAGACATTTATTTAATGTATGCTAAATACATAGGTAGGTGAAAGATAAGTCATTTGGACACCAAGAATAGGAGATGATAACTGAGCCGTATGATTTGAAATGTTGTTCATAATTGTTATGAATTTCTTGCATTCTACCTACAATTCTGTCATTTTCTACTGGTGTTTATGCACTAGTATGAGACTCACCACCGTATATTGTGGTACCTACCTAGATTTGCCAACAAAAATTACCTTGAAATTAGTTGCCAAAAAGCAGGAATGACCCAACATATCATTATATCATTATGTCCTCTATGAGAAGTGATTTAAAATCATTTTATCCTCCTCTGCCTCCCAATCTCCAATATCCCTTCCAACAAAATACTCTGCAAAGGGAACAATCCTTTAATTCTTGGAAACTGGAAACAAGATTTAACCTTGGAAAAGTCACAGACCTTAATTTACATTCATAAGAAGGAATATAAGAGAAGATCATGGATGAAGATAAGTTTTGATGGAAATATGAGATTGCACTTAAATAACAGAGAGGGGTTACTTTGGAAACAAAAGAAAAGTTAGATTTTTTTATTTGTTTATTTCACAATTTCTAATAATTTATCTTATGTAGAAATCTACCCAAAAATCTAACTTTCTTCTTAACATTCTTTATGATTTAAAAGTTGACATTAATAGATTCATTATAATAATCTTTTAAATGCAAGAGTAGTTGTATTTCTAAACTGAATGATTTGGGGCATATTTTGCAGCAATAAATATTTACTTTTGCTTTTGAGCTCAAGTAAGTTCCATTCACTTTGCAAACCTTTTTCATGTTTCCAGTTCTTAGCTCTAGACATAATACCCTCTACAGATGGTGGATGTCATTTGATACTGGCCTTTTCTAGCAAATTCACATATGTCAGCAAATGAGCCTAAAACAACCCCAGGTTTCAAATGCAAAACATTTGTAAATTGCACTGATTCATAATCAGGACAACATAATAAACTACAATCTAGTCATTCTCAGTGGAGCTTATTCAGCAGAAAAAAGCCATAGAGTGGAAGCCAAGAGAGGATGTTGAGCTTGGCTCTTCCAGGACTAGGCTTTTGGAAATTTAATTACTTGCCTGTGGAAAGAATTGGAATGACAGCCTTGGAGAATAAAATCCCTCACCACTTTAGAACACAAAATAAAAGGCCAGACTTGCCTGTTACCACAAAGACCCACCAAGATACCTCATTCTCGGGAACCTCCATTTTCCAACCAGATTAAACACTCTGACAGTCAACAAGTTATGTGCTTTGCCAGTCCACTGCCCCCGCCCCAGCTTGTTTTAGTTATTAATTTAATATCAATTCCCATTTACATTTTGGTGTCAATTTAAAGTATGGTTTAGGAAGGGTTGTATATAGCAGAACATTTCTATTGCTGCTGTTATTTTTAAGTATAAGATTATTTCTTCTTTTACCCTGAGACAAGTGAGGGAGCCCCAAAGTCATATAACCCAGAACTAGGACAGCATTTTAAAGAAGTTAATATAACTCAGGTCTCAATGTGGTCTTATTAAAAAAACGTCTGAACAGGAAAAGAGCAGAAATAATGAAGAAGATTGACATAAATGATTCTGAGACACATTTATATAGAAATCATGTATACGTAAGGCATCAATATATTTAGGAAAAGTAAAGTGCCTAGAACTTTGGATATTGCCTGTGGCCTTTTTATATTTTCAAAGAAGAACTCTCTGCTGTTTTCCTTCTGGAGAATCAAATGGGTCAATCAGTTCTGCCATTCCCTTTTGAGAATTTAATTAGATAAAAACAAAGATTAAAAAAAAAGCCAACAACCTATCGAACATATCTGACTGATTTGAATCACATAGAGTTAGACAATGTCAGGTTGGTATTTCAGCCTCTGTGGGCATAATCGGTCTGCAAACAAAAGACGTAAAACTGAGAGTGACCATCGTGCCACAAAAGGGGCTTTGTCATTTTATAAACCCCAAATTCCCAAGGCTGTTCGATCTCAGGACTTTATCTCTGTGAAAGACTGAGATACCCCTCTATTTTGGTGTCATCTAACACCCTCCAATTCTGGGCTACCCTCTGCATGGTCTCTCAATTGCTGGAGGATTTTTATTTTCTTCAGTAAATGCAAATGTATTGCAGTTGCAAATATTAAAGCCAGAGCATTTCCATCAAGAAATTTCTTTCTGAGTTCTAGAATAAAAGTATCCCTGAAAATGTTATAAACAGGCAGGCTGACATGGAAGGAACATAAGAAATGATTATATTCAGTGTGAAAATATAAATCTTTATTTTTTTGTTTTATTCTGTCTGATATACATCATGTTCATATGTTTCTTTTTTACATAAAATAAATTTAAACATTTTTTCCGATTTAAGAATAATATGTTTATTCCTTGAGGTATCAGTTTTCTCATCACTGCCTGAGATAAAGAATGAATAAGCTAAATAATGTCAGTTTAATTTGATGAAATTGGGTGAATTTCGCTTTTTGATATTCCAATCATTTTATATGTTAGATCAGTTATTTACACACAGTCTTATTTTGGAACAACTAGGAGCAGGTAAAAAAAGATATAGGCAATCGAGGAAGACAGATTTTTATTAAAAAGTAAGAGAAACAGAGTTAGGGAAAAATATGAACAGACAAATAAAAGGAATCCCAGAGTGACAGCCCAAATAACACAGGGAGTAAAACCCTGTCCACTCATGGGAGACAGGCCAGGACACTGATCTCTGTCCCATGCTTTCTAGCAGGTAACAGAAACTAGAAAATAGAATCACCATATCCACAAGTTAAAAGCAAACCCACTGTTTAAGACAAGTATAAATATTCTTTATAATGAGATAGGAGAGAAATTACTCTCTGTGTCCTTATAGAGAAAAACTGTCAGATTTATTTAACAAACACCCCCTCTCGCCATCCTTCAAATGAACACAGTGATATGTGTAATGGCACTGCCTCTATATAATATAAAGTTATGTAAGCTGATGACATTACAACAAAGCACAGTTCAGTAAAAACCATTTCACCCAGGGATAGTATATTGCAGTCCACATAGTGTTCTCTCTGAGAGTCGGGCTTAATTCAGAGGTGGATTTTATTGCAAAGGGAATGCACAGGTAGTAAATTTACTTCTCATGGCACTTTTTTTCTTCTTAGAACTTAACCCATATTATAACTAAGCCTCTGATCTCATTCTAGGCTATAAACTTCATGAGAACAAGAATAAAACTGTATCCCCAGCGCCTATCCAAGCATCTGACACACAGTAGGCACGTGAACATCAGTTCAATATTGAATGAAAGGCATAATTTTCAGAAGTTTCCACAAATATTATTCCTCTCACTCAAGTATTTCAGGATTTTCTCCCTGACAAGCATCTGGATGGCAGGTAATGCATATGACTGATCCATGTGGAGATACATGATCAAAGCAATCAGGTGTGTTTGAGCTTCTTTCCTGGCCTGCTAGTGACTGTAAGTACACTGCCTGAAAATAGATAATACTAGACTTACATAGCAACAAATAATTATCTCCCATTAAAATTGTATATGTACTACTAAGCCAGCACAAGTATGGTTATTAAGCTTAATAACACTGGGAAATAGAGGAGCAGGTATAAAGATGCATCTCAGAGTTATCCCACTCAATGGGAGCGGGAACTGGGGTATTTACACACCACAACTTCCATCAGTCATTGGTTGAGGGTTATTCCCAGAGGGATGTAAGTTCCTTGGCATCTCTGTCCTATCCTATCTGAGCACAGAGCAGGATCTGGGGACCAGAGAAAGTTTTCTGAATTGGTGACACCTATGGAAATAGAGGTGAGGCACTACAGTATCTGCTACAAAAACATATATTTAAGGACACATAGTATATTTTTGAAAAAGAAAACTTAGGTAAAATTTGACAAATTCCACAAATAATATCTACTGTTAGACTATTTCAAGCATCAGGAATAAGCTTGAAAAGAAGAGAAACAACTATGTGTTTTACATATGCATGCATGTATGTATTATGTATTCATTCATTCATTCATTCTCTTTTGCCCTCCTCCCTATCTTTGTAGGATCATACAGTGCAGATTCACATTTGATGAGCATAAAACCCCCAAGCAGAAGACTTTTCTGTCACCTGATTGACTCTTTGATTTTACCTATTTACCATATGGTTTCCTTATAATTATTTTTAAAACATTTTTTATTGATTTATAATCATTTTACAATGTTGTGTCAAATTCCAGTGTTCAGCAGTTTTTCAGTTATACATGAACATATATATATTCATTGTCACATTTTTTTCTCTGTGAGCTACCATAAAATTTTATATATATTTCCCTGTGCTATACAGTATAATCTTGTTTATCTATTCTATTTAATTGTTTGTATTAAAACATCCTCACTCTCTCCTGTTGGAAATTTTCAGTGATTTACTCTGGCAACTGTTGCTGAGAATAAGTTACACAACTTAAGCTTTGAAGCACACATGTGTTTTCTTGCATCCAAAAGTAACCTTAATCAAATAAACTCAGAATAATGGTTACCAAGCAGTTTGCAGAAGCAAGGACATCCGATTCTCTAGCTTATGGTCAGAGAAGTTACATGTGAAAAACAATATGGTTCATTGTTAAGCAAATACTCCTTATTGAAGGTGAGTCAACAAAAGTGTGGGCAGTTTATCTGTACCTACAATTAGCAAAAAATTTGACCCTCAGAATGTTAAAGCTGAAAGCCAAGTAAATAGCTTGAAACAGAAGTGGAAAATAAGAAAAAATAGTGGACATTAAGGTCTTAAAAAGCTGCTTCTAAGTTAAGCAAGTTTGATACACACAGAAATTCTGGTTACAATGGGTGTGGTGGGATAAAGCTGGTTAGCTCTTAGAGGTTCTAAAATGACACAGAAAGGCAATTTTATCAGTTAAGATTAGAGTTGGTTGTAACAGAAATAAATATTGAGGCTCTATACTGTCATCAGGAATCCTGATGCCTGTTTTTCTACTTTCTAATTCTAACACGTCTGCTGTCTCCACGGTGTTCTCATGTTTCAAAGTGACTGCCGGAGCTCTAGCCATCACTTTGGCATTGCAGGCTAAATGCAAGAAAAAAAAATCTTCCTCCCAAATAATTTAAATCTATAAACAACCCTCCTAGAATTGCACACACCTCTGTATATTTCCACTGTGGTCAGCACTACTTATCATATGGCCACAACTAGCTACAAGGGAATCTGAAAGTATCCTTTTTTATTTGACTTTTTAATGCCAGTTGGCAATAACCAGAACTGCACTGTAACCAAGATTTACATGTATACCAGATTTGCTTAATTTAGAAACAACTTTTTAGAATGCTGATTTCCATTCATTTTTTCCCCTTATTTTCCACTTTATGTATCAAGCTACTAGCCTGGCTTTTCGCTTGAATATTCTGTTACGATTCAAAGTTCTGTTTTTGTAGTAGAAATGGAAAGTGACTCTTGTTCTAGGCAATCGGAAATTATCGTCTCTGCAGTCACATGGAGGTAACAACCAAAAAGAGAGGGTTTGTGTGTGGCCTTTAGCTTGGGAAGAGGCAGAGAAAGAAAATGGGCTGGATGGTATCATTTCTTAATATTTTTACCAACCATCAGGCAGAGTCATTTTCCTTCACCCATCCTCATGATATCAGAAAGTGCTATGTTTTAATAGCCAGCATCTGTGGGGAGTTGACTGATAAATGTACCCCTTGAACCAACATGTGACATACGTACTTCTTTCTCCAATTTACAGACGAGGACGGAAGGAAGCTGCCAAGGACATAGAGTTAGAAAGTGGTAAAACTATGATTTAAGCCCAAACATTTAAACCTTAGAGCCTTATTCTTCACCAAAATGCTATATTATATTTCACTTTTTATACCTTTAACAGAGCCAGGAGTAGGGTGGGGTGGCTGGGACATATGTCCTGGACACAAAATTCAAGGAGGAGTCCAAAAACACAACAGTCAAAATGAACAATATCTTGATGAAATATTTAAAAAATAAATCTACGTGCAAAAATCCATGATGAATAAAATATCAACATTTTAAAGATATAAATGTTTGAGGCAAAAAAACGTCCTGTGACTTTTGACTCTGAGACATCTGACAAGAGAAAGATTAGTTTCATTTTTTAAAAATTTGCTCTTCACCTAGACCAAGGTTTCTCAAAAGTGCCACTACTGAGATTCTGGGCTGGAAATTTTTTCTGGTGGTTTGTTCTGTGCATTGTTGTTTAGCAACATCCCTGGATCCTATTCATTGGATGCTGAATGCAACACGCCCAGAGTTGTGACAACTAATGATGTCTCCAGACAGTAGTGCCAAATGTCCCATAGGAGACAAAATCATCCCAGTTGGCAGCCACAGACCTGAATGCATCTGGTTTATTTGTGAATTATCAAAAATAATTTCAAGCCTCTTTGAAACTGCACAGTGTTTTCATAACACATTTATCCCAGAAATGTGGTACGTGCCTTTACTGGAGATAGGTTTGTTTTGTACAAACACACTAAGCCTTTGTGATGAATCCATTTCAATTTTAAAAGTCCTTTGCCCATTCTAATTTAAAATTCCTCTGTAACTTGATTATTTGCTGTTTGAAGAGGAGAGGAGAGGAGAGCTCAGGTGAGCTGAAGCTAATTTTTTCATAGCACTATTATTCCAATGATGGAAGGTTGGGTGTAGGGAGCTGCCTCAGTATTAGGGTCCACATTAAAAGAAAGCTACCCCTAATTTGGATAATTGCTCCTCAGTTTGTATTCTTTCATTATATAAAAGTTATAATAACTACATATTATTTACAGAAATATTTGTCTGATGTTTTTCACAATGAATGTCTCAATGGTCCATTTTCCCTTTTCTCATACTGAGATACTATTGAGTTAAACCTACTCTGAAGTGTTCCTCAGAGACTATCAATGAGCAAGGGTCTCTTTTGTTTAGAATCCATCCTTTGGCAGTTTTTGTTTACACATTTTTCATTTCATGTTAAACAGCGTATGTTAAGTTTATTCAAAAATGTCTATCACTATCTTTTCATATCTTGATTTCAGCTCTTCTTGTTGAACTAAAAATAGTGTAATTCAAGGTTTCTATTTAATGATATGCTTTTTAAAGATAAAATATAATGTGCTTAAAATTATGCTATTTCCATGAATAAAGACCCTTCCTAAGGAAAGCCAAAACATTAACCGATCGAAATAATGCCACTTCTCCACAACATTCAACATCCTGTTAAATAACCTGTCAGATTCTTTCCAGTGAGCTCAAATTATTTATAAACATTAAATTTTTAAAAATACATTTATCCAAGGAAACCATAAATAACAAGTTCAATTTCCTTGAATAATCAATGGAGTTAATGAATCTATAAAGTATAGACAAGCTATTTTATTTGGGTTTATGCTGCATAAGAGAAAAAGACCATGAGACCACGAAGTTCAACCTCAGAAAACTACTCTTCCAGAACAATCAGAGAAATTCTATTATTGGAAATCAGAAAAAAAAAAAATGTCCTAGAACCTTAGATCAGTAATGCATGACCCAACAACAAAGGCAAGGAAGGTACTGCATGCTGTCTGCTGCAGGCTGGGCAAGCAGGGAAGCAGACTTTGCGCTGGAGATCATCCTGGAGGAAGATTATTTGGGAGAGCTCTCAGAATTAGCCCCTGCAGAAGGAAAGGGATGTAAAGGAAGCAGCATTTGTCAGAGGAAGATGTTGGGCTGCCATGTAATCACAAGGAAGGCTTCAGCCAACCATACAGGGAGTTTTGAATCAAGGATGGCATTTCAAAGTTTTTAAGAATTTGGGTGAGGAGGCTGAAACTTTCATCCCCATGTCAAGGGGGCATGACTTTGGGAAAAGTGGTTCCTCTCTACTGAGGCAATTCTGTAGAAGGCAGACAACTGTGAGCTGGATGCTAGTAGCAAACGTCTCTCATTTCTGAAGGAGAGCTCACATGGCACATCAGAGCATCGACTACTACTGTACTGTTTTTTCCTTTATATTTTTGTCAAAGCCATTTTTTTAAAATAAAGACTGTTATGTAAGCCCTTAAAAACCATCATTAATAGTGCCATGAGAGAAATAGCAAAATTAGCTGCTTAAAAAGCAAAGCCATAAGCGCAGAACTGTATTTTTGAAGGTATCAATGACTATAGCTGTTGCCTAGCCAAACCATTAACAGATGGAGAGAATGAAGTATTGGGAGGTAAAGAGTTCTGTCCTGAGTCACAGTGTCAGTTAGTGTAAACTCGGGTATCTGTTTCTTTACCCTACACTATCCTGCACATAGGGCTTTCCTTTGCTCTATAATGAATCTATTTCCTAGCAATCCCAAGTTAAAATGATCTCTAAAAGTTGCAGGAGAACAACATACATTTTTCAAAACCTTTTCATGTTTGGCGTATAGAACAGCCATATTTTTATATTTAAATCTTAACAAATTCCCAACCTTTCCAAGATTACATCCATTTCTTCCTTCACTTTCCTTAATGAAGTGAGATGTGTGGTATTAAGGAAGTGGGAAGTTACCTCTTTTGGTTTCCCTGAGGTGTCAGAGTCATAAGCACTGCCAGAACCACATTTATCATTTCTTGTGCATTGCGGCAATCCAGGGAAATCCACAGTGTGGCCATGCTGGAACTGTATTTAACTGGATTTTTGGACATGGAAGAAAACAGTAAGATTGGTCACACCATATTCTTTGTGGGTTTAATCCCCCAATAAGTTCTACCACAGGAGATGTTTTGAGGTGTTGCATAAATGAATTACCCAGGACACCAAAGGATCTCTGTCAAACAATGTAATATAGTGTCCCTTAGCTCTACTTAAGTAGTCAATCTAGTTCTACCTACACATCTGGCTTCAGTCTCTGAAATCAAAACATTCAAGAAAAGAAATGGAGATACAATAGTTATGACAAGTCTAACCTCCTCACCAAAGAGAAACCAAAAATTAAAAACAACCACAGATCCCCTAGAAAGGATGACATTTGATCAATGGTATATTCACCATTGGCTGCCATAAAAGTTTCAGGATGAACCATTGGGGATTTGGTCAAATGTTCATGGACTTGCCTTCTTGCTGCCTGGATTGTGTCCTGTCAGCCATACTGAGCTCACCAGCCCACATCTCCACTGCCGGATCAAGGAACAATGCATGTTGACAGCCAGAAGGTCAGGATACTGCTGCCACTGCCAGACAATGCAGTAGCTCCTGTGAGGACAAGTGCTGTCAGTGATGGTGACACTGGGCCTGATGGTGTCCCCGACAGATGATACTGACTAGCCAAGGTGGGAGCCAGGACCCATTCGCACCAGAGAAGCCTGACCAGTTACAACATCCAGAGCAGCTGGGAAAGACATGCTAAGTCTCTAATTTCTGGTTTTCCCTTAGAAACTTGAGTGCCACAGGCCTGTGGCAATGTTTAGCCCTCTAAAAAGGTGTCATGCACAGATTCTAAATCATTTTGCCTAGGAAAATTTAAACACGGTGTGAAAAACATGAGTTAAATGTGCTAGCCCAGTCAGAACTCACTTAGGAAGGAGACTCATGGTTAATTCTAAGGCAGGGGTTGGCCCACCTAGATGGAGAGGTCAATCAGATTTCTTATAGTGAATGATGAGGTCATTTTTAGGTTGCCATCCTAGGTCAAAAACCAACAGGCAAGATGCTCAAGCAGTGTGCTAAGGCTGGCAGACTGCATACACAGAAATTGCTTATGTTTTAGCTCCATGAAGTCGGTCACTTCTACTAATTTAATTACAAGGTCTTCCTGTGTGGATGGTGGTTTTCTATACACTCACCATTATTCAGCACACTGTATGCATTCAATTTCTGTCTAGTGAGGCTTGTTTCTGGAAGTAAGAGAGAAGTTAAAGTAAATGCATCTCTCCCTGACCCTGCTTACCACCAGAGACCCTTTCCACAAGCCAGACTCAAGTGGGTCCCAAAATCTTGAGTTTCATCACATCAATTCAGCAGATATGCTGCTAATTAAATCTGGTGAAGAAAGTGAATCTCAGAACTGATCTCTAATATCCCCCAGCCATCTCTCTGGAGCTATATAAGGAGAAAGTTTAGCCAATTTACACTCTACAGTCTTTAAATTCAACCTGTTGAAGATAACTGAAGCCTGAGTGGAAGGAGACAAGCCTTTTACTACTGACATCTTGATTCCCTGGAAACCTAAGTTCCGTTATAAATCCTAGCACTCCATCTCTGACTTGAGGCAGCCTGTGGCTGAGAAGTTACAGCCAGAATATTAAAATCCTGACTTCACTGCAATAGTGTGTCAGTAAATTCTCATGTCTACTTCAGTGCTTCAGAAGGCTAAAATATAAATATTAGGGTGCTTTTAGAATTATAAAATAAGCACAATCTATATTCCAGACTTTATTCCCAGCTCTGTCCCAAACTCTCATATGACCTGGGAAACTCAGTTTTTACTTGCAAAATGAGGTAGCAGGATCATATGGTAACCAGGACTCCTGACATCTAACGAATTCAACAATTTTACAGAAATGAGGCAATAGTGAAAGTCTGGATAGAGATCTACAAAGGATCATGGCAGATTCACAAAAATAAATTTCTTTACACATATCAAATAATGCAAAGCAAATTGTGTCCCCTTTGCATCTAAAATAAATTTTGAAATTACAATATCTATTTTAAATTTATTTCCTATTCAGATTTATCATAGGATCCATCATTCTGTAGTACAGAGGCTTATTCACAAAACTCATCTGTAGGTTTTAAAAAGATAATTCTATAGCTTGTTACCATCATTTCAGAGTTTGAAGTGGAAACAAGAAGAGGAAGCCAAAAAATTTATTTCTAATCCTCTTCCTCCTTCTACTCCTCTTCCTTCTTATTTATTTTCTTCTACACCTTTTCTCCGATAGAAAAGAGACATAGTGTAAGTTGGGTTGGTGAGATGAGCGGTGGAAAGAGAAAAGAGACAAGGAGGCAGAGAAAGAGAGTTCAAGATAGCTGTGGAAGGTATTTAGAAATCGTGCTCATCTTTTCAGCAAGAATGCAATTAAGTTCAGTACAAACCAAAAATAACTGGAACACTATTCTTCCTTGTCGCTTACAACCTAGACATTCCCATACATGGAAAGCTAAGGCAAGAGCAGTAGATACTGAAATTGTGCCAAAGAGGACTAAACACAGGCTCCTGAAGGCACCTCTTTTATTCTCTCTTCGTGCTGTCCAATATGGTCCTTGTTCTACGTGGCTGACACTGAAACAAGAGACTCATAAGTGATAAGTAAACATGCTTTATGAGGCAGAGTCTCTCTAAAGCAAGACAAAGTATAAAAATACATCTGTGAAACTGAAATGAATGAGAAGATAAAAGAAGGAAGCACTGTGTGAAAACCTTCCATTCGCGCATATCAAGTAAACAATGTTTGCCGGTGAGCAGAACTTTTTCTGGCAGAGTCTCAGGTCACACACCCAATTGTCATGCTTAAAATGAAAGCGTGTTTTTCTGGTTTTAAGTGGTATCTGATGATCAATCATCAACACAGACTCTCCCAGTTTTTATCGAAAATACATACATGTGGACGATGACAACAATAACATCAACACAAACACACACACACAAACACACACACACACACACACGCCACTGTTGGGTAGGATTTTCAGGCAACGTATCACCAGAATGTGGAAGGAATTTCTAGTAACGACAAGATCAATCTGAACCAGTTGACACATTCAAAGAGTGAATTATCCCCTCTACATTGCCAGCAACATAATTCACTACCCACGTAAAACTGAATAGCTCGGCCCTGCATTCTTCATCCACTCAAGACCCACGCTAATCAAAGCACTGGTCAGTTGTGCTACTACTGTTAGTGCTGTTTTTGAGATTCCAGCATTTTGGATCCCTCATCTGTATCTCCCAACAGTATTTCCCATCAGAAATTGCATTCAGATAATGAACCCTGGTAGATATACCTCTGTGAAGTCAAATGAAAGTAGAGTCAAGAAGGCAAGAGAGTTTAAGAGTAAATATTCCATGTGCACCACATACTCACAGCGACTGAGTTGGACCGTGAAGACGGGGGAAGCTCTTCTGTAAATACAGCAGATCTCCACCCAAAGGAGAGTAACACATGTACAAACAAAACCACTTCACAGAGGAAACTTGCTTGAAACCCTGCACATCAGTTTATCTTATGGTTCAATGTGTCTTTTAAGTAAATAGAGAGTGGGGCCAAAAACAATCTATGGCTTCTGTCTATCAACAATGCCAAATCTAGATAGAATTCTACTTATTTAAGGGTGACTGTAGAGATGGAGAGAACAAAATAAGATCTGCAAAACAAATACCTGCAGTGAAAAATGAAAAGAAAACCCATGTTTTAGAATTAGAATCAGTGTAACTACTTATTCAGGAATAAAAGGTTCAAATTAATAACCAGTTATTAAGAAGTTATTTGGAGAAAAAGAACTGTAGAGTTTGACATCTACATTAGAAAGCAAGAAGACACAATGACCTCAACGCAGTATGAATAGAAAGTTATATGGAAATAACACACTGAAATGCAAATATGGGATTCAAAGAGAGAAGAGTTAGATAAAGAAGAGTCAAAAAGAGAAATAATAATACAATATTAAATTTAAATTTTCCATGGCATTAAAGGAAACTAAATACATTAATCAAAGGAATAATTTGAAAAGCTATTACCAGAAACAAATAAGAAAGGGAAGCAAAGGGTAAAGCTGTAAGAGGTCATGCTTCTGAGGGGGGCTGAGAAGAGTGAGGAATATGGACATTTGGAATGGAAGAAATATGGAAAGAGAGAGTTGAGGAAAAGATCTAAATTGGAAAACATTTAAGGGGATCTCAAACAGGCTTGTAATGTTTCAGGTGAAATCAGTAAAAAGAGGCGATGCCTTACCAGGACAAAAACACATTAAAAAAAGTCCTATAAGCTCCTGGCAGACAACTTTACAAAACAAAATCTCAGACTTCTCTATCAAAAAGGAGAGAGTGGAGACACAGCCGTAATCCTCTGAGAAAATGAGTTGGGACAGAGGAAATATTTGCACATTCAAATTGTCTTTCATTAGTAAAAGTATCAGAAATGGATTAAGTACATAAAAACCCCAAAAACATCATCACAAACCTTTGCTTAAAATCAAAGATTTAAACCTACTCCAAATGACTTAGAAATAAGACAAATTTAAGAACTCAAAAATACAGAAAGTTTAGAATTATTAAGAATTATTATTATCATTACTATTCACAAACACTTATTGGGCATTCAGTTTGTGTCCAGTAACTTATGTAAATTATCTCATCTTTACAATTACCTTGGACATAAATATTATTATCTCTCTCTATTTACAATGAGTACACTGAGGCTTAGAGTCATTGAACATTTTCCCTAAGATTGCTGCAGGTTAGAAATGTCTTGCTTAAATTTAGGCTCACAATTTTAATCATTACACTAAAGCCTTTCCTTACTATGTTTGAACTGCAACATTAAGTTTAGAATAATTAGTCGTAGCCTAGTGTCAAAACTTGGCTCAGCTGTTTATTTTCTATTTTCACTCCTTTGCTAGTTCCCAACAAAGTGTTTTCCTTTGCATGAGTCATGCATAGCTCATGAGATGTCTATTGTCACGTACAACCCCTGTAAACAGTAAAGAAGATACTGTTCTTTTCTAGAAATTACTAACATGTATATAGCACTTATGAAGTGGCAGGCACTCTTCTAAGCAGTTTACATATATCAACTCATCTACTTCCATTTTTATCAGTGCACACACAGAGCATGGGCAGAGTAAATATCTTGTCCAAGGTCACTTAGCTTCCAGGTGGCAACACCTGGATCTGACCTCAAACTCTACGTACAACTGCTTTCATTAAAATGATTGGGATGCTAAGAGAATTTTTCTTCACAAAATCAGAATTGTGTAGAGACATCATTTTCATTTCCAAGGAACTTGAGAAATCATTTTTCAGACTTTTAAATCTTATGTTGAATAATTGGATTCTTTGTTTTTGTTCATTGAGTAAAACTAATAAATCAACCTAATTGTAGAAATAGTCTCTGTCAACAAATCCCAATGTATATCTTCCTCCATCAAAAATATCCCTCTGATAACTAACGATCCTTCACAAAAAAAAGAAAATTATAAAACATATTAAAAATGTTAAGAGGTTATATCTGTTCATAGAATTCTGGATGTTTTCTTCTTTATCCTATTTGTGTTTTTCAAATTTTATAGCTTTCCCCTTAAATTCCTATAAACCTATGCATATAATATATAAACACAGCTGGGTAAAAAGTGATGCATAGAAATAATGAAGAGAAAGGTAACAAAGTTAAAAGTTTATTCCTGGATGGTAAGGCTACAGGTGAATTTATCTTTAGTTATATTTTTTTCTGAAGTGTTCAAATTATTCATAATTAAATTATCTTATTTTTGTAATAGAAAAATCCTTACCTTTTTTTTTTTTTACTTTTTAAATTAAAGTACAGTCAGTTTACAATTTTGTGTCAATTTCTGGTATACAGCACTATGCTTCAGTTAAACATGCATATATACATATATTCATTTTCATATTCTTTTTCACCATAAGCTACTACAAGATATCGAGTATAGTTCCCTGTGCTATACAGTATGAACTTGTTTATTGAAAAATCCTTATTTTTAATAAACAGCCTATCATTACAAAAATTTATTCACGGTGGGTAACAAAAAATTATGCACACATGTTCACATCAGAAATTGCTAAACTCTGCCCTGTGTCAGGGGAGCCTTTGGGTTGGCTTCCACTTTCCTGTGGTTTACCCAGATGGTAAATGTTATTTACAGTGTCAAACCTCCCAGTACACTAAACCACATCAGAAAATTCTCAAGGGTTTTCAGATCTCAAATGTGCAATATCTTGACTGAATTCTATTTAAATAATCTTCCTCACATATAATCTGAGCTTTATTTTTTTCACAAAGAAAATAATTTATTAAAGCAGACACTGAACATTACATATTAATTTACATATTTTAAAATTTTATTTAAATATTACAACTACCTAGAGTGAAGTAGTTGCTATAAACTCTACATTATTAATTCTGAATACTTTAGTCACTCCACAGTGACAGATAAATACAGCTACACTTGCGTTTGGGGGATTAAAATTATTTAACAACTATTTATTTGTTATTTCTAGGTGGCAAGCACAGAGCTAAGGGAAGAGAAACATATTTGCCAGAATTTCATTAGGTGAAACAAAATAGCCTCATTCTTCTTTAATATTAATGAATGTGAATGAAGGAGTACACATCCATATTCTAAACAATTCTAAATGCTAATATGCTATCTATTTAGAAAATTCCAGAAAGGATATTTAAATATTCGTGTTGAATGAAATAACAAACATACCTTTAATCATGAGCTAGTAAACAATGGTTTCTCCTCCTTTCTCTTATCTCACGATCATTACTTGTTAGCTCAGAAATAATATCCTAGGGGATATCCTTTCATAACCCAGAAATTAATAATCAGTTTGGCATTAAATAGAAGTCTTGGGATGAAGAATCATTTAAATTTAGTTTCAAAGACAGTGCAAATCCGAGTATAATCATAATTAGTACTGAAGCAACTGTCATGAGTTTGCCTTACATATTGTGAGTGATCTCACACATTACATAGAGACTGTGGACAAGGCAATCTGCATCATTTCATTCAAACACAAAACAAGATAAATGTTAATGCACTGAGATTTTGAGACTAGACTATACCTTGAATCTTAATAATGAATTTGGACATTAGGAAGAAAAAGAAAGTCAGAGGAGAGAGAACAGAGTAGAAAGAGGTAGTGGTCTGGTGGCTGGAATAATAATATGTATTTGATATGATTATTTATTTATTTGTCTATTTTTAAATATTTTGGAAGCATCTAGTGCATGTCAGTGACTGGGGATGCAGAGCAGCTAGGCTGCCAGTCCCAAAGCAATTCACAATCTTCTACCTAGCAGATATGAGGAAGACAAGCCCTACTTCCTTACCCCAATTCCTTTTACCTAAAACTGGAAATTGCCAATTAAAGGTAGGGCACCTAGTTCTTTTGAGGTGCCCTAAAAACCAGTGGTCCTTCAAAAGAATCCTTGTAAGCAGACTGAGGAAAGTTTTATTTCAGTTACAGCTCTTTTTAGAATGCAGCTCTTTTTAAAGAAAATTGTTCAAAAAACAGGAGAGATGATGGGAGGAAGTTTTTGGAGATGATGGATAAGTTTATGACAATGATAGCGATAATGGTTTCACGGGTGTGTAATTTTCTCCAAACACATCAAGTTACATATATGTTAAATATCTACAGCTCTTAGTATGTCAATCATACCTCAATCAAGCAGTTAAAAACAAGGAAGAAGGGAAAAAAAGGTTTTGACACTTGCATGTTGTGCAGTTTAAAGATTTCAAAATGTATTTAAAATGTTTTTAAAATTCACTCAAAATAGAGGTTTCCTTACCTGGTCCGAGTTCTTCCTCCAATTCATTCTCCCTATTGTCAGCTCCAGGCTTATCTTCCAAACTAGCATGTCTGATAATATAGATGCTTTTTAACACCATACAAAATCGCCCACTACATTCAAACCCATTTGGTTTCTATTTACTTTTGGACCTGTAGGGCCACCTATTCTAAGAAGTCTCCGAACCACTAAACAGAATTAACTCCTCCTTTTGTCATAATTCCCTGAGACATGATTTGCCCCTTCCTTCCTTCTTTCCTTCTTCTCTTCTGTAAAATCCCATTTCACTTAATCGAGTATGTTCAAATTCCTTATCATAACTTATATGATTGAACCCTGTGGTTCAAACTGTAACTTGCTTCTAACCAACAGAACCTGGCAAAAATAACAGGACAGTCACTCCATAATTGTATCATATTGTTTAAGACTCCATCATTAGTCTGGAGTGAGAGATACTCTTGCTGGCCTGGAAGCAGTCAGGTAATGAGAGGGCTGGTGTGAATGCTATGTGGCAAGGAGCTTTGGGTGACATCTAGGAGCTGAGAGTGGCCCCTGGCTGTGAGAAAATGGAGACCTCAGTCCTATAAGTGTAAGGAACTGAAATCTGCCAACAGTCATGTGAGCTGAGCTCCAGAAGCAAAATACTGGTCAACACCATGAGGGTAGTCTTGTAAGACTAAGGCCTTGAGCCAAGGATTCAGTTAAGGTGTATACAAACTCCTAATCCATGGAAACTGGAAACTGAATTAGATGATAAATGTATCTTGTTTTAAGTCACTAATTTTATGGCAATTTGTTACGCATCAATAAAAAATGAATACAACCTCTTATCTGCATTTCTATCACTTTTCCTAACCCTCTCCCCTTATATCACTTTGATCCAGACACTCAGGCCTTCTTTCTGGTCCTCACTTTAGGAATTCTGCACATTTAGATCCCTCTGTTCAGAACACTTTGTCCCCACTCTTCCTGTGGCTGGCTTCATCTCAAATGCATGTTCCCTCACCATGTTATGGTTTTAGAATTAAACTTGTTACTGTCATGGCATTCATCAAAAAGTATTATAATTAAATTATGTATTTAATGAAATACTTACTTCTCAATCCTCCAATAGAATATAAGTTTGTTGGAAGAAAACGTATGTATCTTACTATCATATATCCAGCATCTTGCCTGGCATACGGGTAGTTCTCAAAAAAAATATGTGTTAATTGGATGAGTAACAGAAGAATCAAGATCACACAGATTCTTACAAGTAACTGGTGAAAAGTGTGCATTTAAGCTGGGTTCAGACATGATTCAATACACTTTTTAGGACACCTAATCTGGTGTTCTGTAGAGTTGATCATTGCAATAGTGGTGACACATTTAAATTTATTATTTTGGCTATAGAATCAATGAGATATGTTGATAGGTTAAATATGGAGAATGAAGGAATAAGAAGAATTTATTCAGGTGTGAATGTAAGTAAGTAGGTAGGTAGGTAGGTAGGTAGCTAGGTAGGTGGGTAGGTAGAGAGAGGATGCTATAGAAGGGCAGGGATGAATGATGATAAATACAGTTCACTGGATTTGGTGAATGTTTTTGAAGTAGAAAACAGGAGGAAGTAGCTTCCAGGTTTATAACTTGGGTCTCTGAGTGGTTAAGGGTCCATTCACTAAAAGTCAGAGTTTAGGAAGAGGATGAATCACCGTCTTTCTGTTTTGTATGGAGATATTCATGTATATATCTTTTCAACTATTGCATAAGTTGTCTGAGAATTATAACCGTTAGCATCTAGAACAGTGCTCTGTAAACAATAAATGTCATAAATTATAGCAATTTTTTTGGATCCGTCTCCTAAAACAAAGGAAGTAAAAGCAAAAATAAACAAATGGGACTTAATTAAACTTCAAAGCTTTTGCATAGCAAAGGAAACCATAAACACAATAAAAAGACAACCTATGGACTGGAGAAAATACTTGCAAATGTTATGACTGACAACAGGGGTTAATATCCAACATATATAAACAGTTCATACAACTCAATATCAAAAAAACAAACAACCCAATTAAAAAATGGACAGAAGAACTGAATAGACATTCTTCCAAAGAGAAAATGCAAATAGCCAACAGGGACATGAAGAGATACTCAGCACTGTTAATCATCAGGGAAATGAAAATCAAAACCACAGTAAGATATTACCACACACCTGCCAGAGTGGCTATCATCAAAAAGAATACAAGTAACAAATACTGGCAAGGATGGAATGTGGAGAAAAGGGAACCCTTGAACACTGTTGTTGGGAACGTAAATCAGTGCAGCCACTGTGGGAAACATTGAAGGTTCCTCAAAAAACTAAAAACAGAACTACCATATGACCCATCAACTCTACTTCTGAGTATATATCCAAAACACCCAGGAAAACACTAATTTGAAAAGACATGTGCACCCCAATGCTTGTAGCAGCACTTCCTGCAACAGTCAAGTCATGGAAGCAAGTAAATGTCCATCAACAGATGAATGGTAAAGAAGATGTGTATATGTATATGTATATGTATATGTATATGTATATGTATATGTATATGTATATACACACATATACACACACAATGGAATACCACCGTAGCCATAAAAAAGGCTGAAATTTTGCCATTTGCAATAACATAGATGGATTTGGAGGGCATTATGCTAAGTGAAATAAGTCAGAGAAAGACAAATACTGTAGGATATCACTTTCATGTGGAATCTAAAAAATACAACTTGTGAATATAACAAAAAAGAAGCAGATTCACAGATACAGAGATCAAACTAGTGGTTACCAGTGGGGAGAGGGAAGGGGGAGAGCAATATAGGGGTAGGAGATTAAGAGTTACTAACTATTATGTATAAAATAAGCTACAAGGATGTACAACATGGAGAATGCAGCCAATATTTTTATAATAACTATAAATGGAGTGCAACCTGTAAAAACTGTGAATCAATATACTGCACACCTGTAACATATAATATTACTATACATCAACTATACTTCAATAAAAAAAATAAATAAAAATCAGTGAAAAAAACCCCAATAAATGTCAAATAAATGTTCTTTACTTTGAATTGTTAAATTAACTTTAGGTCTGCTTTACCTTTAAATTTTTTAAGTATATTGCATTATTAAAAAGAAATATTTTATTAAAATTGAGAAAGTACTTGGCAGGAAAGAGAATTCAGAAAGAAAATAAAAGAATAGGAAGTTTGGTCTAGTACCAGGATGCCTTGGGTCGCAATGATAATATTTCTATAATGTCTCCTGCATCCCTCTATGTCCCAATTTTTACTTTGACTCCACCATTTGGTGTTGATGTCTCCATACTTTTTCCTCATTTTATTGAAATTAGTAAAATATAAAAGCTATCAGGTAAAACGAGGATTTATAAGGACTATGATAGATTGAGATTGAAAGTAAAATGTTTCCTAAATTACCTTGTAGATAGACATCTCCCCACAGTGCAGCTGAAACAAAGCCAAAATGGATGTGGTATAATTTTGACCTCTCTCTCAGGGACATGCTGATTTAATTAAAATGGACAGCAGTCAGTTCCATGCTGACCTCTGATGATTACTAGTTCATAGTTAATAAAACCAACTGCAACACATTGGTACTCTACTATATATACATATACACACACACATATATATATATATATCTCCTGCAATGTATATATATGTCTGTGTATATATATGTATACAATGTATACATATATATATTATATATATCATACATATTTATATACCTCACAGAGGATAGACAGATAGATATCCTATAATATGCAAAGAACTGTGTTGGCAAGATTTGTATGACTTGTCAAGACTTTGGACCTTATCCTGCAGGCAATGCAGATCTTGTGAAATGTGTATGAAAGGGACTGACATGATCAAAATCGTTTTCAATAACTGGAAATAGAGTGGAGAATATTTGAGAGCATCTTGTTTCTCAATCATTCTGCTGACACCAAGTGATGTGCCACAAATGCATTCTGAGATGCATTTTTAGTAAACATTTCATTTTAATTAATTACAGCAGAGTTAATGCTGTTCCCGTGCTAATGACCTCTTCCCACTCTTGCATGAGGATGTTCTTTCGTGGCATGACAAATGAAGGTCCAGAAACTGCACACGAAACCTGCAGGTGAATATATCTTTAAAACTGAGGAAAGAATGGAGTTGAGTGATTTGGGAAAGATCACATAGGGGGAGTTGACAGAAATTGGAGAGAATAAAGTTTACGGAAGGAAGAGCTGTCAAGGATGACAACAGGATTTCCAGTTTGAGAGGCCAGGGTAATTGGTGAACTCATGAATTGAGACAGGAAGTAAATGATATTCTACTGAGATGGGGGCTGGGAGATGAATTCAATTTTAGTCCTAATGAATTGCCAAGATCTCACTGCTGTAATACCAACGATATCTCACCTGAAATGCTTTCACTACTTGGCTCCTAAAAATAGCAGTGCATAACGGTTCCAGTCTATTTGTGTATTTGAGCAGATAAGAAGTTTGTTTAAAAGAAAAAAAGTACACAAAGAATTGTATTATGTAAAGGTAAAAGAGTCAAAAAACAGTATCACTTGAATAATTTATAATGTATGAATCTTACCCTCAATATAATAACAAGACCCAGTGGAACATTTCAGCTCAATAAGATCAGTGCACTACAGACACAGCCTAACAATCCCTAGCTACTGTCAGGCTGTGTCTAGCCTCAGGCTGAGCCCACAAATGCAAAACAAAGTCGAGAATTGCAAATATAAAAAAAAATCTAAATAAAACAAATCCCAAACATGTTGCCTCAATTACAAAATATTTCAGGCAAAAGTAGAAGTATCGTATTTTTATCCTGTGAGTGTCTCCCACAGTCCATAACAAATAGCTGACACTCTTGAACTACCTCCTGAATTTATTTATGAATTATCCAGAAAATGGATTATTCTCATCTTTATGCTGACCATGGGAACTGTAGGTTATGAAAGTATTTTGTGTGTATGTCTAAACTGGAGCATATGTTCATATCCCCTCACCACCATCATACACACGCCTGTGATTCTGCAGCTATGTATGACAATTAATGCCCACACAGAAAGCTTTCTTTTTCTCAGCACAAAGCTTCAGTAACTCAGTGCAAGGGATCTAACATGTTGAAAGAAACATTTTTTAAAAAGCTTACTCATTGGGTAAAGCCAACCAAAATTCAGTATCTACTGCATAACTTATATAAAATTTTAGAAAATGCAGCTAATCTACAGTGACAGAAATCAGATCAGTTGTTGCCTGGGGCCTGGAGTGGGGACAGGTGTATGGGTGAAATTCCAAAAAGGAAACTTTGGAGAGGATTGGCTATGTTCATTACATTAACTGTGGTGATAGTTTCATAAGTGTAAACATATTTCAAAATGTATGAAACTGTACACTTTTAACAATGCAGCTTTATGCTATGTCACTTATTCCTCAATAAAGCTGATGAAAAAATTTTTTAAAAAGCTTACTCAACCTAATTTGTTACTTTTGGAACAGTCAGACTTAGTTAATCTAAATCTTAGTTTGCCAATTTCATTTTCTTGTGCATTAAAATGTGCCTAAGAATTTGAAATGTAATGGCATACTATTTTCAATGATCTGGTGACTATGTAAATAGAGCAGGCAAGAAAACCATAAAAACACAACAATCAAACATAAATTAACAGAGTGACTACATTCTTCCTTTCTAGTAAAACAAATGCTTCATTATTTTCAAATGGACTTTTTTGCTCTTCAATGATAATATGTGAAATTATTTATGTTTTCAGTGAAAGGATTCATTTTATACCTTCAACTATAAGGAGCCTATAATGAATGAAACATTACAGATAAAACAAAGTTTATCTCAAGGTCACTTTCCCACTGATAGACTGCTCACGGCTGACAGCAGATCAGTGACTCATAAAACTGCTGTGCTGGTGTTCACCTGAGACTCTGATGGAGATGCATCTCCCTTGTTTTCATGTACAATGATGATGCTAATATGGAGTGTGAAAATCCACTAACAAGATCCACCTGAAGAAATGATTACCTCCCATAAAAATGTGTGACCATACCAATAATGATATTTGAAAGCTTTAACACATCCCTGGAATCCTACCCTGTAAACAGACCATCTGTCACTCACTTACTGAGGGGAAGTAGGTGAAAGTCAATTTTTGACAAGGATGTACAAAAGACAACTTCTTTTAGATGTTAAATGTATGTGTCCTTGAACCCCAACTACTTCATAAATATTTCCTTTGACAGATTTTTTTTATTCACACATATTTCCCTGTTTGGGGTTAAGGGTGTAAAGCTTTTACTTTTTTAAACGTCAAATTATCATTTCTCATTCACACTGCTTGACAATTGCTCCTCTCCAAATATATTATTTCGAGTTATTTGCAGAGTATAGCAAAACTGTATAGGTACTATTGTATTAGAAGTGTGATACAAAGATATGTTTCCTCAAACCATTTTTTTGTTCTCAGTAAGGGGTACTGCATTATAACATGCCGCTAGAAGGTTATTATGAAATATCAAACACCTATTAGGGTCTATATTGCTTTTCTCAGTAATATATGCTTATTAAACATCTACTATGAGTATTGCACTGTATTGTATTATTACAGCAGTATGTAGTACGGAGAAGACAAGTTCCTGACCTTCAGGAGTCTGTCATCAGTCTCCTGGAGGGATAATAGTAAGAGCATAGTCTTATTTAAAAAAAGAAGAAAAATGATAAATGAGATGTAAATAAATAGAAACAGTGATTGTTACAATGAAAAAATATGATGCACGTGTTTCCTGATACCTGACTACAAGAATGAATCATGTATCTTCAGTTTTCTGAAATTAGTCAGAATTCAGTTTCTATTTTTCTAAATTAGAGTAAACCTAGACTAGCCTTCAGTAGACTAGTCCTTGGGAAATTCAGGCAATGGATAATTTTAGACAGAAATTCAGTTTACCAAAATTAATCCTCATACTAGGCTAGGAAGACTAAATAGATAAATTTTCATAGAAGAAATAAAGTTGTAAAGGAACTTCTTCAGAAAAAATAATACCAGGGTCAAATGGTTTCACTAAATAATGCTACCAAACATTTAGAGACTGATTAGCATGTAAATGATGGAAAGCATTCAGTCATTTTATTAAGCAAGAATAATACTGGAATATAACTGATAAAGATGGTGGACAATAAAGAAATTACAGACTAATATTACTTGTAAGTATTGCAAAAATTCTAGATAAAATATTAGTGAGAAGATTCCTAATACCACTGATAATACACCATGCCTGCTATGCGTGGAATGCTGTGTCCACCCAGTATTCACACATTGAAGCTTTAACCCTCAGTGTGATGGTATTCAGAGACTGGGTCTTCGTGGAAGTAATTAAAGTTAAATGAAAGTATAAGGGCCCTGATTCAATGGGATTACTGTCCTTAAAAGAAGAGACACCAAAGAGCTCATTTGTTCTTTCTCTCCAGATTTAGCAAAGTTTCCACCACCTGGAAAGGTTTTGTTTTGTTTTGTTTTGTTTTGTTTTCAGGTAGCCACATCAACAAATACTCACGAAATAATTGATAACATGAAATAACAGATGGAGAATGGGTAGTGGACAAGTAAGAATGTTCCTGACAGGAGTCACTAACAAGACTAGACAGAGCCACTAACAAGAGAACTTCTGTATGGAGCCAAAATCTAGAGAAGCAGTGAAGGATGCTTGGGGGACAATTGGCAAGCATGGCCAAAGGAGACATGCTCATTTTTGTCAATGAAATGTTGGGTCACAGACCTCCAGTGTTTATAGAGATTTCTGACATATCCAGTAGACTTCTCTATAAAGGGAGAACAACCTGTCATAGAGCTAGCTCACATAACAATATGAATTAGAGTAGAGCCCCTAAATACAGCCCACAGCTTTCCCTAGCCTTGTTTAACCTTCTGCATGATCAAGGACAACCTCGCCTTTTGAATCTAGTACCTTTGAGCCTTGGAGTCATCGTTTTCTCATTCCTCATCTATAATCCGCTGTTAAGTTTGAGAATGCCATCTTTCCAAATTTACTGGAGTAGGCTCTAATTCCTGTTGGGTTGATCGCTGGGGCAAATGAAGAACCGTATGCTCAACAATTCAATTTTCACATGAAATTCTAAGTACTGTGTGTGTTACCAAGCATCGGAGCTTCTGCTGTTACAGTAGATGGTTCAACCATATGTGATAAATCATGCAACTCTTCCCTGGTTTCATTAATTGATTTAATCTAGGGTCTTATTTAGTAAGTCATCCTAATGAAAGGGTGGCTAATTTTTGTTGATGACTGATTCCTTGTAAATATCTGACCCTATGATTCCAAAAAAAATCCTACATAAATTTCATTCATTTATCCATTTGGTTAGTCATTCATTCATTTAACAAATATCTTTTAAAATACCAATCATGTGCCCATCAGTGTTCTAAATCTGTGTTAGAAAAATGAAGTCTGTGTCCTCATGAAGACTACATTCTAGTGAAGGGAAGGAAATGACAAAAAATAAAGGTGGAAATAACTGAACACGTTGATTTCAACTAGTGGAAATTGCAATGAAGAAAACAACACAGGTTAATTCATTGGAGAATCAGTGAAGGAAAAGAGCCACTGTAGATTGAACGATCTAACAAGACCTGTCTGAGAGGGCAGTGCTGAGCTTAGACCTGGTAATTAGGAGTCAAATCTGTGGCTGAGAATTGCAAATACAAAGACCCTAAAGTGGGAAATTTTTTTGGTTTAAAATAGAACAGGATGAAGTCTGATGCATGAGCAGGATCAGATTATAATTTTCCATCTGATGTCTATGTTTCATGAATCTTGGTGGCCAAAACAAGGGTGTGGTATACCTGTTTGGTCCAGATAATACTAATGTGTAGAGAAAGCTTTAAGAGCACCTGACAAAGAATCATGGGGAACTCACTTCAGGAGGATGTATGGATATTGTACAAATATGTAAAAAAAATATTATAGACAGAAGCAGACTCCCAGTTTTGCCCCAGTGAGCACTCTTGCATCCAATTAAGCCACCTGACTGCTTTTGACATTATGTAATCAGTCTGCACACATTTAAAGCAACAGAAGAAATGTTCCCAAATTACCCCAGACTTTCACTTGAAATTACTGCTTATTTTCAGCTGAAGCTCAGTGCTAGAAAAGGCTCACTTTATCTCTATCATACGAAATTAAGGAAGACAGTGTTTACAAAGGTAAAAGAAAGTGGTTTTATCCAGGGAATTCAGTTAACATAAAGATCCAATCTAGGTAATTTATATGAAAAGCCCAATTTCTCAAATAATATGTTTAATTGTCAGTTCTTGTCTTCACAGAGGCAATAAACAGTTTATAGTTATTCCCACAAGAATTTTCTATAGCTGTTTCTTCACATTTTCAAACAACTCTTGGATTTTTTAAAGTTTGATAAAATATAAAAAGATTTTTCCATATTTTGTCAAATAACAAAATATTTAGGAACATGTAAATGACAAGCTATATTTTTAGATATGATCTTCACATCTGATAGCCTACGCTTATAATTTCAGTCCCTAATGACATAAAACAATGGCAATGACTGAGAAGTTAATATCAAACACTGCAAACTGCTAGTTATTCCTGTAACAAAGAGAAGTTGTTGTCGGTATCATAAAATGACAATGGTACAGTCCCAATGAATACTGAGTTTACACAATGTTTTGAAATGCTGGTAAAAGAAATGCTTTTAAAACTTACTTGAATGAAATATAGTTCATGTTAACTATTGGGTTTTATTTTCTTTCATTGAATCTATAGATCATCAAATCACTTAATAATTTTCCCTTTTTCATTTTTAGGCATATTATTATTATTGAAATTTGAGCACAGAATTTGAAAGTAGAGAGAACAGTAGTATAAACCTCTTCCCCAATTTCCACAATAAAGAGTGTGTGGTAAAATTCACACAAGTCTCTCCCATCCTCCACTGAATTACTTCAGAACAAATCCTAGGAATTACATAAATGCATCTACAAATTTAATATTTCTTTTAAATTTCTGAATGATACAACAGAAGGGCCACTCCACCAAAATGCAGGAATTTCTCCCTGAGTCCTTTTTAGCTTTTTTTCCCTTAGTGAACTAGGCTGGGTAAGACTAATTCATTGTGAAATCCATTCTCCTTTCTCTTAAATACTAGTCTGAAAATGTTCCCAGGTCATCCTGGTTCCTTAGTCCTTTAGGAATAAAAATATTTTTCAATCACAAAGCATAGCCAGCCCCAGTTCTTAGCAGCCCAACAAGATGAGAGAAAAGAGAGAATGTGACTCAGTGTTCTCTTCTAACAAAATTCGCCAGGATATGCCCCTTTCATGTAGTTTAGCTTAGTCATCTCTCTATTTCCCCAACCAAAGCTTCACCATCCTAATCCAATCCTATGAAACTAGAACTATGAGAGGAGCATAGGGTGTCTTCCCCTCTCTGTGAGTGGTTGTTGAGTGTTGGGAAGACTATTGTTTTACTTCTCAATCTCTTCAGTTCTCTGGAATCATTTTTACTTTATCTGCATGCATTACATTTCCTTGATTTCAGCTAAAAGCAACCTTCCTGTAGTTTTGATTGGTAGCAGGGCAACTGGAATGTGGGTGAGAAAAGACAGGGTGAGGAGCCAACACCAGCTTGCTAACCAGTAGTCACAATGTACACATTTAAATTTTTAACCACCACTGAAAATGTAGGCAGGGGAGCTCACATGTGACCCACACAATGCCAGTCAGCAGAGTCTCATTTAATAAGAAGTATTTAAACCAAGAAACTGCTATCTCAAACCAGAGCATAAGAATCCAGATCTGAATCCTTTTCTTCTCAGTGTCCCGCTATCTAAGTACTGGTTCTCATCTGGCCTTCAGATCGGTAGCCTCAGTATCACTGAGTTAGAAATGCACATTCATTGGTCCCTCTCCTGGATCTACTGAATCAGAAATCAGAGTAGGGTCCAGAAACACACGGACTTTAGCAAGTCCTCTAGGTGATTCTGATGCACCTCAAAATTTGAGAGCCACTGTTCCAGGGCCAGAGGACAATGTCTTACAAACAAGATAATTTATAATCAATATATGATTACTAAACAATTATCCAGGTGAAGCTGCACTTTTTCTCATGGTCTCTAGGATGCTGAGATAGGGATAAAAACTATAATATGTCTTAAATATCCCTTTTCTGAGTTTGGTGAAGTATAGGGAAAAAAACTTAAACAGTTTCACCTTGCAGATTCCTCCAGCATCACACATCGTATTTTAATTAAAAATCCCACCAACAAGTAATCAAATCCTAGTCCAATGCTTCGGTAGAGGGTATGAAGTTTCACTGTTGGTAAATTGCTGTGTAGATAATCCACTGCCAATAATTAAAAGTTAACCATAGTTAAGAAAACAGTGATAAGAATTGTTAATGCTCACATACTAAAGCACTGAATTGGACTTAAATGTTGCTTTAAAAAACTTTCCCTCTTCTCTAGTTAATTGATTTGTGCTCAAATAATTCTTGATGTTACTCTTTTCAAATGCAATTATACAGTAATGTTACACCTGAACATGTAATTTCCCATGAATTTCCTTCTAAAATCTCAAAACAACCCCAGTTGGCTCAGGGAGATGAAACAATCTTCCCAAAGTCACAGAGCTGGAAGGTGAAAGTATGTGCAGTATCAAAGTACGTGCAAATAATTTAGTTTTTCTCTCAAGTTCAATATCATACAGATTCTTTTCAAAAAAAAAAAAAAGAATCCAACCCTTTCTGAGGTATAACTCTTGTCCAGGGATCTTTTTTTTCTGAACTGGTTATTATGATTGTGTATGGTGCTGTCACTGCTAAAACAATTCACAAAACTTACTCTTCTGCAAGAAATACAGGATTCATTTTCAACTTTTGCAAATGGGCTCCCATTAGAAGCTTCTTTTGTGGGGTTCCAAAGTCAGAGCTGCCTGGGTAGCAGCTAGCTTTTTACTTATCGTTACTTGAACTAAAACCAATTCTAGGAACTAAACATAAACTTAGTGAAAATATGCAGACACAATTATTAACTTTTCCATAATAACCTTGGTTAAGATTGGCCAGTGCAAAATTGCCTCTTAATTAAATTTCTTTTCCACATTGCAGACTCAAAAAAAGTCTCCACATTAAATGTTAATATTTTGCTTTCACTGGTACATTCTCCTATCATCTCCGATTTCAACAATATGAGTGTTTTGAAAAATCATTGCTGTTTTAGTTCTTAAGTGTTTTAAATTTTCTTGGATCATATTTCAGAAAACCAATATCATGATATCCAGTTATGAGTTTGCAACTGAATGTTCCAGACCACAGCTTTAGAAGCCTGTAACCACTGCACAATCATAAAAAAACCCATAGTGATGCATGAGGCCATGAGGTTTTTCTTTATTTCTTGTTTTATTTTGGTTTCAACAGTATCCCTCATTTTAATGAGACTTTTAGCCTGTTAGAAGCCATCAGAAAAAAATGTATGTATATAATTTTTCCCCAATGACATTGGGGTTTTTTGTCTCCAATAAATATCCAAAATGGCTCCGGAGTTTCCAAAAGTACTACTTGAGACTTGAATATAAAAAGTCATATTTTAATTTTACATATTGCATACATTTATTTGACATGACCAGTAGGTAAGCAAAAGATCATCAGCCCTTGATATTGATAAGCCTGACATAAATTTCTTTTTTAATGATAGACTTCTTGGATTATTATTAGAATTAGTTGGCATTCCCTGTCACACACATCAACTGACAGTGCAGAAAATATGTCAAGGAGCATTCAGAACAGCTGGGAGAAGGCAAAAAAAGACTCTAAAAATAGCTACAGGTAATCCACCAAAAGTCATGAAAATACAATACAGAGTAGTAAGAGGCTGAAGGGATTATAAACACTGCTGTCTCAATTTATAGATAGCTGAACTCAGGTCTGTTAAACTAGATAACTTGCCCAAGGTCACAGATGACTCTTTACATTTTCTTGGGTCATATTTCAGAAAACCCATGACTCTGTGACCCTAGACAAGTTATCTAGTTTAATGTCATGATATAGCTTAGTATTAGAGGAAAGACTCAAAATTCAGCAGTCTTGATGCTCAGGAAAAAACAGGACTCTAAATTTATTCATATGCCATGAATTATATCCTACCATTATTTATATGTTCTTAGTTTTGTCCTTTCAATTCATTTTCCTTTATTAATAAAAAATGACAACAACAATAGGAATGGCCTTGTGTTGAGCACTATTATGCACCATGCATTCTATGCACCTTATTTCAATTTCTACTAATATGCTATAAGGGAGACATATCTGTTAATGAAATACAGCCAAGCATGAGATATATCAAATTAAAGTCAGAAAGGAAAATGCCATAGCATGAAAAGATTTTCAGTCTAATTAAATCTATAAAAGGATAGAACTAATGCCAATCACTGAGTGAATTACAGTTATAGGACAGAATGTAAATGCCATAAACCTTGAGAAAGGTTATATAAAGAATGAGAAAGATGAGAAAAGAACATGGACATGGAAGTGAGTTTATTGCTTCATCTTTCATATTTCAGAGAAAACAGAGTGAGTTGGAGACTTCATATTTCATATCTGAGAGGCAATGGATCCCAATTAATACTGACAAATTGAGAAATAGAAATGTATGTGCATTATTTAAACTCATCCATATTATTCAAAACCATGCATACTATTCAAAGCAGAGGAGAATAGCAGGTGATGGATATGATGGATTGGCTTGCTCAACAATTATATTTTTAAATGCCTCTCTATATTGCAGAGAATGGACAGCTAAAATGTACATTTCCCAGACTTCCACATGCTAAGATTCCAGATGGGTTTTAGGATCCACCAGACAGATGTATTCACTGCGATTTGAACATGAAAATAAGAAAGAGGGAGGTGGAGTACAAAACATTCATTTCCTGATAGGGATCACAGTGGAAGCAACGTGCCCCAGGCAAAAGCACCAGCCACAAGGGGAATGGCAGTTTTCCTGATGTGACAAACTCAGGCCATGGTCAAGTCTTCTTGTTTCAAGACATGACCTCAGGCTTCTTAACTACAATCATGGCAGAGCAGTGCAATCCTGGGAGAAGGAAACTCTGCCCAGAGCCGGCTCTTTCAGCCTTTCCAACAATTTCACAAACCACTGAAGCACACACCTGGTAGTAAATCCTCTTCTGCTTAAAATATCTACAGTGGTTTCTGCTGTCTGAAGTTGGATTCTCTCTCTCTCTCTCTGACCTGCTTCATTTCTTTCTCTCTCATTTGCAGACACACACACACACATGCATCCCACAGAACAAGAGAGGTACAAAGAAAGATATAAAATAATAGTATTAAGTTAATCTTTAATGGACAGTAATTATAACAATATAGGCAAGTGATATACATTTACCTTGTATCATATTAAATTTTAAAAATATATAGAAAGAGATGTAATTGTAACAAGGTAGCTCTCAAGGGATAAAGACATAACTTAAGAGAAACAAAGGGATATCAGGAGTCAAACAAGGACGTATCAAGAGTTGATAGTATAGATATCAGACACATTTAACTGCAAAACATAAGTAGATTAGACAAATAGAGGAACTTCAAAATGATAAAAATTAAATGCCAGAACGAATCATCAAGCATCAGGTAATACAGAACCCAAAATACCAGTACTAAAAATTGCTGTATGTATAAGAAGAAATTCAGGAACAAGATGGTAACAAGAAATTGGATTTTGCCTCTCTCTAGACCAGAGGTTGGCAAACCTTTCCTGGAAAGGATCAGATAGTAAACATTCGAGGGCTTGGAGGGCCAGCTTCTGTCACGAATATGCAACTCTGCCAGAGACATCATATAAATAAATAGGTGTGCCTGTACTTCAATATTACTTTATTTACAGAAACAGGCTGAAGGTGGGTTCGGCCACTGTCTAATTTGCTAACTCCAGCTCTAGACCATAAATGATCAGCTAAGCAAGCAGATAGAAAATCTGAAAAATAGATTTACCTCACTGATACAAATTGACCACAATTCCACATAAACAGAGAATACGCTGTCTTCTGAGTTCTGTGGAATATTTACAAAAATTTATAATGCAGAAGCAGTTGCTACCATTCATCAAGTGCTTTTTATGTGTTTGGCACCAAAAAATTCACAAGCATCAACTCATATACAACTTCTCGGAGTAAGTACAATTATTTTTATGGCCATTTTACAGGTAAGAAACCCTAAGGTAGGTTAAAAAAATGTTTCTTCATTATGTCCCACTACCTCTTTGCTTGCTCCTTATATTTCATCTGAACAAGTTTTCAAAATGCAGGTTTCTGTCCTCATAACTTTACCCTTGCTGTTCACTCTGCCTACAGTGTCCTTTCCTTGAACACCCACCATCAAATTTCACCCCTTATTCAAGATCCAGCTCAATGATACCTTCTCTATGAAACTTTCCTTTTTCCTTTTTAAACAAAAGCAAACTCCTTCCTCCTCCTACACACTCAGAGGGATCTGCTCATCTCCGGTTGCAGTTATGACCCTCCACGTGGCTAGTGAAGCACATGTGTTCTTTCTCCTTTTCACAGAGGACGTCAGATGTGTGAACTTCTTCTAATTATTCTAACTTTTAAATCATTCATGTTGTAACAGAAATACCATGTGCAAAAGTAAACATTCATCTATAAACTGAATTTACCATGTTGCTTTTCCCTTTTAATAATGAGTTAAGTAGAGTTTATCAACCTTTATTTTATCAGGTGGCTATCTGGGGGACTTTTTTTAGAGTTCACTCAAAAGTGGGTAAGATCGATTTATCTATCAATCAATTGAAAATGTACACATACATATGAATATGATGTAATTATTAATACATATATAATATAATAATGGCTAATGATAATGTTAATAACAAGGATAATTATGGCTAAGGGTAATTTTCCCTCCAGGAATATTTGAATCTTCTAGTACGAGTACCATAATGCCTTCTGGAAGCCCAGTGATGGGGTATGTAAATTTTCCACATTGGGAAAAGGAAATATGGTAGGAGAGGGACAGAGGGGCTACCAGTGACCCCACTGAATTAAGTAGTACAAGACAAGAGACATGCTTAGGTTGGCTTCCCTCTTGGGCCAGAACCTCTTCTGGAAAGTTTTCCCATCAGAGAACCAAGTGGATAAGCCCAGAGCCTTGCTGATTACACTAATGAGTTAGTGCCACTGTGGCATTTACAAAGCATAACTAATTCTCCACCTAGGTTCTCTGTGAGGCAACCACTCCAACAGATGTGTGATGCTCTTGGCAAACAATTTTAGCAGCCATGTATGAGCACAATACAATATGTAACAGATGTGCCCATGAAATTCAATTTGAGGAAAGGGCAAGGATTTATTGAATTCAGTAGAATAGCTTGTGACTGAATGAGAGATTTCTACAAAGCTACCCAAAGTTTCTTCAAGAGGAGCTACCTTCACTGTATTTTTTCCAGAATTATGGGTAAATATCGTTCTTCTATGATGAAAAAAATTAATATAAATATTTGTCTATTGTTTTCTTGTCGGTAGTGGCTTACAGGCTGGCCAAGCTGTAGCTCTCAGAGCATTCATTTTCTATCATCCCCCGTGTGTACTAAGCAGTAAGAAATCTTGCAAGAAAGCACACATTTAAAATTTAAAATAAGAACTAGAGAGAAAGCTCACTAGTCCCTATCCTCAAATATGAAGACGAACCTGGTAAACTGCAAAGTGTTCATACAGGCTTTCAAGAATCTCTGTGCTGAAAATGAGCTCTATTGAGTGGGTCAGAAAAAGTTTACTAAAATGAAGGGTTTTGGTGAGTTGCTCCTCTTATCTCCTTTTTCCTCCAGGCAGAGGATAGCACTTTATAAACATTTGCTCATTAATCTTCACAACACCTCCATGACACTGGTGGCAAGAAAGAAACCAGTATCTTCCCTGACTCCATAGTAAAACACAGAACCCAAGCATTCCTTTTCCACAAGGAAAACTGGCCGGACCACACTGTGGCTCCGGCGGGCACTGCTCTGCTTCTGCATCTGTAAAAACAAGGTCAGAGAACCTCATGTTTTCCTCTAGGGAGTAATATCCCCTGGTGCAGACAGATGTGGCCTTTATCCTCAGTCCTACAGCACACAGACTAGAAAACGCTTTATGGGCAGTTTTTAGAGTCGATTGTGCTAAAAATATTCTAGGAGAATCTAACGAGAAGTTAAGTAGAAGCCTGTGGATCCAGAGTGGATGAGGATATAATTCTTTTCCACGTTTTTCATTTGTAAAATAGAGAATAAGGAAACAGGAAAGGACTGGGGGTCATCCCGGCGTGACCAGTGGGTCACACTTGCATGCTGACTCTGAGGGATGGAAACCTGCTGCTCTGCAGGAGTGTGACAAGGACTGTGGGGCCACAGCCAGCCTCGACAGGAGCTGCAGTGCTTCCTGGAAAAGAGGAGTGGGGTGCGGAGAGTATAGCTCAGTGGTAGAGCGCATGCTTAGCATGCACGGGGTCCTGAGTTCAATCCCTAGGACCTCCTCTAAGAATAAATAAATCAACCTGATTACTTCCCCCAACCAAAAAAAAAAAAAAAAAAAAAAAAAGGAAAAGGAGAGTGGACTTAACACATTTAAGTTGTCCTTGATTTTCCCAACAATTTAAAGGTAGACGGAGGCACTTGTCCCAGGTGCTGTAGCTGGTAAAGTCTGCGTCTTCTGGTTCCTAGTCTAGCATTCTCCCAAGTCATCCACTTCAAATGAGAAATCGTTTTGTACAAAAATAATGGCTTAACTATGTTTACAAACAAAATATATCAAATGTGCTTCCACAGAACAGAATTTAATAAAGTACAAGGAAGGGTCTGCTCTCCTTTACCCTTTAGAGTGAGGACAGGAGCTCGGTAATCATAATAAGGATAGTAAATACAAATAACAGTATCACCACTCAGCATAGCAGAGCAACTAATAATGATATTAATAATAACAAAGATGAGCGATATTTACTAGGTGCCATGCAGAATTCTAAGTATTTTACATATACTATGACAGCAAATTAGGCAAATAAATGCAATATATCGTCTGTTAAATTGTGATAGGTGCTGAGCAGAAAAGTCAGGCAAAATACATTGCCTCTGTGTGTGTGTGTGCACGCGCGCGCGTGTGTGTGTACAGGTGTGGGTGTTTTCAATTTAGAAATATTTAGAAAATATTTATTATTTTGAAATGAACAACTTTCGAGAGATTATTAAGAATACGATATTAACACTAAAAAGACAATTAAACCATATGTCTCCCCTCAAGGAGACACACAGTCATACAGGAAACCAGAGCCACAGCATCTTCATGATAATCTGATACAGAAAGTGCTGGATGGAGCATTTATAAAGGGCAGCTGGGAGCAGACAGATTGGAGCATTTAACTGCAGGTGTGAGGATGAGAGAGAAAGTTGGAGGAAGGTTTTGAGGTAAAAGATTTTATCTCAGAGCTGAGATGTGTAGAAGGAAGCAGAAGGTCATTGCAGGCAGAGGGAACAGCATGAGAAAGCTGAGTTTTCTGGCAACAGCAAGAAGGGCAACCTGCTAAAACACCGGGTGACAGGGGAGGGGCGTGTGGGAGAGACGAGGCAGGAAAGGTTGGCTGGCGATGGATCATGATTCATAATAATACCCAGTATTTTCCAAATACTTAATGACATTTACAGCAAAGTCAGGGGTAAACTCACTTAACTTTCTCAACATCCATATGAGTTTAGTGTTACTACTGTCCCCTTTTTTACAGATGAGGGAACTGATTCATGGTCAGGTAAGTTACTTGCCCAGGAACCCTCTTTTAGGAAAGGGCAGGGCCTGGATTCAAATTATTCCAGCTGGCTCCAGACCCCCCATTTGTCAGCTCCCATGCCACGCTGAATCCCCAGATGATTCCTACCATCATCCAGCTTCAGAGGAAGCGCGTGTGGAGGAAAGACTGTGAACGAGAAGCTAGGCTGCTCGCTCATGGTGTCAGCTTCTCCATCACGTGTAGGAACCTCTGCAGTCCTCAGTTCCACTATCTAAAAAGCAGAAGGATGCTAAGCCTCTTTCCGTTCCAAGTCATACAGTCCCTATATCCAAAGTCTCATTTGTTTCTGGCTTCAAAATAAAGAAATGCTTTTCTTCCATACATGGATTAATGTGGCATGAACTCCAAGTGGTCAAATAAGGAGAACTTGCCCTCCCTGCGAAGTGCCCCACACCTTGCACCAAGGCTCTCTGAGTTTCTTGCTCTGTGGTGGTGCCTCTGTCTTCAGTCCCCTCAGGGGTCACAGCTCAACTGACCCCCAGTGCTGCTCTGTCCTCTCCCCTGGAGACAGTTTCAAACACTGCTGTCACCTAATGGAAGGAGCCCTACTCCCCCATCCCCTGCAGCAGAGTGAGAATCAGTCTGTGGTCTTTTAAGCCACTGAACTGATGGTTCAGAGATGAGGACAGCCCTCGTGGATGACAGCCCAGACCTAGCCCCTCAGCGGCCTCCAGGCCGCCAATCCAGGCTAGAAACTCCCGACCTGCACCACAGACGTATCAGTTTCCTTTGGAGCCCAAATGCGTATTTTTTATTATTTTACTTAATGTAATGTTTTCGGAGGGATGCTTCAGCTCAGTCTGCCGTGTTTTGACAACCCCTGAATATGGTTTTAATTTCAATACCACACTCCAAACACTGTTTATTGTCATTCAGGGGTGAGCAGCGTTAACTTCATTTCAAATTCTACTGCATTAAATGCCAATTCCTTCCACATGGATGAAGTTATTCAAAGTCTACTAAAATACTTTACAAATACATTCAGCCATATTTTTCTTCCTCCTTTACCCCTTCGTTTTGAAAGCATTCCTGGTTTAAGATAATCAGAAGAAAAAAAAAATAACAAGAGAAATTTAACCGGTCTCTCCCAGTCAACCAGTCATGATGACTCCAGCTCTTACCTCATGCCCAGCCCTCTGCAAATCTTTGAGGTTCAGTGACATTTGGACCTTTCTGTAAAATGTCCAGGGGGCTGGGTTGGGACACTCTCTTACTTGACCTTGGCTGAATCCATCTGATCAACACAAATGGATCAGACAATGACTGTGAGCTTGGAATATGACTTGTGTGTTGCTACTTTGGGCTGGGTTGGAAATAAATAATTCATGAGTTGACAAAAATGAACATTTACGTTAAACAGGGATATTCTTTGACCTTGGTCTGAGAGCAGAAGTTTGTGAGCATTTTAGCAGTTTCAGTAGAGGAAGAGTGAAAGAAAGGGAACAACTCGGGTGCCAGCTTGTTGAAACTTTCTCTGATTCAAAACCAGGAAACCCATCCATTGGGTTGTGTTTTCAGCCAATCATCAGTGCTCAGAAGACTGAAGCATCTGAGCTCTGTGCAATGCTGAGGGCAAGCAAACACTCAAAGCTAAAATTTATTAAATAATTGCATTCAATGAACTCTCAGTGAATGCCTTTTATAGTCTAGACTCTGCCTGAGTTGCTGAGAAAATGGTAAGAAAGAGCCACTGTTCCCGTCCTTATGAAGTTTGAGTCCACCGTGAAATACAGACACATACAAAATATACAGACGTGTAACTTCCCCAGGATTAACTCCCAGGACAAATATAATCTGGTGCCTATCAGAGAAAGCCATGATCTTACATTCAGTTCCAAAAAAGACTCTACAATTCTCAAGAAAGAATTTAAATTTAACTTCGAAATCTTAAATCCCGAGTTTAAAAATATAAATGGAGAAAAAGAGAAAGCCAGGGTGGCACAAAGATCACTGTATTAAGTGGATTGGTTTTTAAAGCCCATGTACAAAAAAATGAAAAGAGAAATCTGTACCCAAGAACAAGTGTTAGGATATTCTGAGCCCTGTCTGAGGAACGTGAAAACCCAGAATGAATTAAGACTTGAGAAGAATGGCAGATAACTAAAACGGGTGTATTTAACTATATTTGTGGCAAAAAGAACCCCCCCAAAAAAGGTATAGCTGCAGTGTTTGGAACAGATGGCCTAATGCTAGCAGATGGTCGGGAGAAGACAAAACAATTCTGCTTTTCTCAGCCTTAGAGAAAACTCCTTAGACTGGAAGCCATAAGCCAAATAAAATCGAGTTGGGAACAGACGAGTTAAACAGCAAGGCTGTCTAGGTATTTTACATGAATTTGTATCAACAGGCCACTTATCTTTCAAAACTTCAGTGGCAATATTAAAGTAATTGTGTCAAGTGTAAAAATAAGAGCCAGTGTTATCCCAATTTTGAAAGAAATATAAGAAAATTTAAGGAAAAATAACTCATTTCAACAACAGGCAAAAGTCTGGAATAAGTAGGTTGTCAGTAATCAACCAGATGGATTATGGGAACTAAACAAAGAATAGATTGGTAATTAAGGGTATTAATATTGGTTCAGAGAAACAGGTTATGTCAAAATAGCCAATTGTTTCCAATAATTATGACACTGGTAAATCAGAGAAAGAGATTAGCAATCTCCATATTAAACACAGGAAGCAAGGAAAAAATGAGGAAAAAACAAAGAGAAGGAAAGGAGTGAGATAGGAAGGAAGGAACAAAACCTATTATTTGTGGATCCAGAAGTCAAAACTAAAACTAACTAGTAGAAGTTACCATGGGGGACACTTTGGATAAGTACAGAGAAGAAAACTAATTTAAGTTTTGCCTCCTTAAGAGGTAATTATATAATTTATTTCAATCAGCCCTAAGAACTTCAGGAGGTTGGCATTTTAACTCTTTTTTCCCTCGAAAAATGATCTGAAGCCCTAAAAATCTGCCATCTTTGCCAAGATTACACCCACAGAAAGGGAAGGAACTGAGGTGAGTAATCATGCCCCTCCAACTCCAAAGCCGCAGCACTTAGTTTCATCACTGCGCCTCAGAGGAAGAAAAAGTCTTCTCGTCGTAAGAGGATCTGGTAGCTCATTTGATGAGAGAGAGAGACCAAAATGATGCCCAGGTCTCTGACTTGATGGCAAATCTAGTCATTCTTTACAGTGAAAAAAACAGATAGCACCATAATCATTTCTGCAAGACATACATGTAGCAAATCATCACTTTGTGCACCTCAAACTTACACAATGTTATATGTCAATTATATCTCAATAAAGCTGAAGAAGAAAAGGAGGCAGCCACCAGTGGAGGGGCTGCTCTCTGAGGTGAGGAAGTTACTATGAAAGGTTACATTTTGCCTGGATGACCACCAGTCAGAAGAAACAAAGAGGGACATTAGGAACTGGGTAAGGAACTGGATTAAATGCCTTCTAACTATAGAGTATTATTCTCTGATTCTGTTTTTATTCAAGTCTGTTAGGTTCCTTACTGTCATAACCCTTCTTGAAGACTTACATTTTCTAAGATTAGCTTGTTAGTCAAACTAAGTGATACAATTTCAATAGATGTATTTTGGGGAAGAAAAATCTCACCATGAAATTACACCCTGTAGGCAGCTACTTTCACTGCCTTTGTTGGGAAATGCGTGTTTTGATTCCAGCTCTACTGTGCTTTTCCGTGTGACTAATGGGCAATGTGCTATATGTCTATTTACCTATATTCCTTGCAAAATTTGTTACTGACATAAGAAGGATAAACTCGTAATTTAATTTGCAATTTAAAAAGGAAGTCTTAGTGCACAATAGGTTTTTTTAAACCTTTCTCCATACATCGAGGATATTGTTTAACTTATAAAACTATGTCATCCATTGCATGCTTAATTTATAAGTCAAGACATAAGTTGCTGAGTGCTGGAACACAGAAAAATAAAATAACAGGAGCTTCTTTAAAAGAAATAAAAGAAAAAGTCAATAAAAGTTAAGCTGCCGCTCCTAAGGTGTCTTAAAAACCTGAATTTTTTCCTGTGAATTATACTTGGACCTGGAACTAACAGGGAAGAGAAATGAAAGGAGGTCAGGAAGGGCTGTTATCAGAGCAAGAAGGTATCAGCTCCATGGCAGCACAGGAAGGTACAATGGGAAGTGAGCTCTTGGTGAACGACTTGGGGGTGATTGCTGGCCTGCTGGTGGGTGGTGCTAGGTCCCAGCCTGGCTGGCTGCATGGCCCTATGGGTCCAGGGGCAGATGCCAGCCTGCTTTGGGTGGGACTGGGACCCAGGGTGGCTGGTTCTGGGGACCAGGGGGCCCAGGGCTGGTATATGCCCACTGGTGGTGGGGCTGGGCCCCCACATGGCTAGCTGCTTGGCTTGGAGGGGGCTGCTGCCAACCAGCTGGCGGGTAGGTAAGACCCCGACACTAACAGGCTAGAGGAAGGACTCCAAAAATGGCACTTGCCAGCACCAGTGCTCTCATGGTAAAACCAGCTCCCCAAAATGGCTGCCATCAGACTGATGTCCCCGAAGGGAGTCCCAGTAGCATCCTGCCTCTCAGGAGGTAGGAGGTCCTCAAAGATCAGCAAATGGGTCTGACCCAGGCTTCTTTCAAATTACTGCCTCTGTGCTGATACTTGGAGCATGTGAGATTTTGCGTGCACCCTTTAAGAGTGGAGTCTTTTCCCTAGAACCCTCCAGTTCCCCCAAATGTAAGCCCTGCTGGCCTTCAAAGTCAGATGTTCTGGGTTTTCCTCCCTGGTGCAGGACCCCTGGACTGGGATCAGCGTGAAGCTTGGACCTCTAGCTTTTTGGGGAGAACCTCTGCAACTGTGATTATCCTTCCATTTGGGGTCACTTACTGAGGGTGCGGGGCTACACTGCATCTCTGTCCCTCTTGGCCACCTTGTCACGGTTTCTTTTTTGTATCTTTAGTTGTTGACAAGCTTTTCTGTTAGCCTTTATGTTGTTCTCATAGATAGCTGCTCCGTAAATATCTGTAGTTTTTGTATGTCCATGGTGGGAAGTGAACTCAGGGTCTTCCTACTCCATCCCGTTGGCCACCTGATGTGGTCAACTAACCTTTTCAAGTTTACACAGCTGGTCAGCAGGAACAGGGGTTCTATCTGGAATAAATGCATGCATGATAGAAAATTTCCCTTTCTCCCAATATCACCTTAGGGAGAGACTGACTAATACAATGTGATTACTACAGAAATGTACTTTTGTTTATTTTTTTTATGAATAATTTCAGCTAAAATGAGCCATATGATAATGAAACTTGCCCAGAGTCTGGATTCTGTCTGAGACGAACAGACGCCTTCAATAGTTAAGCTCTATATTTTCTAATAATATTTTATTTCCAATTTTTAAGTATTTTAAATCAATCTTTTAAGGAATTCAGTCTTTTTCACAGAATGCTGCCCTCAAATATTTAGCTCTTGGTTCATTTCTTCTTTCCTTCTCTCTCTGAGGATTTTCGAGGCTTTTGGCAATTCTGACATTCTGGTTTAACTTTGCTTATGCTGGCCTGGTATTATTTTTCTTTCCAATTTGCAAGTGGCAGCTGTGTGCTGGTGAGCGTGCGTGCTGACATTCTCCATCTCTACTTTATAGCTCTTGTTAGCATGCCAAAAACTCTCCATCATTCATACAGAATGATCCCATTTCTATACTCTGCCCCCTCTACACACACTTAAAATTAATTATGTGAGTTATTTTAAGGTAACTGCAATCACGGACTTGGCATTTATCAAAGCCTTCAGATAAATCTTTTAAGATCTAAATGACATAATCCTTATTACTGTTCAGACTTATCAAGGATCAGATAAAAATACATTACAACATGCTGCATTCACTGTTTATACCATTAGTCTCTGTTTCCAATTATTCTTTTTAATATATTTTTATTTGATGATCTAAAACAGATTTGAAATTTAGCATTTAACCATCGCATAATGACACTCCCCACTGTAATACAGAGGCAAAGACTATAGCCTTTTGTCCTTAGAAGATCAGATCTTTGCACTGCTCTATTACCAACTATAGATCAAGCGTCCTCTTTTCCCCCAGGTTTCTCTTTGCATCTAACATAGGAGCATTTTTAAGCTTTGCATGAGATAATGAAGCCAGAGGACCCAGTGCCTGGTGTGCTCCAGGACTATTTGTTCAGCTCTTACTTTTCCATGTCTACACAGCACTCCCACACCCATGGCATGAATATCATTTGACTTCTGTTGATCCTAGAACTTATTTCTCTTTCCTGAGTTCAAGAATCACATATCCACACCCAACTTGAGACCTCTACTCTGGTTTTGAAGAGACATCTCAGATTAAAGATTAAACTTGAACTGATTTCCAAGCTCCACTCACCACTGTGAATCCCCTTCACACCAATCTGTTCTCTAACTTACCTCCTCATCTCTGCAAATAACATTATTCACTGTTGCTCAAGGCCAACTCCCACACGTTACCCATGATTTCTTTTTCCTTCTGCCCCTCATTTAACTCTCCAGTATATCCTTTGGGCACTACCTCTAACATGTCCTTAATTCTGACTACCTCTCATTTTTTCTGTTGCCAGCCTTTATTGCCTTGGACAGCTACACCCACCACTTAACCATTCTCCCCATCCCCCCCAACAGAAGAAAAGAGAAGAAAGCTGCAATGTCATTAAGCCTAAGTGTAGAGAACAACCAGCTCCTTGTTGAGGCTTTGGCCAGTGCATCTAAAAGTGAGAAATGCTGTATTTAAAGGTCCGGACCTACAGTATCACCATCTCCTGGCCACTGATAAGAAAACATAGATTCCTGAGCTAACTCCAAATCTACTGAATGAGGAACTCTGAGAGTGGGGACCAGAAATTTGAGTTTTAATAAACCTTGCAGGTAATTTGAATGCATGTCTGAGCAGCCAGCTTAGACTGAGCTTAGAACAGCAGATAGGTCCCCCTACCATGCAGAACAGAGGAGGTGACCACCCTGAGCCATGGTGGGCTCCCTGTAGTAGAGTATGCAATATAAAGAAGGCCCTGCCACAGAGCATCTGCCCAGCCCTCTGTCCTATGTGGTACAGACTCAGAGCTGGTGCCCAGGCCACAGAGACAGAGGCCACAGAAAGGGGCAGTGCCCCACTTGGGGACAGGGAGCATCATTAGCAGTTCCAAAGGGAAAGCAAACAACAGGGTGGAAGAGAGTCATATGTAGACACAGGAATGGGATGCAACTCTCAGCTCACAGTGATTAAGAAAATAGCTGGCAGGGCTGACAGCTGCTTTAGGAACAGTTCCTGAGTCCCACAAGAACCCCACTGGAGACAAAATGGTCCTGGGGAAGGCAAGAGTTTCACCAATTACTCTAGCTGAGATCAGAAGAGCAAAAAGTTATTCACCTAAGGAAAAAGTTTTCACTGTTTTCCAAGAGCCCTGTGTATTCCAGCTCCAGCATCAGCAACTCTCTTCCTATTCTTACTTTACTGTTTCTCTTTCCTCTCCATTCTCCCCTTTGTTTCATTGCTCTTCATCCTTTTCTCTCTGATCCTTCCCTCCAGATGCTGTGAAGTCGAATGATAAGCAAAGAAAATAAATGTTTAGTATTAAATGATTCTGTTCAGTGTCGCTAGGAAATGGTCCCCAAACCTCCTTTCCTTGAAGGGTCTTAGGTCGTCTTCCAACAGCATGACAAGCAGGTACCAGTGCTATTTATAAACCTGATCTGACAGCTCTGCTTGTAAATCTGGTCTGTTATCAAGATGAGATTCTTTCCTCCAGGCCAACAAAACAATTTGTTGAAGGTTTCTCTTCTAACACGTACTCAGCTATTTTCATGGATGGAGAGGGAACACCAAGAGTTGAAAGGTAATGTTATTCTTGATATTTAAGGGATGGAGTGACCTCATGATAATCCTGAAACTGTAAGGTCATTTCCTATAGGTTTAATGAGAGAATCAATCATTCTTTTCTTTTCTCTTTTCTTTTCTTTTTCCTTCCCTGCCCTTCCCTTCCCTTCCCTGCCCTGCCCTTCCCTTCCATTCCCTTCCCCTTCCCTTCCCTTCCCTGCTCTGCCCTTCCCTTCCTTTCTATTCCCTTCCCCTCCCTTCCCTTCCCTTTCCCTTCCTTTCCCTTCCCTTTCCCTTTCCCTTCCCCTTCCCTTCCTTTCCTTTCCTTTCCTTCCCTTCTCTTCTCTTCTCCTTTCCTTCCTTCCTCCCTTCCTTCCTTTCTTTCTCTTTCTCTCTTTATTTCTTTCTCTTTCCTTCCTTCCTTCCTTCTTTCCTTCCTTTTCTGTGATTAAGAATATTTCAAGTCAACTTTTTCAGTACACCTTCTATCCTAAAACTTAGTCACACAGCCTATTGCAATGATACAGAAGAAGCCTCAAGGTTCTCTAAAGGTGCCTCCATTTGACCCCACATGTGGTGTGGTTACCCCCTGACACTATCATACCCCCACCAGACTCTTCTGGACAAAGGACCAAGGCTTGTTTATCTTTGAATCTTTAGCCCAGTTCCTGGCAAATAGTGAATGGTCAATAAAAATCTGAACTTAATTAATTTAGAGGTAGTTGTTCATAAATTCAAAAAGTAACCGATTGCCTGGAGGCACATTATCTGACGTTGTCCTCTTTTTCTACCTTCTAGTCTAGATAGGCTGACGACCACCCTACTCCACAAACACAATGCTCATTTCCATTTCCTGACTTTCCCACATTTTTATGCCTATAGAAGAGATTGTGCAAGGCATTTTATAATTAATTTGATAGTCAGAATTACTTATAAAGTAATTTTGCAACGAAGAATGACTTTATAATGAACTTAAATTTAAGGTAATCTACACAATTTTTTTTAACCAGTGTAATTTGTTACAACAAAATCAGTAAGAACATAGCAAAAAGGTAAATTATTTTATTAAAATCAAACTCCTGTGGTAAAAATAATATGATGTATTATTTATCTATTGTTGCATTGTGAGTTACTCAAAATGTAGCAGATTAAAACAATAAGCATTTGTTATTTCACACAGTTTCTGAGAGTAAGGAACCTGGGAAGGGTGTGGATGCGTGTTTCTGGCTTAGGGTCTCACATGAAGTTACAGACAAGATGGTGACCAAGACTGCAGTCCGTCGAAGGCTTGACAGGGGCTGGAGGCTGTACTTCCTCAGAATGCTCCCTCCCTGTGGCTGGAGGCCTCATTTCTTTGCTGGTTATTGGCCTGAGTCAATACTGGCCTGCGGGGACCTGAGCCCCCTATGAGGTAGACCTCTCCACGGGACTGCTTGGGTATCCTCATGACGTGACAACTGACGATCCCCAGAGTAAGTGATTCGAACAAGAGACGGGGAGAAGAGAAAGCATAAAGAAGAAAGCCACAATGCCTTTTATGATCTGGTCTTGAAAACCACACTGTCATTTCTGCCACATTTTATCCAATTGTGAGTTACCACGAACAGCCCACTCAAAGGTACGATAATTAGTTTCCACCTATTGAAAGGAGGCATATCTAAGAATTGGGGGACATACTTTAAATTCATGACAATGGGTTTACAACTTAAACTAACAAACAGTTCTCTTAAAAGAAACATTCTAACAAATATAGTTGCCCATAACAATTGTTTACAGTCTCAAGGTCAACAGATGGCAGAAAGAGTAAAACATATTCTGAACAAATAGGATACTCTTTGTTGTTCTTGGTAATTAGTCTTAGCCAGAAACTTAACCGTGATGACAAGATCCAGGATGGTATTGATTTAACTTAAATTTATGGTCATTGGTATGCAAACAAGCGAAACGGCAAGAAAAAGGCTGATGAGTAGCTTACACAGTGTGTTCAAGTGATAAAAAGAGATGAGTATCTGAAGCCGTGAGTTGCGAGAAAGAGTCGAGATAAGTAGAAATGAGGTCGGAGGGTGAGAAGTGAGTCAGATGATACGGATCTCGTGAGTTAGGGAAGGACTTTAGATTTTACTTCGCATGCATTAGATTACAGAGCTGCTGAAAAGTTTTCGGCAGGGGAATACCAAATGTGAAGTATTTTTTAAAAGCTCACTCTTGATGCCATGTGGACAACTGACTGTGGTGGTACACACGGGAAAAACAGGAGACAACTGTAAATGTTGGGCTTCATGCTGAGAGGCAGCGCTGTCCGTGCTGGTGTTGATAGCTTAAATCTGGCTACACTTTGAAAGCAGAGCCAACAGGATTTGTTGATGGACTGGATGTGAGCTGTGGGAGAAAAAGAGGAGGTTTTTGATGTCAGAGCCTGGAAGATTGGTGATATAATTTCCTGATACAGGAAAAACTATGGGAGGCTCAGGTTTGAAGAGGAAAGGTAAGAGTTTGTTTAGAATATGTTAAATTTGAGGTGCACAGCAGAAATATCAGTCAGGAGAGGCTAGGTGAAGATGCAGAACCAACAATCCCAAAATATCATTGGCTTAAAAAATACAGATTTATTTCTTATTCTTGCTTCAAGGCCAGCAAGGGTCCACGGCAGGCACTGCCTACTTCAGTCAAGAGAGAGCCAAGAGAGCCAAGCTAATGGACACAGCTGCAAGACACACACTTCCCCAGACAGACAGCATGACAGCAAACGGAATGTGGCTCTACACTCTGACTCTTTCAGGCTTCTCGCGCAGATGACCTAAAATCCTTGCTACCCTCATTTCACTGGGAAAATCATGCATATGCTTGGCTACATGAGAGGGGAAGTTTCAGAGACATGCAATTCCACCTTGCAGCAAAAGTGATTATTTATGGACCACTGTGACAACCCCCACATCTAAGTGGAACTGCTGAGTAAGCTAATGGATACTTGGGTCTAGAATCAAGGAGAGAGGTCAGGCTGGCAATTCATTTATTTGTGATTGGTCAGCAAGCAGACAGTATTTAAAACAATGGGACTAGGTGATGTCACCAAATCAGTGAAATACCAGGATTGAGACACCTCTATACCTAGAAGTAGGAAGAAGTTGGGTAAAGAGGGAGGTGGGAAAAAAAACAAGAAAGACTGCGTATTCAGTTATACATGCAGATAACTTTCTAGATTTGCTGGAAAGAGAAGATAATTTTTTTTGTCTTGTATTGCTTATATTCTTTCTGCAATAAGAAACAAAGGTACCAGCTAAGAATCAGAATGAGGAGAAGGTGATGAAGATTAGAAGGAGGAGAAAAGGCACTCACTATCGACCTGTAAGAGTGGGAGGGTGAATACCATGGTGAAATACCGGAGAATTTCTAGGTAACACTGGGAGTCTACTTCAGGTTAGTCATCATGGATGTCAAGATCTGTCAGAAAGGTTGTGTGATTTTTTTTCTCACCATGGTCACCTGCTCAGGAGCAGGTGCAGAATAGAAGAAACATCGTATTTAGCTGGGTTGTGTCTGACAGTCCACAGAGGAGAAGTTGGGGATATACATGAGATGTGACTGTTAATAACTCACCATGGGACTTAAACTGGATAAGCAAGGAACTGAAAATATGAGAGGGGTGAGGAAGAGCAAAAAGTCATGTGGGATCAATATTCTGTGGAAAGGTCCTAAGGGCTTTGAGAAATCATTGGAGTTGGGACGGTAAAGAAAGCAAGCTAAAAGGATGAGAGGTATTTGTTAAAGATTGGTAAGGTTTAGGCTGATTAGGGGAATGGATGTCTCGGAACAAAAGACAAGATCTTTGGAAGAAAGAGTCAAGGCTCTGGAAACCAGCATATTGGAGGAATCATTGGTATGGACGTCAAAATCCTCAGATCAAATTTTGGTAGTGAGGATGTCAATATTGGGAGAGGGGGTCTATTGGTGAAAGCACTTACAGTCCAGTGGGTCTCCACCCTAGTCACACAGATGGTGGTGTCTAGACTGATGGAGGGCTGTTCTCTTTCAAAGGAGAATAGTAATATACTGTGAGAGTGAGTAGAGAGGGAACAATAGTCTGTTATTGTAACACTCGTTCTGATGAGGCACCCACGAGACATCCAGGTGGAGAAGTCTAGTAGGCAGTAGGATAGACAGGACTGGTGCTCAGAAGAGATCATTACAGTGGAGTCACGTATTTGAAAAGTCACGGCACAGAGCTAGCTGCTGCAGTTATGAGGATAACCAAGGTCAATGTGGGAAAATATACAGATGTGGGGGAGAAAAAGAACCAAGGGAAGAAGGCTGAAAGACAAGAACATTTAAACCATAAGCAAAGGAAGAGGAAAAAACTAGGAAATTATGAAGTCGGAGAAGTAACAGATGAGATCGGTTTCAAAATATGACTTATTACCAGAGGACACAAAACTAAAAGTCTAATGCGAGTTTGAGAGGATCATAAGGAGGCCTTTAGAAAAAGTAAGTGAAAAGAAACTTGTTTTAGGTACTCAGGAGTAACTGCATAATACGTAGATGGATAATTGAAAGGAGTCTCACCATCTTCATTTTCTCCTAACCCTTCCTAGGCAAAAGCTAAATTATCATCCTCTGTTAGAGAAGAGAAGATGCAGCAGCCATGCTGCATTTGACCTATGGCTTGTTCCATTCAAGCACCAGGTGGATTTCTGCAATACCTACAAATGCTGAGCTGAATTTTGTCAGACCATGGAGCAAATGGCAACGCCATGCTCTGTATCAAAGGACTGCACTTCAGGGTGTGCCACCTTAAGAATCTTGCTAAAGGATTCTGAAATGTCAGCATGAACGGAAGATAGAATGCCACTGGAATTCACTCCTTGCTGTATTTCTGATTTTACAAAGGAAAGTAATTTCACATGCTGTAATATATCTTGAGGTATGGATTAAAATCTGATAAACTCCAGTTTCAGGTTGTTGGGCATACTGATGTTTAAACACAGATGTCTGATATTCTAAACAACACATGGAGATACTGTTAGAGGTTAAGAAACAAAGCCAGCCTTGGGGTCTGTAAGCACCATCTCTCTTCTCAGGTTTCATATTTTATCCTAAACTCTCACATATTTCAAGTTTACTAAAACTATTCTCTTGAAATTCCTGTTAAAAGGTACTTTTGGGATATATAAACAAATATGGTTTTAATTTGAGGTCCACCCTAAATTATCCGGAATTCTCCAGCAAGTCCCCGGACAACCAAACTAGTTCAAGTTAGGATAATAAACATACTAAATTTATTCTTAAACCTAAAGTAAATCTTAAAAAGTAGCCTGCAAGTTTATGTCATTACAATATGAACCACTGATAATTACCTCCCCGATAACATGTGTACCACAGGATAATGTTCTTAATGAAAGATTAATACCAAACATTAAAGTGTCAATATTAGTTAACAGATACACATGTAAAAGCAATTTAAGGAGTTAGTGGCATCTTTAATCAATAAATATGTTTTAAAGTAGCACAACTCATGGAAAATATTTCTATTTTCAATGCATGGAAAACAATATTTGTAAGTATCAGAAAAAAGAGTCTGACTCACTGTCTTTGACATGTGGAAACTGAACATTTCTCTTTTATTATCACTGTTTAATTTACTCAAGAGAATTAGTTGACCCTGATTTTTGCTCCGTTTTTGAGTAGCTCCTCAACATCTCTCTAAGCATTTTCCTGACAATTGAACTCAGTTTTCAAGACAAAATTTCTTGGGAGTCTGCAGAGTTTCATTTGCGCAGTCATAAGCACACAATTCAGATCCCTTTTTTACTGAATTTCAATGAAAACCACAACATTTTTATGCGGAGACTTGAACTAAGCTGTCTCTACAATAGTTTAACTAAAAGCAGTCTGTATTCTGGAGAACAATTTTTTTTTCTTGATTAACACAGACAGCTGTCTGATTAGGCTGGTTTCTGAAAGTCAGGCTCCTCTGTGGTAAGACAGTCAAGTGAGACATCTTCAGAGTGTACTGCACACTTAAAGGGGTAGAAGAAGGGTAGGCAAAAAGCAGGGAACCCTAAATGTTGGATCCACATAAGACAGGGAAGTGATTTTACACACACGGTTTCTTCAGTAGCTCCAGGGAAGCTCTGCTATTTATAGGATGGAGTTCTAATTACTAGCCATTAACTCGCAGATCCTCACCCTGACCTATCACTGGTTTCATGGTGCTTGTTTGGTCACATCCTCCACTCCATCATAGCTCATCCTCTTTGTCCAGCTGACAGAGCCTAAGAGTGGCATTTCTGACTTTACAATGTATTCATCTGCTTTTACGTCCATCAGCCTGACCAGACTGAGGTCCCCTATAGAGGAGAGCTGGTCCTGCTCACTTAGCAGCCCCAGCGCCTGAGGGGGTTTACACTGAGAAAACCTCCATAAATGCTTGTATAAGAAAATGTATTGATGCAAACACAAATTGTGTCTGTGTGTGTCTATCTGTGCCTGAGTGTGTGTGTGTGTGTGAGGAGACGGGGTGTATACACACACATACACGCATACACTTCCAGATACACAGATGCACCCATAAAACAGCAATCCATAAACATAAGTTTATAACAGGATACTAAAATACCGAACTTTCTGACTCAGTTTTAGCTGAAATTTTAAGAGAACAGTTGGCAATAGTCTTCTGAACAAACTTAACAGGATATTCATAAACAGTAATAAAAAATTCTAATCTTCTGATCACGGACCCTCACAGCCACATTTAGGCTATTTTAAAAATAAAGCAGAAGAGTCGAGAAGGATGGAAATTAAGGAGAGGTTTGCTTTGGAGGCAGTTGTAAGGGTTCTGCATCATAGCCCATGTGGACAATGAGGGGGACTTTTCCCTCTAGGAAATCACTTGGAGAAGGGGATATTTGATGCCTGGATTTTGAGGATGCAGTGGAGGGATGTCTGACTCATGGGTGAGATACTGGCTGAAGACATGTGTGGCACCAGAGCAGACAACTCTTGTTTAGGGAACAACTGCATCTCTACACTTGGCGGGTCCTGGGTATGTGTTGACCGGATGTACAACCTGCAGGAGGAATGTCAGCTCAGGGTTGTTTTCAATAATGCTCTCCAGAGGGGATTCCTTGTACAGGACAAGGACATTTCAACAAAAAGAGGCATAAGAGTAAACGTGGTGGGTCTTCTAGTGACAACCAAAGGCACAGATCCCCCCTATTAAGAGTCCTAAAGTCAGAGGCCCCAAGCAGGGACTCTGAAGGATCAAGTTCACTTCACACATCAGCCATGGCCAAAGACATCCAATGCCAGCTTCTTGGTTTCAGTCAAGCTAATTCTGTCCTTGGCTTCAACCAAGAAGGAGCCAGAGTCAGCCAAAGGCTGGGCAGCTAGAGGAGGAAGCAGGACACAGGGATGTGGGGACTTAACGTATTTCTCAAAGAATTAGTTTCATAAAGAAAACATCTACTTTGCATATAGTCTTCACACCGAGGGCTACATCTTCCCTGGGGAAATAATTCTAACACACAACTCACTTTCAGACAGGTTCCTTGTGGCCCATCTTCTAATTCAATCTTTCCGTTATCTGCCTTCTTGTAACAACGTAAATCAAGCCTCCCCCTGGTTTTTACATCACTTGAATAACCTTACAAATTACTTCATAAGATTTGTTATCTCTGCAAACTTTCTGCAGCCATCTTTATTTATCAAGGCCATTTACTTCCCATGTCCAACCAAAGTGCAAAACAAAAAAGAAACAAAAATTACCTGCAAGCAGATAGAAATATAGTTTAACCGTAGGAGAAATCCCCAACCTAAATAAATAGGTTAAATATTCTTGGAGAATAGCTCATTATGATGCTAAAACTCATGCTAATTTCTTAGGGATTCAGGCTCTGTGCAACGTGGGACTGTACTAATACGTCTGACAGATTTTCACCTCTCAGTGTTTCTTTGTCAAATACCCCTCAGTTGTATTGAACCTCTGAGCTTAAAAAATCGTTTGCTCAATCTTCCCAACTATATATAACTGTATTGTTACTCTCAGTTATTAAAAATGACATGTATTCATCAGGGAAATATTAAGTGCTATCTTCCCTTATTTTATATATTCAGAGCATAGCACAATGCCTCATGTATAGTGGTGCATTTTTTTGAATAAATTTTTGAAAATTAAAGGAAAACAAAACAATGTAATAAAGAAAGTAAAAGCTCTCAAATCCCAACACACAAGATAATCACTGTTATATTTTGGTGAATTACCCTCTAGGCATCTCTTTATGTATTTATATGATAGGTGCATTTTATATAACAGGTAAGAGTGAAATTTTATGAACTATTTCCACAGTTTCATTTCCATGGGATCACGTGATACATGCAAGCCATTTTTCACTCAACGATGGATGAAGTCTCAGCTTTTTATGTTCCAGACACAGCGTTGGGCCTACGCAAAACTGTAAAGCAGATAAAGTTCTATTCAGATTTTTTAGCTTCTCTCTTTGTTTCCTTTCTCACCTGACCCATCTAGACTTACTATCAGAAAAGGATCTACTCTAGACACCGTTCCGTGGTTGCTACCTTTTAGGAAGAAGAAGTGATGTCAATACTCCTTACACGATAAGCAATAAAGTGCCTCCTCGACCCTTTCATTTTGGGGGGCCTTCCACACTTCTCACAGCCCATCACTTTTTATCTTCAAAAGTACATGTAATTAATGTTCCCTCCCAGTTAATCTTTATGTTACTGAACCAAACTTGGTCCACTCACCAGCACAATAAAGCCAATCTACTGACATTAGCTCGTGGTGAAGAGAACTATGGTGTTTACTGCAGGACGCCAAGCAGGAGGTCCAATCAGCTAGTGCTCAGAACTCCCTGATGGGATTCAGGAAGGCATTTTTAAAGGTTGGGAGGGAGGAGAGTTGCAGGGTAAGTGCTCAGCTCCTGCACAAAGCTCTGATGGTGAGGTAACCAAGCGGTGTCACAGGGGTTAACGTGATCAGTTCTTAGGCTCCAGCAACCCTGGGGGCTACATGCTCGTGGTCATCAAATAGTTAATTTCTTCCATTTGGTGGGGGTTTTAGCATCTGTAAAACAGCTCAGGAATTGTGCACCACGTACTGTTATCTGGGTACTTCAGAGAGGAACTAAAAAGGAGGACATGGGGATGAGGTCTGTCCCAGGTAGGCCCCCTAGGGTCCTGCTTGGTTACATTTAGAGATGAGAATACCAATTTGTTGAAGCAAATGAAGTTTCTAAGCAGAATGTCATTTTAAAAACGAGGTGTCGGCATGCCTTACAGTCATTAAAAACATATGCACATGTACGACTGAATCATTATGCTGTACACCAGAAATTGCCACAACACTGTAAACTGACTATACTTCAATTAAAATAAATAAATAAATAAATGATTTAATTTTAAAAAATTGAATGTATATAGGTCACCTAGCCCCTAGTCTGAGTCAAGTTATTGTATCCATGTGACCTTGGACATTCATATTTTCAGCCAGGTTTAATGAGAGTGTTAAAGCTTCCATCCACCTCTGCCCATCCCATGAAAGGAAGGTCAGGAAAGAGCAACCACTCCTCTATTCTGACGACACATGGTACCCACGCTGCTACTACAGAACAGCCACACTGCATGGTGGTTCCTTTCCGGCACCTTTCTCCCTTCGCCACAGCTCTTGACAACAGGACTAGTGCCTTAATCATCTTGCTTCTTAGTACTCAACACAAGCCCAGGGTCAAAATACATACCCAAAATGTTTTTGTTCAATGGGTGACATCACCTCCCATCCGTGTATACATTTCACATGTTAGCCTCACTATTTTCAATGAAATGCTTATGTTCTCTCATTATGTTAAATCTGAATTTCTGTACAAAATGTGCGACTGTGTAGCACCTTCCATTGAGAATACAGATATATTCCTTTTAGCAAACAGATAAAAGAACGAGCTAGGCAGAATTTCTGCAGTCATCCGAGAGATGATAAATATTCACACAAAGAGGGAAAAAGTAATCCAGTAACAGAGGCAAATACTCCATGATTAAAGTGAAAGGCAAAAGCATTTTAAGGTGACCTCCAGGGAAACATGAGCCCTCAAAAAGGGGAAATTGATCTTTTCTACACTGAAGCTGAAAAATCAAAGGGGACTGCAGAAGGTTAGAAGATTCAAAACCATGGCAATCCTGAAATAATCATCAAGATAGAAATTCAGCTACAGGGGGAAAAAAAAGATACAGCATTGATTCTTCTGAACTTTAATGAGTGTCAGTGAGACTGATTCAGGAAAGACATCTGTAGCATTTCTGTAAGAGAAATGTATCTACAACTAAGACATTTTCACCAAAATGAAAAGTTGAGGATCAAATCTGAGAAATTCAAAACAAAAAACTTGGCCATTTGCACCTCCAAATTTGGCTGACTGAAGAACTGGTCCTTATCCACAAGGAGGGCAAAGCTACTCTTCATAGAATATTCTCATACCTAGGACTTGCACTTGGCTCTTCTACAACTAAAGCAATCAGTGGTTCCAGATATTAATCATTTAATCGTCAACGAAAGGAACCAATACTATAGTTGAGAATTTGCCCTCAAAGCACTATCATCTCTAAATTAATTATTTATCTTTTGAGTACGTTTGGAAAAGTCTGTGGGTTTTTTTTTTTCTTCTCTTTTCTACTTTAGATTTACTATTATCTATGCAAATCTACATAGGTCAACAGGTCCCAAACCTGATGGAAATGAGATGAACCCTACTGATACCAAATCACTGGAAAATCACTTTGTTTTAAATGACACTCAGGACACTGGGAATGTACTTTTTCAACATTCTCTGCTCTCTGCCAAGAAGTGCACAACAATGTAAATAATGAAAATAAATAATTCAAAGTGAAATGCAATCCATAATTTGCACATCAGTAACAGCTTTCCTCCTCAGACTGATTGACTTCGGAAATTAAAAACTAGGCTGTTTAAAACCCAGACCAACAGTAGCATTAAATTGGAATAGACGCCAATGGGGTATGGAACCATAAGCTAATGGTGTGGTGTTTAGTCATCTGAAGAGAAACAGTAACAGACATCCAGAAAATGGTGGCAATGTCCAAAGCCAGTGATTGCTTTGGAGAGTGCCATGACAAACAGCAGGGAAGTTTCTCGGTTCATCCCAGGACACCACATCTTGGAGGTGCGATAAGCCTAACATTCTGAGTTAGCATTTTAAAAGAGTTTGGAACTAAAAAGTTGCAGAGAGTTTCTGATTATGAGCAAGACTTTCCCTGTGATCCCCTTCGTTATAATTTGATCAGCCACTTCTGCAAGGTCATGCTCCTAATGTTCTTTCTGTGCTCAGGTGAGAAAAGGGCTTTGATGGCAGAATTTATTTTCATCTGAGCAAGAGAGCCAAGAAATACTCACAAGAGCACTGCAAGAAGGGAATGGATGTTAAGGCTTTCTCTGAACAAAGAGAAAAATCCAAATCTGTTTTCACAATTAATCATTTCATTGTCCTATGGACTTATGAAATGATGGCTATTCCCAGCTGCTCTTCCCTGCATGTCCTTTCAAACATACACCACATTCCATAAAGAACACTGCACATCTGCTCTTCAAAGAAATGGCTTTAATTGCTGAGCTGCTAATGGGGTGTTTTCTCCCGTAGAATTTCCACCCATCTGCACACTCTGATTATCACATCCTCTTCAGATCTCGTCTACTCCAACCCTGTTTCCTAAATGATCATCATTAATCTATCCATGGTATCTCTAAATGTGGGAAACGAGTCTGGAGTAATAATGATGCCTGATTATGTTGCCATCCTCCCTTGAAAAACGATTGAAGTTTCAAACTTCTCCCCCAAAGATACAAACAAACAGCAATGATAACTACAACGACAGACACGGGAACCTGATGGGAAAAAATCTACCATCAGCTTGAAATTGTGACGAGAAGTTTATACTTGATAGAGAATTTTGAACTCATATGAGAGGATGTTTCCTGGAATACTAGGAAATTCTCTGCAACTTGTGGCAGAGAATTACATAAATAACATACTCAAGGGAATCCTCTCTCTTCTTTTGGAACAGAAAGTACACAGGTAAAGATAAACACTATTTTAAATTCACTATATCCTTACTTGCCCTAGCCTTTAAACATTATGGATACATTCTGAATCAACTGGAGTTTGTAAAAGCCACAAACAGAAGAGATTTTAAAACAAGGAAAAAGAGAAAGATAGAAAAATACTTTCATCAGCATCTCTTTGATTGTATAGCTTTGTTTTTATGGCAAGTGTTAAAGAGAGAGTATTTCAGGGAAAAAGAACATTCAGCTCATATGCAATTATCACCTAGACTAACATAATTTTTCTCTGTTGGTAATGAAAACAATACATTTGTAAAATTCAGATTGCACATATGCCAGGATTAGGGAGAGAAAACAGAAGCTGCCCTAATAATTTCAATCAGAAAACATGTTGACGCAAAAATTTGAAACTTAGCCACTTTTGGAAGAGCTGAGGGGGTAAAAGTCAGTGAAGCTGTAATAGGAAAGAACAAATCTGGCTCCATTTTAAGTCTGTTCCTTTAGCTCTAACCCCGTGCTCTGTTTCTGTGCTTAGTCATGCTGGCTCTGAACCTTTTGTAAAAGATTGTTGCCTATAGCCTGAAATATACATGATAGCCCATTCTCAAGGCTCTGACCTTTAAGGGTATAACATTTTCCCACTCATACAGAGATTAAAAGGTTGCAGAATAGAAAATAACGTTTGTCTTGTTGGAGGTTAACAGGAACATCATGACCTGACCTAAGTAGACAGCTGCAAGAACAAAGGATTCCAACACCAAGAAGTTTGCAACAATCAACCATGCCCCATCCCCTTTTTAGTATACAAGGAGCCTGAATTCTGACTTGGGGAAGATGATTCTCCAGGACATTAGTCTGCCATCTTCTCGGTCTGTCAGCTTTCTGAATAAAGTCATTATTCCTTGCCCTAACACCTCATCTCCTGAGTTACTGGCCTGTCATACGGTGAGCAGAATGAGTTTGGACTTGGTAGCAAAGCTACTGCGACCAATGCCAGCTGCCTGCAGCACCGAAGTGGACGAACCTCACCAACTTACCTGGAACTTTCTTGAACTTGACTTCTGTTGTGCACTCTCCAGACTCTTGACAATTGTTGCCAGAGAATAATAACTTCTCCTTCTCTACCACCTTCCAAATCTCATGACAGTCTGTCTCATTGGCAAAGTCAAAACCAACAATCTGGGGCAATATTCTGGTAAATGGAGGTATACGTTCTTTCCCTGAAATCCAGAAAAGAAAACAGAAAGATTTTGCAATAAATATCTGTTGTGTGAATGTGTAGGTGGATGAGTAAACAAATGAAAGGATTCTTGTCTTGACAGTTTAAAGCATTTCCAAGCTATATGGAAAATTTAAGTACAAACAGAATGGGAGAAGAGTTAGTTGTATTATTTGAATGTTTAATAGCTGTAAGCTAATGTAGCCTGAATGATTAACTTCATAAAAGGGCCCCAGCTATCAGGAAATGAAACTGGTTGTGTCTTTAGCTTTTTTATCATCTATATTGGCCACTGCTTTTCTGATCAGATAGTTTTTCTCTGAATTCTGTAGTGATAAGGACTAGTTTTCCTCTTAACAAATTAAATCACAATCCAGTTTTGCTTCCCTAAGACTTCTCCCCTCTTGTTGTCGTGACTGAAATTTTGAGTTCCCAGCCTTTTCACTCATATATGTATACAGAGCTTTTGGTCAATTCTAGAGATGGCAAGTGACATTCCTGAGAATGGATTTTAGCAATTTAACTCTCAAAGAGCAGCCTGATTCTCCTTATTTCTTAAATTATTGCTTCATGGGCATCAGTATCTGTTAATTGGTTCTGCAATATCCCTAATATCTCCATATTTTCATTGGTTTTCTTAAATTAGCAATTATGCTCTTAAGTCATAAGCCAGTGATATAGTCCATAGACTGGGGAGCGGGGGAATGCTATCTGCTAGTTTCTAAATAAAAGGTAATAAAAGTTTTAGAATGATGATTGAAATATCCTGCTACTGTCAGTGACAGTTCTAAAATATTATTGGAGTCAATTTCTTTCTTTTTTAGATTAAGGAAATAGCATTGCTTTAATATTAAAATAATATTTCCATAGAAACGCCACTGTATATTTTATTGCTATATAAATTTCAGCTCATATGGTTCTTTGGACAAAATACAAATGTACCATAATGATTAATTTCAAGTAGCTCTGATAGATAGCAGAAGATTCTTTTAAAAACTTTAACCACTAATTAGATATTCAGACAATACTGGTAGCAGGAAAAGGTGTCGTGGTAAGGACGTCCAAGCACAGCCTGATATTACTTGGTTTGGAGCTCACAGAGGTCATGATGACACTCCACATCACTGGTTCTCCTTCACCTGGCTAAAAGTCATGTCAAAACTCACGAACATATGGCAATTCAACAGGACCTGTGCTGATGTGCTCTGTACACCATCCTGAAACTTCACAAGGTACAACATCATGCAGAATCGACCCTCGTAACTGCATAATTCCTGTAACTAATTCCTTCACTTCTCTTTTCATTCAGCACATGGCAAGTACTGAGATCGAGGAAGGTGTGTAAAATACAGAATTGGACCCAGACTCTACAACCACTAATGAAAATGGTTGTGTCTATTATTTTTGAGCTTATATTTAAGAATATTCTTTAAACAGGAATAGCTATTTTTGTAAGAATGGGAAAGAAGAAAGGCCATCCAAGAAATGCTCCTTTGGAAAATGTAGTCATTTATGGGCATTTATGAGACACATACATTTCTGCTGATATGTATGCTTCTCACCATGTGGGCACTTCTTTAATTGAAACCATGTTCTTTAGGCTTCTGTTAAAGAGGTTCTTAGGCCTCAGAAGCACGGATTACTAGGAACTGGGATCCCTGAGGGAACAGGATTGAGCACAGGTGACTTTTAAAAGGTCAGTGAGTGTCTCAGATACTGGCCTGTGCTGGAGGATGCAAAGTTCGGGTGGATCCCCAGAGTGAAGGCAGCCTGACAACTCAGGTCATCAGGTGAGTGGATTTAAGGTAAGAACGGAGGAAAACAGGGGCTGAAGAAAGGAGCTGAATTTACATCTCTACCTAGGGACAACCCTGAGAAAAGAAAATACCGAAAACTAAAACATGTTGAGCCAAAAATGGAAAGAATAAGGTGAATACGATAAAGGAGAGGATATAAGAACAAGGCTATGCATGAAAAAAACTGTGCCCCATTTTCTAGGCGTCTAATTTGTCCATATCCAAATGTCAACTTGGGATTCAATGCTTGTGCCTGTAGCAAGATTTCACAGTGTACTGCTTGATAAAGTCTTATTATCTATCTGGTACTGTTATCTAACAGAAGTTTTAATAGGATAAATGGCATTATTTATATCTTGAGTACATTTTGAAGTATTTTTTAGGGATGGAAAATATTTGATACTGAGCACATAACTATGACATATAGATAGAAAGATAGATAGATAGATAGATAGATAGATAGACAGATAGATAGATCGATACTTATACACCTATGCATTCTCATCCAGAGCCAGATATATACATCAAGTGGGCATGTCATTGATTAACTAGTTAAAATGCAATTAAGTTTCTATGCTTGCTAATTAATTCTATTGATCACTATCGCATTAGTATTTCCAAGCACAGCAAATAGGCCATGGAGTATGGAGTGTGGGAAGGGAAGAGTGGGCATTAAACTGGTAAACATCAAAACCTTGCCCAGATAGAAAAGATAATCTCTAATCAGGCAGCTGAGAGGAAAGGGCTTTTGTAAAAGGAAGAGTCAGACCCTCCAAGGGTCTCAGACCCTCCCAATGACTCAGTTCTAGCTTCCTGACCAGGGGCATCTATTACACTGTAGTTACCTCTTGATATTATCTGAAATTAGCTGGTGAAAGCTCAAAGTTCTTGGGGATTAGGATGAAAAAATACAACAAATAAGCAAATAAATAAATATTACATTCATATAGACTGTCTTCTTTTAAGTTATTTTAATATATGTATTTATGACATCTAAGGTGAAAAGAACTCCTTATAGATTCAGTTAAATTCATATTAACTGGATGAGCGGGACCTGGGCCTGGAATACTTACCTTGGTGCCCTAACTAGGTAAGCAAAGTTTTTAAAACAGCACCTAAACTACAGCAGTTCCCACCTTAAGTGACACGGGGCTGTGTGTTAAAAAGACAACAACAAGAAAAACTAATGGGAGCGGTAACTGTCCAAATTTACAGCTATATTTTAGACAAATGACTCATAGTTACTATTAAACATGATCCATTGGCCCTCCAAAAAGGCCTAGTCTCTAACCAATAATCTGAGCCTTACCAGTCCGTTAGTATCTCATAAACTCCCCCCAGCTTTCCATGGATTCTCCTTTGCCTGAGACTTCCACACCGCCCCTGCCTCCTCCAGAGTCTGAGCTGGGCCCTGTTCACCCTCACTGCTCAAGGCTTGGGTCCCCTCATAATCTCCTGACAGGCAAGCGTGGTCCATTCCAAGGTCTGGTCAGGTTATTTCCAGTTCAGTGCTAGGAATTCCCTCATCCTAATTCACACTGCTACTAGAAAATAAACTCTATTTTTGATAATCAACTTTCAAGGACCGCATTGTTTTAGTATCTCATCATTCCTTTTTAAAATATTTAATGCCATCACACTGTTGACTTTTCCAAGACTTGGCAAATGCACAGAAATAAATATATAATTATCAAAGCTCACCTGACCTTAATTTAAGTTTATTTACAAGCTTGGGTGATAGAATTATCATGCTTTTGCATGGATAAACCCTACCTGGCAATAGCAAAGTACATATTAATTAGACAAAACATAATATTGATTTAGATATTCTGCTCCTAACAACCCTTATTTTTCTCTGCGACTTTGTCAGCATCTCAATTGTTTTGCTAGTCTAACTCCCAACACAACAGATTACTCTATAGTAAGGGAAAAAAGACTTTACCATGCATTTACTGCCATCTAAATAACCCCTTTGTGATTTTTCAAAATTGGATTCAAACACCAAGAAAATAATGATGCCTCTCTTCTAATTGGCTTCAGGTGCAGCATTTATTTTAAACTTGAACTTCCTTGTCTTGAACACAGTAATCGGTTATAAAAAAAAAAAAGTGTGGAATTATTACCCTGTTGGATTCCATTATTTTTACACCCATTTTAAGAATAGTTCATCTTGAATAATGCAGATACACTCAGCAGAAGTAGTCTGAAGCCAAATGCCTTTATCTCAAGGAAATCACAGACTGAACATTTAATCACAGGACTAGATCCTCAGGTCACCGCCACAAGTCATCTCTTATCCCCTCTCCAAGCAGAAGTGTTTAGTTAAAAGACTCCTCTATGGTTCCAGCCAATTTAATAGGCTGGTATTCAAATGCCTGGAGAATGGCCGACCCAGCCTGTCTTCCCTTGTGCAGACAGGAGCACAGGGTTTTCAGTCATTTTCTTCTCCAGTCCTCTTCCTTCCATCAGGACTGGAGATCACCCATACTCACTCCCTCAGGCTTAGATGCATGTCTCAGGCACAGACTGCGACAGTGATTTTCACTTTCTTATAATAACCTCTTCTTCACTCCTTGCTTTCCAAACACAAAGGAAGTATCAATCCTCTTATTCTTCTTCTAGATAATATGACTAGAAGACAAGTGATATTCTAGTTTATATGACAATTCAGAAAAACCCTATCTATAGGCAAAGGCTATTAAGAAAAATAATATTTGAACTTTCTGTAAATGCTTCAGTGAAAAAAATTGCATTTATAACAAGATAAAATGCAAGTTCTCATAGCAACGTTAGGGTGAATACACTGTCTCATATTAAAGGCTCTTTTTTAGTAGACTAATTCGTGTTGAAAAACCTCGTACACGGGCAACGTGGGTGAGTTCACATTGCTATGGGAACTTTACCTGCTATATTTTCTGTACTTGCTTGATTTGACATTAAGCAAAATTCACATAGAATTATATGAATTCATTTGGGTATATTTGTTTAAATTGTTTACTCAACCAGTTGATCCCGTTAGCTCTCCTAAGCTTCAGTGAGATTCTCAAGGGAGAGCTTTGTTGTCTCTCTGGATTTCAACACAAGATGTAGGGCAACACTGGAGAAAATGCATGACCTAGGTCTGCACTGAAAGTAATTAGAGCATCCAGTGATGAATGAGACACAGTCCGTGTCCTTAAGGACTTTATATTCAACAAAGAAAACAAGGCATACGTCCCAGTGATTTCAGTATAAGATAGTACAGTCCCCTGTGAAAATATAAAATCTTACAGAAGTATTGTACAAAATAAAAATCTAAATTCCTAAGCAAGGAATACAAGACCCTTTATGATATTTTTAGTTCTAACTTTCTAGCCTTATCTTCATCTACTTTCTGCTTTATCCTATATCAAGCCCTAGGGATAAAAATTCTGAGAGTTCCTTTAGTAATTTGTGTTTATCTCTAATATAATGTGTGTAATATTATTTAATAAATACTATTTGAATAAATAAGTAAATGACTGCTGTTTAGGGAAGTGATCACTTCCACATGGTGTGACCAGAGAAGGGTTAATGGGAGGCATAGAATTTGGGTAATAAAGGTTGGGTAAGATTTTGATGGAGCTGAGGCTGGAGGGTATTTGAGATATGGTCCCACAGGGCTGGAAATTTCAGCTGCAAAAAAGTAGACCAGGTTTGGTTTCTATAGCAAAAGAATAAAATCCAAACTGAAGGGAGATTGGGACCAGAAAGAGATCACCCGTTTTGGAGTGTCGGAAAGCATCATTGTTGGTAGAGCTGCAATATGAGATTACTAAGTGCCAAAATCGTAAGCTCAGCTAGAGATTTTGAAAGATTAGATTTTCTTGTATCCTAAAAGAAATGAATTCATAAAGAGTGCTATTCGGTATACGGAAATGGATTTTACAATTGGAAAAGTTGGCCGGGGGATTGCAGCCGCTAGGCCATGCATGGCTTTATTTGTCTATGAATTTTTCCCTGGATGTTTCGTGCACACATCCTGCTTCCTCTCAAATAGTTCATAATTATTTCAAGGGCAGAGCCTTTAAATTTCCCATGATACCCAGCCCAATAAAATAAATGCTGGCTTATAATAATTATTATATGTATATAATATTACACATAATAAGTCATAAAATAAGTTCTTGCTCAGTACAGCAAAACATCAAAGGATCCAAACATACAACACTGCAATACAGCTTGAACTTGAACAACATGGCTTGGGGGGCCCAGTGGAAAATCTTACATGATAACTTATAGGTTGGCCCTTAGTATATGTGGTTCTCTGAGACCAGAGTTCCTCCATATTCACCACTCCATATCTGCAGATTCAACCAGCTGGGGATTAGGGATGGACTCAAGCCTGGTATGATAATGCTTACTATTGAAAAAAAATCTGCGTATAAGAGGACCAATGCAGTTCAAATCCCTGTTTTTCAAGGGTCAACTGTAATTTCAAAACATACTACTTAAACTTAAGCTAAAATATCCACATTGTGAGTTTATTTTCTTTCTAATTTATATACTTCTAAAATTCTCTTCTATGTTTGTAGCTATTTTTATTTCGTCTTCCTAGCGTTGGGTTTCAACAGTGTTAGCTGGATACCATTGTACAGGGTCAGAGTCTTATCAGACCCTGAGAAAAAGAAAATCTTTCATATTGCCTGAGGTTATAGGTTTATTAAGCAAGTGGTTCTTGGTTGGAGTTTAAGACATGTTGTCTACTCCTTAGGTGAATTTATTGCACTCTAATATCTTCCCCTAAAATTGCAAATAGTTTTAACCTTACTTTGAAAATTTGGTATAACCCACTGACTTATTAAGATTTATTGGCTTTCTCTGTTACCATTTTTATAAGATATGTATTCCTTATTAATACATTATTATAGTGGTAGGACCGTATAGAGCATTTGAAGCCAAATGAGAGATGGGAACTTCTATGCTTAGGACTCTCTTTCAGCTCAGGTAACACGAGCAGCCTTTGGCACTGGTCAGTCCTACCAGGTCTTGGTACATGCATTTTCTGAGATGCTTGGCTTCCAAATAATTATCTTTACCTGTTATTTCCTGCTTATGTACATAAAACTAAGTACAAAAATATGAATTTAAATAATAGATTAAATATAACTACATAAATCATTGTATTATATTAACTATATATTTAGTTAGTAGAAGAAATATGCTGTATATATAATTAGTAGAAGAAAAAATACATATTGTATCAACCAGATCCTACAAAACAAATGATAAATATATCCTATTACATTTACCATGTTTGCATATTATCACTAACAGTTCCTTCAATATCAGGTGATTTTTATAAATTTTGCAGAATTGATAGTGAGACTTTTTGATTAAAAGCTTTCCATGTTTTGTAATTCAGAAAAGTTATTTTTTTCCTAAAATGTATATGAGTATGTCTTCTGTTCTGCTTTCTCTGTTTCTATATGAAAATATTAGTTACATATCTAAATATCACATCTCTTTTGGCTCCACCTTTTTCTTCTATGTTTTGGATGCTTTAAAAATAGGTTTATTCAGGTATTGTACTGGCATACAATAAAATACTTATGTACAATGTATACATTGATAAGCGTTAACACATGTATACACTTAAGAAATCTTAACCATAATCAAAATAAAGAAAATATCCATTATCCCCCCAAATTTTCCTCATGTCCCTTTTTAATTCTTCCCTTTCCTTCCCATCTCCTTGTCTTCCCATCTTTATGCCCAGGCAGGCACTGCTCTCTTCTGTAATGATAGATTAATTTCACATCCTACAGTTGGAATCATACAATATGCACTCTTTTCTGTCTGGCTACTCAAACTCATCATAATCACTTTCAGATTCGTGCACGTTGTTATGTGTATCAATAATTCAACTCTTCCTGTTGCTGAGTAATTTTTATTATATAAAGATACCACCAATAAACCATTGGTTTATCCATTTACCTGTCCTCCAGGACTCCTTATTGGCTCTGTTCTCATTCCACCCACAGTCTTAAGGCACGTATGTCTATTCACTCAGATGCCATGGCCCAGGCCACTCTCCCTTGTCCCAGGCCCACAATATCTATTGTCTATTAAGGATGTCTTCCTGAACTTTTATTGGGTAAGCAAACTTAACATGACCAGGAGTAGCATCTCATCTTCCCTCCAAAACTGACTTCCCTCCCTCTGTTCCCTTACATTGGATCAGGAAACTATCCAGCTTACAATCCTCTAGTTTTCTCGCTGTTTTAGGAACAAAACCCAAACTTCTTACTTTTGGCTACAAGACTGTAAAATCTGGACACTGTGTATATCCCTAGATTCATCATGTTCTATCTTCTCTCCTACACTTTAAAATCTTCAATTAAACTCTGTTTCTGGACCGAGGCACATGTCCTACCTCGAGGATTTTGTCCTTAATATTTCCTCTGCCCCACTCCCTTTTCCACTGGCTGCTCACAGAGCTGAGTCCTTCCCATTACTCAATTTTAAGTTCAAACATTCCCTCCCCAAACAGACTCCTGCCCTCTCAACTGAAATAAGAGTCCCTTTTCTTTCTTATCAGCCTGTTTATTTCTTTAACTGCACTTGCCACTGTAACCACTGTTGAGTTATTTATTTACTTCATTACAATGCTGTTTTCCTTCTTCAAGGTGCAAGTTTCTAAAGACAGAGACTATGCCTGGGCTGCTCAGTGTCATAGGCCAATACCTTGGATGGTGTCTGTCACACGACAGCACCTGACAAATAACTGTTGCATAACTGAATGTATGAATGGGTCAACATCACTCCACACACTCAATAATCCTAGTCTGCTGTCTTTCCCCTGGCCCCGCATCTGACTTGTCACTAACAGTCTGTGTCATAAATCCCAATTCTTTAACATAATCTATCAGTCTTCACCTCTTTCTCTCCACTGATTCCTACCTTAATTCAGACCCTCTTCTCTCCAAAGTGCCTTAATTTAGGAATCAGCTAATTTGATTTTTCTGACGCCACTTCAACTCCCTGCCGTTCATCCCTACATGTACTGAAGACACAAAGTGGATTAAGCTCTGCTCTACTTAGATTCATGCAAGGTATCTGCATACATTATAGGTTAAAACTCAATGTTTGTTCCATTATATTCCATTTCCCATCATGGCTGTGCTTTCTTCCTGTGCTTTCCCACCTGGAACTCTCCACTTAATTCATATACAAGTGCATACAGGCTAAAACCTCAAAAAGTTTCTTTAATTTTCTTTTTACCTTCTCCTGCAGCTTTCTCCTCCAGAATTGCACATGTCACCTGTGTTATCTAGAAAAAAGGACTATCTCATCATGAAGACTTCACACACACACACACACACACACACACACACACAGCATCAAGCACTAGAGCCCAATAATATAAACTCGGCCCTGGAGCCCAGTAACCTTGCTTTATTCACAGTTCTTATAAGCTGTGTGGCACTCATTAAGATCCATATGCTCTCAGTACCGCAATTTCCTTTTCTGCATGACATGAATAAAAAGAACACTGGCTTCCTGAGATAACAGCAAGCATCCCACCGATGACAGTTATTATTATTAAGTGTGACCACCTCCTCCTCCACAACTCCTTTCTTAGCATCTGCAGCATCTCCTCACATCATCTGCCCAACTGCAAGAAAGCAAATGCTTCAAGGACAGGACTCCTGTCTTTACATCTCGTCATGAAGACATGCTCGATTAATACTTGTTAAGTAAGTAGATACATTAATTAACAATGAAATTGCTACCTAAATCTCACTGGTTTGATATGGAGGGCAGGATTCCTTCTCCTCATAAGGACTGCCTAAACTTCTTGCTTATTCCAGGTAATCCCAATAACCTTGTCTGCCCAGAATAACACCCACAGAATCCATCTTGCAATATGGCGTTTAGCATGTTCTCACTCTGCAAATAGCCTGCAGATATTTATTCCATGGAACTCAAACATACAGGGCTTCATACATATGCTTGATTCATGAGTAAATGTGACAAACAAAGTGGGGCTAATTGGGAGGGGGGTGTATTTCTTTCTCTATTATCTCCAAGTTTCTGCCTTGATTCCTAAGGGATCTTGCACTTGTCCTACTCAGGGTGTGGGTGTTGGAGATGTACCACAGGGCCCTCCCTAGCTCCTCTCCTCAGGAGGAGGGGTTCCTAAACTGACTGGTCAGACCCAGGCAACCATTGGAGGCATTTAAAGAGAGATCAGAATCACTGCATCTTACTGGCAGAATCTGAGGATGAAGTCTCTCGTCTCCAGTGCCAAGAAATTCACCTGGGCAGTAGCTGCTAAAGTCTTATTCTTGCTTCTGGTTTTTGCTGCACATAGGTGGCAGGGTAAAGTGAGGTGAAGGACTGATTTTGAACATTTGCTTCATATGAGATTCTCCCGGGGAGCTTTAAGGATTCCAAAGTCCAGGCCACACCCCAGTCTAACTACCTCACAGTCTCTGCAGATGAAACACAGGCATCAGTAGATTTCAAAAGCCCCCAGGCGACTCTGATGTGAAGACAAGTTTGAGATACACTCCTCTAAGAGAAATTAAGAGATCTGGTTCAAACCGTAAGTACCATTCAAACATGGCAAATGAGTTTGTCATTTAAAGTTCAGGTATTGCTAAACATTGGACGTCTTAGTCATCTACTGACTCAGGGGCAAAATGATCACCTTCAGTTTCCTCTGCATTCACCTGGCTCCTCTAGGGACAAGACAAGCCCTAATAACACTGGCCCTGCTCAGACAGGCAAACAATGACGCCCTCCCTCCAACTTCTCCTAATGCAGTGCAGGTGGGAAAGGGTAGGGTGACATCCAGCGGGGCAGTGGGAGGCAGACAGAAAACAGTATGGAGGTTCCTCAAGAAACTGAACGTAGAATCACCATGTGATCCAAACATCCCACTCCTGGGTAGATATCCAAAAGAACTGAAATTGGGATCTCAAAGAAGTATCTGCACCCCCATGTTCATTGTAGCATTATTCACAATAATGGATGCGGAAACAACCTGAGTGTCCATCAGCAGAAGAGTGAATATAGAAAGTGTCTTATATCCATACAACAGAATATCATTCAGCCTTTAAAAAGAAGGAAACACTGCCATTTGCAACAGGATGGATGAACCTCAGGGATATTATGTAAAGTGAGATAAGCCAGACACAGAAGAACAAATATTGCATGATTCCACCTATACAGGGTATCTGAAATAGTCAAGTTCACAGAAACAAAGAGCAGAAGAGTGGAGGGGAAATAGGAGCTTCTGTGCAACAAGTATAAAATTCTAGAGATGTGATGTACAACATAGTACTTATTTTAACATTACCGTGTTATTCACTTAAAATTTTTAAGACAGTAGGTCTCAAGTTAAGTATTCTTACCACAAGAAATAAATAAAATAAATAATTAAAAAATGAATGTTTCCATATGTATGCTGTCTACTTGGATACTGCAATGTTTGAAAGAGGAATGTACGAAATCTGTTTAACAGAAGCTTCTGTGTTTTATTTTTTCCCAAACTACTTAAATAAAATGCTGGCTCATTACTAAGAGAAACAAATTTGGTTGTATCATTTACTCAGAAGGAACAAGCCTGAGAAATAAATGAGGAACAGCTGGAGCAGACATGCTAGGTTATCTGCTTTCTCTTTAAGAAGCAGTTAGAACTAGTAGGGAAAAGAAGCGGAGAAAATGTCTGGAGAAAGAGGGATTAAACCGGGAGAAACAGAGAGTCACTGAGGGATTTCTGTGTTCAGAGCAGTAGCTGAAACGTGCTAATGATCAATTTAACACCTGCCATTTTAATTAGCACCTGAGGATAAGCTGACATTGAGAGAGAGGCTTGGAAACAGTAAAATGGCCTCAGAAGCAGCCCAAGGTCAGAGGGGAAAATAAAGAACCCCTGTTTATAGAAGGAGGCAATTATAATTTATTAGTCAGACGGCACACAATTTGTATTTAGGAGCTCTTTTGTTCACTGATATATCTTTATGACGTTAAATTTGGAAAAGATGCTAATTTGTGAATTGTCTCGAGAAAATCAGATTTGATACAGACTTTTTAAAATGTTCCCTTGTAGTCTAGAATTTAAAGAATCAAAATAGCATGGAGTACCTGAGATCCAGCCTAGTTTTTCAAGAATCACATTTCTGTTCATTTGAAACACTTTCCAGTTTGTTAGTAGTAGGAAAATACAAATTCCCGTTGTTTATAAGCCTGGTGGCCAAAGGTAGCAAAAAATCAAACTTAAATAAGAGGGGGAGGTGGGACAATGAATCACAGTAATTAATTCAAAGTCACATCATAAACATTCCTAAAGTTACAGATTTGGGGAAATAGCGTCTCATACTAATCTATCGTAAGTACCTAATTTCTGGCTAATGGGGCTGTTTGATCCAGTCCTCCAGGGTCCATGCAGTGCAAAACTACTCTGAGCTGGTACCAAGTCCATTCAAACTTCTGTTAATCCTTTTCATATGGAACTCTGCCTGTGAGAACAAGTATTTGTCACCAGCTGTAAACCCACACTCAGGGAACATCATCAAAGCAACATTATGGTTCTCAGCCTTTCTAAGATCATGAGAATGGAGTTTAACCCCCAAATGGGGTCTGAAAAGCCTTTGCTAAGCAGTGCACAAAAGGTATGATAAGTTAGGAGGACAGAAGGACATCAGAAATCACCAGAGGGCCACATCCAGGTTGAGCTGTTTTCCAGGTACAGTCAAAGGAAAAACAGGATTAATAGGTTAATAGATGTTCATATATGCAGGGGAGGAATGAGAGACCTGAAGTCCTACAACCACTAAGGGCAGAGCCAAGCCTGAACCCTTGTCTCCGGGCTCCAGTCATTTCCTAATTCAGAGTCTACAGAAACACATCCAGGATGATATGCATGGAGAGGTCCCTAAATATATCACCAATTAAAATACACACTGACCAAAAATATTCCAGAATTTTAGATATCAAAGTAAATCATCACTATAATCATTTTTCAAGAAGAGTATTTGAACAAGATTAGTTAAAAATCAAGGCTACTCTCACTAAACCTAGTTCTGCAGAAAAACATATTCTGAAACATGTGATTAAATGTGACTTAAATATGTAATGACTATTTGTGTTTTTCATATCAATTTTAATCTTGTTCTATAGTTGCATTTGAATTCAGAATTTTAGTCTGGTAATACATTTTCTGATGATGGGATACTGGCACATTTACAAGATAGTCATATTTCAAAAGTTCAGTAAGGCTATGGTAAATTACGTTGTTCTCTCCATGTTCAGCATGTTCTGAGGGTTTTTCATTCATTTGTTTGTTTGGTTGCTTACTTGTTTGTACTATGGCCAAAATAAAGGAGAAGGCCATGAAAGACAAAATGAATATGTACCAAGCAATGAGAAGAAAGAAAAGGCCCCTGCTTTCTGATCCAGGAGAAACCCTAGTGTGAAGTATAGTAAGGTTAAATTCTGGTCCCTCACCTATCACCTCACACCAGTCAGAATGACCATCATTCAGAAGTCCACAAACAATAAATGCTGGAGAGGGTGTGGAGAAAAGGGAACCCTCCTACACTGTTGGTAGAAATGTAGTTTGGTGCAGCTGTTATGGAAAACGGTATGGAGATTCCTCAAAAGACTAAAAATAGACTTACCATATGATCCAGCAATCCCATTCCTGGGCATATATCCAGAAGGAACCTTAATTCACAGAGATACATGCACCCCGAAGTTCACAGAAGCACTATTTATAATAGCCAAGACATGGAAATAACCTAAATGCCCATCAACGGATGACTGGATAAAGAAGATGTGGTATATTTATACAATGGAATACTACTCAGCCATAAAAAATAATAAAATAATGCCATTTGCAGCAACATGGTTGGATCTGGAGATTGTCATTCTAAGTGAAGTAAGCCAGAAAGAGAAAGAAAAATACTAAATGATATCAATTATATGTGGAATCTAAAAAAAAAAAAAAAGACAAACGAACTTACTTACAAAACAGAAACAGACTCACAGACATAGAAAACAAACTTATAGTTACCGGGGGGAAGGGGGTGGGAAGGGATAAATTGGGAGTTTGAGATTCGTAGATACTAATATATATATAGAATAGATAGAAAACATGTTCATACCGTATCACACAGGGAACTATATTCAATATCTTGTAGTAACTTATGATGAAGAAGAATATGAAAATGAATATGTGTGTGTTCATGTATGACTGAATCACTGTGCTGTACACCAGAAATTGACACAACACTGTAAACTGACTATACTTCAATAAAAAAATATATCTATACAAAAAATAAGTAAGTAAAACCCCTTAATCAATTGTAAAGAGTATTAACTATCTAGATAAGTTGCATTATCTCCTTTTCTTGAGCCCTGTTAAACACACAGGACGTGCTTGAGTCATTGTTCCTATGATAGGAGCTAATCACACCCTTAATTGTATTTGAAGATTTGAGAAAGAGTCATCAATCAAGATTTAACACTAAACAAGATTATACTGTATAGCACAGGGAAATATACACAAGATCTTATGGTAGCTCACAGAGAAAAAAAATGTGACAGTGAATATATATATGTTCATGTATAACTGAAAAATTGTGCTCTACACTGGAATTTGACACAACATTGTAAAATGATTACAAATCAAAAAAAAAAAAAAAAAAAGATTCAACACTACCTCTTATTCTAGTATCTATGGGACTCTCAATAACTGCCAGAATTTTCCTTGTATGAATAAGAGTAAAAGCACTAGGGCTTTAGAGTTTTCAAAGGCACATCTCAGAAGTCATGCCCATGCTGACTTTGGCTCAGATCCAGACACGTCAGGAATTTAGGTAAACAATAACGGATCAACTAGTAGTTTCTTATTTTTCATTTACTTTGGTTTTGTTCTCTTTTTCAAAGACCCCGCATGAAATAAGTAAAGAAATTAGTATACAGCGACAGAAAAGGTATCTGTACAATTTTATATAAGAAATGTTGGTAAAAAATTGATTGGATATATATATACATACATATATACATGTAATGTTACAATGTAAAAATAATTCTTTAAACCTGTGATCTTGAGAGACTCTTCCTGTCCTTTGATTCATTTTTGGCTTGTAAATTTCTTGCTTATAATAAATGAGTCTGGCAGTCTGATAGAAATGAAAAATTCACTTATTTGAGTGAATTTTCTTCTCTAAAAAATTATCCTAATTGTACATAAATTGTACATAAAAGAGACTTACATAGCACATGTTTTTACTTATGTCAAAATGCAGCTAGTTTTTTACTAAAACTTGAGAAGGAACAAGTTAAAAAAAAAACAAACAGAGAAATGTCTTGGCCTGGCATTTACTTGCTCTGTAAATATAAATATCACGTCTCATCTTTAAACAATGGAGGTGCCATATGGATTAGTACACCTTATAAAATTTGGAACATGCCAAAAATATTTCAGCTCTTTATTGTTTCACGTTATTAGCTAATAGAGAATGACTCATTGAAATAATATTTGATATCCATGAGAATTACTTAACATACACAGGTAAAGATTACTTTTTGTGTAAATTTAGAACGTTTTTACAGCAGTATTTTATGATACTAGACTGTTAGTCATGAAGATCTGGCTTTAGTTTTCTCCAATTAAGTGTTGTTAAAACTGGCCCAAAGTTACTGGGGATTTTGTAAGAAATAGTGAAATTGTTCTTTAAAATTTTTATTACATTCAAGAAACCTGTTTGAATCATGTAATACAAGAAACAAAGATCAATAAAGCATAGTCTCTAAAAGATTTACAATCTATTAATCAATTATATGTAATAAAAGGAACCATGAATATATATATGTGCATGTATCTGTGTGAATATATATTTATATATAATCACTTATATAAAAATATAGTTATATTTTATGTCAAATAATATACATCATACAATAAATGTCGCATTTAATGTGACAGATAAAATATAATAAATATTTAATGATATATATATAATAGAAGGAACCCTAAGAGTGGCATAAACAAAAAGCAATGGAGTTAGGAGAGAGTGACATCTGGTTGTAAGAAATCAAAGCAGGTCTTGCGGGATCTCATAGTCGTCTTCAAGATCTCCAGAATGGCTAAGTTATCAACAATATGAGTCCATATTTAAGGTGCAAAAAAAAGCCCAAGGAAATAAATAAGGCACACATTCAACAGCTAAAATTTGCAAATACAAAAAATGAAAACGCACAATATCCAGTGTGACTATGACAAGAGGGTGAAGGGCGGTCAGACAAGCCTGGACATACAGCCTGGTATCAGCACATGATGGATTATCTGAAAGCCAGGCTGTGAGGTTAGGTTTATCCAACTGACTGAAAGCACTGGAGGTTTTTGATCAGGGAAGTGACAAAAATCAGAGCTACGGTTTGGAAAGTTTCTGTTAAGTATACATGACTGAAGAGATATAGGGGGCAAGACTGCTACTCAGAGGACCTTTGTATAATATAGCACAGGAGAGAAATAACAAGGAGCAAAACTGAACTGAAGGTGGTGGCAGAGGGGGAGGAAACAAGAGTAGGAGATGTTTCATGGGGAGCTGGTAGCTATGCGTGGAGCCAACAGGTGAGAAATGACTGACTTTGTGAGCCAAAGCAGTGGTGTCACGATTCAAAATGCAACAATGTCAGCCCAACAAACAAAGGTCTTCTGAGCATCTGCTGCACTGAAGGCCCCGTGAACCGTGCTGGGCGCTGGGCCCACAAAGACGAGTAAGACAGTACTCTGAGCAGTGTGTACCCAGGGGTTTGGTAAACTCATGAAGGAGGAAAACAAGTCAACAGCTATTCCTACAATTCAAGCTGGATCACTGCTTAACAATCAGGTGAGTGATTTCCGTGATGGAGCCCGTGGTGAGGAGTAGGAGCCAGAGATACCGTTGAGGTGAGGGCATAAGGAACATTCGGGAAGCATGGTACGGAGAAAGCGGATCAGCTCATTAAGGAAAAAAAATGACTGAGCCAGATAGGTATGAAAAATATAGAAGAGAGCAAGAAAGGGTTTTGAACTTTGGATAATATGGAAGGAGGGATGAGGGAAACAGAATGTTGATTAGAAGCAGACTGGGAGCAAAAATTTTCCAAGTAAAAGAGTAATGCCAAGTAGGCAGAATTTTGTTATTGAATGAGTATACAATGCAAACGAGCCAGAACCAGAACCAATTTCATTTGGAATAATTTAAATGTGGGTCTTTACCTGCCTGTTCTCTTGCCTAGATGGTGAAGCTTCTGGGGGGCAGAGAAGAGGCAGAGTATGAGCAGTGGAAGTCTCCAGTTCCTCCCTGATATGTGCACAAGTCTAATGAGCTTCTTAGTACCGATGGCTGATATGAAAACATGTTTGTATAAGTCTATCTTGTTGGTATTTGGATTATGATTATTTTGGTGGCATTTAAACATGTAATTATTTTGATGGCATTTAAAAACTGTCTTCCCAAGAATAAAGTAAAATATGATAACCTTGAGTTATATATCCACACCATAAGACATACTGCAGTCTCTAAAAAGAATGGGTGAGAAGTAAACCATTTGACTTGGAGTGATTTCCACACACAAAAAAATAATGAGTGGAAAAACAAGATAGAGAAATATGACTAATATGATGCTGGTTTTTGTACACAACAAACCAGTGCAAAACTCCCATATAACTTCACTTTATATGCAAATTATGATTACATGAGCTTGCAGAAAATATGGAACACCACATACTAGTTACCCATGAGGATAACTAAGAAGACGATTATGGGTGGAAGGAAGACTGGGTGGTAGTAGAGCCATAAAAAGAAAAAAAAAGGATTGCACTTGAAAAAGCACACTGCAATAATTACATTTATAAATGCATATAAAGTTTTACATGTATATGTAAGTGCACTTGGAATATATTTATAGAGAAATTTGTTTAATAAAATAGTAAAAAGCACAGGCAAATTTAGTAAGAGGGTATACTGAATTTCAAACAAGATGAAGGGGGAGCAAAAATATGGATTCACTTTCAATTTATTACCCCATCAGAGACTACTTCTGTTTCTTCTTGTGTTCAAAGTCAAGTCTTTGGAAACTGATCCTCCTGAACATATCAATTTTGTTTCATTTATGAGCTATTTCTGTGAAATCTCCTTTATATACCAGTTCCAATGGAAGAAAACTGACTTTTTTCCAACTATCACAGAGTAATCTTTCAGAGACGCTGTCCTCTCCATCTGACTAGTTCAATAATTATTTGCTTTCTGCCTGCCTCTGAAAGGCAGAACTTTAGTTGTGGTCAACTTCCCTACTTAACTGCAGATTTTCAAAGGTTTCCTCCAGAAGTGAATGCTATGCTGATTAGTATTCTTAGCTATGGTTCTGTGATACTACAGAGCCTTCATTAAACTGCTTTTCCCAGCATTTATCAGCAAAGTAGTTAGAAGCATCTGATTGCATTAATGAAGAATTCCCCTTGGTCTCTGCTGCCATTGCCAAGCCAGGGCCAATCAGTGGGAATAGATGACTTAAGCAGAGTTAGGACAGCAGAAATGGCATATGATTTATGGTGAATAAATGAACATTGTGCTAGAGAGTTCTAGGGATCCTCTGTATTATATCTTTGCTCAGGTGCTAGGGTACACTTTTCGCCACCATTGCCTGCTTATTCAAACTCTCCTCATTTTCAAGGCTCAGCTCAGTGTCCTCTCTCCCATTAAACCACCCTTGGTTCCGCTCCAGCTGGAAATAATCTTCAATCTTTCTGCTCCTTTTCTGTCCTGTAACAGTAATCAATCTGTATTCTTTCCTGGCATGTATCACTTTTTACCTTATATAACAATATGGTAGCTTGTTGTCTGCACTTTCAGAGTTAACAGCTCTTAAAGAGTAGGTATCCTTCCCCATCAACTGTGTTAAGCCACCAGAACACTGCTAACAGTAGGTACACGATCAGTACTTGCTGACCAGGTCACCTCTCAGCTGAGACGAGACTCTGAGCCACCATCTTGGAGAGGCTCTGGGAGATTCCACTGGCAGCTGGATTACACTTACAACTACATTCTCTATTCAGAAATATTCAGATTGGAACTTCAGCAAATTCTATAGAGCAGAGACACGGTCAGAAAGAGCCCATTCCTCCTCGTGGCGCAGAAGATGCTATCCATGCTCCATCTTTCCCACTCTAGCAGCATAATCGGTGTTGTGCTTTTTTTATAATCTGTTGGTATTCTAAACATGAGAACAATGACCTTTGTGCTAATTAGTTGATACAGGAGCCTGCTGGGTCTAGAAGAATAAGACTTAAAGGAAATTGAGATTAGGTATTCTAATCATAAATATGGAGGTAATGACTAACGTTGATGATGAGATCAAATAAACATGCATCCATATTAATGTGCTTTTTAATCACCTTCCTCTGACTCAGATGTCCTCAGGATTGCACAGTAGTATATAACAAACATATTCAAGACCAGAAATACAAGGGAAAGTCTAGAAATATAAGGAAAATACTTCATTGCACTTTTTCAGATGAGCAAATAGATCATTGCTTTAAGCTTACAAACACATCGTCTGAAAAGCTGTTCGCAATTTGAAGGAAAGCATATGGAGTATATTATTTGAAAATATAATTAACATACTTAAAAAAATAAGCATAGCCCATTCTTCTCAGCTTTTGCAGACCCTTTTAATCTGGTAGTATTAAGAGTGTTTGAAGAAGAAATAAATAAAGGACATAGAACCATAGGGAAAGGGAGAGATTCTATTTTAGGTATGATGTCTGGGAAAAGAAAGTAAATATAGAATGTTCATGAGATTTATAACACCTCTAGATTATGCCCACTCTAACACCATACACAGTCCTGTCAGAGATGTCTGATACCTCAAGTACTGCCTGTCCTGATCAGGGATCAGGATGGCTCACTCTATCGGGGTTCTTGATCCTTTAACCTACCTTCAGCCTATCCAAAGACCTCTGGGAATTGTACCTGAGATTTTCCATGGCTGTATATGGGAATTTTTTCTCAGGAATATAAAACAGTGTATTATTTGTTTTGTATCTTGTTGTGTAAACAAGGCAGCACACATATCAAGCCTTCTAGAACATCACTGGGGACAATCATGGAGGCAAGAGGATGTAGGTGTCTTCCACTGCCTATTGCATTGTGGAGCAGCTGAGAGGGGTCTAGAGGGCTTTTGTTGCATGATTAGGGGAGCACCAACCTTCCCAGCGTAATCAAGATTTGCGGTCCAAGCCCTAGGACCAGGCACATGTGCTGGTAAATCCTTGGACTCCAGCACTACTCTGATGCTGCATTCCTCTTTTGTTGTAAGAAGTTGGGAAGACTGATTCTCCCTCTAATTTAGTTAGATGCAGTCAGGGAGCTGGGGTCCATGCTTTATGGTTGCAGATGTAACAGAACCTCCTGACCTGAGCTACACCTACTGAGATGGGTCTGGAAAGAGCCAGGAAGGCTGTAGGATGAAGTGGGAAAACTTCAGTTCCCTGTTCTCTCTCTAAAGTTTGCTACCTGGCTGGGGATAAATTGGCTTTGGGGAGAAAACAGATAGTCCAAGAAATCACTTGAGTTACCCTTCATTTCAGGTAAACATTGGTTTCCCTCCTTGCTCTTATTTTGATGCTATAATGATTCAAGCATTTGTCAGCTTAGAGAGAAGCCACACACTGCTTTTTCCATTCCCCTAGGCACAATTGCTAATGTCATCACCAAGGAGGCTGTTGATTATTTATTCATCTGTTTGGTTGTGTTTGCTTATTTATATCCTGATTTAATTCATGGAGCCGTGGTACCCCAAGGGAGCTATTGTGATAAGACCCAGCTTCCTCCTGTCCATGTGTTCAGATGAAAAGAATGAGAAGAGGCTGAGGAAAGCAGGAGGGGCCTCTGGAGAATCACTGTGGGGAGCAGAATCCCAGGGGACCTGCATGGCGGTGGTGGTAACCATGTAACTCTGCCCCCATCCTCTTGGATTTTGCCCTTCACTTAGTTCACATGCTAGTGCAGGCACCCTTTTTTAAAAATATATAACTGAATATCTGAAGGCAGACAGAAGATTAAATCATTCTTATTTAGGCATTAATGAATTATGTCTCTCCCAGCTTGCAGCTAAGCTCATACGTGTGAGTGGTTGGACTGGGAGTGGAAAGGGAGGAGGCTGGGGCCTATGAAGCCTTCTGGGGTAGAGTAGACCTTGGGAGGTTGGGAAGATTAGAACACCAGCTAGACATCATTCATCCGGACATCTGGAGAGAGGGACATGGGAGTTGGGAGCTAAATGAATGAAGAATGGTGAGAAATATAAAAACAAACAGTACTTACTTCAGAGTTTCACGTGGGGCTGGTACGGCCTTATGACATCTAAAGGAATCTTCCTTTTCCTCCTCCCTCTTCATATCCTTCTCTTCTTCTTCTCCACACCTTCCCCTCCCTTCTCCCCTGCCTCCTCCTCCTCCATCCTGGAGCCACTAGACCTCTACTAAGGGAGAACTGTTGTACTATATAATCCTGCTATGTTATTGAGTAGATAAAATCATTCATGTGTTAGCAATGGAAGGGGGAACTAGAGAGCATCAGCTCCTTCAAGTGGCAAATAAGGAAAACAAAGCACCAAGAAGGGAAGTCATCCAAGCTCAAGGTCATTCTGGGACTAGAATCCTAGCTTCCTGACTCTGAATTAAGTGTTCTTTCTGTTCCACAATAGAATTTCCTGGGGTAAACAAAGAACTAAATACTTATATAGATATAATGCTATTTGACTCATAAAATAAACCATTTAACTGCCTGTTATGTGCCAATATTACACTAAAAGCTGGAAATTAAGGTGAGCATGACCTTATTTTTTAAAAGTGCTTCATAGTGCTTTGTTCATATTCCTTAAAATTATAGAATTGATTGTAATTTTCCCATTTTATGACTGTAGAAAGAAAAAGAGGTCAAATACATTTTAGTTTGATGACCCAAAATACAATTTCAGTTTGGATGACCTGGATTTATTTTTCTATTTGAGTTTTCCTGTTCTTCATTCTATATAAATCTCAAGATAAACCAATCACACCTGGGAAAATGAAAATGCTAAAGGAAGAGACAGGAATACAAAATAGAAAAGCTTACTGTTAATTCCTTGAAATCATACAGTTTGACTTAATTACCCCATCTTTCCATCTCATATGAACTCTACAGCCAATACAATGGCTGTACATAATATGAGGATAGGCTGAGATGTATAACTATGTAACAGGTGTCTCATAGGACACAGTAATCCCAGGTGTATAGAGCATAATAGCTAACATTAATACTGGTGAAAATATAATATTTATTTGGCTCCATCCTCAATTGCATTATATTCTCCCTGCAACTATACTGTCTCCCAAGTATTTCCAGGATGAGGTGCTGGGTTGGTTGAGTAGAGAAGCTAGGGTTTTACATGAGATCCTAACAAGTTCTTCTAGTTACTACACTATGCTGATCCCATTTCCTCTTGTCTGCTCAGCTCAGCAGTAATTCTGCTGGTGGCAAAATTGACAGCTTTGTAGACAGTGCCCACCTATGCAGGGTGGAGCTGAGGCTGCCAGAGCTGTGTTGAGAGTTCTGTGTATCTACAATACCCACCAGAACCTAATGACCTCCATCACCACGGTCTACAGGTTAGAAGTTAGTAGCTCTGTTTTCAAACTAGGCTCACAGAGTTTAAGTAATTTGGCCAAAGTCACACAGCTAGACCCAGGGAAGGACTGTAAACAAAGCCAGTCTAGACTCCTGGCTTGCCTCCCAACGTTACACTAAATGTTCTGGGTTTACGAGGCAACTGGACACCAACATCTGTCTGGAGCCAGTCTTCCTCTGGCAAGCAGGCTCCCTGGAGAAGGGCTGCTGGTGCTAGAAAGTCAGGATAGCTGTGGCTATGTCTAAGCCTGGTCAGCTTAAGAGTAACATTTTTTGACAGAGAGAGGCACTAGTGAAGAGAATTATCCTCTGTAGATGAACAGCTAAGACAGAGAAAATCTCCTTAATACACAAGTTTGGGGCAAAAGGAGATGAATCAGCCCCAGTTATACTGATTTGGAAAGATAATACTGCTTGGTTTCAGTAGACACATCTTCATTCTAAAATAGAAAAAAAAAGGATTTGAAAGAGCTCGAACCACACACCCAGTTCTATTTGGACATGGCGCTTGACCAAATATAGTGCTGGAGAAGTAAGACAGATGACTGTTCTCTCCCCACCCCAAAGCCCTCTAGCTCAAGCAAGCAGAAAAGCCCTACCAGCCTTCCTGTACGTAGGCCCAAATCCAGCTCCCCAGCCAGGAGCCCCAGCAGCCTGGCAGGCTACGCCCAGCCAGTCTCTGGGGCAGGATGTCCTTTTCTGAGCTCTGCAGGCATGCTCTGAGTGCTGGGTCAACAAGAGGATGCAGGAGCTAGAAGTATCTCCTTATTTCCATCCCCCAACACTGGTGAGTATGTGGAATCCTGGAGTCTAACACATAAAGCTTTGAACATTCACTTTAGGAGGTGAGAATGATTCTTTCAGGCACTCCAGATACACATATGTACATAAAATCCATAATCCACATCCAAAATCAATGAAGCACATGTTCAAAATTTCTAAACTTTTTCACAACGTGGCAGATACATGGCATCTCATCTCTTTCTTCTGAAGAAAGACAACTATAAAACTAAATTCTCAGGTTGTAAATTTCACCTTATAGATTACATCTTCCAAGCCTGGCTTCAGATCCTCTTTAGAACGTTAATGAGACTTTCCACGTACATGCTGTTATCCCACTGTGTTTCGGCAATAATTTTAATTTGTCACCATCATCCCTGTGCCCTAACATGCTCCTTTCCCAGGTGTGGCAGGAATCTTATTCTAGCCCAAATGTCACTGGCTTTTGGGCAGCAGCAGCAGATACAGAGGTGGCATCAGCTCACATCCTGACATCAGGTTTCTCTTTAAGTGTGGGTGTTAAGTCTCTACAGATAACAATAAGAAGGAGCTGAAGCAAAGGGCAGGAAGGGGCTGGAGTTACTGGCTTTTGCTGAAAGGAAGAATGTCAATGATTTGCAATAGGAAGGCTGGGTGGGTGGAACCGTGAATCCAGTGATTATCTGATGCTGATGAGAAGGCTTATGACAGAGCTGGCAGGAAGTAGAAGATTCCACGGGTAAGCACGCTTAGCAGCCTGGCAGAATACAGCAGCGTGCAGACAAAGAATTCTAGCCCTCTCTGAAGGATGACTGTTGCTGTTACAAGCTCCTAATGTTTTTTTCAGTTCATTTCATTAATGAGTAGTGATCACATTCAAATTATCTCAATGAAAACATTATTTTGACAAATAAGGTTTGCAACTACAAAAGGACTCAATAAAATCTGGTTCTCTTGAGCAAGAGAAATAGAAGAGGTCTTAGTCATTCATTGTACAGATTAAAATAAAGCTTTGAGAGACACTGTACTATGTCACCCTTTTTAGCGTAGCTGAATAAATTTCGATTTTTAGAGTCAGGCTGACCTGGATTGGCTGTATGACAGACAAGTAATTTAACCTCTCTCAGCCTGATTCCTCATCCATTAAATGGGACCACATTCACTATTACATCTTGGTACAGTTAAGAAGATTAAATTAGATGAGAATAGTGATGCTCTTAGCAATATGCCTGGTACCCTGTAGAAACTCAGCAAATCCCTACTTACCTGTCTGTCCTTTGAAGTCTAAAGTCACCTATCAGTTCACTGTGCATGGCATGTTCCCCAACTTTTCTACAGAGCTTCAGGTGTGATCAAGTACTTTTAAACAGCTGGCAACAGAGAGGGGAAATGAGCAGAAGAACCTGCAGTACCCTGGGAAGAGCCATAGACTAGAGTCCTGGGCTGCAATCCTGGCTTTGCTCCTTACCAGTTACGGGATATGGGGACATTGCTTAATGTCTTAAAAAGTCAGTTTCCACATCTACCTCAAGGAGATAATAACATCTACCTTGCAGACATCTATTCAAGACATCCTTCCTATGCACAGGCATTGGGCTTGAGATCCCACAAAGATGAATAAGACACATCAGTGCCTTCAAAAGCACCTGCAGGCTATTGAGGAATTAGTCGTGTATCCGCATAACAAAAACACACTCACTGAATATGTGATCTTCTTTTGAATTCCTTCGCAGAAACAGCAGAAGATAACAATGATGGGCACAGATTTACACCCAATAACTTTCAATCCAGGCTCTTCTACTTCCGAGCTATGTGAATTCAGGCAAAAAGACTTTACCTAATTTTGAGAATGAGGAAAATAATGGAATTGTAAAGATGAAAGATGGCATACGTAAATGTGAAGAATGTAGTAAGCATTCAGTAAAACATTAGCTCTTTTTAGTCTGCTATCGGTATCCCCTGCATATGGCACTGAAGGTGAAAAGTTTGAGGGGGCTCCCTTGCATATCCTACGTGTCTCCTCACACCAATAATCCATGCAGGAATATCTCCTAGTCTCTGCGCTGAAAGATGGAATTCATTGTTCTGACACTGTTAGGTAGGTATGTCTACAATTTCAAAAGTCCAGATTTTAACATTTGAACTTTTTTTTTTTGAAAGAACATAATGACGGAAGCTATTTCTTTTCCCACTTTTTTCATATAAATGCTATCTTACCACTTTTTATTTTTAAGAGTCTTTCATTTCATTTCTATAAGTTACCAAGAAAAGCATAAACTTTACTTGCTCCAAGGAAACCGTAAGATGGTAATGAGCTCCAGGGAGAATCACCTGTAGCAGAGCAAACATTGCTACTCCCAAAAGGTCTCCTTGGCATGTGGGTGAATTTGAGCTGAAAACAGTCAAGGCCTAAAAGAAAGAAGAAACTTTGATCTTCCCTCCAACTGACTAAAAGAATGTAGACAGAAGACCTATTCCAGGAAGGGAGCTATCACCATAGACAAGAGCAACCCAGCCAAGCCTGTTTGTTAAAATTCCTCTCTGTGTCCCATTTTCACTGCGTGGTCCTGCAAACATTTGTTTACTGAATATTTGCTATTTCATCTTCATGTGGCTCGCCTTCCTCCCTTTTGAAGTCCCAAATCATTATCCCCAACATCCTCTTTTTTCTTTAGCCAAAGATGATGCTTAAGGTGAGGGTTTCAGCCATTTTGGCAAATTACTCAGTTGTCCTGGATCTCTCCCATGCATACATGTTATTAAACTTGTTTGATTTTCTTCTGTTAATTTGTCTCATGTCAATTTAATTCTTAGATCAGCCAGAAGAACCTAGAAGACTAGTGAAAAATGTCTCCCTCCCAGACATACCACATGCAGAGAATCAATTAGGAAAGGAAAAATGTTCAGGATCTCATTTTCAAGGTCCTTGAAAAGAAAATCTATTTCAAAGGAAGAGGAATTCTTTTCACAAATGATAGTTTCAGTCCCTGAATCCTATGCTAACCCAAACCCCAGCTGTGTTCATTTTACTTCATTTTCCCTCAAAGTGGAGATAAATAAGGATGAAATACTGCGCATATGTAGCATCTTGTTTCCAAGGAGTCCAATAAATTTAAATATACCATCTCATTAATCTTCCCAGCAGTCTGGGAGAGGGAAGTGACAAATGTAGTGTCACCCTTGCAAATGAGGAAACCAAAGAATGACAAAGGGAACTGAATGGCCAAGAACACAGTAGTGTGAGTGACAAAGCGGGAAAAATAAATTGGGTCTTGGAAATTATGATTATTTCAAGGGCATAAGAATATCCATAAATTATAAATAGTGAGATAAGACCCGACTGCTGATTGCTTAGAGTATACTTAAGTCAAAGCAGGGAACATGTGGGTTTTCAGTTATGCACAATAGATCTCAGGCGCTCCAGGTGCCTGGGATGACGCTAGCAGATGTCCTGTTGGGTTTCTTCCTCCTTCCTTCCCACAATTGTATGTCACTTCTCATACTGTGATGAATTTCTGACATCTAGTAATTGGCTATAGATTTCCAACTCTAACTTTAGGTTTCTTTGTTTTCTTTTTCATTTTCCTCTTCTCTCACAACTCCAAGTCAAGTCATATACCTATTTTCTTTCCAAAGTCTGCCTATATGAAGGACAATTAAATTCCTGTCCCTTTTCTTTAAGTTAAAAAAAAGTAAAGTGGTCTAGAAGATTAAATTTTCTCAGTACATGTATGGGTGAAACTGAATTAAATAAAGTATATAATCATCTAAAGCTATTTTTCATCAAATGAGGGTTAAGTTGTTTTTTCTAACCCACTAGGAATCATGTTTATGGGTGAGAATATTGTTATAGCTTGATTGTTAGGAAAGTGGGAGTCAGAATTTTTATAAATCATCAGCTGACTGAAAACGTCAAGGTACCTCTTAAAACAGTTTAGGAGAGCAGATAAGCAAATTACTTTGGTATCAAAATCAAGTCTCTGAGAGAAGAGTAGGGACACCTTGATCGTGGACATAATAGGCAGCTGCTTACTTAGACCGGATTCAGAGCTGCTGGGCAGGAGAGCCTTTGCACTCACTGCCTGCTGTGCCTCTTCACTCACCAATGACCAAGAGACTCAGACCAAGAAAAATAAATCCTGACTTATACGATTAGCAAAAAGGCATAAATTGTCAACTATCCTACAAGACAGCATTAAGTTCATCCTGAGAGTAAGTGTTAAGAGAAGGCAGTGGCGGGGATAACCACATTACCATAGGTAAGTGCCCAAAGTAAATTTTAGTGGCATTATAGTGTAGTTAAAAGCATGCAGAGTAAAGAATAGGTCAACTTTCAGACACTTTCTAGCCAAGTGACCTTTCAAGGTTGTTAATGGTAGTGAATGTAAGTTCCTGCTGCATAGTAGACCACAGTAAATGTTATTTATTGAAATTATCATAATCTTCTGTATGTTACTTTTGCCTTCTCAAAACACACATAATAATCTCTATTACCTCAAATTGTATCAATCAAATTTTAATGTTTCAGAGAGCATATTAATTAACTGCAATTTTGTTTTCAGTTAATATAAATTTGACATCTACTGCAGTAAAAGCATGGCCCAATTTCTTCTATTTAAATGTCCTGCAGGTTTGAGCAAGGTGGGAAGAGTTGTTTTTATTACAGTACAAAATACCTAAGCACTTGATTCACTTATACCCTATATACCTACATGTTTTACTCATATCTAACAATGTCAAATATTGATAATAATTATCATAATCTCCTTTATGCTTTCATCTTGTCATTCTTAATTTATGTTTTTGTTCTGTTTTATCACCCATATTTTGAATCATCCTGCAAATAATGTGACCAGGCAACAAAATGTGACAAAGTATAGACCACTATGCCCATAACCCTGCCTGCCTCTGATGGCCACTGATGTGTCTACTTGGCCTGAGCTGGACACCAGTTCACAGAATTCCTTTTCTAATACGCTGCTGGTTAGAATCAGTGAACTGTGCATAGGTCAGATAATTCTAGTAAAAGTAGTTAAAGCAGCAGGAACAAGAAAAGAGTGGAAGTCACTACTACGAGCTGGCAGTAGCTGTTATTATAGTACATGGGTGTGGACCACAGAGACTAGCAAACCACTGAAAAGATAGCTTGAGAAGGAACTTCAGAAGAAGAAGTCTTATGTTAGACAGCTGTTTGATAGTGGTGCTAAATTAACGTGATCCAGGGAGGGCACCAAGGAGCAAGGTCTTTCCTGCTGCCTTTGGATTTAGACAAACAAGAGAAGGAGCAGCCTACTTTCCCTTCTTTACAGATGGAGTTTCCACAGCTTCCCTCTCTTCATGAAAAACCACCTTTGATGAAATGTCATTGTTTCCCTGCCTACGAAGTGATCAGCATCATAAATACTGACAGTAACTTCGGAAAGTTTCAGACCTAGAGTTTCAGAAAGCCTCCACCAGGCAGAGAACTTGCACTGTTTCAATGCCTGAGATTTGTGAACCAATTTTTCCAGCTGTATGAAACACTGGGAATCACATTTCCTTTAAAAATGAGCTTTATTGATAATGCATCACTATGGGTTGAACTGTGTTCCCTTAAAAAGACATGTGGAAGTCCTAACCCCCACGCCCAGCACCTCAGAAGGTAACCTAATATTTGGAAAAGGGGTCATTACAAAAATAATCAAGTTAAAATGAGGTCACTAGGGCAGGCTCTAATCCAATATGACTATTGTTCTTATCAAGAGGGGAAATCTGGACAAAGGAAAAAACATGTATAAAGGGAAGATGATATGAAGAGACAAAGAGAACACCGTGTGAAGGTAGAGGTGTGAGGCATCTACAAGCCAAAGATTGCCAGCTTATACCTGAAGCTAGGAGAGGGGCATGGAAGATTCTTCCTTACAGCTCTCAGAAAGAACCAAACCTGCTGGTTTTGAACTTCATTTTTGTAACTCTATTACATAGCCCTAGGAAACAAATACACACATTAATATATAATTTGAATTACTAGTTCCTAGTATACAAGAAAAAAGAAATAGACTTGGAGTTAATTTTCCAAATATCACTGGTTTTATTCCAAACAGAAGAAACTGCTTTTAGTCCCTCAGAGAAAATATCTTTATGGTTGAGTTAAATACATTTATGTTTCCATAGATGATATTCATAGTAAGGCTTCTCACTAAAATCTCTAACTTCTATCCCAACTGCAAACCATCATACATTAATCCCCTAATTAGTTAGGTTCTTAGCCTTTATGAATGAGTAATCCTTCTTGCAATAGTTCCCAATGCAGCAAGGATACCTATATTCAACTTAAACTACAGTGACTTCAACATCCTTCTTATTTCTGAATTCTTTGTGGAGATGAAGGACTAACCCAGGAGAAGCCTGTTTCATTTTCATCTGTGACACCTCCTTTTCAATATTAATTATTCCCAGTTAGACCCAAATGGCAAATCATTCAACATGACTTCTGTCAAAACTAGAAGTATTTTTGCCAACCGGTAGCCAAATGGAATTCCTACTAGAAGAAATGTTTTCATTTGTCGCTTAAACATAAACTCTATTCTGAACAAAATGTGCAATTTCTACTATATAAGAGTTTAACCAATTATTTTTTGAGAGTAATAAATGTATTACCAAAAGTATTGCCTGAATGTTTCAGATATGAAGATGAGAAAATTAATTCTTCTTTCTGCATGGCTTAATCTTGACTGTCTCATTACTGTTTCTCTTCCACAGGACTAGGAAGAAGAAATTTATTTGGTCTTAATTCAATCACATGAGCAACTTTGCTGGGCCAACCAGAGCCAATTACTGTTGTGTGAGCAGTGTGTATGACAGCTGAGTAAAACTGAAGACATTTGACAGTGTTAAGAAGAACTTTATTCAATCTCTGGCCAAATGCTAAAGTAACTGCTTGCCAGGGAGAGGTTTCTTCCCCTTGAATTTGAGATTGCAAAGCACTCTTTTTGAAAGAAAACTTGGCTTTAGCAAAGGTGCATGTGAGACCATATTTTCTTTTCATTTTCCACAGATGTTGTTTGTTTCTATGTCTCTACATTTCATGCATATTTGATCACTCTTTCCATCTATTAAAAAAAAGAAAGCTCTATTTCTTTCTGGCAAACACTGGCAATATTCTTTTACTTCACATCATTTTTTAAACATGTTGACTTGGCCGTAGCAAAAGTAAAGTTCTCCAGAGAGAAGAAAATGAATGATAAAATACGGAAAAGGGGGCAATCTAAATTTTAAAAAGTTATTAGATCAAATCTATAATTTAAGCAGAATGAATAACAGTTCATTTGTGAGATGAATGACTACATTTATATCATTTTCAATCCCAAAGTTTCTGTGCTTGTGTCAATAAAAATATATGAAGTAACTGGAAACATAATACACAAATTACTTTTCTACTTTTTCAGGAAAAAAAAAAGTTTCTCCCAGTCTTTTTAAAGTTTCTTAATCCATAATGCATAGCCACAAGCAATATAAATCAATCAACCTGAGAGCTGGAGGAAGCTGCATAAATTAGCAAGTGGTGAGAAGAGGACACAGCCAAAGTCTCATTTCAGGTAGCAACATAGGATTGTGGTGACTGTATACTTTATCAATCTGCTACAATTAATTAGTCAATACTGTACACATTTGCAGCATAAGATATACAAAAGTATGGTCATTATCCTGAAGGCTCTCATGTCAACCTGAAGTTGAAGGGCTGACCTCTCTCTCCCAGGCTATAGGCAAGCTTTCAGGACTGTCAGATATGTGGAAGGGGAAAGGGTGTACTGTTTCACTCCAGAAGAAGAGAAACACTGTGGGGTTCCCCACAGTTCTACCAACAGGAGTTGTAGTGTAAAACTAGAGGTGGCCTTTACACACTAAGTACATTTCCAAGTATTTGAATTCTCACTAGAGAGAACATTCCACATATGCTGGTATCCAACTGTGCTAAGTAATGGAGAAATAAGCAAAAGACACCTAAAAATATTGCTAGAAATTAGTGATTCTGAGGCACTACTAACATTTGAGAACCACTGCATTAAAAAAACAAAATGGCAAGATTCAGAAAGGCATGGGAATATGGTTACAGTATCACTCCACTTCAAAGTCAAGATTCAGGAAAATAAAAGTAGAGGTAGAAAGAGAACAGAGATGGATATTGTTTGCTTTGACAAACACAATTCAGGTTTTTCAGATGCCTTATTACATCACCAACAATGTACTCCTGGTGGGATAATTAGTAGCTTAAGGAAAAGGTATTTAAACTGTAGTTTGAAGGGCAAAATCAAAAACTGACAAGTTTAGAATTTCTTGGTAATTATTAGGTAGAATAATGATTGTTACATGAAAAGAAAAACCATGAAACAGTTTCCAGAACTACCCAAAACCAAAATTCCTTCTAGTACTGTATTTCTGTGATTCCATAGACAGAAAGAGAATTTTAACTCTGGTATTTAACCGTTTAGTATCTAGACCTATATTACTACATCTGAATATTCAAAATCTGAGGCCAAAACTTCTGTCTCAATTTTAACCCAAGGACATACACATGAACAGAGAGAATATTATTGAAACTTGATGGGATGCAACTTGTGATGTAAAACAGTGAAAGGACAAAGCTTATCAAAAAGAAACAGACGTAATAGGAAAATGAAGAAGTTACATACAGCGTAGGAATTTATAGTTGAGAGTAGAAATGTGGTAGAAAAAAACTTGCATGTTAAAGAGAAAATCAAATGTGAAAGTAACAATGAAAGAGTACTGTGAACTTCCATCCCAGAGAGAGAAGACGTGATGCTTTCCTTAAACAGATAAAACACTAGGGCAGGGTCAAGAAAGAGTAGTGATGGAGCTTCTGATCATCCTAATGGCTCCTGGAAGACATTCAACTCAATAACAGAATATAAAATATGTTTTCTTATCTTAACAGCAATTTTGTCCTTCAGACAGGAAAGGCAACCACCCAGGACTTTATTATTCTGGGTCTAATTTTGACTAACAGAGAAATGGTTTATAAGTATGTTTGAAATTTGGGGAAAGGCCATTTTGCTTTGGGGGGATTATAATAAAAAATGAATAGAAATATTCACAAACTGTTCTTTGGAAGAGCATTTACTATTTTTTTTGAAGAGCATTTAATTTTGCGTGTCAATATTTATGCCATGTCATTCATCATTCTTTAAAGGCTCTTTGAATGATGTCATCTAAGTCAACTATTTTATTCTGGCGATGAAGCTATTTCTTCATCCAGATATGATGTACATCTGATCGCTTGATCAGGTACCTTCTATTTAACTGAACTGAACTGGATGACAAATGGGGAGAGCTTTAACTGTTGGTCTCCAAATATTAATGTTAGCTGAGGTTTTACATAAAATGGACAGGGTCTCAAACTTTAGGGTGTTTTAGGAACATCTAGAAGACTTATTAAAACATGGAATTCTGGGCTCTGTCCCCAGAGTTTTTGTTTCAGTAGGTCCACTGCGGGACTGAAAGTGTGCATTTCTAACTAGTTCCCAGATGCTGATGCTCACGGTCCCCCAACCATTTGGCGAAACTCAGATCTTATGAAAGAAACAATGTTGCGTTGATGTCCCTCTAACTTAAAACTTTCCAATTCTCTTTCTGCCTGAAAAAGGGAGTCACTCAGTAGTTTCTCAATCCTGTCTATACATTAGGAGACCCCCCAGAAAGTTTTTAAAGATTCTGTTGATTGAATCTGCATTTCCAACCTGACTATCAGTATGAGTTCAAATTCCCATTCTGCAGCCAGTGTTGAGAATCATTGTCCTTTATGCTAACAATCTGGAGAGTTTAGCTCTTCAACCTCATCCTATTGGCATCATCATCTGACAGCTGTCAACTTGGCAACTTAACTTCAAACTTTGAGATAATTAGGTGGCTCAGCACAGTAAATGGCTTCCTTTGTTGTTACAAGGGCTAATTACCTAGATCATAGTTACCATTATCCAAAAACCGTGATTTTGAGTTGACAGATCAAATACTAAGCTTTTTTACTACTACATCATCAACAAACAAGCATGTCTTGAACATTTATTTGCAGCATACTCAGGGGAAAAAAGCCCTTTATATGCATTCTGCAGGTAGAGAGGGAGCCAGGATCTCATACATATGAAATCTAGTTGTTGGTTTCCTGCCAGCATTTTCAGAGATAATAATAATATGTATTGCCCTGGCAAATCCCTTGAAACAGTCAGGGGCTGGGGGACAAAACTGCTGTAATCTATTGTAAAGGACAGTATACAGTGGGTGTTCATAGGACTAATTTAACAAAGTCTGATAATTTTAAGAAAGTGAAATTTAAACAAACGTAAGCTTATAAAAATATTTTCCTTGGTTCTGAAATCGAGACTTTCAGTTCTACATGTTTTATATTCAGTACTTAACATTTGTTTTTAATCTGTGAGACCAATTGGCTGAATTGCTGCAAATGGAAAAAATGGGGAAGTGATTTTTAATTCTACATTGTTCATTTGATTATGAGTTTGTTTCCTTATTTAAACGTCCTAAGAGAAACATTTCTCAAATCAATGGGCTAGCATACTAAGAACACATGTTTATTATACCATTTTTCTAAGGACCATATTCAGGAATAAATTGGTAGATGTTGATAGAATTGATAGATACTACGTAATATATTATCCATCTTCTCAACAATGAAGAAAGATTATCTTCATGATGGCTGCACACATTATCAGTGATTGAGTCACCTACAAGAATGTGATGTATTTAACTATTATATTATTATGAAATTATCATAGAGTTTTATTAAAATAATTGATCATATTAGCATCTAGATTAAGGAAAATATATTAATTTATATTTGTAATGGGAAATAGGCATTTTCATAACGACTATGACAAATATTTAAATATATGTGACTAAATTTTCAACCATAAGTTCTCATGTTTATTACTTTAATCTTTTCCTTAATTCAATAAAAAAACTTTTATAAAAACATAATTTTACACAAGAAATTTTGTGTGCTTACTAAATATTAAACTTCAGTACTTACAACAGAGAGAATCTAGAAATGCGAAGGAAAGAGTATAGAAAAATCATCTCAGAAGCTCAGGAACTTATTTACAGAGTTCAACTCCAGAGTGCTTGCTAAATGTTGTGTTTCTTTCCAGAAGCAACAGAGAATTCACCATTTAACAAGAGTATGAGCAATAACCAAAAAAAGGCATGTTTTAAGAGTGACTAAAATGTGCACTTTAAATGGGTAAGGGATGGAATTGTAATGAGATCTTGTTCAATCTGTGGCAACAGCAAAATGAAAAATGGTAAGCTAGACGCTTGGGCATTCATCTCGAAAAAGAGAGACGAAACTGCAATTAGCTTAAAGACCTAAACAAACCATTAAGTATGCAAAACTGCGCTCTAATTGTAGGAATTTTATTTGTCAATTTTAAGAATTACATTGGACTGATATTTTCTTTAGACATGTATATTATGTTTTCCAGATATATATGTTAATATAGATGTAGATATATAAAACAGAGAGCAAATATAGATGCTGAATGTTTTTACTTTAAAGAACTATTTTCCAGTTTTCTTCTTGTCAAAATAATGTAATTTGCCAGAAGCCTCACCAAATTTAAATAATCTGGGCCCTAATAATTGAGGCATGAGGTGAAATTTACTTAATTTTAGAATACTAGCTCAAGCCAGCATTAGCAGCAGTATCTAGCACTCTGGAGTTGAATTAAAGAAATATATTATTTAATAAGAGTTAAAAAGAAGTGATATATGTATGTATGTGTGTGTGTATATATATAATTATATAATATTTAATATAATATATTTAATATAATTATATGTATAATATATATAATTTATGTGTATATACATATATAATTAAAGTATACATATTAAAGTATAGGGAAAAGAAGACAGCATAGTGACCAAGTAGTTATTCTACAGGTTAGTGATCCAAAAAGGCAAAAAGGACAACAGATATGAGAGAGAATAGAGGATGACAGTTGTGAATGTCTTCACCTATGCACAATTCTTATCACATAGCATGTGCTCAATAAAATTGTCCTGAACAACTTGATGAAGGCCATATTTATGGCATTATGATTTTAAACTTTCAGGGAAATTAAAATAATAAATAAGAGATACTAAACATAGAGAAAATTATAAAACATAAACAAAATATAAGTAATCTTAACAATACACAGAACATAATCTTTCATATTTATGATACCTGTTGCTCCTCAAACCAAACTGTATTCATTAAAATAGACAAGATGTACTTCCTGACTTATGTCCTCAATAGGAAATCTTCCCTTCACTCTATGCCTCGCTCTTCAAAGCACTCACCTCCTATAAGCTAGATTGTTTAAAGGAAAAAACAAAATAGATCATGCTACTCTTATACTTACACTTTTCCAATAGTTTCCCACTGTACTTCAAAAACAAACAAACTCTGTATCATGAACTACAAACCCCTGCATCATTTGGTCTCTGTTCACACCAGCCTCCTATCTCCAACTCATCTTCCTCTTTCTCCGTGTCCCACTGCACTAGGATGCTCTTCTCAGTACCAGAAATACACCAAGCTCCTTCCCACCTCAAGACCTCCAGGGATGCAGCTCACTCTGCCTGGAATATCAGACTCCTCCTTCTTTGCCTGGGGTACTCCTCAGGTTCCAGATAACTGCGACTTCTACAGAGAGACTTTATCCCATGATCCTGAGTGTAAGTAGGTTCCCTGGTGTTACCTGCTCCCATTGTTCACTGCTGTCTCCCTTCGTGGTACTTATCACGGGTGGGAATTATTTAATCATTTATTTGGCCATCGCCAGTCTTCCCCTTTAGAGTGGCGACCCCATGAGGGTGGAAACTGCTTCTGTTGGGTTCACCACTTTGTACTCAGCACCTAGCAGAAAGCCTGACATACAGTGAGTGCTCAATATTTCTGAGATGACCATTCCAGATGAATTCCTATAAATCACAGAATAAGTGACAGGCTTAGGTTATCTAGATAATTTACTTAATTTATCTACTTAAATTATCTAGATAAATTTTATCCTTTACTTTGCAAGTGAAATGACAATTTAATGACCAAGAAAAATTCATTTCTACCCAACTGTCCATAAAAAAGCAGAAGTTACTTCAAAAAGCTAACAAAACTATGGAATTGGGACAATGAGAATGAGTCCATATTGTCATCTATTCATGAAACCCTAAAGCCAGAATGGTGGTAAAATATTTTATTCATTTAATTTCTTAATAGTTTATTTCATTGTAGTAAGAACAATTAACATGAAATTTACCCTTAATTTTTTAAGTGTACAATACAGTATTTTGACTGTAGGTACAATGTTGTACAGCAGGTTTCTAGAGTTTATTCATCTTGCTTAACTGAAACCTATGCCCATTGGTTAGCAGCATCCCATTTCCCCCTCCCCTGACAACCACTGACAACCACCATTCCACTCTTTGATCTATATAATTTGACAATTTTAGATACTTCATATAAGTGGAATGATGCAGTGTTCGTCTTTCTGTGACTGGCTTATTTCCTTTAGTATAATGTGCTCAAGTTTCATCCATGCTGTTGCATATTGCAAAATTCCCTTCTTTTTTGAAGTTTGAATGATACTCCATTGTATGTATACACCATCTTTTCTTTACCCACCCATTTGTTGATGAACATTTAGGTTGTTTCCATATCTTGGCTGTTGTGAATAATGCTACAGGGAACATAAGAGTGCTAATATCTCTTTAGGATTCTGATTTCGATTCTTGTAGATAAATACTCAGAAGTGAGACTTCTAGATCATATGGTAGTTCTAGTTTTAATCTTTTGGGGAATCTCCATGCTGTTTTCCATGGTGACTCCACAATTTTACATGCCCACCAACAGTGTGCAAGGGTTCCAATTTCCCTACATCTACATCAACACATTGTCTTTTGTTTTTTAAACTTGTTTGAGTTTTTTTAATCTTCATAAATATTTATTCAATTCAACTGTAAATAACACTAAATCAAGCTCTCCATTTTAAAAAAAAAAACATATTTACTGAGGAAATGAAAACTTACATCCCACCTCCTATTCCAAGGCAACAGGTACAGTGATGATGACTTGAAGAGACAAACGATATTTGACACTTTGAAAAAGCCAGTGTCACATGATGAAGGAAAAGAAATTCAAACAGTTGCTCAGAACATAGTCACAATTTTCATTTTAAATTTTCAATGTAAAAGAAAAAAAAAGATGTTCTGCAGGATTTTCTTTTCATTTACAAAGATTATTGTTTAAGGAAGAAAGGAAAATAGCAATTAAAAACTGTTTAATGAATATGAGCAAATGACCATACAAAAATGTTAATAACCAGAAGCACTCAACCATGTGGATTTGGGCTCCTAAAGTGGTCTTTAAGTGATTGGAAAATTCAAGTGCTCTTGTCTGCTATTCTGAAGTGCATTTGTGTAAGTCAAGAATTGCAACAAGAGGATTGTTCTTGGCTTTATAAATACTTACTATGAACTTTAGAAATCCAATCTGGTATTTTCATGTACACAATTATCACAAAGATAATAACTGCAGATGGTATGTGAACTCTAAATCTCTAGCCTTCTGGGATTTTTCATTCCTGATTTTGTTATCATAAGCTTTTTACCAATATACAATGTAAACAGATTCCATTTTTAGATATTTTGAGAGCAAAGGAAAAGAGTCTATGTAATCTCTACTGCCATAATATTATTGGTTTACTTATCTATAGAGAAATGTAGTGATTTATTTATAGGTATCTAAAACATTATCGTGGTGAGTTGATTAAAAAGAATTAAAAAAAAATATGGTTCTTTTGAAAGTCTCCATTTTCCTGCTTCAAAGCAGTGTCACAATAACCATGATAAATAGAGATTTTGTATTCTTTTCTTAAATTTCATTCATGACATTCTTGATAGAATTTTTCAATGACCCCCAAATCAGGGACTTTCCCAGGAGACAAAAAGTGTCCGATCTGTAAGGCCAACAAATCCAAGTAGTTTTTGAAGAAAAGCGGTTTTAGAGAACGTGAATGCATATTGGAGACTAAACCAGCTCCAAACCTACCCACAGATGGAGATGGAGATGGTGACAGAGACAGAGATGGAAATGGAGATGGAGAGATAAAGATAGAGACAGAGTTAGAGACAGATATTCTCAGGAATATAGGAGAAGCACAGACCAAATATAAATGGTACCTGTCTGAAATTTTAAAGTGTTTAGGCTATTAAGTTACAAAAATATATTTCTTAATTTTCTGACTGAGATGATGAGCGCTTTGTTGGTTACAGACTGAAATAAATGCTTACAAGAGACATGACCAAAATGTGACAAAACTTCAAGAAGCAATAAAACATAATAATCAGCAATTAATAGATTACACAGCACTCTTAAATTTTCTTGTCAGGTAAGAGGATTTGTGAAGCTAAAAGTTACATAGAAGAGAATGTTAAAAATTAAGTTCTCTTAATGTATTGTTATTTATTTGCACATATCTTTGTAGGTCACAGTCTTATGTTTTGGCAAACTAACATTTTACGTATCTTCAATGAGAATGTCATTATTTCCCAGTAAGAGAATTCAATATTGATACTTATGTCAGGAACAAAATGGAAGAACATCATCCTCATTTCTGTAACTACTTCACTTTTTTTCTTTTCTTTTGACTCGGAGAAGTGTCTCCTCTCCATTTAAGATGAATTCTTATGTATGTGATCTTTGTGTGATTCCTCCCCAACTCCATGAGGATAATAACCCAGCATTGATCCGCCTGTCTCCCTCTCCATTGTTGCCTCAATGATCCTCAAATTGCCCCCAATCTTTGAGCAATCATTTTTCTCTCTTCTTTATTTTGCTAAAAAAAAATTCACTTGGTGTATTCCCGCTGCTTCCAGTCCCATCCCAGCCACTCACTTTCCCTGAGAACTGGCTTTTGTCTCAGCCTCACCTGTGGCAACTCTCTATAAAGTCTCCTTCTAATCATAAAATCCAGTCATTTTCTAAATTCTCCTCCTGAATATTGTTGAAAACAAAATTTTCATGGAAAAAAACAACCTCTCCTTCCTTGACATCAAGAAAAATTGTCTTCCACTGGTTCTTTCTACAGTTTGGTTCTTTTGTTTTCTTTCTCCAACTTTACTTCCCATCCCTTTTCCTGCTCTTGCCCCTTAGTTTCCAGTGGCCCTTATCTTTACCCATTGACCTTTGTTTCAACACTCTCTGTCTGTCCCTATAATCTTCATTTATAAACTCTATGAAAAGTATTTCCAAATATGTATCCCCAGCAACTGCTAAACCCTTCTTGGACGTTGCACTGACACATGAACTCTGTGTTCTTAAGCAAGATATCATCCCCAAACTGTATCTTCTCCGAAGAATCTCAAATTTTTTCAATTATCTTTGACTTTTCCCTTTCCATAAATCCTTTTTTCTTATGTCTAATCAGTACTCAAATATTGTATTTCATTTTTTCATAGTGTTTGTTTTTCATAGTGTTATTCACATCCACCTCTTCCTAGTTCCTGCTGCTACCATTATTCAATTTTAGACCCTTATTAACATAGTCTCTTCAACTCCCTTTCCCTTCAGTGCATTTGCTACTTTGTCTTCAGATTAGACATCCTTAAATATAGCTCAGATTATGTGCTTCCTTTACCAAAAACTTTCAATAGCTCAAATAAATTTCAGATCCTCTCTGTCATTCATAGACCTGCTTGACGTTCATAACAAATTACTCCAAATTTTAGTGTTAATGAACAGGAGTTTGGATAGGGCATAACAGGGATGGCTTGTCTTTGCTCCACAATATAGAGAGCCTCACTGGGATGACCCGAAAGCTGGGAGCTGGATTCATCTGAAAATTCTTATTACTCACAGGTCTAGCAGTTGATGTTGGCTATTCCTCTTGGGTTCCTCTGCATGGGCTAGTTTGGGCTTCCTCACAGCTTAGTGGCTGAATTCCAAGGGCCAGAGCCTGTGGCAAAAGAGAGCCAAGCAGATCTCTATCTTCTTTATGACTTAGCCTCAGGAATCACACCGCATCAGCTACACCGACTCCACTGGCTGTTGCCATTTCAAGCCCACTGAAGTTCAAGAGGAAATAGGATCCACCTCTTAGTAGGGAATAACAAAGTTCTGGAACCATGGGCACTGCAAATATGGCTAGAGTCATTTTGGGAAAATATAATCTGCCACAGAACTCCATCAGCTGGCCTTAACCTCCATTCTTGGGAGGACACTGCACTAACTCAGTATATGGCTTTCCTTCCCACTTCCCTCATTTGAGGTGGAGCACACCACCACCTCTTTTTGGAATTCTAGCCCAAACTCAACTTAGACAATCAAAGTCGGGGCAGACAATATTCACAGCAGTACTATATATAATAGCCAAGGCATGGAAATAGCCTAAATGTCCATCGACAGATGACTGGATAAAGAAGCTGTGGTATATTTATAGAATGGAATACTACTCAGTAATAAAAATAATAAAATAATGCCATTTGCAGCAATATGGATGGATCCGGAGACTGTCATCCTAAGTAAAGTAAGCCAAAAAAGAACAAAAAATAGCACATAATATCACTTACATGTGGAATCTAAAAAAAAAGACAAATGAACTTACTTACAAAACAGAAACAGACTTGCAGACACAGAAAACAAACTTACGGTTACCAATGGGGGAAGCGGGTAGGAAGGGATAAATTGGGAGTTAGAGATTTTCGGGAACTAACTACTATATATAAAATAAACAACAAGTTTATACTATATAGCACAGGGAACTATATTCAACATCTTGTAATAACCTATAATAAAAAGAATATGAAAATGAATATATGTTTATATATGTATGACTGAACTATTATGCTGTACACCAGAAATTGACACAACATTGTAAACTGACTATACTTCAATTAAAAAAAGCAGGGGCAGCAAAACAGAGATTTGTTTATCTCAAAATAATGACCTTGTGTTACAGAAATTATACCAAAGAGATTGCCAGTTTTAGTAGCAGAAAGGACTTTGGGCTGCAAGGTCTTCATTCTGAGGCTGGAATTATAGAGTGCCTCTTTTCCTCAATCCAATCTTTTGCTAACCTGAGCTGAAATAACCCTTTTCATCCCCAGTTCCATTTCCTATCCCAAATCCCTCTGCTCCATTAAAGATAAACCTGAGCTGAATAAACACAAGTCTAGCGATCAGTTGAGAGGAAAAAAAAACATCAATCTGGCAGAAAAAATAAGTCAAAGACCAGGAGGATCATTATATGAGACACATAGAATGGAGAAGAAAATTCATTGTCCATCTGAGGTGAGCTCAACTGGCACCTTCAAGGAGAAAGCAAGGGCAGGTTTCAAATCATCCTTGGAACTCACTCTATATGGCTGATAGATTAACAGAAGATACTTGTAATGATGTAATATAACATCCCAACTTTTTATAGCTTAAGAAACATAGCTAAGGGGTTAAATAAATTTCGTTTTCTAATTGCAAACTCAGCAAATATCACATTCCTCACTTTCCTTCCTGTTACAGCTCAGCTCCAAACACTTGTTTCATCTAGAACAAGCATCTTCTACAAATATACGTGTTGATATTTTCAGGTCCCATTCAATTGTCATCCTCCCCATGAATTCAACTCAAAAGCAAGTGATCTTTCCCATTTTTATTTCACTTACTGCATGGATACAACAGGACATTTTTCATACCCTCTGCCAAATTAAAAGCTCCTAGGGAGTATCAGAATCCCTCTTCTTTCTTCCCATGGTACTTTAGACATTGCCTCAAGGATATTTACTTCTCAATACAGAGTTGTTGAATTAATGCATAATGGATTATTTAAATCCATGTATAAAATTTTGCTGCAACCATACTTGGGGTTTTGAGTATCATTCTGGTTCCTGCCCCTTATTTAAAATACGCCAAAGTTGAAGAAGTTACAGTTAAAGGCAACTACAGTGATCAAGTTTTTTGCCTTCAGAAGGAAAATAAATTTTTTTAAAAGAAAGAACAATAAAAAATAAAGATAAGATGAAGGTTGTAAAGACAAAACAATCTATAAACATTCAAGAAACTATTTATTAAGTGAATAAAACATACAACAAATTTTAGTGTACTATTATTTTTGAAAATTTCTCAAAACAAAAAATTAGTTGACCTTTGAACAATGCAGGGATAAATCCAAGTATAACATATAGTTAGCCCTCCACATCTGAGATTCCTACACATCTATGGATTCAACGAACCAGGAACCATGTGATATTGTAATTTTACTATTTACTATTTACTATTGAAAAATATCCATGTATAAGTGGACCTGCACATTTCAAACCCACGTTGTTCAAGGCTCAGTTGTAGTAATATCAAAATGAATAAAATAAAAATTTTAACCTATGGTTAAAGTTTCTCCATTAAGTTATAATTTATACAGTGATTAAGATGGCCTAAATGTTCCACTCAGCTCGACTAAACTTCAGACAACTTTCTTCCTGACAATAACCCCGACCTCCCTTTTCCTAAAGAGCATTTACCTTAAAAACATGCAATTGTAAATTCTTTTTTTTTTTCCCCCTTTAAGGTATAAATATTCTCCCTCTTTCCAGTTTTACAACCTAGGAATGCCTTTCTTGGGGAACTGAAATTATCTCTTTGATATGTAATCAAGAAAGATTAAGTCCCTATTTCCCAGTTTCTGTGAGACCGAAGGAGCCTAACTTCATTAAGGGTCAATTAGCAAACACAGATGATAAGGGTCAATTAGCAAACACAGATGTCCTAATCACACTGACCAGTGCTTTTCCACTAGCTAATCCACGTACTTAACAACTCTCCTGTCTTCCTTTCAAGGGAGTTGAGGGCAATCTCTCTCCCAATTGCAGTAGTCTTGAATAAAGTCTTCCTTCCCTGTTTAATTCCATGAGGTACAATTTTTCTTTGACAACTGTCACCTCAAAAAGTTATTAGGTTAATTTATGCATGTCAGATTCAGAAAAAAAAAAGAGTTAAGAAAAGCAAAAAATTTTACAAGCCATGCTGAACTAGTTAGGTTAAAAACAAATCCATGTCCTGTATTAACTTGTCCCTGAGTGTGATTATCAAAGACAGTTGACATTTATTTAGTCATTTATTTATTTAGCCATTTTTAAAATTTATTTAGTCGTTTTTTTCATCCATTCGATGAGATATTTTTGGCAACTTCTAAATATTAGGCAATGCAAACAGGCATTTACTATTAAAAAAATAATCGTACCCAGTCTCCTCTCACACGGACCTCACAATCTAGGTAAAGGTGACAAAATATAAACAGCCACTGCAGTACAATGTGGCCAGTGCTCCTGAGAGCTTTGATGCTCACAATTATTTCAACCTCATCCCTGTCACATGCCTCAACTCTCCATGGATAGTACTTCCTTCCGAAGAGAGCCTAGTCCCAATGCCAGCCAGCAGGTGGCTTCTTAGTGAAGAGAAAAGGCAGAATTCACAACTCTTCATCGAGTTGCTTTGCTTCTAGATACCAGGAGGTCAAGTTTCTCCATCCAGGTGCCATACTTCTGAGACTTGTTCAATGCTCAAATGTAAAAGGATTTGTAAGATAATGTTCTGATCTCTAATTTTTCTTGTTCGTTCATTTAAGCGTCTCTTTCTTTCTCTTACTGTTATTAGATGAATAGTAATTAACCTTTGCTTATGATTGCTCTGACCTTGAGTAATTTATCTATTAAGGTGAGAAACTGATAGTAAGTGGCACTGTGATTTACAGTGGTAAATAGTGGTTTTTCTCAAAACCAATATTCTGTCACCTAACTGTTTCCATTTTTAGGTCAGAGGGATGAAATGCCAAAAATTATAATACTTGCAACTAACACTACTCACATTTACGCTAGGATTATACATCTGCTTTGAAAGAGTTGAATTTTGTTGACACCTTTCTTGCTTGTGGAACAACTAGAGATAATCTTTTCTCCTGTCCTTGCTTACTGATTTACTGCTCTTGTTGCCATGGTGACAAATCCATAGCTCCCAGGAGATTGCTGTTTTGAACTCTGAATCCTTTGACCCTCTGAAACCAGCAATACAGAAAAGATAGAAAAGCAAGCTCTAAAATCCCTCAAGTGGACCAATTTATGGAAATGCATGTTTCAATTCTATGTTCCAAACTATATCCAATGTAAATTTTCAGCATTTTACAAGAGAAATGTACAAATAGGCTCTGTGCCTTGAATTATCGAACTATTGTGAGACTAGTTTTATGAAAAATTCTGTTAGAACCTGTCCCCAGGCCTCCTTGCATAACAACTTTGACCTTAGAAAAGGCATCATGATTAGCTATTTAGATATTTGGTTTTTCAGTTTAAAAGCATGCAGAAGCATGTTCAAAAAAAGGTCTTTTCCTACAAAAATCTTACAGTTAATTTGTATAGTAAAATAAATTTCTAAATAAAAAAAATAGGAAAGTAAATACTACCCATCAATAATGGTTTTCTTTACTTAAATAAAGAGGGAATATCTTTTAAGGTTAAGGCACAATTTAGGGCAAAAATGAACTGGCCAGATCACAGCACATTTCATTCATTTATGCATTTGTTATTAATTCACAGGATATTTACTGAGTGCCTACAATGTGCCCATGTTCTTAGCACTGAAGACATAAAAATTGTAAATTATGTCAGTTTTCTTTGGTCTTATAAAGCTCCCATCCTCTAAGGCAGAGGAAAAGTAAACATATACATTTGATTATATATAATATACACAAATATATATAGATGTCACTATTTATACATATATATATGTATATACATTTGCTATATTTACACTTAAACACACACACACACACACACACACACACACACACACACACACACACAAACTTTGGATAGTAACTAATGCCAGTTAAGAAAGAAAACAGTGACATGACAAGAGTTAACAGTACGCATGTTCACAAACAAACAAAAGCCAAGTGTATCTGGTAAAGAAAGTGAGTTGGGGAGAGTGAGAAAGTGAAAAAATGAGGCCAGAGCAAGAGCCAGTAGCCAGATCTTGTAGAGCCTTTAAGGGTATCTGAATTAATTCAAAGTACAGTGAGAATTCATTGGAGGGCTTTAAGCAGGAGAGTAAACACAATTAGATTTGCATTTCTAAAAGTAGCTGCTGGATAGTCTATTATTTACAACACTAATTTGATTATATATTTAAAATCTATCAAGCAATTTAATTTTGCACAATTTTGTATGAATTGGTCATTAAAATGGACAGATTGCCCATGTGTAATTCTAATGATTGCTGGAAACCAATTATATGTCTAGACAGAACATCAGTGTGAATTACCTTAATTTCTGTCTGTCCTAAGCTTTGACTATTATAATGCTGCTAAAGACAACTGATTTTAGAGATACCACTACCAGTAGAAGATACCACTTGTTAAGGACTTACACGTTTCAGATACCATACTGGATGATTTGTAGCAATATATTACATTTAATCCTTACAGAAACTCCATCCGAGTCCATTCTGTAGATGAGTAAACAATCTTGGAATGATTAAGTGGTCTTCTCGACTTCAAGGAGATTAGATATTGAATTAGGAGTCGATTCAAGATCCATCTAACTCCGTAAAGCAAACTCTTAGCCACTGTACTTTTCTGCCTTAAAATGGAATCTGGTGATTAATTAAAGTTTCTTTTAGAAAATCAGAACCTAACATTCTTTTAACTTAAAGTTAAATTTTCTCCACTAAGTAGATATGACAGCAACTTTTGAGTAGAATATATATCTAGAAATCCATTAGTTTTCATTATTTCCTCTTTCTCAAAGATGTAAGATTTGGAACAAATTTAACAGTGGCACTGCCATTTAATCTACAAAGTTCTGGTCAAGACAGTACTTGGAAGTTATACTGATTCACTGAAATATGTTAATTTTTTAAAGTGGTCATCAGCAAAACAAATCCATTATTAAATCGATGGTATTTCAACCAATAAGAAAAAAGAAAGACAGAAAGGAACTAAACCTGCTGTAGTGTTTTCTGTCTTGATTTACATTGTGCCAACCTCTCATAAATCAGGGAGTGAGTGATTCACATTTTACCCACATTCTAACAAGTTAAAATTCTTAAATTACTAAATACATCGTTCCTTAACTAATTCATCTGATAACTTTCAGAATAAGTGGAGCCTGGAAACAACCAAAAATAATTCAGTTTTCTCCTTGAAAAAAAAAAAAGAGAGAAGATGATGCTAACTATCGTTGCTTCAATACCAGCCTGAAGCATTCTGCTGGACCTCCAGTCAGGACATCACAGAGACCACTTCATTTTTTGCAGACTGATTTTTGCTTAGAATTTTATATATCTGTTAACTACTTTTGCTTTCTATTTAGCAATACATCTAATATTCACTACCATCTGTTTTTCTCTGTTTTTTAAAAAGAGGCTTTTATTTTAAAAAGTCTCTTTTTAAAAAATAAACCTAATAATCATATATTATTTCCATATTCATTTCTCCCTATCAGCTGACACTTGCGTTATCGCACTTTGACATCACTCATCCACACACATTGCTTTGGTGGGGGGGAGTAACAAAATAAGAAAAAGAAAAAAATATCAAATGACTCTCCAGCTCTCTGATTCTCATTAGCCTTTCTGATGCTTCCTCCAATAGCAGTTTGATTAGTTTAACATTTGGAACAATGACAATGAGCTGTCACCACTCATTTTATGATGATGCAAGGTAGTTGTCAAATAACAGAAGTGGCACTTCACGGGAAATTTTCAAGATTTTAGTTTGAGCTAAAGAAAAAAGACAAACTAGTCCGAGGCCTCTTACCTCCCTCCCCCCGACACACGCATAATACAGAAAGAAAGGCTGCCAATCACTCTTGAGTGATTCATTATTCAGTCACTTCTGCACCTTCACTCAAATGTTATTTGAGTAATTCCAATGTTCTGTGGACCAAAAAGATGGTCCTTTTGCAAGCTCCTCCTTGCAAAACACATAGATTTTATGAAGAGGGAGATAATATGACACAAACACCACAGTACAGGTCTGAATATTCAGGAAGAGAGGTGCAGAGTTCCTATCAAATCAGTCAATGAAGAGTTCACTTTAAATAAGATGATTAGGGAAAGCTTTACAGAGAGTAACACAATATTTTCAGGAAGGGAAGGCTTTTGACTGGCAGATCAGGGAGGGAGGAGTTGCTGGGGAAAGCATTAGAGAAAGAAGAAAAGGCAGGAACGAAGTAAATTTACTGTCGTGAAATAGTATGGGCCTGTGAATCTGGGATCCAAGTCCTTTTACTTACTTATAATCATACTGCCCTCAATCTCCACCTTTGTACAAAAGGACTGAGCTATACCATCTTCCAGTTTGCTTTAAGGTCTAAAATTCTATGATTTTTCAAACACAGAGGTAGTAAGTCAGAGACTTAGAGAACGGCAAGGAGTACAGTTTACCTGAAGACTATTTGATATGTACAGGCATTGAGAAATGAGCCTGGAAGAACTGATTAGGGCCATAGTGTATTTGAATCCTGATCTAGGAACTGGGGCTGTACACAGTAATCCAGGGAAATCCAATGAAGATATCCCACACCACCCGAGATTTGTTTCAAAATAGAATATGAAGTCTAGAACTAGGTCCAGGAGGAATTGAAATACTGTAAGAATGGAACCTCAAAACAATGAACAATAGGATATGATGGATAATTTGGTAGCCTGTATTAGGAAAACTTGCTCATTGTATGAAGAAAAACAAGGTTGTGTCCCTAACATACACTTCCTATAAAGGTGGGTTATAGATGGAAAAAAGACCTAATGTGGAAAGCATAAAAACAAATCTAATTGAAGAAAAATGTAAGATAATACCTTTGTGAATTAAAAATTGGAAAGATTTATTAAAACAAAAATTCCAAAAGCACAATATAGAAGACCAAAAATGATATATATATTGCATAAATCAAAATTAATTTTAATTGTGTTTAATGAAGGATCCCATGGACAGAGTTAACAGAAAAATAGCAGCCAAAGAAGATATGTTAAAGGTCCAAAGTCTACTGTGAATTAATCTCGAAATCATACAATGATTCTAATAAAAGAAGAAAAAAAAAGTAAACTCAATTTTAAAAATGAGCAAAGATGAAAGATAATCAATATATTGAAAGATAAGTCTAAATATCCAACAATGCTCAAATACATTACTAATCCAAGATATGCACAGTAAAAGTATAAAAAAAGTCTCTTTACAATTATAAAATCAGAAAAAATTAGAAAACTGGATAATACCAAATTTTTCGTAAGCACTTGGAGGGGAGAACATTTATGCACTGCTGTTAGAAATAAAATCTGGGTATAGTCATTCTGGAGATGAATCTGATGAAAGTAAGTATCAAATGTCCTCAACATGATCACATTCCTGGATACCCATTACAGGACTGTACAAGGATGTTCCTCTGGTCATTGCTGAGGTAGCAGAGAGTGTGAGACAACCCAGGTATACCTCACTACGAGAAAAAGTTAATTGGATGCAATGCTGAAATACTGTGTACACCGTGCATTATAAAATAAAGCAGTTAGAAGCAATGATTTAAAGAAGCATGAATTAATTTGTCTAGATCTTATCAACAGTGTTGAATGAATACAGTAATGGAATAAGCTTTCTAGTACAATCTAATTTATGTTCATTCAAAACACATATATAATATCTACAGTAGTCAAACACAGAAAGTAGAATGACAGTTACCAGGGACTAGGGGGAGGGAGAAAAGGGGAGTTGTTGTTAAGGGATATAGAGTTTCAAATTTGCAAGATGAAAAACTTCTAGACATCTGTGTCATAACAATGTGAACATACTTAACACTACTGAAATGTACATTTAAAAACAGTTAAGATGATAAATTTTGTGTTACGTATTTTTCACCACAATAAAAAAAGAAACTAAATATAAAAAAATAAAAGCATGTATACAATCGAAACTGTTACTAATGCATTTATAAGGTAAAAGCATATTTAAGAGCCTGTATCAAAGATATAAATATGTGTATGCATGTTAGAGATTGTATTGAAATGAGAACTAGAGGTGGAGAAAATTAAAACAAACAGAAAACAATGATAATGTACTCTTATTTAGTACTATCGTAACTGAAGTGTACAAATAACTCAAGGAAAGGAGAGAAAGAAATGAAGTAAAGGAGAGAAAAGGAAGGTGTGTTGGTCAGGGTTCTACAGAGAAACAGAACCAATAAATACTATGTATGTATATCTACATAGACATATAGATACATATATGGATATATATAAAGAGATTTATAATAAGGAACTGGTTCATGTGGTTAGGGAGGCTGAAAAGTCCCAACTCTACAGGCAGTAAGCTGGAGACCCACGAAAGCCAATGGTATAGCTCTGGTCTGAGTCAGAGTCTGAAAGCAGAAGACTGATGTCCCAGCTGGAAGACATGCTCTGCTGCTGGCAGACGGAGCACTCAGCATTGCTTATATCCAAGTTGGCCTTGGTGAGTGGAGGTTCATGTGGCTGAGCTCATGCAAAACCTCCCTCCCTGCCACCATGGCCACTTTGTTCGAAAGCCCTTGGGCAATTACAGGGGCAGCTGGGGAAAGAGGTTGACTGGTGTCTATAGAATGAATCATTCGATCCACTTAATTATTAAAATACTCCTCTACTGAGGTCACCATTTGATATGCACTCACATGGAATATAAATCTCTTCTTTTTTTTTTTTTTTTGGCCCATTCAGAGAAACCTATCCACATCCCTTGCTCTTCCCCAAATTTCTTTGTCATTAATTTTCCAATCATGTTCCTTCCAAGTCCTTGACCACCAGTCAAATCACTGGCCACAGCTCACGAATCAGTGTATATAATCACACATCTGGCAATTTCTCCTTCCTAGTAAAGTAAACAACCAAGTGCACTGTCTAAAGTTCTGCCCACTGGGAGGATTTCCCCTTATCACTGTCCTTCAGAGATGCCCCATAAAGGGACTGTGGTGCTGCCGCTGTCCACTGTCAGGGAGTGAATGTATCTCCTGCAGAACCACGAATAAACCAGATGCAGTGTCTCTTCCTCTGTCAAGCTTATGGCCATGAAGCTACAGTTTCAGCCTTGGAAAGAGAAAGCCGTGTGGCATTCAAACCACATCTTTATGTAACTTGTTGTGCCCTGGGGACTTCCCTGGGCCTGATCACATATCTGTCACCAAATCCATTTGATAACAGAGTGCTGTTGTGCTTGGTGGGCCTAAAAACTCCCAGTTCACGATGGGCAACTCATGCTGCATGGTAACTTGGTGGCTCATGGTTAAGTATTCCATCTCTACAAAGGGTCAGTAGCAGGCCAAGCAAGACCTGTTTCACAGGAGAGCAGAGTTGACCGTTGAACTACATAGAGGGTTAGGCGTGACCCTCCACGCAGTCAAAAATCCATGTAGAACCTTACAGTCAGCCCTCTGTATCCACGATTCCTCATCCACGGAATCAACCAACCACGGACCATATAGTACTGCTGTACATTTTTAGTGAAAAACAATCCATGTATAAGTTCTAGTGTTATTCTGTACACTCAAGAATTCAGAAAAAAATTCCATGTAAAAGATTACCATATGTGTGCTTCATATATGAGCTATATATTATTAGAATAATTTTCCAGAGCACTCATCTTATGAATTTATAATAGACACATCAAAGATTTTTATTGAGCTTTATTGATACATCACTGATAGATAAAAATTTGTATACATTTAAGCAGTACAAGGTGACAGTTTGACATATGTACACATTGTGAAATGATTACCACAATCAGGCTAATTAACACATCTGTCACTTCACATAGTTACCATTTTCTGTGCGTGGTGAGAACACTTAAGATTCACTTTCTTAGCAGATTTCAAGTATACAATACAGTATGATCAACTATAGGCACCATGCTGCCCGTTGCATCCTCAGAACTTAATCATCTTATAACTGAATGTGTGTCCCCTTTGACCAACATATCATTTCCTCCACCCTCCAATCCCTGGTAACCATCATTCTTCTGTCTGCTTCTCTGAGAAAACATCAAAGATTTTAAATATAATCTATATTCATTTTAGAGGGCTCAAATGAATGTTTTATTGAAAATAATTGTGATTTGTGATAGACCACACACAAGGTGTAAAACTGCTGAATATCACTCAATCTGAGTCAAGTGCAAATAAAGGTATCATTTCTTCTTAATTTTTTGTTGTTATTTAATCTCCACAAAGTCCCATTTCCAAGCGGTAATTACAGGGTAACAAAACTTGAACAGATCAAATTTGCATAACTCAGTAAATTCATCATAAATTGTGATGACATTGATTTTAATCTACTTCACTGTTGCTGACTGATACTGATACTGATACTCAAAATACAGCAAAAAAAGGTCTTTGATCATGATGGTCCATTATTTTGTTTAGCTAATTAGATGAAAAATAATTAGAAAACTATGTTTGTAAAATAGTTTCTTGTTAGAATGGCATTGAGCAATAGTCACCATTTGGCCTCTAATTCTGTTTGATGTTTGATGCTGAGACCAACTAACCACTTGGAAAAGTGGATGGGGAACAGTTCTTCCAAAATTAAAACAATGAGATTGAAACAAATTTCCTTATGAATCAAGTATGCTTAGAGGGATAACGTAAAAGAATACATGTAACTAAAACTTCAGACAATCTGGGACATCCCCTCAGTGCCCAGATGCTGTGCTTAGAACCTGTTCCCTCAGTGTTGCATTATAAAGTATTCTCCAAATATTTTATCTTTCTACAAAACAGATTAGACCACTGCCTTCATGGGATTACTAGAGAGGGCACCAAAGACTCCCCCAAATCTTTATGTATCCACTTGTTTTAATTTCATTTAACTTAAGTTTTCTTTCCAATTAATATCAGAGTACACCAAAGTTGAGAGTTATGTAAAAGCATGTTTTGATACAGCAGAGAGAACTTCAAGGGGCTAGAAGAGGTATGAGGGTATCACTGAAAACTGAAAAACAACAGAGACTGGAAAAACCAGAATGCTTAAGACAATTGGCTCATTTCACAGTCCCACAGCGGATCAGACAGACATACCTATTCAAACACTGAGGATAGGACAGACATTTGGAATTAGACTTTTTCGATGGGTTAATTGACTAGAAATAATTTTATCTAGCATTTATATTTACAAATAACTTCCAAGTCATTTTTATTAGCAGGGATTTACAATAAATGTTGAAAGTACTGAACATTATACCTGCATCTTTACCTCGAAGATGCAAATTCAAGTCGTCCCAATATATTGTAAAATTCAAAACTAATGAACAAGCTTTGAAATCATCAAGGAAATTTTTAAAATTTTTGCTTACTCTTGACTTCCCAGTCTCTCTCTTGTCTTTGAGCCAGTGGTTTGGTAGGTAGAACAGATGGGGAGGAAGACCCTCTTGTTACATTCTCTGCCTTCTCTTTGACTTCTCTTTAAATTTTATCTTGAAATGTTGGACAATATCACAATCATTCTTCTCACATTTTAAAATTACAACTTCTGAATCAGTATCCTGCATAATAAATTTTATTTTTTAAAAAATTAAAAACCAATCATGCATTTTTAGTATGAATTTGAGCCTTTTGTATAATACAAACTCATATGAGCTTTTTGTATAATAAAGAGGACACGGCTATACTGCCTAATGGGAAATAATGTAATTCTTTCACTTTCCTTGTTGTTTAAGTTTAGGAGCTGGAAAGAAGGCCATACTTAAATTTCAACTGCTTTAATGATTCCATACATAAGGAAGGTCTCACTCTGATTATATAGGAACACATGGTTTATAGATCTCAAGTTATTTGATTTTGCAAATTAGAAAGGTGTTATGTATTAAGTTATCATGATGTTCTGTGGTTCCTACATGAATTCATCAGGAAAAATGTCTGCAAAATTCAAACATTGTAAGACCCTCAGTTTCATTTTAAGCAATCTAAAAATCTGCAAGCTGGGGAAAGAAATGCTTTCACCAAAGTCAACAAGCAGCTAATCTTCTTGGTAAACATTATAAAGATAAGCTACTTATCTTTGCATCTGACTCTCCCTATCCCATCATCATATAAGCAGCTAGTTATTATTGACATTTGACATTACATTAATGACAAGAAAGTTGAGCCTATAAACATATATCAAAATAAAATGTTTAAACTTTGTGATTTTTTTAAGAATGAAAAACATAAAGACTGGAGAGTTAGAACATCACATAGGTTATTTTAAACCCAGCATCTTACATATACCCTTAAAAATCATCTAAGAAGTAGTTAATAACTACAGCAAGATCAAGCAAAGGCAGTTTTGATGTGTTATTTCTTTTTTATGTAGTAGGACTACATTTTCTTCTTTTAAGAAAATCACTCATTTAATAGTATACAATTCTTTAACTCAATAATAACTCTAAAGGATAGATGTCTTAAGCTTTTTAAAGATTAAAATGTCACTTTTTCTCTAGCACTTAAAACATGAGTTCAAAATTAACAATATTTAATTCCCCATTTCCCATCCTAGATTACTCTGTTTCTATGAGTTTGACTACTCTAGATACTGATCTAAGTGGAATTATACAGTAATTGTCTTTTTGTGACTGGTTTGAGTTAACATGTCATCAAGGTTCATCCATGTTGTAGCATGTGTCAGAATGCTTCTTTTTAAGGCTAAACAATACTCCATTGTATATACATACCACATTTTTTTTCCATCCATCTATGGACATTGAGCTGCTTCTTCTTGGCTATTGTGAATAATGCTGCAGTGAACATGGGTGTGCAAATATCTCTTTGAAATCCTGCTTTGGATTATTTTGGATATGTACCTAGAAGTGAGATGGCTGGGTCTTATGGTAGTTCTATTTTTTGATTTTTTGAACAACTTTCACACTATTTTCCATAATGGCTACACCATTTCATATTCCCAGCAACAGTGCATAAGGGTTCCAATTTTCTGCATCCTCACAAACACTTGTTATTTTCTATTCTTTTGATGGTAACCATGCTAGTGGATATAAAACAAGACAAGTTTTTAAGTGGAAAAAGAGACAGGGGAAAGATCTGACTTTCTGGTACTTAAACTAACATTTGTTAACCACAAGTTTAATATGAGCCAACAGTGTAGCAACAACTTGAGTCCTGCTTTAATTTTAGGCTACATGAATTAAATTTTAGAGTTCAAATCATGGTGGGTAGGTAAGAGTCTCACTGCTCTGAACTGCTTAGATCATATTAGAGCATTATTTTCAATTTTTGAACATGATTTTATGCTCAAAGGCACAAAGTAGTCTGAGAAATTCTATTGGGATGATGAGGAGTATGGGAATTCTGGATTAGAGAAACAACTAAAGGAATTAGGAACTCTGTTGGGCAGATACGAGACCCATGAGGAGATATAACAGTTATTTCAAATATGTAAGGATATCAAGCAGGAGACTATTTGTTCTTGTTCCTCCCAAAATCAAAATGAAGACTGAAATATGAAAGGACTTTAAGAAATTTCTATAATTTAGAACTGCCCAACAATGGAGTGGGCTCATTTGGCATGCTCATTATCCCCTTTTCAACTGATGGTCCAAGGAGAGATTCAATGACAGTTCTCTGGGATATTGTAAAGAGGAAATTACAATATTATGGACTCTAAACCACTTTCACTCAATATACCATAATTACATTTTAAAATACTGGAATAAAATAAGTCCGAATTTCATAAAACTGTTTTTTTAGTTCTACCAAGGAGCATGTATGTAGCACACACAAAGAGAGATTTTTGAAAATCTCCTAGTAACCAGTGTCAATTCCCCTCCCCTACAAATCTCTTTCTCACTCCTTATGGTAAATAATTATCTAAAAGCATTGCCAAAATGATAAATGGAAAAGATAAAAGTCAACACTCTTGCCCATTAGTATTTCTCACATTCTCAGCTTTTGAAATTTGATTGATCATTTTTGTCACTTTCAAGATGTCTCTGTACAAGCTGTCTTTGACAAACCGCATTTTCCAAATGCTGCTGACATGTAGCATACTGCAATTAAAGTCCACTGCTGGGAATAGCTGATTTTTGTCCATCCAATACATGAAATGTGTGCAGGTCTGGGTTGTGGCAGAACAAAAAGATTATGTTCAATTTCTCTGGAGATAAGGAAGGCAAATGTAATGTTTAATATTTGATTTATAGCACTGAGAATTATTACCATAAAATCTCTTTACCATGTTTAACAACGTTAGGTCAACAGAAACTACTTACGAGAAATTTTGAAGTGGAGCATATTTTATTAAGTGCTTCTCTCTGGGAATGATCTAATAAATGGGTGTGGAACTAGTGATTCAAACGAAGGGAGGAAAGCATTTATTCTATTCTTGATACAGAAGATGAAATTCAGCATAAATTTTTAGGCTCCTCTCCCTACTTCCTTACTAATCAATTTCACTCTAGACAGATCGCTACTTGAGCAAATCAAACAGTCAAATACCTATTAGGAGATTCACTGATATTTCTGTTGCGTGGTCCAGGGAAGAGGACTGCTATTTCCTTAAAATATAGCAATTTTTTTAATAATCTATTAATATTAATCTGCTCCTTTTATATATACTAGAAGAATTTAATTTCATAGGTAATTTGTTTGAGTCAAATGATTTTAGTGATTATTCCTGACTGATTTCTATTCCTGAAATATCACTGTAAGTTCATTACAACCTAAAAAACTTTTAATGAGAAATATCTATTTTATATTAGCATTAAAACCTGTAATTCATATTTCTCCCACCAGTTAATTTTATTGGTTTGAGTAAAAGCATTTCTCCACAAAACTCTCCACTGTGAAATTACAATTGTCCAAGAACTTTGGCCTTGTTTGATTTAGATTTCATTACTTTCAAGAAATCTTAACCATGTATTTTTGTGCTGCAGATTTAGTTAATTTTAGAACCCACATACTTATTTTTTGTTTGTGACCATTGCTTTCATAAATCCAGCACGTGAAGTTTCAGACAGAGACCAAAAGTCACACCACTCAAACTCACTGAAGACAGTGAGACCAGAGGATACACTATGGAAAACCTAGAAAGAACCATCTGAGCAGCCAAAGAACAAAACTAAAAATATATATATGTTAAGTGACTAAAAACACCTAATAAGAAAGAAAAATTGATAGCTTCCAGGAGAGTATGCAAAAAAAGTGGAATTTTGTTTTCAATCTTTGAAAATATCATGCTCTAAAGGATTTTCCTACCTTGAGTCTTTAATCTGATGTCTTGGCCTTCTAGGTCATTTTCATTAAATTCAAAATACCTCAGATTTTATTATGGAATCCTCTCTGCTCAAGAGGTCATGATAAATGGAAAGTAATTTTTTGGAAAAAAAAAAAGTAACTGATTTTCATTATAATATACTGATAGTTAAAAATGCATTTGTTACAATGGAATATTACTCAGCCACAAAAGGAGTAAAGTACTAATAATATGCTACAACATGGATGAACCTCAAAAATATTGTGGTAACTGAAAGAACTCAGACACAAAAGGCAGGGTTTCATTTATATGAAACACCTGGAATAGTTCAGTCCAGAGTGACAGAAAGCAGATTCCTAGTTGACAAGGATTGGAGAGAAGGAGAAATGGGCAGTGACTGTTTAATTAGTACCGGGCTTCACTGTGGGGTATTGAAAATATTTTGCGACTAGATAAAGGTAATGGTTGCACAACACTGTGGGTGTACTAAATCCTCAATTTAACATGATTAATTTTATGTTATGTGAATTTTATCTCAACTGAAAAAAAAAGTAAATTTTTTGGGTAACAAATTCTGAATATGCAGCAATGTTCTACTATTTTTTTAAATATAAAATGACATACATTAGATTTTCCTTATTAATAGATTCCATATATGTGAATTTACCTACTCATGAAAATTTATTTGCAACCCCAAAATCAAAATCATGACACTTTTTTGCTCACTTATGGACATACAAGGAATGGAAAAACATTTGAGTCACCTCATGCAAATATTCCCAGCAGAGGTCAAACAAGGTGACACTCCACCTTTTTGCTTCAGCTCTCATAATGTAAACATTCTATTTAGTGTCATGGTTTTTGTCTGTTTGTTTGTTTGTTGCATTTTGGTGCTTTTTTTCAGTGACTTACCTGCTTCAATGGCTTCCAAATGTAGTGAAGTACCGTCTAGCTGAAAGAAGGCTGTGATGTGTCTCATGGAGAAGATATCTGTGTTAGATAAGCTTCATTCAAGCAGTTGTCATGCTGTTGGCCATGAATTCAATGTTAATAAATCAACAATACACTAAATGTGGAAAAAATGGAACCCTTCTACATTGATGGTGGTAAATTGATTTTGTAATCAATTCTATTGTAAATTGATACAACCATTATGGAAAACAGTATGGAATTTTCTTAAAAAAATTTTTTAAGTGTCATGTGATCCAAAAATCCCACTTCTGGGTAAATATCTGAAGGAAGTAAAGTCACTGTATCAAAGAGATTGCTACACCCCCATGTTCACTGCAGCATTATTCACAGTAGCCAAGACATGAAATCAACCTAAGTGCCCAACAACAGACAAATGGATAAAGAAATTTTGGTATGTATGTACAATAGAATATCATTCAGCCATTAAAAAAAACCCTTGCCATTTGCAACAGTATGGATGAACTTTGAGGGCATTATGTTAACTGAAATAAGTCAGATTGAGAAAGACAAATACTGTATGATCTCACTTACATGTGAAATCTAAAAAAAAAAATTTAACTCATAGAAACACAGTAAATTGATGGTTACCAGGGGCTGGGTAGTGGGAGAATGGAGAGCATATTGGTTAAAGAATACAAGCATTCAGTCATAAGATGGGTAAGTTCTTGGGATCTAATGCATAGCATGGTAACTATAGTTAATAATGCTGTATTGTATCCTGGAAATTTGCTAAAAGAGTAGATCCTAAGTGTTCTCACCACACACACACAGATAACTATGTGAGCAGGTGCATATGTTAACTAACCCTATTATGGTAATCATTTCAGTATTACATATATCAAATCACTGCACTGTACATCTTAAATTTACACAATGTTATTTGTCAATTATATCTCAATAAAGCTTGAAAAAAACAATATATATTAAATATGGTTTCCTTATGCATAAATACACATAAAACAAATAGAAAGTTATATACTGATTAATTGATGAAAATGTGACAGAAGGATCTCAGGTATCTAAACCTATGATTCACCTATAAATCATGGTTGAGTATTCAGTCATTCAATATTCCAGGTGACTTCCATAACACCATGAATAATGACATTCTACTGCATATAAAACAAATATACAAATATCAGTAAATATTAGTACATAGTAAAAGCAAAACAGAATTTTCCTATAAATAAAAATTAATAATATACTTAGGTTCCTGTAAAAAATAGGGTACCACATTTTAATGAGAAGCAAGCCACAATCTGAATTAATTTTTATATAGACAGCCATGGAACATGCATGTAAGTCAATGCTTCAGTAAAAATGATATAAAGCATATAGGAAATAATAAATTTGAAGGATTTTTTAATTTATGCTACTTTGTGAACTTAAAGCTAGTATTTCAGATTTCTTTTAATATTAATACATAGCAGGCAAAACAAAGAAAAGAATAAATTCTAATATATACCACTATTTCAATAAAATATCACTATACAGCGAGTAGGAAAAAAAATGTAAAAATGTATCTACCATAAGGTTTTATAGCAATCTTCAACTTCAGAACTTAGAAATCATCATCATCAAAGTCATGTAAATCATTGTTCCCCAAATTTCATATTCCAATGCCTCTGCTTGAATCCCACTGAGTCTCTTCATTGCTAGCATCCACTGTATTAGAAATTGAGGCATTTCTATTCAAACAATAAATCCGGTTCAGTACCAACAAGGGCAATATCCTTTACACATTTTGGAAGTAATGTCTCCCTGTCTCTTGTTTTACAACATCCATTAAAGTTTTAACTTACTCAGATGGAAGTTCCTCTTTCCTCCTATCAATGCCACTGAAAACTTTCAAAGGATATAGCCAACATCAATTCAACTAATCAGAATCCTTTAAATAGCTCAATACAGATGCCTAGAGGTTGCAACAGACTTAATAGTCTCCTAGCATCAGAGCAAAGCAAGTTTTCAGTGGTTCAATGTTCTTCCTAACAAGTTCAGTTCTATGAGCCTCAAAGGGATCCAGGATCCAGGCTGGCAATTTCTTGCTATCCTTGTTCTTTCCAATATACATTTTAGATCATTTTTCTTTGTAATTTAGAGGATCATGGTTTGATAAGAGAAAAAAAGTCAATACTCTGGCATTTTGCTCTCAGTCTTATTTGGTGAATTGAAATTGCCAAGCTCTTAACTCTAACATCCACTTTGAAATTTTTCTTCCATTGTAGCGTTTTTCTTCCTGCAGGGAGATCATGTTTGACATGTGTAGCACCTTTCAGATTTCCGATTTTCCCAAGTCCTTTGTATTTCTCAGTTCTGCAGCCCTATTCCTTTGTTCTTTTATGAAGTCTAATCGCTTGTCCTAACCTAATGCTTTGGCCATGTCTCTGTGGTTTTCAGGCAGTGAGTAACGGTAATACTAAATTTAAATCTATAAAGTGGGGAAATAAAATTCTATCGCTCAAATCATCTTGCAACCTGTCATTTCCAGTTTTTCATAGCTAATTATAGCTAATTATTGCCATTCGGGGGGGGTTCTCTTTTTTTAATTTGGTTGCTAGGCTCCAACACTAGAGAGTAGCAGTACTGCTATGTATGACTCTTTCTCATCCTCTCAGCTTTTGTAACTGAGCAAGACCCTATGGGGCCTTCCTGGAACAGACCACCCCCTATGTCCTCTGCCTGCTTCTTGTCTGTAGAAAAACTTAGTCTCCTAGTCCTCCTCAAGTTCCAAAGAGTATATTTAATTAGAGAAGTGAGAAAATGCAGAAAGAAAGGAAAACAGTCAAGCAAGACAAAATGATAATAGTTTAGCCATTAAACAAAGTCAAGGACCTTTAGTTCCTCCTCAAGGGGTACACATAGTATTCTGAGCCATAACCCTTGCAAATACAGAAATGCCCACCAAGTGGAAGAAGTTAACTGTATGCTGCCCACAAGCACGCAGACCCCAGACCAGTTCGAACCAGGCCTTCTGGGGCTGATGATGTTGACTCACGATTGCCTTATCACCAACCAGTCAGAAGAATGTTCATGAGCTGATCACACACCCCACAACATCCCTCTCTTGTCCTGTCTTTAAAAATCTTTGTCTGAAAGCCTTCAGGGAGTTTGGGTCTTTTAAGCACTAGCTTCTTGGACTCTTGTTTGGCACCCTGCAATAAACACAGCACTTTCCTTCAACATAACCCAGGGTCAGTAGATTGGCTTTACTGTATAAGGGCAAGTGGATCCACGTTTGGTTTATTAACAAGCTGAGACTTACATTCATAATAACAGTACATGACAATTTTTAAGTAAGTTTGGTGAAGAGGGAGTTACTGGTAGCAACTGCCAATATGTGCCAAATTTGGACATAATTAAACCACCTCTTAAAATTGTGGTAGGAATAAAATGTGATAATGTTGACTGAAATGTTTTCAAATTGGTGTGTATATATACTTCACAAATGAAAGGTATTTCCATGACATTATGACTAAGGTGAGAAAGAAGTTTCACAATGCTTCTCTGTTTGGTTTCCTCTTCACTCCTTACCTGAGGGGCTTACCCATGTCAGTTCTCAAGAGCCATTTAGTCAGGATTTTGGCGTTTGGACCCAAGCACTGGTCTTTATAAAAGCTCCAGAAATGATGAGAGTGCATGAGGACAGTTGAGAGCTGAGTTGAAAATCACTCATCAAGACCTTCTAGGATTTAGTTAACAGGAGCCAGAGCAAAAACCTTGTCTTCTATGTGAGTCTAATTAAAATGATCTCAGTGTTTCATTTTAAGTACAGTAACAGCCTATGATCTTTATAGTGTCAAGTTTTGAAGGCAGCCTCCTATACTTAATAAAGAACACTTCTTTATTCAGGAATTGGTATTATTTGTGTAAAAAAAAAAATCAAGACTTCTGCTTTAATGTCTTATCCTGTGTCCTATTTGATATATTTGTCTTGAATTCTACTTTGGTCTTTATTTTTTCTTTATGTAAATATCTAATATGTCCACCCTACTACTTTTTTAACATGTTACATTATTTTGCCTTAAGTGTTTGCAAATGGCGTGATTTGCTAGACAATGGTATCTTAAAACAGCCCTTGGGCTTGGCATCTACAAACTTAAAGTTGTGTTGTATCTCACAATTCCAATTATAAACTGTTCTCACCTTGGGCAAGTAATTTAACCTTTCTAGAATGAGATCTCTTATCTTTAAAATGGGGGTGAGGGTACCATGGCTCTCACAGAGTTGTCACGAGGGAAAAAAAAAAAAAACAGTTTACTTGAAGGCAGTTTGTAAACTATGGAGTTTTTGGTAAATGATAAAATGATAGACATTTCATAAGTGGAAGAGCTGGGACTAGAAACCAGGTCACCTAATTCCCAGAGCCATTTACTTCCCACCCAGGCTTATCACTTCAAGACAATATGCTAACATAGTCTTTTGGGAAACCATGGATGTCTCTGTGAATTATAGAACAAGTCCATCCTTCAATAATGGCTAAAAAGGAAGAAGGGAAAAAAATAGGTGAGCAGCAATCATATTTTATTTCTGTATGTATTTGTTTCTCAATGAATTTATCTTTCAATCCCTTCCCAAAGCCCAAACAAGCTAGAGGCAAGTCTCCTGCAGCTCCAACTGATTAGTTGAACAGAGAATATGAAACATACTAGATAATGTCACTATGACAACCAGTGAGGCTATTGGTACTCATCCACATTTTATACACTGTATAATTGGTAAAAAAAAAAAAATTAAGAAATGTACACACAGTGAGATTTTGAATTATGAATTCTACCCTCTTCTTAAACCACTTTTCGTTTTATTTTCTGTAAGGTTTCTTTTTCACAATTTAAAATTACACAAGAAATAGAAAAATAATTCTGCTGTAGTACAATTAAGCATGGCAGAACTACAGAACATAAAAAAGGAATATCCCTCTCCTCTTGCCCACGCCAAGACACTGCTTTCCCGGATCAGCCACCATTAATGTACTCATGTATATCCTTCTAGGACTTTTTTTCAGGTGTATGAAACCATACTTATACACACTCACATTTTATAATGCATTCACATTAAATATATATCTGTGTGTATTATTATCTACTTATTTATTTCCATATAATAATTTCCCAAAACTGGAACTGCTGAGGACAAAGACATATATGTATGTGGTTTTTTTTTCATTTAAAAAACTTTGGCAGATTATTTTGTGAAATTGTAAAGAAATCACACTAAATATACGAAAGTAGGGAGAAGAGTCGGAGGAGTAGTAAAGATGAGTAGAGAGGGGCAGAAAAGGAGAAATTGCTTCAGTTCCTGGATTCAGAGGTCCCTTGAGAGTTTTCTTGAAGCCAAACATACCTTCATTCCTGCATTTAAATGAGCCAATAACATCTTTACTTTTCCCCAGGCTAATTTACATAGTTTTTGCACTTGCAGCTGAAATGGTTCTAACTAGTAACAATCCATAAAGAAACGAGGTCAAGCCTGTGCATCTAGGAAACCACAAGTTGCCTACTTGTTTCCTCATTTTTGCTTCAGGTTCATTTTCTTGGTGTTGTCCTTGAGATTAGGCAACGGCACTCTTCACCACTGTACTATTTCCCACAATGATGTCGCTTTCTCTTAACGTGTATGACCGCATTTCATGGCATTAAAGCTGCCTGCTGATTTAATTCCTTCTGGAATTCTCTTCTAATCACAACACCTTAGCGTTCACATTTTGTCACAAAATACCACCTTGAACATTTAATTTCCATTAGTATTACATATACCAACCATTCTTTCAGTGTCTACTCGTAATCCCTCTCTCCCTGAGGTTTAGCCCCATTTTGGGGAATGATGGATCTGACCAGACAACCAATAATCAATATAAAATTTTGTCCTCCAAAATTTCTGCCATTGTTTTCCCAGAAGCCCATCATCAACTAAAGCCTGACTTCCCTGTTTCCAGAGATTCTTCAATCCCAAACCAGTCTAGTTGACACAAAGTTTGCTAATCACTTCAAAGTTTTTGTTGCCACAATAAATGTCACCAAACATTTTTTCTCCAGTGACCTTCAAAATGAATGAAACTCATAGATCTGTTATGTGTCATTCTCAACAGTGAGATAATGACATTTGCCTAACAACATAAATGTTGATGACAGATTTATTCTGTCATCACAAGCAAATATACACAAAATTTATGTACTGATTCCAAATGACAATGACACAGCTGTGAGTAGGAGACACAAAATTAAAAATAACCATAAAGGCTACTCCTATAAAAAAAATTATGACTCTGACAAATATATTTACATAAGTGTAGTTGTCACTCATTTTTGCATATTTGGCATGCTTTTAAAATACTTAATGCATTTACTTCAGTATGTGATGTATAACAGTTAAAAACTACACCATCAATATGTTCATTTCTCCAATTTAATTTTATCTAATATTAATGAAAATTTTAGAGAGTTTTCTGAAATTACAACAGGTCTAATTATATACCATGACCATTGCTTCTTTCTAAAATATAAATGAGATTTTTTTGGCTGTTCGAGGTCTTCTGTGGTTCCATAAAAATTTTAGCATTGTTTTTTCTACTTTGGTGAAAAATGCCTTTGGAATTTTGACAGGGACTGCTGAGAGAATAGATCCTAAGCGTTCTTACCACACAGACACACACCCTCAAAAAATGTAACTATGTGAGATAATGGATGTATTAAGTAACTTGACTGTGGTAATAATTTCACTGTATATACATATATTAAATTATCACATTATATACTCTTAAAAAATCACATTGTGCAACCTAAATACATAAAATTTTCATTTGTCAATCATACCTCAATAAAGCTAGAGAGAAAAATAAAACATAAGTGAAACTCTACTGCCTATCTCTCCTAATGTCAAAATATTTTAGGGAAAAAAATAATTGAATTAAATCCCAAATTTAAAAATATCTGACTAGTGCAATAGTGGTCAGCTATGGGATATCTTCCTGGATAAAATCTGTGCCTGGCTTTGATCTCACATGGATTTTGTGATAGGTTCAACCACAAATAAGATAGGCTTGAATAAAACATAATGTCAGAATGTTTGGTGCCTCTATCAGTATGGAGCAAGGCTAAGAAGATCAAAATTGTAGAGATGCAGATGGATGCCCCAGCACGTTTTTTTCAGTCAACGTATTTTGGTTGAGGAAGAAAGATGTAATGATGTGGAAACAAGCTGATGCTAATCACAGATCAATCACCAGAAAGTGATGAGCAAAAGAGATATCTAAGGAGGAGTCAAGATCTGTAAAATTAATAAAGTCATTAAAAGAAATAAATATTGGGTATAGTCACTGGGGCAAATCAAAATAATTTTTATGAGTAATAAATGTATCTCATGTGGACAACCTCAGAACATTAGTTTTTCTACTGTGTCTGGAAGACTTTAGAAGTTCATTCACCTTCCACTAGCCTTTAGTCTTTCATATAATTAATTTAATTGCATTGTAGTTAAACAATTTTGCTTATCTGATACAAATTATTTGAAGTTTGTTGAAATTTGTTCTATAAACCTATAATGTGTTCAATTTTTTGCAAAAGTTTCATGTGTGCTTCAGAAAAAAATGTGTATATGCTCTAATTTGGGAATATAGTGTTCTATACGTGACCATTTGAGAACTATTAGTAATTGTGTCAAATTTCTAAAAACTATGAAAAATTTCTAAATTTATATATTTCTAAATTTATATATATTAATAATTTGTATATTATTCTTTTTCAAATCTGAAGGTCTTCTGCTGGTATTTTTTATTTGTTTCATGTTTTTTAATTAAATCTATGGTCATTTTCATTATTTTCAGCATAATTATTTCATAAGTGATATCAATTATACACATTGTTTAAAGTTCTTGATATTCTAAATAAGTTCTTTTTTGTCTCCAATAACTATAGCTAATTGATGATTATTTCTTTCGTTATTTTTTATTTTAGACTGTAAACTCACATTTGATGAAATTTCATCCATGGGAAACTTGAAGGACCTGAGCTGGAGTGAGTTCTCCAGAGCGATTTTACATTTGCTTCTACTAGCAAATTTTAGGGGGACTTTTTCTGTCCCATGAGGATTGCCAATTAAGAACCAGTTTTAAATATTAATTTGTATTTTAGCTAAGATCACGTGGGTACATAAATTCCAAGTTCAAATCCATATAAGATAGGACTAGAGTGACAAATTATCACAGTAGATTTTTTCAATCCCTTCAAAATGCTAGACAAGACAGACAAACTTGCTTATCATTTTCCTTAGCCAGTAGCAGAGGCATCCCATAGTGATGTAGTCCTTTAAGAATTCTAGAATTTGTTAAGGCTTTAATTTGAATTCCCCTCTTTATGAAAGCCTGAAACCTTATCTTCCTCGCTTTCATATAATCACTACAATTCATGTCCCTTTATTGCAAAAATCCACAATATTCCCCAAAACCCTGCAGAACAGCCTAGATTCAGAGTTTCTTTCTATTCTCCTCTTAGTTTCTCTTCATCGTTGGCCCCTGTAAATCTATTTCTTTTGGATTAAGCTATGAACTTAAAGAATATAGATTGTATATCATCCAACATGTCCGTGTATTTTGTGTCAAGACTATTTTAGGATATTTAATCTACCTGGAATTGCTGGAAACATACCAAATATTATTTTCCAATATTTATTCTTCCTTTTTCACATTTCTTTCTTGACCAGAAGAACCTCTGAGAATAGCTAACCCTTTGCACTTGTGTTGATCACAAGATGCTCTTGCAAAGGAATCCCACATTTCCTTTTGACTACAAAGATACACCTTCATATGGGAGGTTAATTAAACACAACCAAGGACATAAAATAGAACAGAGAGCAAATAATTTTTTTTTCTTGTAAGCCTATTCTATCTCTCTAATGTTATAAGAATAAGACATTATGCCATTTAAAGCCCAAGGCAAATCCAAAAATCCTCTGATCAGCTGGAACTCAAACTCTTTTTGTAATAATATTGTTTCTCATCATAAACATTTTAGAAGAATTCTTTGTCTTTGTCTAGACTGCTATATCACTTTCCTGCTTCTTTTTACTATCTCTAGTAGCCCATTTAGAAACTGATAGAAATATATGACTGTCATTTTTAAATGAAGTACCTTTTTTTTGACAGGAAACAATTGTAAACTGATGGCAGGATGTCCCATGGGCATAGCAACAGCATGATGTGATTTGATTACTACTTCCCTCACACCACCTGGGATGTGCTGTGCATATAGTCAATGTCCAATAATAACTCGTTCATTAATTTATGAAATAATTGTTCAACTGGTATAAATTCCCAAACACCTTCCATATGTCTATGTCTTCAGCTAACTAAAATGCTATTTACACTTTAGAAAAATGAAGTCAAGTGTTCCCTAAGACTGCACATTTGTAAGGTGGTGATGAACCAAATTTGTCATTTTAGTTTTCCTCTGGTGAGTTTCGAGATGATGTTATCTCTTGGCTTTGCAATTTTATATACGCTATAAACCTCTCTTTGTCCTTGAATTATTGATGACGCCACTTAGGAGAAATGTTCATGTGTTCTTAGCCTTTTACAAATGTAATAAACAAGCCCTTATTTTTAGGACCTTTCAAATCAAAACAACAATGGAATAGAAAGGGACTCTTCAAAAGTCTTCCATTATGCAAGGATTAATTACTGAGAATGTTTTCTATTTCTACAATGTGTTGAAATATTCTTTTTTTCACTGCTGATCTTAATAAACTTTTCAACATTATCTGAGGCCTCTAATGCCAGTTTTCACCATCTGAGAACAGGTTGCAGTTTCTTCATTATGAAAAGGAAAAGTGAATGACCCCTTCATTTATGCAGGGACTATTATCCATCAGCCTCACATTCCAGAATCAGGAAATCAGCCAAAGAGACTACTGAGTGGCCAAAATAGATGTTACCAAGTTCATGTGAGACCTACAGAATAATGATAAGAGAGAGAGAAAGAGAACAAGAAGTGATTGGGAGGCTGCTGAAGGCTAGCGTATTCATACAAGTAGAAGTGACAGCTGGGATTTCGACAGCGAGGAAGGAGACAGAAGAAACTAAGAAACTAAATACCTCAAAAACACACTAGTCTGAAATCATTTAAAATTGGGACAAATGAACTTACATGCCTAAATAGCAATAGAGAACATCAACTTATTACTGGGTAACTGATAATTACAATGCTATCTGCAGTCAACCAAAAGTGATTTACTGTTTGGAAAGTAAATAGAAGTTCAAACAAGTCAGCATTATAGAATTATTGTATCTAGTTCACTTTGGAAATGTTTCTATCAAATTTGGTTAATTTATAATAATTCCCCCAAACAAGTTTTTGTATAAATAGGATGGCCCTTCTGTGTTGTAAACAAACGAACATATTAAGTCTTGATCTTGACCATAAACGAGTAATTACTATTTCAGTTTCAGATTAACTCATTTCAGTCAAGATTGCACTTTCAGGTGCCATGGACATAAGAAAGATTTTCTCTGGTGTTAAAACATCCAAACTCAAAAGCTAAAAAAGGATAAACATTAGTAAAATGTATTACAGTAAAATTCCTCTATTTCCAAGTAATAGGGAAAAGTCCAGTATGATGATAAACTTTTCAAATATCTAACATTTCTGAATAAATGCAACTACATTTCTTTTAAATGCTGTATAAGAATTAATATGTAAGAATAAATATATATTTATATTTTGTAAATGTGTATTTGAATTAAATATTATGTAAGAACATATAAGAACAAATCAGTAAATATGTTAATGCTTCAAAAACATATTTAAAATAATCCCTATTATATAATAATTTTCCAAAACATAAGCCTCTTTAGCAGAAAGTAATAATTCATTGTTTGATAAAGAATTATTTTTGATCACCTGAGGTTTTTATCTGCTACACACTTTATTTTGTTGTTTTTGTTGTTCTTTTTTTATTTAAATTTAATTGTGCTGTACACCAGAAATTGACACAGCATTGTAAACTGACTATAACAACAACAACAAAAAAATTCCCTACATGATACAGAATTTTAAAGCATCCTGAAAAGATAATAGACTTCTTGGGCTCCACTTTCATTTTGGATTCTCCTTCTTTAGAGACCATTCCTTCAATACTCAACTGACGCCCTAAACTCTTTCACTGGAGAAGGGTTTGGAAGAGCAGGAGAGGTATCCAAGGCCATGGCCCACATGCAAAAGGTCACCTGCTCCAATTCCCAGCTGTGTTAGGGGACTGAGGTTCACTGTCCAAATGAGACAAGGTTATTGCCAAGAAATATAACTTGAAAAGTATCTGGGATCCTCAGTCTCTCCTTTTTTGTAGTTTTAAGTGGGACACCCAAACTTGGCAAAAACTACCCAAGGCTGTTTCCAATTAAAATGACTGACTTTCACATCTCCCTTAAGGTCCCTGCTCATTCTGCACTGTTAATGGGAAGAAAGGTGATGATAAGTTTTGGGGGAAAGCTCACTCAAGAGTGCTGGGAAATGAAGAATTGGGCAGGGAGAGAATAAACAGGCAAGTTTTAGAAAGGTGTCTTCAGGTGCAAGTTTGTAAACATAGACACAAAGAAGAAATGGAAAGTCACATGGAGAAAACAGCACATAAAGCAAAGGAAGTAAACTCAAGTGGCCTGAAAGAGCTCACCGGCAGGTAGCAGGAACCAGTGAACCCAGGAGTCAGCTTGCATCTGTGCTCCAGTGAACGTGGCAGCTGTGATAACTGGAGCGCAGTCACTTAAAGTCCTTGCACACTGACTTCAGTGTCTGGGTTTCCTGAGGCATCCAGGTCTGTTTTCCATTTTTTGTCCCATAGTTTTTAATCGTGTAATTTCATTTCCTCCCATGCCTGGGAAATTGTGATTAAAAGGCAGGAATTTCATAGGAAAGACTGCAGAGCTAATTGTCTCTGGATGAGCTCTCTGGCAGGCAGTTATGGTCAAGGTTTAATCCATCGGGTATTGAGCTGCTTCAAAGCAAAGCTTCAGGCTCTGTGAAGCCTGCTCTTTATTAAAAATTCACTCTTACTCCAAGGGTATAGTCCTCCACCAATACTAAGTGAAAGTCTTTGGATGTATACTAGGACCGTCCTTCTTGATAGTCCTTGGACTCTCATTGCTAATCCTATAGCCAGCCCCCTACTCCCTGAGGCTGAGAGAAGATTTTCTCAGCCTCTAAGCATCTCAGTGACCTCCATCGGAATGGGCAAATGCTTTAGAGGGAAAAGTGGTACCAAATGTCCACTTTGCTTTACTTGTTTCTTCTTCTTGGCTCTTGACGCCCTGTGTCCTTGCTGACGTGGTAGCTCCCTAATGCTTTCTGATAGACATTTGTCTTTAATTCTTGTCTGGATTACCAGGTAGTCTCAGGTAAAGAGAGTTGATCTATAAAAAGCTAGTCCAACCTTTATAATTCTAATATCTTCAAACAGAAGTCTTTGATCTTACAACCCTTCTGATTTTTCATACTCATAAATTTCTATTATAAGTTCATACTCAGTACACTTAGGATAATACTTTTTATCTACCTTTTGAAATGGAAAATTTTTATTTTTGCCAGGTAGATGATAATACCCTTGAAGGTAAGAATCAAATTGTACACTTCTTATAAGTCCCCTGAAGAGCTAAATGATTTGACAGGAACATCATTGGTGTGATATGCAGAAGTAGTGAACTGAGCATTGAAAAGATTAGTTTCAATTTTCAGTACCAATCTGGTAAGTCCCCAATAACCTCTTACCTAGCATATCCGCTCTTAGAACTCTATGCTTCAAACATTTCCACATGTGCACACAAAGATACATGTGCATGTACAATACACTAACCATGCCCACACAACACTTATTTGTTGTAATTTTATCTTTGTAGCATATTACTGATATATAATGTATATAAATATGTGCATATGATATGTCTATATCATAATCCTTTACAGTAAATCATTTATGTGTCAATGAATATGTATTTGCTTTTTTCCCATGCCTTGAGCTGTCAGTGAGAACTGGTGAGGCACACTCTACCAAGACTCACAGCCAAAATTATAAATGTCTCAACCAAGACTGCTCTGCTATTTTATCCAGTATTGAGTATATTCTGCAACAAGGGTTGTTTATTCAGCTGTGGCCTCTTTTTCTGCCACTGAATCTGTGTTCTGGCAAACAGTGTCGACGCTATTAGATAACAGAAGTATGCAAGGGATCGTGTTGGGCCTCCTTCAAAGAAAAGAAAGGAAATGCATCAGGCTGGAGGTGAAAGTGCAAAGTTTATCATGACTTGAGTTGCCTTCCAGAAATGATAGAGAACTTCAGAAGGTAAAGAATAAGAAATGGTTTGGAAGAGGGCCATCATAAAATCCCTGCAGCTTGGAACGACTGACTAGATATCTTATGGAATACATTTGGAAGAAAACAGGACAGAAGACAAGTTTTGATTTCAAGCAGATGTGAAGAGAAGGAAATAACGATTACTAAAGTATGAAACAAGAATATATATTCACAGTGACTAGGCTTCAAAGTTTCGTCAATCCTCTGGTGCACTGATTTGGCTGGTGCTTCTTTTTGAATTTATGCTTCTCCATATCCCAATTCCTTACAAGGACTGTGTATACAGAGAAGCCTACTCTAGTAGGGTGAAATTTAAATAACAACAGTGATTCTTAAAAAGAAAAATTAACACTATATATAAATTAGCAAATATCATCAAGACATATTTAAGTAAAAAAACACATATGCAAAAAACAGGTATGTTGTGACCTCATCTTCTTTTAAAATCCTAGAATTATATAGCTATATCTGTATTTTTATCTATACCTATATCTACATGTTGTGAAAAATTTCTAGAAGGATGCATGCAAAATTTCAACAGTGGTTCCATTGAGAGTAGGGAGTGGATGGGGGTGAAGTGGAAAAGTAAAATAAACTAAATAAGTATTTTTAATTTAATATGTAAATATTGTTTGAATTTGTTTAACAAGTTTGTATTTAAATGTAGAATTATATAGAATAAAAAGGTATAATCCTGATTTTGATTGATGTGGACTTTATGGAACTATCTAATGTAAATTCACATTTTACTTTAATAGTCATATTCCTAAACTTGGAATAAAATTCAAGAGTGATATAGTAATGATTACTCTATTTTAGAATTGACAACATATGGCAAATGGTCTGTTTGCACAGAATGCTGTTCTTGGTAGTATGAACCTCAGCTCTCACCATCTGAAACCTGTTCTGAATTTCTGAAGAACAAGAAAATCCTTGTTAAAAAAGAGAAAGAAAGGGAAGAAAACAAAAAGAAGAATGTAGCTCCACAGAGGAGAACTCTTTTTAGTTTGTACAAGAAAAGTGAAAGCCTCATTATCAACATATTGCCAAAACTTTTATAGAATTATATTGCCCTGTGTAATATTAGCCAGTGAAGGAAATCTTTCTCCATCTCCAAGAAATTAAATCACCTTCTCCAAACCTGATCTTAGATAAATATTTTATATTAGTTTCTCCTTTTTTGGGTGGGGGGAGTCACAATGTGGGGACCTGGGCAAGTACAATTTCTCTTAAGTATCAAAAAGAAAAATTAGTTTCTAAGATGCAGTATGGGAATGATGGCAACCAAATGTCAATAGCTGGAAAAATATAAAATATACTTGCCTCTTCAATTGAGCATCATTACAAAAGGAAGTCCATTTGTGTCAAGTCATTATGAGACTGACAGCAACATGAGATATTCCCCAACCCCCAAAATAAAAATTAGATATTTTAAAAACACTGAATATCAAAAGTTACTGGTTTCATTCAATGCATTAAAATTTACTTTCCCAGACTTGATGATGGGCTTCCTACTTGCTGAGAGAATGTTCACCTAGAAGTGTTCAGATCTTTGAGCTCTCTCACTAACCATCATCCTCATCTACTCCCTAAATCCCACCCAACTCTTAAAAAATCACTACTCAGTGGTTAGGAACTATAACCAAGAGACTTAAAATTTGCCATCACAGTTCCTTACAAACATCTGCTTCAAAATCAGTTTTCTCAGTATTAACTGTTTCTTCTTTAGATACTCATGTATTGTAATGGAAGTCTTCAGGTTTTTTGTTTTACTAAATTTTATTCAATCTATTAGCTGCATTACCCTAGACAAGTTACTTAAACTCGCTGGGACTCAGTCTCTCATATGTCAAATGGAAATAATAATTATAACTACTTATAGGATAGTGATAAGGATTAATTTAGCTAATATATCTAAAGTGTTTAGAATGGGACCTGCTACATAATAAGCATGCAATGCATCCTTTTGTTGGTGTTGGTGTTGGTGTTGGTATTGGTAGTGGTGTTATTACTGACACAAGGAGCTCAAGAGATCAAATACCTTTGCTTCTACGTTTCCTCTCCTTTCTTGCTGATATGCCCAACAGAAAACATTAGTTGGATAGGAAAGAAATATCAACTAGAAAAAAAAGAAAAACACATCCCAGAACTACATTCTAAGTCAGATGGATTGAATTGATTCAGTCAAGTGTGCACGGCTTAGATGGTACACGTCTCCAAATTCAACATCATATGGGGGAGGAAGTCTCTGTGCTGTTTCTATGTAGCAGTCTCTACAGCTCTTCTTTTTAGACCTTTTAAACTCAATTTTGGAGCAAATAAAAAAATGAGAACATGTAGTTTGGTGTAGCCAACATGGAAAACAGTGTGGAGATTCCTTTCAAAACTAAAAATAAAGTTACCATATGATTCAGCAATCCTACTCCTGGGTGTATATCCAGAGAAAACTTTAATCCAAAAAATATATGCACCCCAGTGTTCACAGCAGCACTATTTATAATAGCCAAGACATGGAAGCAACCTAAATATCTATCTACAGATGACTGAATAAAGAAGATGTCGTGGGCATTTATATATGTGTTTGTGTGTATGTGTGTGTGTGTGTGTGTGTGTGTACACACATACACATTATATATATAATGGAATACTATTCAGCCATAAAAAAGAATGAAACAATGCCATTTGCTGCAATATGGATGGATCTAGAGATTATCAGTACTAAGTAAGTCAGACAAAGACAGTATCATATAGATCACTTATATTGGAATCTCAAATTCAACACAAATGAAATTATTTACAAAACAGAAACAGGCTCACAGACATAGAAAACAAACTTATGCTTAACCAAGGGGAAAGAGGGAGGCATAAATTAGGGATTTGGTATCAGTAGATAGAAGCTACTTTATATAAAATAGATTTTAAAAATCTAGGTTCCTAATGTATAGCACAGGAAACCCCACATTCACTATCTTGTAATAACCTATCATGAAAAAGAATATATATATATAATATACACATACATATATACATATATATATATGAAACTTAATCATCATGTATACCAGAAGCTAACACAACACTGTAAGTCAACTATACTTCAGTTAAAAAAAAAAGAGAGAGAGAGAACATTTGCATAGTGGTATTTTTGTGTTTCATTTCTAATCACTGAAATCTATTTTATTAGGCACACTGAAAAAAGTGTGTCCCTGTGCCCAGATGCTACCCTGGTCATTCTCAGGCTTTCTTCCCATCTGAGATTTTTCAGTCTTTTTTTTTTTTTAACATTTTTTATTGATTTATAATCATTTTACAATGTTGTGTCAAATTCCAGTGTTCAGCACAATTTTTCAGTTATTCATGGACACATACAAACTCATTGTCACATTTTTTTCTCTGTGAGTTATCATAACATTTTGTGTATATTTCCCTGTGCTATACAGTGTAGTCTATTCTACAATTTTGAAATCCCAGTCTATCCCTTCCCACCCTCCACCCCCCTGGTAACCACAAGTCTGTATTCTCTGTCTGTGAGTCCTATTTCTGTCCTGTATTTACTCTTTGTTTTTGTTTGTTTGTTTATTTTTGTTTTTGTTTTTTTAGATTCCACATATGAGCGATCTCATATGGTATTTTTCTTTCTCTTTCTGGCTTACTTCACTTAGAATGACATTCTCTAGGAGCATCCATGTTGCTGCAAATGGCATTATGTTGTCGGTTTTTATGGCTGAGTAGTATTCCATTGTATAAATATACCACCTCTTCTTTATCCAGTCACCTGTTGATGGACATTTACGCTGTTTCCATGTTTTGGCTATTGTAAATAGTGCTGCTATAAACATTGGGGTGCAGGTGTCATCCTGAAGTAGATTTCCTTCTGGATACAAGCCCAGGAGTGGGATTCCTGGGTCATATGGTAAGTCTATTCCTAGTCTTTTGAGGAATCTCCACACTGTTTTCCATAGTGGCTGCACCAAACTGCATTCCCACCAGCAGTGTAGGAGGGTTCCCCTTTCCCCACAGCCTCTCCAGCATTTGTCATTTCTCGATTTTTGAATGACGGCCATTCTGACTGGTGTGAGGTGATACCTCATTGAAGTTTTCATTTGCATTTCTCTGATAATCAGTGATATTGAGCATTTTTTCATGTGCTTTTTGATCATTTGTATGTCTTCCTTGGAGAATTGCTTGTTTAGGTCTTCTGCCCATTTTTGGATTGGGTTGTTTATTTTTTTCTTATTGAGTCATATGAGCTGCTTATATATTCTGGAGATCAAGCCTTTGTCGGTTTCACTTGCAAAAATTTTCTCCCATTCCGTAGGTTTTCTTCTTGTTTTATTTCTGGTTTCCTTTGCTGTGCAGAAGCTTGTAAGTTTCATTAGGTCCCATTTGTTTATTCTTGCTTTTATTTCTTCTAGGAGAAAATTTTTGAAATGTATGTCAGATAATGTTTTGCCTATGTTTTCCTCTAGGAGGTTTATTGTATCTTGTCTTATGTTTAAGTCTTTAATCCATTTTGAGTTGATTTTTGTATATGGTGTAAGGGAGTGTTCTAGCTTCATTGTTTTACATGCTGCTGTCCAGTTTTCCCAACACCATTTGCTGAAGAGACTGTCTTTATTCCAATGTATATTCTTGCCTCCTTTGTCAAAGATGAGTTGACCAAACGTTTGTGGGTTCATTTCTGGGCTCTCTATTCTGTTCCATTGGTCTATATGTCTGTTTTGGTACCAATACCATGCTGTCTTGATGACTGTAGCTCTATAGTATTGTCTGAAGTCTGGGAGAGTTATTCCTCCAGCCTCTTTCTTTCTCTTCAGTAATGCTTTGGCAATTCTAGGTCTTTGATGGTTCCATAGGAATTTTATTATGATTTGTTCCAGTTCTGTGAAATATGTCCTGGGTAATTGGATAGGGATTGCATTAAATCTGTAGATTGCCTTGGGCAGTGTGACCATTTTAACAATATTGATTCTTCCAATCCAAGAGCATGGAATATCTTTCTATTTTTCAAAGTCTTCTTTAATTTCCTTCACAGAATGGTTTATAGTTTTCCGTGTATAATTTTTTCACCTCCTTGGTTAGATTTATTCCCAGATATTTTATTACCTTGGGTGCTATTTTAAAGGGGATTGTTTCTTTACTTTCTTCTTCTGTTGATTTATCGTTAGTGTAAAGAAATGCAACTGATTTTTGAACGTTAATTTTGTAACCTGCTACCTTGCTGAATTCTTCAATCAGCTCTAGTAGCTTTTCTGTGGACCTTTTAGGGTTTTCTATATATAGTAACATGTCATCAGCATATAATGACACTTTTACCTCTTCTTTTCCAATTTGGATCCCTTTTATTTCTTTCTCTTGCCTGACTGCTGTGGCTAGGACTTCCAGGACTATGTTGAATAGGAGTGGTGATAGTGGGCATCCTTGTCTTGTCCCAGATTTTAGTGGGAAGCTTTTGAGTTTTTCACCGTTCAGTACTATGCTGGCTATAGGTTTGTCATATATAGCTTTTATGATGTTGAGATATGTTCCCTCTATACCCACTTTGGTGAGAGTTTTTATCATAAATGGGTGTTGAATTTTATCAAATGCTTTTTCTGCATCGATTGAGATGATCATGTGGCTTTTGTCCTTTCTCTTGTTGATGTGATGTATTACACTGATTGATTTGCGTATGTTGAACCATCCTTGTGACCCTGGGATGAACCCCACTTGGTCATGATGTATAATCTTTTTTATGTGTTGTTGGATTCTATTTGCTAAAATTTTGGTGAGGATTTTGGCGTCTATGTTCATCAGTGATATTGGCCTATAATTCTCTTTTTTTGTAGTGTCTTTGCCTGGTTTTGGTATCAGGGTGATGGTGGCTTCACAGAATGAGTTTGGGAGTATTCCCTCCTTTTCAATCGTCTGGAAGTTTGAGAAGTACTGGTATGAGTTCTTCTTTGTATGTTTGGTAGAATTCCCCGGTGAAGCCGTCCGGTCCTGGACTTTTATTTGTAGGGAGGTTTTTAATTGCTATTTCTATTTCCTTTCTAGTGATCGGATTGTTCAAGTGTTCAGATTCTTCTTGATTCAGTTTTGGTGGACAGTATGTTTCCAGAAACTTGTCCATCTCCTCTAGGTTATCCAGTTTGGTTCCATATAGTTTTTCATAATATTCTCGTATGATAGTCTGTATTTCTATTTTGTTTGTTGTAATTTCTCCGTTTTCCTTTCTTATTTTGCTAATTTGTGCTCTCTCTTTTTTCTTCTTTGTGAGTTTGGCCAGAGGTTTGTTGATTTTATTTACTTTTTCAAAAAGTCAGCTTTTGGTTTGGTTGATTTTTTCTATGGTCTTGTTAATCTCTATTGTATTAATTCCTCTCTGATCTTTATTATTTCCTTCCTTCTGCTGCTTTTTGGGGCTTTTTGTCCTTCTTTTTCTAATTCATTCAGGTGGTGGGTTAAATTGTTTATTTGAGATTGTTCTTCTTTTTTGAGGAAGGCCTGTATCGCTATAAACTTCCCTCTTAGCACTGCCTTTGCTGTGTCCCATAGGTTTTGAGTGGTTGTGCTTTCATTATCATTTGTCTCAAGGTATTTTTTAATTTCAGCTTTGATTTCCTCATTGATCCATTGTTTTTTCAATAACATATTGTTTAATCTCCATGCTTTCCTTTTTTTCTCCTTTGTTTCTCTGTTGTTGATTTCCAGTTTCATGGCACTGTGGTCAGTAAAGATGCTTGAGATAATTTCTGTCTTCTTAAAATTGTTGAGGTTTCTTTTGTGTCCAAGTACATGATCGATCCTGGAAAATGTTCCATGTGCACTTGAAAAGAATGTATATCCTATTTTTTGGGGGTGTAATGCTCTGAAAATATCCACCAAATCTAGTTTTTCTATTGTAGTATTTAATTTCTCTGTTGCTTTGTTTATTTTCTGTCTGGAAGATCTGTCTAGTGATGTTAATGCAGTGTTAAAATCTCCAACTATGATTGTATTCCCATCAATATCCCCCTTTATCTCTGTTAGTAATTCTTGTATGTACTTAGGTGCTCCTATATTGGGTGCATATATATTAATGAGTGTAATATCCTCATCTTCTATCACTCCTTTCATCATTATAAAATGTCCTTCTTTATCTTTCTTTATGGCCTTTGTTTTAAAGTCTATTTTGTCTGAAATCAGTACTGCAACACCTGCTTTTTTGGCTTTTCCATTTGCATGGAATATCCTTTTCCATCCTTTCACTCTCAATCTATATGTGTCCTTCTCCCTAAAGTGGGTCTCTCGTATGCAGCATATTGAAGGTTCTTGCTTTATTATCCAGTCTGCCACTCTGTGTCTTTTGACTGGAGCATTTAGTCCATTAACATTTACAGTAATTAATGATAGATGTGTGTTTATTGCCATTTTGAACTTATCTTTGCAGTTGAATTGGTATATCCTCTTTGTTCCTTTCTTCTTCCTTTTGTGGTTTGGTAATTTTCCTTTGTATTATCATGGATTTTATTTAATTTTTGTGACTCCTTTGTAAATTTTTGGCTTGTGGTTACCCTTTTTTGTAAATCTATCAACCCATTACTATAACTGTTTTTATTAAACTGATAGTAACATGATCTCAAACCCATCCTACTGTTAACAAAATTTAAAAAAGAAAGAAAAAAATATTCTATATTTCCCTGCCTCCCTCTCCCACTCTCAGTGATTTGTATGTCTTCTTTTATAATTTCATGTTTACTTTATTTGTAATTCATGAGTTATCACCTTTCCAGTTGTGTGTTTCTCATTTCTGTAGCATCCTGCTGCTTTTCTATTTAGAATAGCCCTTTCAATATTTCTTTTAGCATGGGTTTAGTGTTGCTAAACTCCTGCAGCTTTTCTTTGTCTGTGAAACTCTTTATTTCTCCTTCTATCCTCAAGGATAGCCTTGCTGGATAAAGGATCCTAGGCTGCATCTTTTTTTCATTCAGGGCTTTGAATATATCTTGCCACTCCCTTCTGGCCTGTAGTGTTTGTGTAGAGAAATCAGCTGAGAGCCTTATGGGGGTTCCCTTGTAACTTACTCTTTGCTTTTCTCTTGCTGCCTTTAGAATCATTTCTTTATCCTTGACTCTGACCATCTTGATTATGATATGTCTTGGTGTGGGTCTATTTGGGTTCTTCCTGTTTGGGACCCTCTGAGCTTCCTGTACTTGGATATCTGATTCCTTCTTTAAGTTTGGGAAGTTTTCAGTCATGATTTCTTCAAAGACCTTTTCAATCCCCTTTGATCTTTCTTCTCCTTCTGGGACCCCTATTATGCGAAGATTGGGACGCTTTATATTATCCCATAGGTCCCTTATGCTATTTTCATTATTTTTTATTTGCTTCTCTTGTAGTTTTTCTGAATGGGTGCTTTCTATTGCCCTGTCTTCTAGATCACTAATTCGTTCCTCTGCATTATCTAGTCGGCTTTGCACAGCTATTGGATCATTCCTCATCTCTGTCAATGAGTTTACCCATTCTACTTGGCTCTTCTTTATAGCTTCAATTTCATTTTTGACATATTTTATATCTCTAAACACTATCTCTTTTAATTCCTTCAGCAATTCGATCACTCCTTTTTTGAAATCTTGATCTAGTAGGCTATCGACGTCTATTTCATTGATCTTTCTTTCAGGGGATTTCTCTTGTTCTTTTAATTGGGAAAGGTTTTTCTGCTTCTTCATCTTGCTCATACCTCTTTGGCACTGTGGTTTATGGAGTATCAGTTGTTTATTTTGGTCCTTAAGGATTTTATCTATCTGATGCCTATTTAGGAATAGAACTTAGGAAAAAAAGAAAAAACAAATAAGAGAGAGAGAGAAAGAATTTTAAAAGAAGGGAGAAAGAGGGTTTGAAAACAGTGTATAATGAATAATAGAAGAGTGAGTTGAAGCAGAGTATTAATCGGGTTGAGACGTCCTTTTGAAACCTTTACAAAAAAGGGGGGGGGAGATGAATAGATGTATTTGAAACCTGTGTCTAATCAATAGCAGGACATCAAAACCCAAGAGAAATAGAAATGAATTAAGAAGTAAAGATTAAGAGAGTAATAGAAAATAGAACAGGTAAAAACAGATTTAAAAAAAAAAAGGGGGGTGGTTTCGGTGTTCTCCTGTAGTCTGTGTGCTTTTAATGTGAAGTCTTTCTGTCTTCGTCCTGTTTTGGAAGCTCAGCTTGCTGTTTTCAGAGGCCCTCCGTTGGCGCCCTCTTCTGTGCTGCTCCCAGCACCTGTCGGCAAGCAGATCGCGCCTCCTACTAACACTGGGTCAGGTGCAGCTCTCTGCTGTGGGCGGGCGCGTCGCTGCCCCTCCGGATGCCGCAGTCAGATTGCTACAGACTGGCCGGGTAGGAGGGCGGGACGTGCCCCCTCCCAGCACCTCGGTCAGGGGCTGTGTTCCTGCCCGAAAGGCGGGGGGCCGCTCTCACTCTACCTGCGCCACCGCTGGTAGCTCCGCTCTCTGTGCGGCTGCGCGCTCCACCGCCCTGGCCGGTGCTCCGCGGGTGGGCTCGGGGAAGACCGAGGGACAGCCCTGTCCCTGCTCCAAGCCAAAACCCAGCTCCTTGTTTGTCTTTGTGGAGCAAGTTCTCTGAGGGACCAGGATGGAAGGATCCTATCTGCCCCGGGCTGCAGGCCAGTCTCAGTCTGGCCTTTGAGGCTGCTAAGCCCTTCGGTGGGGATGCAGGTTTCGCCCCCGCCCCCGCCTGAGTGCTCAGCGCGGAGGATATGGTGGCTGTGCCTGAGCCCCCCACCTCTCTTGCCCCGAAAACTTTCCGCGGGTTTTCAGAGATGGGGGTGTGCACCCTTCCCCCGAGAGCACATCAACCTTGCTGTTTTATGGAGGGCCCAGGTTGTTCTGCCCTGTGCACCCACAGCCACGGCGTGCAGCCCCTTGCGTTCCCCCGGGGCTGCCTCCGTGCAGCCACTTCTGTCCTCCGCCCGGCTTGTGCAGCCTGGCCCTGCCTGCGGCTGCCGGCCCGCGTCTCAGGCTGGGTGTCGGGGGGATGCTCTGTGCCCGTTTAACTTAGTTCTGTCAGTAAAGGGCTGCTCTGTACAGATCCGAGCCTTGGAGGCCCCCCCCCGTCCCGCTGGCCTCTCAGTTGGAGAGGGGAGACCCAGAAAGCGAGCGCGAGTCCTCCTTTGCCGCTCCCTCCCCGCGGTACCCGTCCCGCGCTGCTTTGCCTTTTGTTCTTTCTTTTTTCCTTTTCTCCTACCAGATTTTTGGCATCTTTATCTTTTGAAGAGGGCGACGTTCTGTCGGAGTTCCACAGGTGCTCTGGTTGGCTGAGTGGGTCTGTAGATGTGGGTCTTGGTGTATTTGTGGGAGAGGGTGACCTGCGAGCGTCCTTCTACTCCGCCATCTTCTCCGTCTCAGATTTTTCAGTCTTTGATATCACTTGCTTTCTAAAGTACCTACTCTCTCCACCCTAAGTTATTCCAAGTCAACTATTTAATTTGACTATTTTTGCTTATCAAAGTTCTATGCAAAGAAAAACTGTAACTTAATAGGCAAATGCTCCCCTTCTCCATTAAATTTTGGGTTCTGAAAAGATAAAGCAGTTGCACAGAAATGGTCCAGAATTGCTATTAATAAGCAAAAATAGCAAATTCAAATATATTATGACAGTAATGATTCCTACTTAATTTTTTTAAAGGACGATGTTTTACTGGCAACACCATATCTGATATTTATCTAATCACAAAATAATCTGAAATACAAAACATTTTCAAATCCACAGTCATCACTTGAGCAATTCCTCAAATGGCTCATTGGAATAACCACATGCACACACATTTGAAGCCTTTACAAATGATATTGATAAAATATGTCACTTATAAAGACAAAAAAAGAAATGAGTGAAAATAACTATTGGGTGTCTTTATATCTGAGAGATGAGAGAAAACCATTAAAAAATAATTTAGAGTAGGAGCACTTTGTTTTCCGTTGATAAAAGCAACTATACTGAAGTTCCCAAATAAAAAATTAATTATCCAATAATCATATTTGTCAATAAAACAAAAGCAATCTATGAATTATAAATTTAGTTTATAGAGAAGAGAGAGGAGAGTTTAATTTTTAGTATCTAAATTCTTTAACTTTCAGTATTTTCATTTCTTTCTATGTGACATCAGACTTCATCAAAATATCCTGACAACATAATTTGGTATATAATAAAAGCTATTAAAGTTGTTCAAAAACTGTTTAAAAGTTTGAATTAAAAAAAGATGACATGGATTATTCAACATACGGTGTTAGAAAAATTTACTGTTAAGAAAAAAATCATGCTCCATCTATATCATAAAACATATCAGAATAAATTCCGTATCTATTAAAGGGATAACTATAAAATACTAAAACCATGAAAAAGTGATATCTGGATAGCACAGTGCTTTCATGTCGCAAAATCATTCCACCAAAACAAAAAAAATTAAAATTTCTACAGCTCAAAAAAAGTCAACATAAAAATATTACAGGGAAAACCAAATGGGAAAAATAGTTACCATAACTATGACAATGAATTAATATATTTTAAGCTCTTAAAAGTCAAAAAAATTAGATTCTAAAAAATTTAAACAAAATGCATCAACTAATAATTTATTAAAATTAAACACAAAGGTTTATGTATACATATATGCATAATATAAATTTATATACTTATATATGTGTGTACACATCTTGAATATATAAACTTACTAATAAGGAAATGTAAATTAAAACATGGAGTTATCATTTTCAACAAAAATGTTAGCAATAATTTTTTTTAATAACAGAATGTTGGCAGGGAGTGGCATGGCACTGTCACTTTCATTTAGTCTCTGACAATAGTAGAAGTTTCCACAGTCTTTCTAGAAAGTAATTAATCAGTTACATTAACTCTTGAAATTTTCTGAGTTTTTGAGACATAAATTCCCCAATTAGAAATTTATCCTAAAATACACAGAAACAAAGAACAATATAAACATCAATATTTTATTACTTAACTTCTAAAAGTAAAAATAAAGAACCTATGTATTTATTATTAAGAAATGTCTAAATAAAATAAAGAACACTCATACCATGAAATATACAACCTTCAAATAATACTGTCACAAAAAATTTAATGATGTAAGAAAACGTTCATTATATTATGAAGAAAGCAAGATAACATTATATTACTTACTATATATGCACTATATTTTATATATATATAATTATTTCCCAAATAGGACTTCCTGCATTATATCTTTGCACCACCAAACTGTAAGTCACTTGAGAGCAGCGTGCATGCACACTCACATACACACACACATACACGAGCACATATTACTCAGTCCTTCTCACAGTGTGTAACACATTGTCCATGATCAGCACATGTTTCTTAATCACTTGAATAAACTAGGCAAATAAGCATATATAAACATTTAAAGGATGAAATAAAATTTGTCAAATGGTTAGCAATTGTGTAACATGGACTTTTTCCTTCTTTTGAATTTTTCACAGTAAACATTCATTTTATAAAATATTAAAGAAACAACTCAAAACTAATTGATAAGATGTATTTCCTAGCCAACTCTAAAAATTAGAGGAATTTGAGCAAGCATTGCTTTCTTTAAATGTATATAAACTTGACACTGCTGATGTAGTTAGAATTGATTTTTTTCAAAGTGTTTGGGCAGCGAGTGAAAGAAAGGCTGTGTGTTCCCTTTGTGCTTGGGTAGCACCAACAGACAAAGGATGAGCAGCTTCAATCACAGTCCTTTACATTACAGCCCAAAGAAATCTACTGAATAACAACAGATCCACAAAGGGAAGCAAGCTAACAAACACTGGGTGTAACAAATAATCCTCAGATAGAATCTAGGGCTCCCTGGCTAACAAGGCAGCTGCCCATTCACAAAGAGGAACTTGAGTTCTGGTCGAGGTGATTGGGTGTGTTAGAAAAAGAATTAAATCAGGAAGCAAGTTTTCATGCCAATCTGCTACAGCCTGTGTTGACTTTTGCAGAGGGCTCAGTTTGTAGCCCTGGTTTCCCTCCTTGGCAAGCAGGGAAAATAAAACTTCTCTTGCTTAAAGAGAGCCCCAATCTCCTGAAATATCCTCTGGCTACTTCATGAATTTATTACAACACCTGAGTGCCTTAATAAATTTATTAGGCTAGAACATGCACATTCAAAATACAACGATTACTTTATTAAAGCAAATACTCAAAATGTATTGTTATTAAAAGACTTCTAATGAAGGGAAGTGATGTCTTTATAAGCCAATGTATTTTTCATGAATGGTAATGTGTATTGTTTTTTGTACTAATATTAATTTAATGAGCACTTCCGCTTGTTACAGACTGGCTAGTACATTTTTTATTTCCTAGAGTTTGGGTCAGGTCCCTAGGTAACTGGCCTCTAGACAATTTCATGCAATGCACAGTTTTTTAATGGAGGTCTAGATAAAGTGTGCTATTAAACAGTCTGCTTATGAAAGAAAATTCTAATCTGATTTCTGTGTCAGATGATGTACCCTGGAGGGCTGCCATCTGGTTCATGTATTTTTAATAATTTCAAGATTAGGTTGCCATAGTTCAGATCTACAGTGTTCTTTGTTTTATTTAGTTGGGACTTAAAATGAGTCACTGAAACAAGAACCAGCAACTTCATATAATTGAAAGGAATGTGGGGTGAAGACATGCAATTTACTTGTAACGGGAGCATGTCTTTAAAAATAACATTTACATCTCAAATGCAAGTTCAGTTGGAAATCAACACAAAGTGACAAAACTTCTGCTTTTAAGAATTTGACACCTTGTGAAATTTTACCATATTGAGATAGTTTTGATTGAGAAGTATTAATTTAAAACTACTTTCTTAAATTTTATTTAAATCTTTTTAAAAGTAAGGAAAAGCTGACAGGCTTAAAGTAATATCTGTGCTCCTCTTAAGGAACTATGTGAAAGAATATTAAATCTTCTAAGTGAGTCAGGCACACTGGATGCTGCTTTATCCCCTTCAGATTGCTGGACCATTTACTATTTCACTAAAGGACAGTGAAAGGACATCCTAACTGACCTAGACAATTAGTGCTACCAACAAAATTATGCACGCCCAGCGCAGAGGGAAAAATATACAAACAGTATCTTTTTGTGAGCTTTTAATTTGTCTTGTAGGTAGAAATAGCAAATTTTTGTCTACATTTTAAATTTCCTCCTTTCCCCATAGTATCCTTTCTTAACTCATTAAAATTGGTTGTAACAAATTGCATTTTGTGCTAGTGTGGTTTGAGATTAGAAAAACATCTGACAAAATGTGTACTGAAACTGCTAGGCACATAATTTGACATATTACCAATTTAAAACTCAAAACTGTACTTTAAAATCCTAAATATTGTTTTTTAGTATATTTTCATATACTTACTGGAGAAGTACATTTTCATTTCTACATTAGAGTACATAGAATGAAGTTAAAGGAGAAACAAGAAAACATTTCTACATTCACTCCCTGGAGAAAATCACTTAAGTGACTGATGTTGATATAGGGTCTGCCATTAATATATAAAATATGTATGTATATAATTAATATATGCCTACATAATTAAATTCACAACACACTGCTGGACTCTACTACATAATTTTTTGTTTCATTAACATTAACTACTCTTTAATATGTCATTTAAAATGATCATGTCATATGGCATCCCATTGATAGACTAAAATTCATTACTGAATTCTATGTTGTGATGTATTTATGTTGCTTTCAGACATATTTACAGAAATATTCATTCAACTTTCTGAATAGATTCTTGGAATAAATCCTAAAAAGTGGGGGGAAAAACAATGGGCCCAAGAGCCTCTTGGTATATGTTGCTAAATTATTTTCCATAAAGTTTCTAACAGTTTATACTCCAACTAGCAATATAAATTTCACAGTCCTATCTTTTATAACTATATGTTACTCTGATGCTTGAAAAGTGATACTACGAATTGGTGTTACCTTGATCACTACTGAGCTTCAACACAAGTCCCACATGTCTGCTCACGTGTATTTATTCTTCTATACATATTTTGTCCGTGCCCTTTTCTCAGATTTTAGGAAATCTACTTTTTCATGTTTGCCCTTTTTAAATATATGGGTCTCCATAGCTTTCTGCAGTGCTTAAAGGTGGAAAAAATTAAAACAATGCCAGTTATGTTGTAGTGAGTATGAAGGAAGTGCCGGAGAGGCTTCACATCACCCCTCAGTTTCAAGCCTGGGGCAGTTCCGTGCAGCTCAGAGCTTACGGTCCATTTAAAGAGACAGCAGGAGAAACAGGGTGGAAGGAACTCAGAAGTAGAATGTAAAAGCTGATTAATGGCAAGGCCAGGACTGAGACCCAGGTCATCAGACCTCAGATTAACACCGATTCACATTTGGAAAGACAGGACCTTCTAGATCCCTTTGGCACTATGCCTCAGGCCTGTCAGAGCCAGAGCACACCCCTGACTTGAGCTGTGAGGAAAAGGGCACTGGGTCTGTAGAGACAGGAGCACTGCCACGCTGCCATTTTCTTTTTCTTTTTTTCTTATTGAGGCGTAGTCAGTGTACAATGTTGTGTCAATTAATTTCTGGTATATAGCACAATGCTTCAGTCAAACATGGATATACATATGTTCATTTTCATTTACTTTTTCACCATAAGCTACTACAAGATATTGAATATAGTTCCCTGTGCTATACAGTATAAACTTGTTTATCTGTTTTATATATACCAGTCAGTATCTGCAAATCTCGAACTCCCAGTTTATTCCTTCCCACCCCTAGCCCCCTGGCAACCACAAGTCTGTATTCTATGTCTGTGAGTCTGTTTCTGTTTTATACGTAAGTTCATTCATCTTTCCAAATTGCCATTTTCCTTCTTCTCTATTTTAAAATATAAGATTCCATTGATGTGCAAAGTGTAGTTAATGTCCAGATTCTGGCTGATTTTCTCCTGGGGCTTAAGATTTGGACTTATTTAAGGCCACTCACTGCACCTGCACCAGAATGCAGCACAACAAAAACTGATTTGGACAGGACCTTGCCTGAAATGGTGATGCTAGAGAGCTGATTAACAAGATTGGCAAAAACTCAATGAACTTTTGGTTTTAATGTGGGGATATTTAAAGAGGAGGACTTAATAGCAGGAAGACAAATTACAGTAATTGAATCAAAGTTGCAATCAGCAATGTTTTGCACTGGGAACCCACCTGGTTCTTGAACATTCCTGTCATTGATAGATCCAACGGGGGTTTCCAAATCTACTGGTATTCTTACAAGTTTTTGTTTCTTCTTGTACAAAGATAGCTGATAGGTTATAGCATGCATTTTAATTACAACTATTTGGATCACTGTGTATAAAAGAATTTGAGTCGACACTAGGGATCAGAATTACAAGGATCAGTGGGCTATGTTGGCTATGTGTCCAGGAGAAGAAAGCAACAACCAAATACTGGTCACATCTCTGTGTCATCACCAGTATTCAGAAAAGGGCAGGACAGACGGTGCTGACTAGAACAAAAAGAATAGAGCCCGCTCAGTTGTCCTGCACTGCGACTCTAGTAGGCTTAATTAACTATTCACCTCGTCCCTGATCATGTTCTGGAGTACCTTACAGAAAACAAAAAGCCATTTTGAAGCTTCCTTCCCATGAATATATGACTTGATTTTAAATCTCCTTTAAAAGAAATAAAATTTCTAACTTAACTTTTCAGTTATTTTCCTTTGTAGATTTGTATCAAAACTGGCCCCCCACATTTCAGACATACGATACAGAAAGGAATTTACTTGGTCCCCTCCATTTCATAGGGAGTTTAACTGACATGAACAATCGGCATAGATGAAACTACAGCCGTTAATTCATTTGATTTAAACAGAAGTGCTGATAGTTACAGTTATGAAGTGTTAACTACTACAATCTGTTAAGGAAATAAAAATACAACCCCGAATTAAGAGCTACATCTCTCCAGAAAAACAACTTACAAATGAAATACAAATATAACTTTGAAGTAACTTTCACATTTCTCAAGCAAAAGTAATTCATACTTTTTAAAACATGCAATGTTTTACAGTTCCTATAATCACAGCAAATCTCACATTAGCATAGAGCACATGCATGCAACTTTGTAGTCTGACAGTTCACTGAACCAATCTTTTTGTTGTTGATATTTAGACTTTGATTTTAACACTCATACATTCTAAAAGGATATAAATGAAAAAATTGAGTTTTATTCTTTGAAGTATCTTCATATTCAACTCATTTATCCCTTTTGAAGTAAAATCCATCCATACACCACTATTTCTAGCACACATACCACAATTTTCAAGGTAAATGTCAGATCTGTGGAAGAAAATAATTCATGCTGATGTCTGTAAAAACGGATCCTGAACCATTCACCCAGATCTTTTCTGTTTCAGATGCACATTTCAAACCTTCTTGCAGACTTCTGCATCGATACCTAATGTCCTGATTTTTATTAAAGTATCACCACCAACTTTTACAGAAAACTCTTGCTTTCATTTTCATTCTCCCCTTTCCCATTTATCCCACATATTAATAAGTCACCAAGTTCTTTTCCATAATATTATGACACCCTTTTTACTCTCATTTCTGTAAAGAATCACCATACTAAGCACCAAATCGGAAGACTAAATTCAATCATTAGCCCCAATCTATACCCTCTAGAGTATAAAAAGCACACAACAGATACTAATATTTAAAACCCTGGTAGCCTGCACTTAGTACTTCAGTTTAAAGACTTCAAGTCTAACTTATCTCCTGAAGCAGCTTTCATGATCCACTGTCACACGTGGAATCCTGCTAATCTCAGAGGTCCGGGATAGGAGCAGACTGCAGAGATTCCAGGGTTACTGTCCTTCCTTCTTTTTCATTCATAAACAACTATGAGAAATTTTCCAATGGCAAGAGTCATTTCTCAACACTGATAATGCCTTTCAGGAAACTCCTTAAAACTTGTGATTACCTAGCTTTCCTCTATCACCAACCTCTACCCGGAACAAAGGTGCTAAAAAGTCAGTGCTCAACAAAAGGTCTTAAGAAAGAGCCCAAGCATGTTTTAATCCTAGATGAAAAGTGCTGTTTGTCACATCTTGCATCCAGATGTTGTAAAGTGCATCCACATTCTTCAGTAAAAGGAACCAGTGCTCCTTGGAATGGAAAGGAAATGGCTGATTCAAGGACTGGGGCTGTAATAGAAGAGATGAGCCTGGAGCATGTTGTAGTGCCACAGAGAAAGGGAGTGCCCCCAAAACCGCAAGGATGGAGAAATGTCAAAGGGAAACAGGTGGGCATCAGATGGAGAGTCAAGAGATTGATGTGGGATGCTCAGACCTAGGAGATCACATCTGAAGTGCAGATCTAGGAAATGATGTGGAGTACACAGTCTTCAATGAGTTAAGCCAATGACCACTTGTCTGGAATAAAACTGGGCTACATGTAACAGCTGCAGGAACCATCCTGAAAGTTGTCCAGGTATCTCCATAGACAAGTCACCCTTAACTTCAAGAGAAACAGAGGGGAGTCAGAGGCTCTCATCCCAAACTGACCCAAGTTCTTGACTTGGAGTGACAGCTTAGAGTGATGGCCGAGGCAAACTGAGCCTTCTGATTTGTTCTGCTAAAGGTGTTATCTTTTTAGGGCTAATTTTGTGCATGAAAGTCCCAATAACAGCTTATGTGAGAATAGAAGTAGAATATACAGGGAGGTGATGTACAGACCCCATTCTCCCAACCTTAATCCAGCCCCTTTCCAGCCCTTTGTACCAGTATATGCTTCTGACCTGAGCAGTAAACTATGTCTGCATTATGCAGGATTCACTGAGAAACCCAAAGCAAATATGTGCCCATATGTGCATGCTCTGCCTTGAATAAACAGCAGATCCAATAATAACAAGAGTAATTGTATTATGTTCTAAAAAATTCATGAGGAAATGAGTCTCTGGTTCCTAACTAGATGAGTCTGCATCTTACAATGATGCTGCAACTCTTGCATCATTTTATGACAAGATTATAATTTTTAAAAATATTTACAAAGGAAGGGCCTACTATAGAGGATGAGCAGTCCCTGAAGAAGCAGGTAATGTCTGATGTCATTGAATCAAGAAAGAAGCAGGACCTCAGGAAAAAAAAATATTCAACAGATTGTCATCGTTAACCTTTCACATTCATCTGGATGTTAAGGGATGCAGATGCCCAAAGGGAAGCTCTCATGAGATGGAGCTAGTGAGGTAGAGAACTGGTCAAAAGCTTATTTTGCCCATGGCAATGGACTCGATCTGGCCATCTAGAGAAAAAGTTGGCAAACCACAGCCTACAGGCCAAATTTGGATCTGCCTGCTTTTCTAAAACTTTACTGGCACACAGTCTTATTTACACATTGTCAATGTCTGCTTACACTCTATGAGTGCAGAGATGAGCAGCTGCAATAGAGACAGTATGGCCCACAAGTCTAGAATATTTTCCTACATAGCCCTTTACAGAAAGTTTGCCGATCTCCGATGTAGAGAGCAAGGTGCAAGCTGGATTACCTAGAAGATTCATGGTGGTCTTCTATGATTGTTTCCCTTTTCATTCCTGATTTTTTGGTAATCAATATAGAAAAATATTTCACCATGTCTCAGTTAAGCTATAGTAAAACAAGAGCAAGCTCCTTTCTCTAAATTTGGACCAGAAAGTTAAAGGACACCCCTGGCAGCTATAATGAGGATAACAAATCACCCCAAGGGGGTGGTGACAGCCTCAGAGTGCAGCTCTACCACAAGATTCTCCTCCAGTGTCAACCTCAATTGGCAATGTTTCTTTTTCCTTATTTTTTTCAAACAACAGAGATGTATTTATTTATTTGTGTGTTTTATTTTTCCACTTTAAAAACCAATCTTACTGGTATAATAAAAGTCACATAATAAAAGTCACTAATTTTGTGTGTACAGTCTTAAAGGTATAAATACAGTACTGTTACCACCACCACAATCATAATATCAAATATTTCCATCACCCCAGCAAGTTCACTCATATTCCTTTGTGGTCAATCCCTTCTTCAACTTCCTGGCTCTGGTAACCAGTGATCTGCCTTCTATCATCATAGTTTTGCTTTTTCTATTTTTTCATATAAATGGAATCGTAAGATACAAATATCTTTTTTCATAAAAATTATGTATATTTAAGTTGCACAGCATGATGATTTGAGACCACATACATGCATGTGTTATATATATGATTTCTATAGTATGCTAGGTAAAAGAACCCAGACAAAGAAAGAAAAAAACTCCATGATCTCACTTATGTGTGGAATCTTAAAAAGTCGAATTCATAGAAGCAAAGAGTAGAACCCTGGTTACCAGGGATAAAATGGAGGTGGAGGAAATGGAGAGATGTTGACCAAAGGTGCAGTTGTATAGGATGATTAAGTCTAAAGATCTAAAGTACAGCATGCTGTCTGCAGTTAATAACACCACACTGAATACTGGAATTTGCTAAGAGAATAGATTTCAAGTGCACTCATTATGTGGAAAAAAACAAAACAAAACAAAACAAAACATTACCTATGTGAGGAGATGATATGTTAATTACCTTGACTGTTGTAATTATCTCACTATGTGAAAGGCAGTGTTTCTTTACATATTCTGCCTGTGCCTTTATTTTATTATTTACAATATATTTCTAACCCACTGACAAGAAAAATAAAGGAAGCTTACAATAGCAAAAGATAAGATAGAAAAGTTTTTAAAGATTGTAGTAGAGATTCAAAATCACAGAATAACTTTTTACTAAGAATCATATTCCCAGTTGGACCACATGTTTAGAGTAAGCTCTAGCCTCAAACCACTGTTGCTAAGTCTGCATGAATGTAATCAGGATATAGCCTGCCAGGTGATAATAGTATTTACAATCCAGGATTCTGTTATAAAATATGAATGGCCGTCCTGTGGGTTCAGTAGGGTTAGCTCTCCTTCTCTTATTTATTTATTCATTCATTCAACAAACAGTCATTGAACTTTCCTTGTTCTGACTTGCATCAAAGCACAACCATCACAAAAAAAGCACAACCATCACACAAAGCGAGTTCTTTTTGAAATTTTCTTGGTACATCTGGTGGACTCCTACAGCAGGGCAGAAGTTTTTCAAATGTATACAAGATAAGGCTATTGACAAGGTGCCAGCATCTCTATTTTGTTAACACTGAAGAGTTTGGAGAAAAATCACCATGTTCTCTGCCTTTTAAGAATGAGCCCAGTGGGTAGAGCAAAGTGGACATTTCAAACAAAAGGAAAACAGTAGATGCTCGATGCAGGAAATTGCTTCCATTTTTGAGACGGCTATTAGACAGTAAGAAGAGGCCTCAGTGGGGAAAGCAGAGGAAGTACACACTGGTAAAGGGACAAAAAATACTAGACAAGTGAATGAGAAATTAGTGTTGAATCTACTCACTGTGTCTGGAGAAACATTACACAGAGTATGTTTGCAGAACCTCCTCAGAAACAGGGAGAAATGTCAGTAAGGGAAGGCTTCTGCCAGCCAAGGTTTCACCATGCCTTCAACAGCTATTGATAAGAGCATCATAACTGCTGTACCAAAGTGGATTAGCACCCAACTGACCATTTTCACAAGAGCAGTGCTGATTCAGCCTGGGAGTAGCCTTGAGTCAAGCACCCTAACCTGCAGGGAAGCAGACTACATGCTTCTTAGTTGTCCTGGTTGAGTCAAAAGAGCAAAGTAAATAACATTATTCCTCGGAACATTCAATTAAAATTTAATAATTGTAAAAAAAAATTATATCTCCTTTTTAAAATCCTGGTGAAAATTAACATGAAAGCCACTTGCTTGGAAAGCAGAACGCATTCAGACGTGCTATGTTAAGGCTGTCAAACGCATTCAGCTTTGCGGGAAGGAGAAAGAGGAATTAGTTTGTGAGAATAAGAACTCGTGTGTTTCCTTGAGTCTCCAAGGTGATCAAGAGGACGATGGCAGAAAATTCTGGCCAAAGTGAACATTTTTGAAAGGAAAAAAAGAAAGAAGAATGAATGCCACTGAAATCATAAGGCCTGATTATGTGTTAGATAAAAGGAAACCACTCCAAGTAGACTTCATTTTTTTCTTATTGTTATAACTTATACTTAGCTTTCCATTCAAAGCTTCCTAGTCAATACTTGACCTGCAAAACCAAACACATTTAAAGTTAAGTGGTTAGGTTTAATCTAAAATTAGTCGCTGTGTAATTACCGAAAAGACGTGTTCATAACAGTAAACTACGAAACTCTTTAAAGTTTCTTCCATGCTGAGGAAATGTTTATTTCTTCCAGGGTATCATTTTTTCAAATTGCTTTTCAGGCTTTGCTAGATTTTTGTGGAAATTTTCATCAACAAAGCAAGGTTTCAAATGGCTTTGCGAAATTCTATTATTTGCCAGAGGATATATTTCTGATTTATTTCTTTTTCTTTTTCTGCTTCCAAATTACATTTTCACCCGCACTGTGTCACTCTGCAGTTTTCCCCCAAAGCAAGTGATGAGTGAACCATTTGTTTAGTAAATATTTACCGAATAGTTTGTGATCAACAAGGAGTCTGACAAATAGTTGTCACTCAATTAAAAAAAAACATTGAATATTTATTCTGGGGGCATTTCTTAAGGTTTTTGGAGACACAAAGTATATGAAATGCAGATGCTACCTCTAGTAGGGTCTAGAAGAGAGAAAACCTATGAGAAGTGGTACAGAAAATCATCATGGAAATTCAAAGGAAGAACCCTCCCTGATGGGGTTTCAGAGAAGTACTTCTGAAAAAGGAAGGCTTTCAAACTGAACTAGAAAGATATTCAGAATTGAGGTCTGTGGAACAGAGGCCAAGGCCATCATGGGCCGAGCGAACACGTGAAAACTCAAGCCCAGAGTTGTGAAATGTGTACATTGGTACTTCAATTTCCAGCTATAGGTAAAGAATTACAATATATGCTGCTGATAATGAAAGAAGGAATAACATAAAGGCAAGAGAGAAGACTATCAACCCAACACTTAATTTAATATATTTCATTCCTTGAACTAGATATATTGAGCACCAATTGAGTACTCAAGTGTGGCTTGCATTGAGATCCAAGAACTGTTTAGTCAAGGACAAGTAAAACAAAATTTCTGCCCTTGAGTTGCTCACAGTTTAGTGGTGAGACCAACACATAATTCAATGCTTTCTATACAAGTTTTATGATAAAAAAGCAGGCACAGGAAAAAAAAAAAGCATCAAACTCTGATTGGGGAGGAAAGTCAAGGAAAGCTTCCTGACAAGATAAAAGTGAAACTCAGCCTTGAAGGGTAAGAAGTAGTTAACAGGCAAGTACAGAGTGAGTCAGGGAGGATGTTCAGACACAGGGAAGAAGCTGAGATGCAGGCAGTGAAGTGAGGTTTCCTACAATTAGACTTCAACACACGCCCCCAAACATGGATTATTAACTACAAACCCATTTAAACTTCGCTTTATTAGCACTTGCTTTATAAACAGGACATTAAAATTTCATTCACTCAACAAATATTTATGGAGGCAAGCTTGTCCGCACAGTGTTCTCTGGGTTTTTTTTTGGTTTTTTTTTTTTTATTCCTCCCTGGTTTTTCTCATGAAGTTTTCTCTGCCTGGCATGTCAGTCTTCTCTATGTTCACCCATCAAACTTCTATCCACCCATCAAGGCCCAACTATTCAAAGGTCATCATTTTAAAGACGCCTTTGCTGATATCTCAAAGAAATTCTTCCTACTTCTTTTAAGTACCGAATACACTTTCTTTGTACTATCCTGTTATGCCTACCATGTTTTGCCATATATAATTATATTTATATCAAAATTTGTGTAAGACTAAAAAAAATTGTTTTGTTTTTCTTTTTATCCTATACAAGACTAGAACAATGCTTTGCACCACCAACTTCTGTTGACATAAGCTGACAAGATTGTCTCAAGAATAAATCAAATAAATGTGGTGGTCAGTATCCCCCCTACTTCCAGGTCTATGTATGTGTGCATTTATTTGCATATGCAGATCCTTGCATAAAAGTCTATACATATGTAAAAACAATATCCACCTTCACCAAAATTGTCTCTAGTATTTATATTACTTTTCTCCATAGGTATTCATTTGTACAAAGAATAAAGATACTAAAAAAATAAAACTTTGGAAACTACACTAGAAGGGTGTCAATACTGTATTATTCCAATTATATAATATTATAGAAAAGGTAAAACTATAGCAAAAAAAAAAAAAAGTCAACCAGAGTTTCCAGGATTTGCAAAGGGATACAGAACTATTCTTTGGGGTGATGAATGTGTTCTAAACCTGGACTATGGTGGTAGCTAAAGGACTTTGTATATTTGTAAAAACTCATTGACTTTATTTTTAAAGTGTGTGTTTTACAGTATGTGACTTATACCGCAATAAAGTTACTTTTTTTTAAGATATTATACTAAAAAAAAAAAATCCTTGACTTTTAAGCCAGGTCTCTGAAAACCAAATATTTTTGTATGTTCTATAGCTTTGGACAAACTGATGAAGAAATTATCACTTGGACTAGGAAAGATAATATCAAGCAATTTTTCTATTATGTTGAAACAATCCACAGACTCACAAGTAAAATAATACTTGATTGGAAATATTATATAATGTTTGTCAATTTTGCTGAAAACCCATATTCTTAAGACATGACAAAAACTTCAGCATGACTTAAAGAGTAATAATGGAAAGACATGACAATCACCACAGCAGCCACATATGAGGAATCAGGAACAAGATAAAAAGAGTGGGGCTGGGAATATTTATGTATCAAGAAACTTTCAGCTCCTCCAAAAAAAATGGGAAGAGAGGATGCCAGGAAAAAAAAAAAGCTGATAGCCAGGAAACCGGAAAATTGATCACTGGAATTTAAATTAGCCTGAAACCAGCTTCAATTCTGCGTTCCTAAGTTGATGAAAGAACACACATTTGAGGGAGTGTATGGGCAGAACAGTTACACAGTGTGACAATTATAAAACTGACACACAGGAAATGACTTCAGGATATTCGAAATGGAAATATGCAAGGGAAGGAAGCTCCGGTGCTCCAAGACCCAAAGGTCAGATATCATGCAGGAATATTCTATGATTAGTCTCTAGTTAAAATTCTATTTTCAAATCTCATTACCAAAGAACTCCACAGTACATCCTCTTTCTGTTGTTTAGAATTTCATTATAGTGAATGCTCTATTGCCAGTCAACAGATCTTGGAAAGCAAAGGCCTCTCTGGGAGTTGCTGTGAATTAAGAAGTAGGGGGAAAATAATCTTCAGAATCAGCTACTTACTTTCAAGTAAGGAATTATTTAAGGAACTATTAAGCATTCATCTCACCTTTTCTTAGTCACAAAATCTTGTATGTGTGTGTTGTATGTGTGATGGAAGACTCAATGTGCTTTCCTGACCAGGTGACTAAGATGAGGAATTCTCACATTGGAAATCAGTTGTTTACTAGTATTGCTGCTAGGGAGGACCTGCTCTCTTGTCCCTCCTTGCCTACTCCATTTCATTCTGTAACCTTCTCTAGAAATCTCTGATACCAAAAAGCAACAGTGTAACAACCCAACTCTTGTTTTCATTTTAACTTTAACTTCTCACATCACATTAACTTTTGTTAACCAACTGCCACCAGGTCTAAGAGAGAATCAGAGATAAAGGAGAGAGACAATCTTGCTACGGCAGAATAAGCCTTGGACTTGGACCCACAGACGGGGTTCAAGTTCCACTGACTTCCGGACACTTTATGGAAATACACATCCTGTGTGTTTTCACAGCACCCTGTGCATGCATTAAGTATAATTCCATTCCCTGTAGTGTAATTACCTCTCTGTTTGTCCTCCCCATCCCCAGGACTACAAGCTCTTCAAAGGCAATGTTTGTCTTTGTTATTGAATCCTTCCTACCCAGGAGAATGTCTGGCATGACTGGTGGAATAAATAACAGTAAACAAGTCATATCACCTCTCTGAGTTTCATTTTTCCATGTGCAAATTAAAAAGAAAACAGCTTCTTCTGGGGTTATCATGAGGTTTAAAAGCATACGCAAATATAATGAAAAAGGTCACCATAAGGTAGAAAGTTATATGGCATCTCTTTATTACTTATATTCATCCAACAATTAAAAACAACATACTCCATAGCAGAATAGTTCAATTCATGTTATAGCAAGTACCACTGTAATGAAAATCTATGCACAAGAAAATAATCCCAAGTGCTTGTTGACAATCTATGTATCTAAGCAATAGGTTAAGTACATTAAGTCCAGAAAAAAAAAATGTAGAGTTTGGATGACCGTTTCAAATTTTTAGTAACAGAAATTGCCTAGCAGCCAAATACAAAAGAAGTTGGCATTCATTTATTTGTAGTCCTTTGTTTATAAAGCTGGGGGTTAAAAGAAGTGAAATACAAACTACTTGTCCCCAAAAAACTATCATTTTTTTTTAAAAGACACATACATGGTGAAGTGTCAGATATCTTACAGAGTGTTGCATGTAAATGCAGTCATCAATTCGTTCACCCATTCTTCCTTACAGTCTACCCATTCAATCAACAACATTGAATATCCACTCAATAAATAATGCATTTTACATACATGTTGTGAGCACTGCTAGGGCCAAGTTACTAGTGAAAAAGTGTCAAGTTAAGACATAGTCTGTGCCTCAAGGTACTTACAAGCAGGGGGGGAAAAATTCATGAATTTGTGTCCACAGGACTCATGCTATTTATTTCAGGATTTAATATATGTGCCACATAAGTCACTGTAGAGAATTTTGAATATTTATTATAAAGCCTTATTTGCACATGCAGAATTTTACCCTAAGACCATAAAAATATTTTTAATATAGACCTTTACTGTCACATAAAAAGTTTTCCTCGAGAAATATTTCCATTGAAAAGCATATGCCTGAAAGAGTTGATCTGTTCACTAAGTCAATTATATAAAATAGTGGATAAATACATTTTGTAAATGATTCAAGGATGAAAATAGCTATAGTTTTGTTGCCAGATATAAGATATTTCACAGTTACTGGGATGCTAAATGGGAAGAATAACTGTCTCTAGTAGGTTAGAGTAAATGACCGTGCCCTATTTGACTCTGTAGACCCATGTCTAGCACAGTGCAGACGAACAGTATACTGAAAGGATGAATGAATGCATGAAGAATGTGGGAACATTAGCAGTTGAGATTTATAAGGGAGACCTAAATCAAATGGAAAAAGAACTGCTATCAGTCTAGTTAGTCTTTCTTTCTTGTGGAATCCATTGCTTCTGATCCTCATCTATGAAAGTATAGTAACATGAAATTAACTGGAATTTGGAGTTCAAATCTAGACTACTTCAACTGGGTAAGTAATGTAACCTTTTGAAATTCCATTTGTAAAATGAGGATAAAAAATTTTTAAAGCTAAAGCTCTAAACTGTTCTTAGAGAGAGAAGCAAGATGGCAGAGTAGAAGGTCGCTTGTAGCTCACCTTCTTCCACAAATACACCAAACTCACATCTATGGACCTACTCAGCCAACCAGGGCACCTGCCAAACTCCAACAGAACATCGCCCTCTTCGAAAGACAAAGACGCCAAAAATCTGGTAGGAGAAAAGGAAAAAAGAAAGAAGAAAAAGCAAAACAGTGCGGGACCGATCCCACAGAGAGGGAGCGGCAAAGGAGGACTGGTGCTCATTCACTGGGTCTCCCCTCTCCAACGAAGAGGCCAGCAGGATGGAGGGGGAGCCTCCAAGGCTCAGATCTGCACCAAGCACCCTTTTACCGACAGAACTGAGTCAAACGGGCACAAAGGGTCCCCACAACACCCAGCCCGAGACATGAGCCAGCAGCTGGAGCCAGGACAGGCCACCTGAGCTGAGGGAGGACTGAGGCGGCTGCACTGAGGCAGCCCCGGGGGACTGCAGGGGCCCGTGCGCCATGGCTGGGAGGGGATACAGAACAGAACAACCTTGGTCCCCCATAAATTGCAAAAAAAAAAAAAAAAGCAACACAGCTGGTGTGCCCTGGGGGGAGGGGCGCTGTAGCCTTTGTCTCCTCAGAGCTGTGCTGCCATCACCTGCGCTTCTCGCAAGAAGAGAGGCGGGGCGCAGCCATAGATGCCATCTCCTTCTGTGTGCAGCTCCCAGGCGGGGGCGGGGCCAAGACCTGAATCCATACCCTGGGGCTCTGCAACCTCCTAAGCAAGACAGAGACTTGTTTACAGCCTGAGGCACATAGGATATTTCTGCCCTGGCACCTCAGAGAACTCGCGCCACCAAGACAAATAAGGAGCTGAGATTTGACATGGAGCAGGGGCAGGGCCATTCCACAGTCTTCCCCAAGCCCGCCTTTGGAGCACCAACCAGAGGCGGAGCGGGCAGCTGCACAGAGCAGCGGAGCGACTGATGCTGGGACAGGGTGGGTGGCAACCCGCCTTCCTGGCAGGAACGCAGCACATGACCATGGTGCTGGGAGGCAGCGCAATCCACCCACCTGCCTTGCCCCAGCGCAGCATCTGACTGCAGCATCGGGAGGGGGAGTGACCCACCCACCCACCAGGTAAGAGCTCAGCATCTGACCCAGTGTTGGGAGGGGGCACGATCTGCTAGCTGACAGGCACTGGGAGCAGCACAGACGAGGGCACCAATGGAGGGCCTCTGGAAACAGCAAACTGAGTTCACGAAACAGGGCAAAGACACAAAGACGTCTCAATAAAATCATGAGGAGCACAGCGTCTCCAGGAGAACTAGATAACTGATACTCCTTAAGTCACAGTGCCAGAGAAATATGAGCAATATGAAGAAGCAGAGGAACCAATCCCAATTAAAAGATCAAGAGAAATCCCCTGAAAGCACGATCAAGGAAATATACATTGATGGCCTACCAGATCAAGGTTTCAAAAAAGGACTGATCAAAGTACTGAAGGAACTAAAGGAAATAGTGTTTAGAGATATAAAATATGTCAAAAATGAAATAGAAGCTACAAAGAAGAACCAAGTAGAATTAGTAAACTCATTTGCTGAGATGAGAGCTGACCTAAAGGCTGTACAAAGCAGGCTAGATAATGCAGAGGAACGAATAAGTGACCTAGAATACAGGACAACAGAAAGCACTCAATCAGAACAGCTGAGAGAAAAACAAATTGAAAACAATGAAAACAATATAAGGGACCTATGGGATAATATAAAGTGTGCCTATGTACACATAATAGGGGTTCCAGAAGGGGAAGAAAGATCAAAGGGGATTGAAAAGGTCTTTGAAGAAATCATGACTGAAAACTTCCCAGACCTAAAGAAGGAATCAGATATCCAAGTACAGGAGGCTCAGAGGGTCCCAAACAGGAAGAAACCAAACAGACTCACACCAAGACATTTCATAATCAAGATGGCGAGAGTCAAGGATAAAGAAATGATCCTAAAGGCAGCAAGAGAAAAACACAGAGTGAGTTACAAGGGAACCCCCATAAGGCTCTCAGCTGATTTCTCTACACAAACACTACAGGTCAGAAGGGAGTGGCAAGATATATTCAAAATCCTGAATGAAAAAAAGATGCAGCCTAGGCTACTCTATCCAGGAAGGCTATTCTTTAGAATAGAAGGAGAGATAAAGAACTTCACAGACAAGCAAAAACTAAAAGAGTTTAGCAACACTAAACCCATGCTAAAAGAAATATTCACAGGTCTACTCTAAATAGAAAAGAAGCAGGATGCTACAAAAATGAGAAACTCATAACCGGAAAGGAGATAACTGCCATGAATTACAAAAAGAATAAACACAAAATTGTAAAAGAAGACATCTAAATCACTAAGAGTGGGAGAGGGAAGCAAGGAAAACCACTGTGGAAAACAGGATGGAGATTCCTCAAAAGACTAGGAATAGACTTACCAAATGACCCATGAATCCTGCTCCTGGGCATATATCCAGAAGGAACCCTACTTCAAAATGACACCTGCACCCCAGTGTTCATAGCAGCACTATTTACAATAGCCAAGACATAGAAACAGCCTAAATGTCCATCAACAGATGACTGAATAAAGAAGAGGTGGTATATTTCCACGATGGAATACTATTCAGTCACAAAAACTGACAACATAATGCCATTTGCAGCAACATGGATGTTCCTGGAGAATGTCATTCTAAGTGAAGTAAGCCAGAAAGAGAAAGAAAAATACCATATGAGATCGCTCATATGTGGAATCTTAAAAACAAACAAACAAAACAAAACATAAATACAAAACAGAAACAGACTCATAGACATAGAATACAAACTTGTGGTTGCCAAGGGGGTGGGGAAGTGGGAAGGGACAGACTGGGATTTTAAAATGCAGAATAGATAAACAAGATTATACTGTATAGCACAGGGAAATATATACAAGATCTTGTGGTAGCTCATAGCAAAAAAAAAAAAGTGACAATGAATATATATATGTTCATGTATAACTGAAAAATTGTGCTCTACACTAGAATTTGACACAGCATTGTAAAATAACTATTACATAATAAAAAAATTTAAAAAAACAAAAAAATTGAAAAGCAAAAAAATAAACTGTTCTTAGAAACAATGAACAGTACATATATGTAAATTTTAAAAAATATGTGCAGTATATTGTATATACGTATTTACATGCAATATATTATATATGTGTAGTCAAATTGTGTCAATTTTACCTAATAAAACTGAAAACTGAAAAAAACAATAAAAAAAAAAAGAGTATTTTTCAAAGACACATGTGAAAACCGGCAGTTGTAGGAGAAAATGTCCTCTGCTTCCTTCTCTCCAACCAGTCCAGTGCTGCCAAGCTCCTCTCATGCATCAGTAGCTGTCTACATGGTATGACATGGAGAATATGAGAAGTTATTCCTGGCTTAACATGCCTTTCTAACAGTCTACCTTGGGGACTGGAAATAACATCTTTGGAACCACTTGTTTGAATTAAAGCAAAGGTCAATCCCTGACTTCCTACCTAGATAGCTCAGTGTCTGCCATAACCCAATTTTTCTGCTTGAAGAAAAAATGACACGGACAGATAAAATATTAATAGATAAAAGGACTGAGAGAAAATTGGGCTCAGAAAAAAAGTTTGACGTATCAGTGGATCAAATACAAAACAAAAGAGTAGACCTCAGATGTAAGCTTCATGGACTCCTGGACAGGAAGCAGGTGGTAGCAAAGGGGAGTTTCTGGGGGACAATGGTACGAAAAGATCTCCATATAAGACAGGAGACAAGACTCGCACTCACTACTTAAAGCCAGGGCTCAAATAAGACTCTCCTGTTCCCTAAGAAGAGGCTGACCATTTGTCAAACAAGCAATTACTTTATTGGAAGCTCTAAATCTCAGGACACAGGGTGACAATGACACAGCCTCATAACTGAAGCCTGAGACAAGCCAATTGCTGGCTCTGGGACTGGGTTCCCAACGTTCACAGTATCATCGTGGAAACAAGTAAAATATCGTTGTAAAACTGGTCATGCACTAGTCCCCTGTGGGCAGACTGAAGGAACACAAAACTTGTCATAAGCATGAAAGAGGAGACGGAAAAAGTTAGAATCTAATCTTACTATGTAGAAAAATAAACTTCAGAAGGCCCGAAGACCCAAATTAAAATAAAAAATAAAAACTTTAAGAATAATACATAGAACATCTCAACAAATTTCAGGTAGCATTGCGCAACAATAAATAACCTAAATAAGCTGGGGTCAGAATATAATTTGAAAGAGGAGTCAACATGTCTTGAAAATGTATTGGGAGATGAAAGGGGTCAAGATATGTCCAACAAATTTGACCTGAGCAACAGAAAAATAATGTATTAACCACCGAGTTTGGGAAGACTAGAGGAGGAGCAGGCTGGAGAAGGAATATTAGGAGTAATCTTTGGGCAAATTAGAACTGAAGTTCCTATTAAACCTCCAAGTAGAGGTGTGGAACAGCAAGTTGAAAGTATGAGTCTGCACTCGGGGGAGAAATCATATCTGGAAATTAAAATCTGGAAGTCAGAAGCTTATGGTTATTATTTAGAGCCACGGAAGTTGATGAGATTGCCTGCGGAGAAAAAATAGGAAAGAAATGGTGAAAGACTAAACCCTGAGGACTTCCATTAATTAGACACTGGGAAAAGCAGAAAGAATCAGCACAGGAGACTCAGAATGAGTGGCCAGTGACAGACCAGGAACCCAGCAGATCTTGTCCTGGAAGCCAACTGAATAGTATTTCAAGAAGGAAAAACATGACTATAATAAAAGTGTCTGAGAAATCAAGTAAAGGCTAGAACTGACCACAGGTTTGCCAATATGGGGACTGGTAGTGACCATAACATGAGAAATTTTAGTGGAGTAATGGAGATGCAAGTATGACAGAGGTATAAAGAAGGGTATGATAAGGAAGCCAAAGCAGTGTATCTAGACAGCCTCCTCAAGGAGTTTTCCTAATAAAGATAGCAGAAAAATGAGTCAATGACTGAAAAGGTAGAGCAGGAAGATATTTTTTTTCCCGGAAAGATAGGAAATATAGTATCTTTAGGCTAATAGAAATGTTTCATTAAAGAGGAAGATGTTGATAATGAAAGAAAGAGAAAATGAAATTACAGGAGTCAAGTAAGCAGAGGAACACAAGCAAGTCCACTAGAGGGGCATTTGACCTTAGGTAGAAGCAGAACAGTGCTTCCATCATAGCTCATGTACTTCAGATCAGTCCCCTTTCGTAGAGAGTTATTACCTATTTTATTTTTATTTTTTACTTTTAAGATAATAAGATACCTAGTTGGGTCTTACAATATGTGCATCTCCATCAGATGCCCCAGATGTGTGGAAATTACACACTCACCCATACATCTGAAGTCAGTGTTTGGCCCATTTTTGCAAAACTGCAATCAGGTGATCGATCCTAGGGGAATCACTCAGCCTTTCAAAAAAGGAGTCCTTCAAATTGATGGCTTCAGAAACTATATATAAAAAAAAAGTCACACACAATTCATAGTTTTCTAGGCAGAGTTATCTGAGCTGAATTAAAGAAACATTTGATGCAATGTTTGGAGGCTTGAGATTTCCCATGGGAAAAAAATTTAGAAGGAACTGTCACTAAGCACAGGAAACTGAGTTTAGGGTCAACACTGACTTGAGAAACATTTTAATTCTTTTATTTTGGAAACTCTTGGACTTTTCAGATAGGAATGCAATGTAAGACCCCTATAGTAAGTTGATGTAAAAAGTATTTCTGAGTTTCCAATTTTATATATTTCTTCATTCAGCCCTTGTGTGAGCTATACATATGTAAAATACATTGATATAGTTTAGAATAAATAATAGTTTTGTGTTATTTCTAGAATGGTATGCTCTCGCTTTTACTTTTCAGTTGAAATAGCATAACAGCTTTCTAACAGTCTGTATTGATGTGACTGGAAAATTACCGAATGCTATAGAAACACCTTACACAGAACTCTAAAGAAAAAATTAAATTTGTAAATTAATTTATGCTACATTACTTTGAGGTTTTAGACTATCTGAGATTTTATTCAAAAGTAAAAAAATCAACAGTTGCTAGTAATAATGCGCAGTTCAACATCTATCAATTATTTTCCTCAGAATTATTAAGGTTTAATTTAAGCAGCACCAAAAGTTAAAATTTTCCTTCTTTACACACAACACTCTGAGCAATTCAGGAACGAATAAAGGTGTGGTGATTTCAAATGTTCTTATTATGTTTTCATTTCTAAGCTCACTATATAAGTCAGCTCAGGCTGCCATAACAGAATACCGTAGACTGGCTGGTTTGAGCAATAAGAATTTATATCTCACAATTCTGAAAGCTGGGAAATCCAAGATCAAGGTGCCAGCCAATTCAGCTCCTGGGGAGAGCTCTCTTCCTAGCACTCACAGAGAGCTCACACGGCAGAGTGAGAGTGAGAGAGAAAGAGAGAGAGACAGAGAGAGAGATCTGATCTCTTTTCCTCTTCTTATAACCCCATCCCTCATGACCTCATCTAAACCAAATAAACTCCCAAAGGGCAAATACCATCTTATTGGGGGGTAGGAGTTCAACATATAAATTTGGGGGGACACATTCAGTCCATTACATTCATCTTCTCATGCAACTGATCAGAACTAAATACTGCATCATTTCTAAGACCTGTGTGCTGTCAGATACACTTTGTCAAGAACCTTCTCACCGTGCACATGTCTATGCACTACTGGCCAAGTACCAAACTGAGCATCCATGAGCAAGGTATGAAGGCTTGTTCATAAAAGCCATGGTACCCACTGGGTCTCTAACCAGGTCACCTAGCCTAAGGCCAGATACTTCAGAACACATTTGAGGGATACTGTTGTTTGAGTTCTGTAATTTTACAGTGCTTCAAAACATCGATTACCTAGCAATGAGTTGTAGGGGTTTTTATTTTTTCCCAATTTAGCTTTCGATTGGTAGCAAATGAATCCAGTGACTAAATGTTACTGAGTTGGCAATTCAAGTAGGTTTTGGGGTTTTGTTGTTGTTGTTTGTTTGTTTGAACTGAGCAGGAAGCAAAAGATTTTGCCATATACAAATACAACATTTGGTTTAGGATCTTAAGAAAGAAATTTTGAGCCATCCAGGCTGACTTTTCTTGTCATCCTTTAAAGTAGAGATAGTTCCTGATCCTTGGCCATCTAAACCACAATTTTGTTTTCCACAGGCCCAAAGTCTTCAGATTAAACAGAAGTGAAGTAAAATAGACTTTAAATATTAATGACTGCATGTGGTGTTCGAGCAGAACAAATAACTGACAGGCAATTTCCAGATTTTACACATTGTTCTGGAAAAGGCTTCAAAAGAGCAGTTCAGCAGGGACTGCCTCTCCGTGATCTGCATTGTGTTTATTTTCTTTATGCTTATTTTTAGCTTGCCTAACTACAGAATGTAACGCATGCAAAGAATCAGAGACCTTATGTGCAAAAGCACTCCCACACATACAGGTAGATGCAAGATACTTCTCCCTTTCAAAGAAAAGGATAAAAGACATAGGAAGAAATAGAGTTTTAAAAAAAAAAAAAAAAGAGAGAACAAGACTAGATTAGATTGTAACCAGCCCATCAACAGAACCTAAAGTTATTTCCACATATCGTCACACCAAATCACATCTCTATTTGTCTCTGTGTCACTCCCTCCACGTTGATGAGTCAGCCTTGACTGACATTATTAACCCTGGAATTGTTAAGCATTATTGAATTCGGTCATGGGAAGGAAAGAGGTTGAAACTATTCAAAGCTATAAGTGGAATTGAAAATGTAAAGAGTTCAGTCTGTCAATGGACTTTTCAATAGTAGGAATGCAGTGTCCCAGGGACATGTTTGCAGGGAAACATGAAATTACAAAAAAAGTGTGCTTTTAGAAAAATTAGAGAAAGGAGACTTCTAACTGAAAAGGCAAATTTTCTAGGATGCAGTCTGTATCGGAAAGGATACTGGAAAAGTCTCCATATGTCTTTTCTTTTAAAACTGTTCATATTTTCTAAATTTCTTTAAATTGAGTGCCACATTTATAAAGGCTCCACCTCCAAGACAATTCATCCAACATTTAGGAGCACTTATTGGACCTTTGTCCCACTAGCTGCTGAGGACAGAGTAAGGAAGCATCTCTTGAGGGAATAGGTTGTTGGAGCACAGGTGCGTATAATTTCCAAGAGAAGCCAGATTAGCTTGCCCAGCTTAACACTGAGGAAGACGTGGTGGTGCCAGTGAGAGGGCAGCAAGGGGAGGCTGACCATCAGCATATTCTCCATTTCTCGAAATATTGGTTTTTCAACTATGGCAGGCACTCAGAATTTGGTGAACTGTATTAAATGAAATGTTAGGTAAGAATTCCCTTTACCAATAAAGAAGATTCCATCCTTATCTATGGAATTTTCTGCTCAGTGGAGTGATCCAACATTGGAAGGGGCTGGGGGAAGTTATGAAAACTTCGTCCCTAGAGATTTCTAAGAAGAAAGAAGCTTCTGATCTGGAAGGCAGACAATTGGACCAGACTATTTCCCAAGTCTTCCTCCTTCTATCATTTATATGTTTTTTTAAATTCATATAAGGAGGTCTGGTTCTGCACAGGATGGAGTAAGTACACACCATCTTGTCTCCCTCACTGTTTCGTAGCTGTTACATGCAGCTATAATGTAACAAATGGAACAGGAGTTTAGGACTCCAAAAAAGAATACTGGGTGATTGTTGGGAAAATCAGAGGTCAAAGTACCACCAAATCTTGTGATAAGTTGCTACCATTTTTTTCTCCTCTGGTATCCCTCAGCCAGGATTCAGGGCAGGGAGAAACCCTAAAATGAACAAGTAAAGAGTCCCCTGCCTTACAGAAGAAGGGGTGGGGCTGGGGGGCGGGGAGAAGTCCCCTATTCTTTTTTTTTTTTTTTTTTCCTTTACAGATTTGGGTGTCCATGGCCATTTTCAAATGTTGCCTTTTAGACGCTGGGAACAAGATGTCTGTATTTAGTTGGCTGAGCCCTGTCTTTGGAGATCAGATAGGTTTAGTTTTAAATGACAGCTGTGCCACTCAGAAGTTCTGCAAACTTGATGACTATTTAACCTCTCTGAGAGTCCTTTTCCTCGTTAGCACAATGATAATAGCACATTGTAGGATTGGTATCACATTCCTGGGTTGCTAAAAGTTTTCACTCCAGGAAAATGTAATGTTTCTGAATTCATGTATAAAAAGGAATGCAAGTTCTTTTATAACCTCCTGATTCGAGATGTCAATTATGCCAGTTCTTCAGTCAAATTACACGGACTAAAGCCTTCAGAAAAATGTACAGATATAATTCCCACTACAGCTGCTCTAAGGTTAATTCTCTAGTTTCCTCTCCTGGGTTTGACAAAATAAGGTCAAAGACACAAACTCCTTTGATTAAAATCTTTGCTTGTCCTTGGCATTCAAATTGGCCTAGACATTTTGGTTGCTTCAAATTGCTCAAGTAAAGTAGATTAATATCCTAGATAACTTGTTAATTTCCTTTCCAAAAAACTCCCTAAAATATTCCTTCCTAATGTTTCAAAGGAATGATTGTCCCAATCGGCACTTTAAAGGGACAGACTAGAATGACTCTTAATGTCACTTCCTGCTTCTGACATTCTATAATTCCTTGATTTGTAGGATTTTCAGAACATAGAAATGTGTAAGAAGTTTCTTCTCCCCTGGTGAGCACTAACCAGATCTTGTTTCAAGGATAGCTCAAGAGCATGTGTATGCCAGGATGAGCAAGTTCTCATAATCAGAGTATGAGCTTTTTAAGAACAAGGGCCTCATCTCTCATTTCTTTTCTGCCTCCTGCAGCATATTCAGCACAGCTGTACTCTCAGATATCACAACCAGTGGCCAAAGCCTGAGCATTCTACCAGTTCAGTGGAATTGTGTTAAAACTCAAATAGTAGGTCTGTGGATTTTAAAGGTTATTTTTTATGATAAAGCAAAATAGTTTACCACAGAAGATACATAAAAGTTTGCTTACTTTCTGTGACTGATTCAGGAAGAATCTAGGTGGACCCATGAGAAAAGTGTTATTCAATAGAACAAAAGCCTTTTTGATTAGATGATAAATAGTAACCCTGTTGAAGAACTTAAGTGATTGTCTTATTCATATGTTTTCCTGTATTTTCCTTCTTACATTATTATTTTCAACTCTTCATTTCAGCCTACTATATTTTTATAATCTCAAAAGATGATTATAGCTTTCAATGAATATCATTTAAAACTGAGCAATGCCCTCACTAAGAGAAGTGTTCCATGAAGAAAAAAATATATAAGGATTGAGCCAATTTTACCAATGTTCGAATGAATCATTTTCAAAAAGGAAATGTCTATCATTTCTGCCTCACTTAGTTTTGATTATCATCCACAATGTGTTTCCTTACGAACGATCATGAGGAAATCTGCATCCCAACTATTCATGACTGTTATACAACACATAAGGATGTCCCTAGATGACTAAGTGAAGACTGCATTAGGGCTCAACCTCTCTGTTGGCTGTACACACATAGCTCAACACCGGCGAAGCCCACTGAAGATTTAGATTCAGATTGTGTCACCATATATATGCAGTATCTTGACAGAATGTCAGTCAATTCAGTAGATATACATATATAAGATACTATATATATCAGTCAACAGATATGTCAGTCAATTCAGTATATAAAATTGGTCTGGTTTTATATATATATAAAATATGAAGAAAAACAAAGCATGGTGAAAAAATACGTGTGTGTGCGTGTGTATCAAAGAACAAAAGTAGGGGTGATGAAAACTCTCTTTAAGGAGTTTTAGAAAGGATCAGTTTGACTTAACCAAAAAAGAAGAATAAGAATATACCTGGGGTAACCTATAATGAAAAAGAATATGAAAAGGAATATACGTATGTATACGTATGACTGAAACATTATGCTGTACCCCAGAAATTGACACATTGTAAATTGACTATATACTACAATAAAAAAAGTTTAAAAAGAGAATGTATCTAAGTTCCTGAAACAGAAAGGGCTGCTATAGGGGAAGTTAGCCCAATTCTGGGTGAGGTGGCAGAAGCAGGGCAGACAAGACCTTGCTGGATTCTGAAAGGCACTGAGGATTCTGACATTTTTCCTGAGATCACTAAGAAAATGACTAAAGGTTTAAGCTGAGGAATGGCAAGATCTTGTTTATGGTGAGATAAGAGCAATGCAAAGTGCACTGTGGCCTCAGTGTGGAGAACAGGCTGCAAAGGGCATGGAAGTGGATGCCCAGAGACCAACTAAGATACTATGGTACACTTCCATCTGAGAGAAGATAACCTCTTAGACTCAGATGGTGACTGTGCAGAATGGAAGGAATAAACAGATCTGAGATATATCATGAAAGTGAATAGATTGGTGATGAGTGATAGGGAGACAAAGAAATCAAGGGAATTTTCCAGTTTCTGAGGTTCTAACTTAATCTTTATAACTACATGATACGGATAATGTTATGTATCATTTGTGCATTTGACAGACATTTCCAGAGGTCCAAGCACAGTGATTTAGAGTGCCGGTGCCCTGACTTTGAATATTGGTTTTGCCTCTTACGAACTGTGATCTTGAGCAAGGTTCTTAACCATAAGCACATGGATTCTCAAACACCAACCTGAACCACTTGTAAGGTTTCTGAGATTCTAGTGTCTATGGGAAATAGATGGAACACATATCTCTGAGGTGAATCCTGCTCTCTAGAGATCTGATCTTGCATCACTGGTGCACAGAGTGGCATCAAACCCTAGTCCTAAAAAGTGACTTTTCTCTTAGTGAAGGTTTCCAGGTAACTGTGTTGCCTGAGGGTGAAACAGCATTTCGAGGGAATTTCTTGAGCTAACAAATGACAGGGACTGCACCAACGGACTATTTCTTTCCAGAGGAAGAAGTGGCCATAGCAGAGTTTGCAGACTTTGGTATCTATAGGGTACCAGGTGAGATGCAGTGGAATGGAGTGCAATGGAGTGGACCTAATACAAGAATTCCAACATTCCAATGTCATTTTATTCATTTTTTAACACTGCGAATGGACACTAAGTCTCAGCACAGACATACAATGGAGAGACAGAGACTATGGCTGATTAGAAAGAACATGTCTGACCAAACAAGGCAGCAGATACTCATTTCCAGCTCTTACTAGCGTGCCTAGATTTTTAAAAAGAATCCAGAAATCAAGGTTTTTATGAGACTTCTCCTAAAATTTAAATGTTGGCTCAATTTTTAGAATAAAGTGATAGATGGGTCAAATAAAGCACACCAAAGACCTCCAGGTTGAAATCTCTGGTTTCTACTCTCTCAAACAGTCCCCCATGGGATCAAGTAACAGTGGCAACGAATGAACAGGATGGAATTTATACTATTACAGGAGAGCAGTGTGATGCTGACACAGAAACCCTGCCTCATCGAATGAGCCATGTTCCAAACAGATGAACTGACACAGAACGTGAATGTCAGAAAAGGAACAGAAGAGCACAATTTAAGTAGGTCAGATTAAAAATCAATTAATTCAGTTTCTTTGATTGGCAAAATGGAACTCTTTGTAAGAAATCAAAACAATTTTCTTACACATTAAAAAAAGCTCTTGACAATGTTTCTTCTATTTAGTTTAAGGACTGAGCAAACTCTGCTGGACTAATTATATAATAAGTATGAACACTCATGAAATATCTAAGGAGTAAAAGCGGCAACTTCTCTCTGTCCTGCTTTCCCCAACAGCTCAAAAAAATGCTGATCTTGACAGTGTGTTGTAAGACTGAAACTCACAGTATTTCTTCTAAAATCGGTATTGAAGGAACAGAAACCACCATGTATATTATCACTGTATGCAACAGGGCTGAAAGGTTTGAGGTCTATGTTGAGACAGAGAGATGGAATATTCAATATACACCTAGAAATGAGATCATACTCCCCCTCACCAGCCCTGGGGGCTTTCTAGCAGAATAAAAGAAGGAGACTCATCAGGAGAGAAGGTATGACCCTTGCAAGAAGAGGGAAGAAGAATGTAAGTGGAAATGGAGAACACACAGAAACATGTAAGGGAGGAGCCCAGAATGAGGCACCTTAGGGATTTCTCACCTAGTGCATCTAGAGGGTTCAGGAGTGAGGTGTTATGCCAGTGACCCAGAAGCCAAGGGAGATAGGGTACATCTCAGTATTCTGGTCTTCAGTGGCCCATGTCATATGTCCTCTGCCCCACGATAGAGAGGCACTAAGACAGGGGAACATTTATCACCAGATGATGCTCACAGCTTATCTTTTTCATTTCAATAAAACACCCTGTGTGGCAGAACAAATCAAACTAACAATTTATGGAGCTTATTTTCAATTTATCTAGTTGCAAAGTGGTTTAAGACAGTCCACCTGAATTCTTCTGTTCTTCACTCTGACTCCTCAAATGGCCAAACCAGATTACGGGCAAAGTCACTCTACCTCTAAATAATTTCATCATAAATTCAAATCTACTCAGCAAATGCTTTTGAGCACTATCTATGTGCAAAACTCTGGGGAACACATCAGTCAAAAAAAAAAAACTCAAAAAATATCACCTGTCTCAGCAGCATTTAGTTTCTAACGTACAAAGTTTAGAGAAATGGTTGCAAATTCAACTACACTACAATAAGAGAAATAGGTGAACTCACTCTCAGTCACACAAAATTGAAAACAAATTACAAGGGCAGGTGTATGGACATCTCTGGGTATTTTTAATGGAGGTGAGGTAGCTTTGACAACAGAAAGAATGTTAGTTTTAAAGAGGTCTTCCCTATGTATCAAAAGAAGTTTGAGATTTTTTTAAAATCTTACGCTCTGTGCTTTACAATTTTGCCCAAGGACTGCCCTGCTCACCTTCCACTGTGGTGGTAAATAGATGGTCCTTCCTGGGGCACTTTATGCTGCTTGCCATTGAGCACAGGTGCAGCTGAGAAAGTGTGTTGCTGCTAACTCACTGTTTTCATGTCATTTTTCAGATATAATTTCCATCCAATCTATAAGAAACCCCTCCAATCCATTGCAAAAAAAAAAAAATTCACTTCTAAAAATAAAGGTAAATGTGTTTTTCCTATTGGTATTTCAAGTTATCCAAAAATGAAACCAATTACACAGTGATTACCTATTGCTCTTAAAAATCCTCATTATACAAATCTTAGGAGGGCACAGACTTTTCTTTTAAAGTTCACTTTCCTTTTGATACTTAAGCCTCCACCCTGACCAATCACTTGAAGTTTACGATACTTTCTTTCCTCAGTTCTCGCAGACACAATGGCTGCTTCTTCACTGAGCTATACTGAAGGAGCAGAGTAGAAATCTGCCAGCCAAGACGGTATGATTATCAAAGGGTAAGATTCCTAGAAGTTGGTGTTTTGATTCATGTGTATTTCTACCAAGGCTAGATACTGATCTTGACTTTTCTCAAATTACTTTTTCTTTTCCAAAGTCGAGGATGTGATCTTTAGCAACCAAAATTTCTCAGTAGATATTCCAGCAGTTTTTAGCAATGCTGGAGTGCCTTTCTTTATCATTTCTGTTTGATGTACTTCAGAGAGGATAAAAGCATGGGAAACTGGCCAAACTCAAACACCATGAAGCTTTGTAACTTCAGCAATAATCCTAAAATAGAGCAAAATATATCATTTCTGTTTGATGTACTTTCTGAGAATTTTCAAGCATCTTCAGATGAAGATTAACCTACCCATTGAGAGTATAAGTGAAGTGTTTAATTCTTAGTAAATAGTTTTCCTTGGAAAACCCAAGTAAAAGTCAATGGTGCTAAAAAATACTTTTGTGTTTTTCTTAAGGAAGGTTTTATCAAGGCTGAATGGTTTGGTTTAGAAATCTTAAGTGGAAATTTATAAAACTAAATAACTACAAAAAACTGATCACTTAGGTTTAGCTCAATGCTATGACCAGGTGTCTTGCTCTCTTCAAACTATTCAGGCAGTGCTGATTTAGGGGTTTTACCCGATCTGCTTTAGGTCCTTCCTTTCAACTCACTGGAATGTCTCACAGTAGGCATAGGATATCTTTCCTCTGAAAAATGTATCTGAGTATTTAAGGTGTTTCCTTAAAGAAACCTGCCTAGCCTTTCTTAAACTTAGAAAAAAACACTACTATTTCACTAACTAAAACCTGTTTTGTAGCTTCCTTCTTCACTAAGTGAATTTGTAAAGATGAATAAATCCTGAATAAGTAGATGTGTGTAGCATGGACCACAGAGCGTAGCACCAAAAGTCAACGTTCCCCATTTCACAGACTGACTGCTAGAATCTTCTACATGAAAACACCCATAGTTCCTAGTACTCCCTGAGGAAGGTGGTGTACCCCCAACTGAGAACCACTGATGTTATCCAAACCTCTCATTTTACAAATAAAGAAATAAAGACCAAAGAATTGAAATGACTGGTTCTATCTTTCAAGAAATGAGTTGAGACCAAAGTCAACTTTTATTGACTTCAAATTCATGCTCTTTCCTAAGCTGGGCAAATCCTTCCTATTGCTATGATGTGCTATATATTCATATTTTTATTATAAAAAAATGAAGAGAGTCTATCAGATTCTCTTAAATTTGTTTAAATATTCTAGCTCTTTCTTACACGTACACTGGCTGGCAGTCACCAGAATATCTGCCCCAGAGGTTCTAGGAAGATGGCTCTGAACACGTCTCTGTATCAAGAATAACACAAGCAGCATCTGACTAATTTTGCTTCATCCGTTTTAAATTTGCATGTTTCTTTGGAATTATTAACTTGATCAATAATTAATGTATGAGAAATAAATTTATAAATTATAAAGCAAGACACAAGCCATTAAGTGTTTTCTTTATATTTATATCAGTATTTATTAATGTCGTATTACTATTTATTATGTATTACTATCATTATCTTGTATTTTCACTGAACTGTTTCATGAAGTTCAGCATTCAAGATGGCACTTTCCCACCTCTTCTCATATCTTTTTCCTTTCTGGAATCTTCTGGAAAGAATTACTGATTTAATTTTTAACTGAGTAGTTTTGTTAATTACAGCTTTATAATATTGACCTTTTTTTTTACCTCATCCTACATTCGCTTCTTTCCCCAAGATCTATTAAAATCCTGACCTAAGTGTATTTTTTGCTTATGCTAATGTTGTTTCACAGGCTTTCTTAGTTGTATTACTGCTCTGTTTTCTATTTGTAAAAAAAATTTAAGGCCACTTATTAGATATATAATCCTGGATAAATTTAGTACCTAATCTGAAAGTCAGTTTCCTCATCTATAAAATGGAAATGAAGATACATACCAAACAATGTTGTTTTGAGAATTAAAAATAGAGGATTTTTTTGCCCCAATCTTCCTTCCTCCAATTTATGTTTAGACTGCAAATAAGTAAAAAGTTAATTGGAAAACATAAAATTAAGAGGAAAGGCCTACAATATACTAATACTATGTTTGTATTTGTATCAATATACCTTAGATTCAGAAAATTAAATTCTTGCTAACTTGTTTAAGATTTTCTACTTACAACAAGCGTTGAAGTCCCTTGAGCTAGTGGACAAAGAACAAAGTAATAATTGCTCATCTCTTCCCATAACTAAGAGGATAATGAACAGGGGTCCCAAAAGCTCATAAAAAGTATGAATCTAGAGGTTAAAGAGGATGACCCCTTATTCTGTATTAATAATAGTGATGAACATTTCCATTCAAAAATTACTTTCCAGTAGAACCAACAATATGTGACTGTACGGGAACAGAGGTTAAAATTAAATGATTATATAAAGAGGAACTTGACTAATAGCCTCAGAAGACAAAGCACAACTTTATAAATAAGTGACAGTTGGGTAGGGGCAGCTTATAGATAAAGCTGAGATACATTTTTTAAATTATTAACACTACATTTACATAGAATGGATTAACGGTGGAGATTGTTCTATTATTATGTAGAGCAGAAGTGTTCCCTCCAACTCTTGGATTCCATCAGTGGATGAGGAAAATTTGGCCAAAAAGTTTAAAGAGACATAAAGGAGAAATAATATTTGACCAAGATTACTTATTAAGCAGAGTCTTGGATACCCAAGAAATAGGTTAACCAGATCACTGTATTTGGAGACAGACTTTTGAAGAGTTTTAGAATTTGCATTCAAATTCAGACAGGGCAAATTGTTTACAAGATACATACAATTACAACTATCATCTGAACAACACATCAGGAACTCTTAATTGCTTAAGAAGGTAAAGAATTAATAACTTTTGCTATTGTTCTAGCAACTAATTACAGCAGCAGCTACGTACCTGCCTAGCAACTGGTGTTTCTTCAAAAACAAAATCACACTCAACCATTTTCCCCACCCTGGATATCATTATTCTGCTCTACTAAGACAGGCTCTGAAATTAGATTCTTTGTGCAGAAAGCATGTCCTGAAAACACACAAAAGGAGGACTTTGGAGTTCAGATTGCGTGCTTGAGTGTGTGTAGCTGAAAATGAGGAGCAAAAAATACAGAAGATTGACAGCAATTGGGTATATTTTCCTCACAGTGGAAAATCTGAGAGACTTTTCCACTGACACAAAACCAGAAAACAGCATGACTGTGAACACCCCAGGAATTTTTTAAATGCTTCGCAGGTCCCTTATCATTATAAAAAGCAAAGCCTTGATTCCTGAGATGTGATTAAAGTCCAACAACTGATAGAAGGTTGAGCTCTTGGTTCCCTCTCCACTGACACAAGTTTTTAATGAGGTGACTAAAATTTATGTTAAGCAAATGAAAGTTGTATCAACATTCTTTCTTTTTCTGTTTTCATTCACTGAATCATTTATTCACACAACTCTACTTGAACTTTAACGTTTTTTTCTGTCTCCTTCAGAGCATTTCTATTCCCTCCTGATTCAACGTCCCCTTTGAGATTCATCTTTTACATTCATAATCAGAACTACAGTGACTGAAGACCTGAAAGAAGTATTGTAAAAATAGGTAATTTTGTTATTTAAGAAAAATGTGTGTTAGTATTAATAATGTCCTCCATTTTTAATTATAAGCTTTTCTTTAAGAAAATTTTTCTAAACATATTTCTTGGGCTTTTTATTTAGTGAACAATTACTGCATAACTATTGCATGCCAAGCATTGTGACTGAAGGATACAAAAGTACTGGGGATAAAAGGTGAATAATATATAGCCCATGCCTTCAGAGACAATGCCTTCAGAGACAATTCTTAAATTAGGGAGACAGGTTTGTATATAATTACTTTAAGAATGCACAAGGTGCTGAGATAATCACAAAAGAGGGCAAGTTAAATTCCAGCATCAATATGTTAGATGCATATAAATACACCATTGAGAAACATTTTCAAATAGCAAATATGCGATATTATTCATCATATAGCATTGTTTCTACAGAAAATCAGAGTCAGAATAATTATTCCTAATGAAATACTTTTCTAGGAATGTTAATTTGCCATGAATAAAACATTTTCATAATACTGGTAAATCTGAAGTGCTCCTATTCTGCACTACTATCCTATTTCTTATGAAAGTAAAATAAAACATACATTCCACTTTCTTCGATTTCTGGAAGTCCCACTAACCTCAATGCTTTGATCAACGTTACCATACTAATCATGTATCTTCTGCTACTATTACCCAAAAATCAATGGGCATGAAGTGAGAAATAAGTAAAAAAAAAAAAAAAATCTGAGTTGTTTTATCCAGGAAAAAAAATTTAATAGTATCACAAATGAACTGTAATGTTGGCCTTGTGTCTGCACAGTTCAAAGTCTGATTCTGATGCAGCATTCTGGCCAGTGAGGTGCTAGGAAGTAGTTCTGACAGCATGACAACCACGGCTTTCACTAGCCTTAGAGGGAAGGGGAGTCTCCAAGGGCTTGCTTTCCCACCTCTCTCAAAAAAGAAAAGTGAGCTGGGGGTTGAATGTAGGGAACTAAGATAAAACAGTGACACGGTTTTCTCCTATTGAGCCAATATTGTCAAAGTGGACAAGAGCAATTACAGGTTGGTGGCCATCTGCAAAGCAGAAGCATATAAAGTTCCAGCAAAAACCTCCTTGAATCAGACCACAGATGGCATGAGTTCATAACTAAAACCAAGGTCCCAATGCAGGCCACTGTGGGTCACTGTTGATAGAAACAACAAAAGATCTTCAAGGTCTGCAGAAGGACTAGTATGCAGTATAAATGAATAAAAGAAACAATCACAAAGATGAGCACACAGAAAGAGATTATTCCAGAATAAAAAGCAGATCAGGAAAAGGGGGTGGGACTTCTAGAAATATTTGTTGAAATCATTTTTATATCCCTTGTCTTAAATTGTCTGGTTCATTTCTTTTTATGGTATGTATGTACAAGTATAGCCAATGTTCTTTGGTTTAAAAGCAAAGACTTTTTAAAAACCACCACCGTTGAGTTACAGGATGCAAGAAAGAAGGAAACTTTTTTAAGATGTAAAGAGACAGCTATGATTTTGCAAAGCATATTGGATACAGCAAAGGGATCCATGGGATTTGGGCTTAAAGGTGGTGTTTTGAGCAAATGCAACCATAAAGGGCATGATTGAGCATGAAAGGGCCAGAAGAAAGAATATAGCCTTCCAGAACAAACAGCTAAAAGGAAGAGCATAAGAGCCACGGGGGACTCACAATGCAGGACCAGATCAAAGACCTTTTCCTCAGCTACGCAGATTAGAGGTAGTCACCAACTATTTAGTGATGCCAAATTAGAAACTAACATAGAAATACACTGCACACCACTTGTAAAAAGTGTATATCACTTTTCCAGCTGTCAGCACAGGGTAAGACAGAGATTCAAAGCATGAGAAGAACTTGACACAAGGGAGGCTTTCCACTGCTGAGATGAAAGAGACCCTTTGAAAATTCTTTGGAGTGACCTGTAAGAGCTGAGAGAGGTCCCCTACTGACAGCCAGCAAGAAAATGGGGACCACAGCTCTACAACAACAAAGAACTGAATTTAGCCAACAATCTGAAGCCTGGAAATAGATTATTCCCTAGGACTTCCAGATAAGAATCCAGCCCTGCCAGCATCTTGATTATGGCCTCATGGGACCCCAAGCAGAGAACTCATCCAGAGGGCCCACTCGGCCTTCTGACCTACAAAACTTTGTGCTAATAAAATAAACTTAAATTTAAGTATAAATTTGAATTTAGATTTGTTTACATCTTTCTAAAATTCAGATCTAATTATATCTTTTTTTTTTCCTTTTTTTTTTGCTTGAAGTTTTCACAGGCTTCCTGTTGAAGGGAATTCTCCTTAACCCTATCATGATTTACCACACCCTTTATAACTAGGGTCCTACCTACTTCTCCAGCTTCATCTACAGGGACCCATTCCCACGGTCCCAGGCTACAGCCACAATGGACCACTGGCTTGTCTTGAAAAGCAATGGTTGAGGTGCAACAGACGGGCTCTCTCAGCAACTCTTCCTACGTGTGTATTGTCGAGCCTAGAAAACTAAAAGGTGCATTCCTCACCATGGTGGATCCTTCCCATTGATCCACTGCACCTCTCTTGTCGGGTGCGGGAACAACCTAAGATTTCCTTCTAACCAACAGAATACGTCAAAGGTGGTGGAACGTCACTTTCATGGTTACCTTAGGTTATGTTAAGACTCTGTCTTAGCAGACTGGAGAGATTCCCTAGCACTTAACATATTAAAGTTGTGGGGGAGGGTAGGTATCTCTTTTTTTCTGCTCTACTAATCCAGCTTAGAAGGGTAAAGTATGTTTTGTTTGTCTCCATGGCACCAGATACTACCCATCTAGTAATTCTCATTGACTAGAGCTGCACAATACTATTAATGTCAAATACCAGTTATACATGGCAGTAATGAGAGAAGCATTCCATGTTCTGTCAACTCTGGATTAGCAGGTGCCTGATTCTTTTCCTGTGGCCAACCTAGCCATGGGAATCATTTAATTTTGAAGTTCCTACCACAAAAAGATGGCAAAAGAAAATATCTACTTTCATGCTCTACAGAACTACCCTAGGAAGCCACTCTTTTCACCTCCAAAAATATCCCTAAGCCTGCTTAGATAGTAATTATCTCTCTGGATCAGGCACTTCTCTGACTCCCATTTCCCTTAGCTACTCCTACACTTGAACAACTTGATAGGCATTAGAATGCTTTGCAAAATAAATTTAGAGAATTTTTAAAGGAAAAAAACAATCAGCCAATCTCGGGGGCTTTTTTTTTTAATGAAGTCATAAGATTCAAAGATTGACAATGTGAACTTTCAGTAATGCAAATCTAATTTCCAATCCCTTTTACATCTAAAAAGCTAAAAGGCAGGCATTTTTAATTGGGAAAAAACACCTCTGAAAAAGGTTCAGGCAGGTCCCAAATTAGATACACATAAAATATTAAGTAGAGTTGGTGGTGGCAGGAAGGATTTTAGCTTTCAAGGGACTCTGGAGCCAATATTAAAAGCTTAAATAAACATAAGTCTTATTCAATGTTTTAATTACACATATTTTTCTTCCTAGGTAGACTGTAAACTACTGAGCCACAGGGAGTGTGATATATTTATTTGCATTTATCCCTATTAATAGTTGTGTCTTGAAGAAAAGAGATTTGTCCAAGAACCTGATTTTGCAGATCCTTACCCAACTACTATTACAGCTATAAGACACCTCTGCCATGTTCCAAAAGAAGCTATAAATTGAATTTCATAAAAATAAAAACTTTGTGCATCAAAAGACACCATCAATAAGTGGAAATACAACCAGCATATTAGGAGAAAATATTTGCAAACATATTCTGCCAAGGGACTTATATTCAAAATGCATAAAGAACTCTGATGACTCAATAATAAAGACATTACCCAATTTAAAATGAGGCAAATGATCTGATTAGGCATTGCTCCAGAGAAGATATACAAATGACCACTAAGCACAAGAAAAGATGCTTATCATCAAGCCATTAGAAAAATGCTAAACTGGAAAACAGTTTGGCAGTTCTCAAAAACTTAAATATAGAATTACCATGTGAATTTGCAATTTCTCTCTTAGATATATATCCATGAGAAATGAAAATATAAGTCCACATTAAAAAGTAGTACATGAATGTTCATAACAGCATTAGTTTTAACACTAAAAAATGTAAACAACCCAAATGTCCAGAAACTGATGAATGGACAAATAGAATGTGGTACAACTATGCAACAGAATGTTACTCAGCCATAAAAAGGGATAATGTATGAACAAGGATACAACATGGATGAACCTCGCAGCATTATGCTAAGTGGAAAAGATCAATCTTAAAAAAACATATTGTATTCCATTTATTGCATTTAATTGTCCAGATTAGAGAAATCTACAGAGAACGAAAACAGATTAGTTGTTGAGCACACTGCTGGTGGGGTTTCAGGGAAGTCAGAAGTGACTACTAATGGATATAGGATCCCTTAGGTGGGTCATGAAAATAGCATACAATTGCACAACCCTGTGAATATACTGAAAATCACCATATGCTTTAAAGGGTGAATTGTATGGTATGTGAGTTATATCTCAACATAGTTATCTTTAAATAAATGTTAAAATTTGTACTAAAAATCAGAGATAAAGTAATACCCAAACTAGCATTGATGGATGAGGGGAAAAAAAAAGAATAAGAAAAAAATAAAATTATAATCACTTCAGAAAAAAAATAAGAATGGATAAAGAAAGAAATGCAGAAAAACACACTAAACAATTATTAATAATAATTAATCCAATAAATATAATAACTATAACTAGTAAGTATCCTAATCACTATAAATGGATTAAACACTCAAGTTAAGTATAAAGACAGTGGAATTAAATGTTATATGTATGTTGCCAACCTTAAACATAAAACATTGAAAGATTGAAAGAAAAAGTTGGAAAATATATACCTATCCAATACTAGTCATACAAAAGCTAGTAGAACTATATTAAAATCAGACAAATAGAAGAAAAATACATACATTGCTAGAAATTTTAAAAGTCACTATATATTAGTAAAATTTTATCTTCCCGAAACATAACAATTCTAAACTTGTATGCATGTAAAAACATAGTTTTAAGATACATTAAACAAGCAGGGAGCAAACTACAAAGAAAAGTTAAGTCAATTGTGAAAATGGCAGATTTTTACATACTTTCGTTCAATAAACACCAGATTAAGCAAAAAAAAAAGTAAAACTAACTTTTAACGGTTAATAAGCTTAATTCAAGGGATAGATGTAGAACACTGCACTTAAAAATTGGAGAAATCACAAACTTTTCATCAGATGTTGGACATTAGGAAAACGGTGTGTGTCACAAAACATTCCAAAAATTGCAAACATAAAGACTGTGACTTCTGACCTCAATGTTAAGTTAGAAACTAAAAAGAAAAACACAACCTTAATACCATGAAACCAAACCTAAGAGTCAGAAAAGAACTCATGGACTCATAAAAAATTCAAAATATAGGCCAAAAAATAAACATACTGCATGTATAATCTTGAAGGATGGTGTTTAAAGGGAAATTTATAGCCTTAAATACTTAAAATGAAAAGTCAGAAATGCTGGAAATTAATTAACGAAATATTTAACTTAAAAATTAGAGAAAGAAGACTGAATGAAACCAAATAAAGGAAGGGAAAAAGTGATAAGGGCCAAAACTAATAAAAACAGAAGACAAAGATTTAAAGACAGTGTCAACAACAACATAAATTGATTTAACTGTCATAAAAGATGAATAAAATTTTGAAATAACAATATATAAATAAGAAAGTAAGCAGAACTACAAATTTGGGAAATTAAACATAAGAAAACATTACCAACAATTTTACGACTAAATTTGAAAGCTTAAATAAAATGGACAAATTCCTAGAAAATATTACAAAAATATCTCTGGAAAGGAATACCTACCTGAAAAGTCTATACTTATTAAAACAATTGAAGCAATATAAATATCTCCCACAAATAAAACATACGGTTTTGCAAGTGAAGTCTATCAAACTTCGAAGAAAAAAAATCCAATTTATACAAACAATTCCAGAGAACAGAAAAAGGGGAAGGAAGCACTCTTTGTATCCTTCAAAGAGGCAAATAAAACTGATTTCAAAAACATATAAGAACTGTATAAGAAAGAAAATTTGTGGGTAAATCTAAGCCATTAATATTTTTTTAAGATTCTAAAGAAAATGTGAGTAAATCAAATCCAAAAATGTACATATATCACAAACAGCTGAGTTTAAATTAAAACATAAAAGTTTGAGTCAACATTAGAAAGTCTTTTAATACAATTCACCAAATTAAGAGATTAAAAGAGGATTATCTCAACTATCCCAATGATTTTTTTTTAAAAAATGGCTAGTCACTACATATTTAGTATTATTTTTTACAAAGCTTTAATAAACTTACAAAAGGAAGAAGCATATTGTCATGGGTATATTTTTATGTGATAAAACTATTTTTAGGAAGGCACAACAATCATCAACCCAAAAATAAGACCGAGGCTAACCCGAAGAATAGGAAAGACTGGGGCATGATATACAGGGAACTTCAGATAGATTGTGATTATTTAGTACTTTTTAAGCTCTGTGGTAGCTACACAAGTGTTTGTTTCATGATCATTATTCACACCTTTTGTTGGTAAGAGCTGTACCACAAAGAGTAAACAAACATATAAACAATTTAAAAATCAAGAACAAGCAGAGCTTCAATAATGACTAATATATCTGATCAGTTACAAAGATAGCAGATAAGTCTTCAAAAAAAAATTTTAAGCTACAAACCAAACCATTACAGGATTTTACTCTCAGTAGAAAGATTCCCACGAAATGGGTTTAAAAGTAGCTGATGCCTCCTGCTTGCTGTCTGAAAGCCCAGGCCGTGGACGTCCCTCATCGGAGTAGAGAATGATGCCGACTAGAGAACAGCTAATGATGAATTGGCATCCATGACAAAGATGCAGTAGGGAGACCATTCTGTTCCCCAGCTCTGAGGACCCCCAGACATCCAGGACCCCAAACCACTGAAAGATAAAACTTAGAATGGCTACTAACAACTAAGCCCCAACTTTGCCCCAGCCATTTTACATATATTATTTCTAATTTTGACAGTGATCCTGTAAAGTATATATTTTAATCCCCTTTCTACAGAAGTAGAAACTGAAATTCATATAAATTAGACAATATCCCCAAGGTCACACAGATGATAAATTACAGGGTGAGAACATTAATCCAGTTGTAACCGAATCCAGAAGCAATCCACTTCCTACTAACCCTTCCATCAGATTCATATAGTAAACACATAAATTCTTGACAACACTGAATAATTGATATCTATGAACAAACAGTAATAAATAAAGAGAATGGGTCCAGATTAAAACCATGGTTTTTTAGAAGTCACACAACCTGCTTTTACTTTTAATCAAACCTAGATTAAATTTTACATTGGCCTTCAACAAGACTGAATTAAATCACTTTACAGATTTATTTCCTTTTCTATTCTCCTTAAAGAGCCCACCTTGGACCTGAAATCATATTAATCAGCTTCTGAGAATTTACAGAATAAATTTTAAATAGCAGAGGCTTGATAGCTTTTCTCATGAACTTCTGGTAGGAAAGAATCATCTACACTCACAGCCATCAAGGTGAAAGCAAGAGACAATTGTCTGTCCCCTCTCTGGTGGACCATTCTCTTCCCTACAGGTACCCCTACTCTCTCCTCTTTGGGTAAACTTTTATTTAGTGGGACAGCAAACATCAGTCTGCATGGAACGTCTTCTGAAATTTTCAAAGCAAACCTAAAATTTAGCAGAACTTAGCACAGCTTCTTTCTTTTAAAATTAAATGCTACTGTATAAGCATGACTGGCTGGGTAGAACCAAGAGTCTAGGAAATAGACATGATTTGCCTTCACCAACAGACAGTAACAGTGCACGATTTACGGGAAAATGTCAGAGGTTAACTGGTGTCAGTGATTTGCTATGTTGCTATGTCTCCCAATAGTCAGCCACAAAAAGGGCTGTCAGTACTGCTAAGAGCTAAAAATCTTTCCAATTGATAGGCAGCTTGAAAGGTCAAGTGTAGGCAGAAGCAGTATGTAATCATTTCTGCATTTATTCCAATACGTATATCTCATAAGTATCATTTGTTATGCAATCTTAATATAATGAGGCTCTATAGGATCAGAAAAGTATGACTCCTTTCTTTAAATTTATATTTTAACTTATATACATATATATACAGAGCTACTGTCAATCAAGAAAAATAAATTCTTCTCTAATGCAAACATTTTAAGTACTACATCTTTTAAATCTTTAGACCATGATGAGTTATTCAAAGATTTTAACAGTTTCTCCTTCATTCAATAAGTAAAAGTGAATTCGACTGTTCAGGCCATTAGTCGTAATAATGGGTGCTTATTAGCAACCAGCATTTTGCAGCTATTCTTGGGATAAATTTAGCTAAACTCAGCATGTCAAATTAGAGCAAAGAATTTGATATGTTTTCTCCCTCTCCTCACATTATAATGACTTCGCCGCCATTTTTTACTTCGTAAAAAGGGTGATTGTGAAAATCAGAAACTTTCTTGGGTGCTATCCTTCCCTTTAAAAAGAGCATCCATGGGTTCAAATGGGTACCCAGCTTTGATGCCTGGGAAAATGCTAGAATTTTATTTCACACAGATCAATTCTATATCTCAAAGGATCTCAAAAGAATAACAGAAAATGTCTATGCATATATAACATTATTGTATTACTGCTCAGTGACTCAGACAGCAATTACAACAGTCATAAATGTCAAATATCTCCCTAGTATGTGCATCCACCTAGTCAAAGCCGTACTTCACACACCAAATACTGCATGGATGTTTTAGCTCAAGTCTTATCTGAAAACCAGACAGGGTCAGTATGCAAGTATATCACTTCATAAATGATGCCAGGGAGCAGGCGTGAAGGACCAGGGAGGGTGTGATGATTAGTGTCATGTATCAACTTGACTGAGTCATGGGATGCTCTGACACCCGGTCAAACATTATCCTGGGTGTCTCTGTCAGGGTGCTTTTGGATGAGGTAAATATTTAAATCAGTAGACTGTGTAAAGCAGATTGCTTTCCTTAATGTGAGTGGGCCTCACCCACTCAGTTGAAGATCCGAATAAACAAGAAGTCTGACCCTCCCTCAAGTGAGAAAGAATTCCTTCTTGACAGCCTTTGAACTGGGATATCAGCTTTTTCCTGCCTTTGGACTCACACTGAAACATTGACTTTTCCTGGGTCGTGAGCCTGCAGACTCATCCTGTAGACTCACGTGAGCCAATTCCTTCTACTAAATTTATATACATACGTGTACACACATGTTCTAGGCACAGATGTATTATATACATACACACACACACACACACACACACACACACACACTCACACACACACACACCCCACTGGAGCACCTGAATGATACAGAGGATAAAAGAGAGAAAGGAGACAAATCTATAAAAGGATGTGTTATTAAGTCTGGACAACTGGTGCTCAATCTACTGTGGAGCTGCAGGATGCATCTCAGAATTGTCCACCAGCAGAGAACAACTGTTACCACCACTGTGAGTGTCAGATGTGCCCCCACAGTCATCCCATTCCCTGAGTCAGAGAAGCTCCAGGGCAGAACACAAAAGACCAGCACACATTCTTCAGTTAGCACACTCTCAGCATAAAGATGCTCAAATCAATGACCCTGAAAACAGGAAATCAGGAGAGAAAATCAACAAAACCAAAAGCTGATCTTTTGAAACGATCAATAAAATCAATAAGCCTCTAGCCAAAAAAAACTAAAATAAAAAATTAGGGGACACAAATTACAAATTTAGTATCAGAAATTTTAAAAGGGGGACACCAGTATCATCCCCACTGATACTGAATAATCAGTGAATCAATCATTGAATGAGTACCATGAACAACTCTATGCAAACAAACTTGATAATCTAGATGAAATGGACTAATTACAAAGAAATATTTGTTGATGCATGAGAGACCCTAATCTGTTTGAAAAATTTAACTGAACTGCATGGTCCATAGCCTTTACTGTTGAGGGGAAATTGTTTGAAGAAATGAACACTGCGGCTGTGTGCTGGTTCCTGTGTGCTACTCTGATTGCTTTTCTCACCACTCAGTCTCAGGGCTCCAGCTGTACCAAGCCTGCGGCAGTTTCTTCAACAAGCTACTTGCTCTCCTGCCTTAGATCTGCAACACGGTACTGCATCCTCTGATGTGCCTCACGTTCTCTGCTCCCCTGTGCCTGACTAATTTCCATGATATTTCAATGTTAAAGTTCAATGAAGAAGTTTGTTTTCTTGGTTCACTTATTCACAGTGACGAGTAGTGGAGCTGATGGAAAGAGAACTGGTTTTAAAGTCAGCCAGTGATGGGAACAGGCCTGGTTCTCCCAATCTTATTGCTAAAAAGTAGAGATAATTTTTAGTGATTTTGTCCAGGTAGAGATGACATACGGTAAACACATTAATGCAGTTTCCAGCACATATTATAGTAATAATAATAAAAGTCTGCATCAAATTTTCTACTGTATGTTAGTTGTTACCACTGTGTATGTGGTTATATATCTGTGTTTATCAACATAACCTCCTCATTTGAAAGTCAGTATCTCTTTCTGCACTAAAAAAAGAATTTTCTCACTTCCACTGAAAGACTAAAATGTCAGTACAGTGGCCTGGGCATTGATGCACTTCATTATTTCTGATATGCTTACAAAATTATTATTGCCCTTTTCCTCAGGCTATGTTCTTACTACTTATCACCTCATAAAAAATAAAAAATGTTCTCTCTACAGACTTATTTGTTGTTCAATCTCCAAAACATTTTTTCTAAACATAATATTTCATCTATATTCATTTACTTGTTCTTTTTTTTTATTTAACAATTATTAGCTGAATAATTACTCTGAGCATTCATTGTGTATGCTGAGAAAAGAATGAACAAGATTTGGTCTCTCTGTTTTTAGGAATTTTATTTCTTAGGGGAACAACAGAAAAGTTAAAGAGCAATTTTGATTATATGCTAAGTGTTATTAAAGGCTTAATACAGAAAGTATAGGAACTTAGGAAACAACCATTTGACTCAGTCTTTGAATGTCAGGATAGATGCCACAAAGGAACTGAAACTTGATGGGAGGTCAAGAATCAGGATGCTGATGGGAATTAGTCAGGCATAGGGGACCAGAGATCTTCAGACACTTCAGGGAATATGGTAATGTGTGACAGACCCAAAGCAGGAGAGCATGTGGCTTACTGAAGACCCTGCAGCAAACTTGGTGCAGCCGGAGCCCATGAGGTTGAAGGTAAGAAAAGAGATCAGAATAGGACACAGGAACTAGACACACAGTAGTAACGTTCATTTCTCCAAACACTTCCCTATACAGTATAGTCTATGGACCAGTCATTTCGGTTAAATTTTCCAAACTGATTGGAGTCATTCATGCATTTGGAAGCAATTCAATTCCCTACACTGCACTAGTCCCCAAGAATACAGTGGAAAATGAGCCAACCCTGCCCTCATCAAGTTTACACTCCAAGGAAGGAGACAGGCAATAAGCAAATAATAAATGAATTTATTAATATGTTTACTACTTCCATAAAGGAAAGGGCACTGTGAAAAAAATGAAAAGGGTAGACGAAAAGGTCTTTTTAGAGAATGTTCAGAGAAGGTTTTTCTCAGGAGAGAATATTTAAGCCAAGTCCTAGATGATGAGGTGCTAGTCCTGTAAAAATCCAGGGAAAGAGCACATAAGCAATGGTAAAGGCTGTGCTGTGCTGAAGACTCAGGTGTGTTTCAAGAACGAAAAGATGGCCAGGGTGATGGAGCACGGGATGTAAGAGGGAGAGTGTGGCAAGAAAGGAGGGTGGCCAGAGAAGTGGAGTCAAACCATTCAGGACCTTAAGAACCAGTTTGGAGTTTTCCTCCAAGGGCAATGAGAAGCATCCAAAAAAGTTTTAAGGAAAGAAATGGCATGATCTGGTTTATATCTTAATAAGATTACTTTTCTTGAGAAATTACTGCATGCCACTGACTGAATGCATATGCCTATTATTGAGTGCTTAACAAATCCTTGTTGAATGAGTGAATGAAAGAGTGAAAAGTTTATCTGCTCATCATTCTATAAACTGAAACTTTCCACTGTCACAGTTTCTTAAGAAGCTACAGGAGGATGTGCTCCAACAAAACAAGGATAAAAATCAAGAAACAAAAAGACATGAAGTCCAGGAAACAGTGAAAGGGAATAACAGGATATTAACTGCTCAGCAGATTAAGAGATTTGCCAACCTTGATTGAGGCAAGAAAATAGCTGACTCCAGAAGGGAAGCTTCCAAGAAAGAAATGCAACTGATAATTATGCTTCACTGTATCAGATTTGTTTAGCATTTAGAACATATACTAATAATAGAAAACACTGAGATACATCCCAACAAAAATGCAAATATGAACTCAAAAGGAAGAAAAGAAAATGGAATATCACAGTAAACCAGTTGGCTCAACAGAAAACTGATCCAAGTGTAACTTAAACACTGGCTGCTAATCCAACCATATACCTATGCTTGGAAGCAAGACCAGGAATGGGAAGTTGGGGTAAAGCTTGGTATCTCTCATTACCATATGACATTTTAGAAAGCATGTTCACGTATTACTTTCACGTCAAGTCCCTGGCCTTCCCATCTTGCTCCTTTCCTTACTTATTGCCTCCACACTCTAGCTCAAGGCCTGTTCCCTTGGCTTCTGTGTCCCTTTGGCCAGGCCCAATCCTAGAAGTGATGCTATAGAAAACCTGATCAAGATTTTTGCCTATTTATACAACTTTGGGTCCCAAGCTATCCAAACTGGTTCTAAGTTCACTTTACTTATTCACAGGAGTGTCTCATGCCTGTGGCATGTCTTAATTATTTATGTATTATATAGACCTCTGAGAATTAATCTTTATTCATTCTTCTCCCTATAGAATAAAAGTTCCATGTAAGGATATTGAAGTACCTCTACAGAATTTTTCCCTTTGACATGAAAGAAATTTATTTAACTCTGAAAGAAGTTTCTGTAAACAGAGAGGAAATGTATCCATTATCACAGTTCCATGTTTCCTATTTTGTCCTCTTATCCCCCTAATTGCAATTATTCATACAGTCTCCTTTGTTTCAAATCCATTTTAGCTTTACTAAAGGAAAATTTTGTGTGAAAACTTAATTACCTTGTAATTTGAGGATTTTATAAGTAATATTAATTTGACATTTATAGTTTGACAAAGTCAAAAATTCCTGCTGTCCTATCTAGCTATAGGCCACCTTACAGAGGCCATTCATAAATTGTATCTAGTATCTAATATTTGAACATACAGCCAATAATTTAATTTATAAAATTAAGGTTTTGGCTTTTCAATTATATTTCCAGAATCTTAATTAACACAAGCTAATGAATTGAGCACTGGGGCCAAGGACACCATTAGAGACAGCTAATGAAAGGCCAACAGAACGTAATGATTTTTCAAAATAGAACTAGAAGTAACCACTGATATTTTTAAGCATGTGATTATGTGATATTGTATACATGATGACTCCATCAACTTAGAAACTGAAGAAAGCTTCCTGAGGGTGAGGATTTTTGCTGCATGTGCCAATACTCTAGCCCCTGTGCTTTGAACAGTATCTGGCACTTGGTAGGTGCTTAAGTAATTTTCTGAATTAGTGAATGAGAAATTGATGTATCACATTCTATTAATTAACACTTTATAATAAAACCAACTGCACTTTTGTTCTATAGCACAACAAAAATTAGTTATCAGCATTAGTTCTGGAGCTTCACAGACCCTCGAGCATCTTCTGAGTTATCAAAGGTACCGTGGCACTCACATTATATTATGATTTAGTAATCAACTGCATTTTACTACATTCTGATTCTTTGATCAGTGGCCAGGCCTCAAATCAGACAGAATATTAATGAAGTTTTTTGTAGACGTTTTCTTCCTATTGCTTAAAAGAGGTCACAAACTCGTGTCCCTCAATAAATCCAGTTTGCAGATACGTATTTTTTTGGTCTTCACAGCATTGATATGCGTGTGTGTGTGTCTGTGTGTGTGTGTGTACACATGCACATTATGTCAGGTTATCTCATATCAAATTTTAGATTTGTTCTATCTCTTGAAAAAAAGTATAATATCTGACAATAATGCTCAAATCCCCACCTGGAATCAATAGGCAGGACCAATGCCTTTAAACAGAGTACATGTTTTCTGGGTTGACACACTTCCCACCACTCTCTTTGGTCCTACTAATCAGATACTGTTCATTACGGTGCTCAGACTGTTGATTCTTGGAGTATAATTAAGAAGAATATGAAAGATTTTACTTTGTGCCTCTTCACTCTTTAATATCATGGATAGGAATTCAAGTTTGTAAGACCTGGCCTAAAGGACAGAGTGCTACTGCTTCAGCATAGCAGACCTAGCCCTTCATACTCTGGCCCAAAGGAATATATTCATCCTTGTCTACACCCATGACTCTCCGTGCAGTTTATTCTAAACAAAGCTCATTTCCCCAATGGGCCATAACCATTCATTCCTCCCTCCCTGTCTTTGCAGAATCTATACGTGGTCCATTCTGCTAAATTTTTTCAAATGCCATACCCTCTCCTGCAAGAAGCAACAAATAGTTGTTAAATGCAAAAATGTCAAGCACTTTAACAGGTTCTATGGGATACAGAAGTAAACAAGGGACACTTAGGAAGGAAGTTGCCCTTGTTAATAATTACCAAAAAACAGTTACAATAAAATGTGCTCTTGTCTGCTTTCCTGGTTACTGGCGGTTTGCTCAGGAAGGGGTGGGGAGTGCACAGAACCTAAAAGTTTTTCACTTCAAAAGAAATCTCATATACTGAGTATTCAAAAAGATCCCTTATAAGTGCTTTTCCAAAAATGGTGCACTAAAAACATGGAAACAAATTGAAATTTAGATGAGAAGGTGAATAGCAGGCAAATAAAATAATCTTGAAATAACAGCTTAAAGAGTGACAGAAAAAGATTAAATGGTGTCACTGCAGTCACCTGCCAATGTCTCATCATCTCTAGGTTAGGATGTGAAAGTGATGAGGGAAAAATAAAGAGTAAATATTGCAGAATGCAATAAGAAAGAAAATCTCAGCCAGCAGATTTGTGTGCATTCTTTCATAGAACAGACATTGCTTTTCATAATTCTGGGCAGTCAGGAAAATGAAGGAGGCAGATGTCAGGAAACAGCCTGGCCTTAGCTAGTCAAGGAACTTGGAATCAGACCCTGAACTCTCGCTCCCATTCTGAAATCTCCCCTATTCTGCATTTTGCTGACAGCAATCATATCCTAATACACCCTCCTGTCCAGGCTTCCAGAAACCAGGAGAGGAGCATGGATCTGATTTTAAACTTCTGATGACACCTTCAAATAAATGCCTTATTCTTCCTAAGAGTCTTTTCAATCCTAAAATTTTCAATCTGTCACTTATAAGTAAAAAATTTGCAGGCACAGAAAATTAAAAGTCTGCAATGAAGAAAGGGAGTTGGCATTTCATGCACCTTCCCTTGTGTCTTTCTTCACAACATCTTCACAGATGAAGACGCAGAAGCTCAATCATTTACATTATGTTTAAAAACCCCAATATTTATGGCACTTAGCTTTCTAAAGAGAAAATGATAGAACAACACTTGTTGAGGTGAACTGAACTGTACATATTTAACACAGTTTGAAATGAAAATCATTACAATAGCATTTATCAAGGACTTACCAATAACCACAGTAAGACACTGGAAGTTTCCACTGCTTAAAGGATTAGAATTTGAACATGAAGGTGGAAGTGGGGAGGGAGTGGGGAACAAAGAAATTCAGGATGTGGGAGTTTGTAGATTTGAAGGATTATGAAGAAACCAGTGAATAAAAAATACTTTTAAGTTATGTTGACCATAATGTGCTCTGCTCAGACTGAGATTTATATATGTATGTATATATGAGAAATATGCGATTATGTTTATATTTGAATATATTTAAATATATTTAAGGGTTCATATAGATATATAATTTTAAGAAAGAGGTAGGGTTATAAAACTAATTTCTAGAACACTGTATTAATGAAAAAATTTCCACAAAAACTGTACATTGTAAAGAAGGTCACGGTCAGTGGTTGCCTAAATTAAACATACACCTATCATGAAGACAATCTATTTACAGACCAGCATGCTTTTCCATTGTGATCATCACAGGAAAACGTGCAGAGAACTGAAGGCCAACACTGCTCACTGTAGACCATTTGCTGGGGTGGACTTGAACTGAATTGATCAGACCCAGACTATACTCCGCTGAACTGAATTGAAGTGAAGTGGTCTGAATTGCCACCACCAGCAAGTAAGCAATGCTTTTAAACTCTGAACTCAAGAGAAAATGATGAGAGATTTTTAACAACATGAAAAAGAAAATGAAGTGAGCCATGGTTACAACAACTAGTGAGAGAGAGCACAGTGCATTAGGCTTTTACTGTGGCTTCAGCTCATTGTTCTGGCAGGTAATTCTCACAGTGGAGATGGAGATGGAGATGCCAGAAGTGTCCAGGCAAGGGCAAAAGCTTTCGTAATGCTAGAACATAACTTAGACCTAACTTTTAAATAAAAGACTTTACCTCAATGTATTTACTCTATACATGTCCCTTTTTCTCAAGATAAACTCTAGAAAAATAAAATTGTGTTATAATTATTGGTTCACCTGTCGAAATTACCAGCTACGTGAGAGCTCAGCAATGGGAGAGTCAATGCCTTTTATTCATTTTGTAACTACAATTTCCAAGATAGTGTACATCACAGGTATGTCGGTATGGAATAAAAATTTACTGACTCACCTCATAAAATTATTATGTACAGCACACATCTAACAGAGAGAATCTAAATATTTGAAGTTTTCCATTTAGCTAGCTTCTGATCGATGAAAATTTTACTAGTCACAAATGTCCCCAGAGTTTGTGGGCAAGAACAATAAACTAAATGTGGTTTCTATACCATGAAGCATAAATTGGAAATAAAATGCTGAAGCCTAGTCTATCCTGTAAACATGCATTTATGAAATTTTTGAAAGATTAATTATGCAAATATGTGTTTCAGGAATTTAGACATCATGAGTCGTCAGCCTGTTGGGCCTCAACAACTTCCTCAAGACCATTAGCATCTATTATGTAAATTCATATTTACAGAGCGCATAAAATGCACATTAGTCACCCAAAACAGCAGGATAACTTACCTGAGGTAGTCTCATGTTTATATGGCCAGATTAATTTTGCTTTTAAGAAAAATAGCCAGCCGATGGTAACTGGAGAGCTAAAACTTGAATATAAGCAGGGAGTTTTTGTCTGTTTCATTTATAATACCTTTAGACTTTCCAAGCTGGCTGACAATTCAGAGAAATTGATGGGTTTTCTTACAGTATAAGCAACCAAAGCCAGAATATCTAATACAACTGTACTGCTACTGAAATATTCATGACATTCAGTTGTTTTTAATATACAGAACTTACGACTTCAAGATGGACTGGAAGTTATGTAGCAAAAGAGTTTGTAGAAACAAATGGAAATGAAGTAAAAACAATCCTACTGTTAGAAAACAACTACAGAGTCAATGCCATATTCAATGCATATAAATAATGTCATATCAAAGCAGTCTATTACTGCAAAAGAAACTTAGCAGTGGCAAAGTGTTGTTAAGAAACTGTTTTTATTCTGTTATCATCTTATTAAGCTATTTGATCATAATTTATTTTTTAAAAGCCAGGTAGGTTTCTTTCAATTAAAAAATTAGATTGTATTAAAAATTTATAAACTATAGCAGAACTAGCAAAGATAGGAGAGAGTTTTTTGCAGGGTCTTCAAATTGTAAATTACTGGACTCATAAATACAGTATATGAAAGCCCTATAAGAATTGAAATTAGCTACTTTGCAATATTTTCTTTGGAATATTAGATTTAGCTTATTAACCCCCAAAAAACCACTCTCTGGTTTTCTGATTCAACCATATCACCTTCCTCCTAACATCCATGACACAATTCCTGCCTCCTTTCTGTTCTCAGATAAAATCACTGTATCTTCTCAGGACGGGTATATTCACACCAAGGACTCTCAAATCTTGGTAATTTTCTTGGGCTCTTATGTAACTTCTGAGTACTCTAACTAGCAGTGGCTAGTAAATAATTGGTGCCCAGTAAATATTTGTGAAATTAAACCAATAACACAAAGTAATATGGCTTTAATGGTGAACAATGAGCCCTGGTATGACAGTGACAAAGATATATACAGCTGGAGACATCCACAGAACCCCTTGATTTACAAGCATGAGCAATGGCTAGTCATAGGCTAGATCCACCTGAAAGGACTAATTCACAAAGCTACAGAAATATTTTAGAGCATCAATTATTATTAGAATCTCACTGACACCTGACAAGTTCAGTATGAATTTTAAGCAAGTTTCAGTGACCAAATACTTCTCTAGGGCTCTTTTGATGCCATTTCTGACTTTATCCTCAGTATCTAGCCTTACAATACACTTCGTAGATTCTGGAAAATATTTAATACGTATGCTCCAGGTTGATAGATCATTTTAACCGAAGAGAGTAGTCAAAATATAATTTTTTTTTCATTCAGAGAAACAACTGATCCAAAAGGTTGATGCAGCCTATTTTAGACTGCTTTTCTCTTGGGAGGAGGGCGGTAAATACAGCACTTCACTTTCCAGCTGAAATACAACATTATATATTATATTTGAACTATATCCTGGGCAATACATCCAATAGATAGAGATAGGTTATTTAGGTCTTCTAAAAGCAATGAGTGAAATGAAAAGTTAGCTTTATACAAATCTGTCAGTGATCTAAATTTGACAGTAAACTCACTGAGAGACTGTGTCTTGCTTCCACCCATAGCACCTTGTAGATGGTATGCTTCACAAGAGTTTGTTGGGCTAAGTGAGGGAAAGAAGATTCTATAAAACTTTTTCTCAGAGCCTCATTAATTGTACTAATTTTTCTTAGTACATATAGATTTTTATCTAGTTAGCACCTAAATCAAAGATAAAATTCAGAAAACCATTATCTCTCCATTTATGAAACAGATAACACAATCTCACACACATTACACACATACAAATATGCTATTCTTGATGTTTTATTACGGAGTAAAATGAGATATGTCCATTTTCAAAATTGATTAAATGGCTATGGAAATGCCACTTAGCTATATGATAAAATAGTCTTGTTCCATATAATCTTCTAAAATGCATACCTGTTGAAACATTATCTACATGTTTATGTCAAAATTCTTGTGCATCAGGAGCTGTAAAATGCGAGAACTATTACTATTCTTATGTTCCTTCTTTGGTAACCATCCAGGTTTCAAAATTTGTTAAAATAACAAAATAGCACCTGTGAGCAAAAATGTATAATCTATCCATCTTTACTGTGGTTATTGGTAAAAACAAAGCTCTCAATGCTTAGCCAGAGAAATAATCAAAAATATACATCTGAAATATTACTATTGTAAAAATGGAAGCAAGATCATTCCTATATCCCAGTAGAGAAAATTAGATCAGAATTTTCTTTTCAGTGTGATAACATTTCCAAAAATTTTCAATTTAGTGATTGAAATTAAACATTCTCTCTCTAGTTTTTCTTATCTTCCATGCTCCTTTTCCCCTAAGCCCACAAGAAAAAAAAGAAGAAAGGGAAATATAATTTCCTTCAAAACATTCCTCTTCAATACCTTAGTCCTCAAGCTAATTACAAAGCTCCTTTAGACCTACTTGGAAAGCCCTTCTGTTCTTGCCTGGTATGCTTCAATCCTGCCCCAACAGAACTTTGTGGTGCAGCTGAAATGGAGAAAAGAAGAGAAAGCTGTGGCAGCTGAAACAGGCCAATAACCTGATGCTCTTTCTGGTTTTATCTTTCCTAATCTTCTCTTACTATAAACTGAGGTAGACTGCAAAAATATGTTAGGTCTTCTAAGAGGAATGTTCTCTTATATTGTTGATGAAAAAAAATACCGATGCAACTGTGTTCAAGGCAGACTCCATAGTGCTTGAAATCTTGTGAAAAGAAAAAGCTACCCAGGGTTTACAAGACCATACTCAAAGCAGTGGGCTTGGCAGAGATGCATAAAGTGAAGTTTTAAGCTACCAACGGAAGAATTAAAAAGAAAAAAGGCTGACTGTTACTTTGACAATAATTGACATACCAACTGTTCAATTACAGCTCAATTTTAGTTCAGCATTTTGTTTTTCAGTCAGACTTGGATATTCTCCAAAATACGTTACACAAAACCGGTTCTAAAATAATTTCTTGCTTAGGTCTGCAAATACCCTGCATAACCCTCCAAACTGATTCACAGTCATGGCTAATTCATTCTTATTTTAAACTTGTCAGGATTCAAATATGTTAAACCCAAAAGTGTTTCTGCATGATTACTGTCAGAGATAAGATGATTTATGGTATTGCAACCAAGACCCAATAATGTCTTGATCTTGGTTCCAAAAAATCCCAACTCCCGCTTCTCAGACTTCCTAAGACATGCAGGAACACAAACACACAGAGACACATACACACTGACCAATGTGAAAAAAGTATCATTTTGTTACAATCTGAGTCATATCTGAATGCCTTCATACTGAGCTAATTGGTAAAAAATGGTTTAGTGTCCACAGCTTAGGCCAGCAGGACCTTTACCTTAAGTCAGAATCCAAATTCTGTGGCCGGCCACATGAGAAATAAACTCAGGATGATGGGCAGCTAACTCGGGCAAGCATCAAGAAAGAGAAAAAAAATTTAAATTTGACACAACATTGTAAAATGATTATTAACTCAATAAAAAATGTTTAAAAAAAAAAAGAAAGAGAAAAAATTTAAACAACTAGCCTATCTCCAAAAGTTCTGCCTGGCTCATTATAGAGTCATCCCTCAGTATCCATGAGGCACTGGTTCCAGGAGCCCACATGGATACCAAAATCTGCGGATGCACAAGTCCCTTATATAAAATGGCACAGTATTTGCATATAACCTATTAACATCCACCCATATGCTTTACATCATCTCTAGATAACTTATAATATCTAACATAACGTCAGTCCTGGGTAAATAGTTGCTGGCAGGAAGCTGATTCAAGTTTTGCTTTCTGGAACTTTCTGGATTTTTTTTAATATATTCAATCCACAGTTGGTTAATTGGTTGAATCCATGGATATGGAACCCATGGATATGGCGGGCCAAATGTGTAACTCTAGCTCGTGGAAGCAATGAGGTTAAAGAGAAGAAAGGGTGTAGGGTCATGCTTCTGACCACACAGTGCTCTCACCCATCGGTAAACACACTCTGATCAACGTCTTAGGCTAGGTTTACTCCTTCATCAGCAGGTGTTGAGCATCTACTACAGACCAGGCACTGTTCTAGATAATAGAGATGTAAATTGTCAATTCCTTTCGTAGAGAAGTGGGGCTCATACAAAGAAATTTGAAGCAATGGCCTTCTATCTGCTACATGGAAGTTATTCTTTCAATGATGAAGAGAACTCACCTGTGAATAAGACCTGTACTTCTCATCAAAGAGCATACAGTCTAATTGGAAAGAAAATAAAACGACCAAATAAATGTAAGGGTGAAATTACGTTGTTTCCTTTGACTCAACGAACCCACCTTTAGATTCTTTCTTAAAGCAATAATCAGAAATACGGAGACGGCTGATGTCAGCATCGTGACGGCATAAGATATCCCTAATTTTGTTCCTCTTTTAACAACTAAAATTCAGCCTCTATCCATGAACAAAAATGCCTCTGTGGGAGTTGTGGGACCCAGCACCATACACTAAGGGACCCAGGAAGAGTCTTGTCCCTTTTGTATTGGGTAAGAGGCAGGCAGACCCCAGTAAGGACTGTGGAGCTGGCAGAAGCCTGTGAACTGGCTCCAACCTCACTTAGCTGTGGTCTTGGAGCACTTGGAAAACACTGATTTGGGAAGATACTCACAAGACGAGAGAGCCTTTGTAGAAGCTCAGGTTTATAGAGGAAAAGTTCCAGCACTCTGTTGGAGCAAACAAACAACAAACAAATAACAAAAACAAATTCGGATTCATTGGAGTGGGTAAGAGAAACTTAGCCTGCATGATTACCCCTCGCCACAAGGTGGCACAGCTTAGAAAAAGAGGAGGCTGGCGATCCTTCCCAAGAGGAAAAAGGAAGAGTGATGGGTCACTACCCAGCTTCCCCAGCTGTGCAGGATGCTACCAGAGAAACCCATTTCCCCCCTGAAGCCCAAGGAGTATTAAAACAAGAACTTCACGACTTGGGAGCAGGAGGAGGCAGGGAGGAGACAGGAAAAGAGGCAGGTAAGAATATTAGAGAGCATTGAAGAGACACAGTTGCTGCTGACATGTTCTAGACTCCAGCAGGAAGCTTGCCCATGAGCTGCTGGAGAAATCTCATTCAAGGATCCCTCCATCTGGCCCACTGAGACCCCCAGTGTCCTGAGTGCCAAACCCACACCTCCTCCAACTCTAAGCCAGCTCTTTACGTAAACTCCTGAGGGTGGTGGTGAGAGACAAACAGACAGGGAAAGCACACGGAAAACAAGCCAGGGTCTGCAGGCAAAGGAAGAAATCACAATTTTGAGCTGTAGAAACACTTTGGGAAAAACAAAAGAGAGGCTATCAACAACCAGCCTGGTGCCTTGTAAGACCAAACAGAAGACATGCAAGCTTAAGTTTTCTGCCACAAGAGGGAGCAAGAAGTGGAGCAGGTGTATCCATACAGGGATAAACCACAATGAGATATCACATTACATCTGTTAGAATGGGTATCATAACAAGTGATAAGTGTTGGCAAATATGTGGAGAAAAGGGACCTCTTTGCATTGTTGGCAAGAATGTAAATTGGTGCAGTCACTGTTGAAAACAATATAGACGTTCATCAAAAAAGTAAAAATAGAACTACCGTATGAACCAGCAATCCCACTTTTGGACATATATAAAGGAAATAACAACAGGATATCAAAAATATATCTGCACCCCCACGTTCATTTCAGCATTATTCACCATGGCGAAATATGGAAACAACCTAAGTGGTCATCAACAGATGAACAGATAAGAAGATGTGGTACATAAATACAATGGGACAGTCCTGAGAAAGAAGGAAATCCTACCATTTGCAACAACATGGATGGACTTTGAAGGCATTATGCTGAGTGAAATGAGTCAGAAAGATGAAGGCAAATATTGTATATATCACTTATATATGGAATCTTTAAAAAGCTGAACTTATATAAACAGAGAATAGAATGCTGGGTACCAGGGGCTAAAGGGGTAGGGGAATTGGAGAGATGCTGGTCAAACGGGACAAACTTACAGTTAGAAGATGAGTAAGTTCTGGAGATCTAATACACAGTATTGTAATTATAGTTTAAAATACTGTATTATAGTCTTCAAAATTGCTAAGACACTAGGTCATAAATGTTCTCAGAAAAGAAATGATAGTTATGTGACATGAAAGAGGTGTTAGCAAGTGAAACCGACAAAGGCTTGATCTCCAGAATATATAAGCAGCTCATACGACTCAATAAGAAAAAATAAACAACCCAATCCAAAAATGGGCAGAAGACCTAAACAAGCAATTCTCCAAGGAAGACATACAAATGATCAAAAAGCACATGAAAAAATGCTCAATATCACTAATTATCAGAGAAATGCAAATCAAAACTACAATGAGGTATCACCTAACACCAGTCAGAATGGCCGTCATTCAAAAATCCACAAATGACAAATGCTGGAGAGGCTGTGGAGAAAGGGGAACCCTCCTACACTGCTGGTGGGAATGCAGTTTGGTGCAGCCACTATGGAAAACAGTGTGGAGATTCCTCAGAAGACTAGGAATAGACTTACCATATGACCCAGGAATCCCACTCCTGGGCTTGTATCCAGAAGGAAATCTACTTCAGGATGACACCTGCACCCCAATGTTCATAGCAGCACTATTTACAATAGCCAAAACATGGAAACAGCCTAAATGTCCATCAACAGGTGACTGGATAAAGAAGAGGTGGTATATTTATACAATGGAATACTACTCAGCCATAAAAACCGACAACATAATGCCATTTGCAGCAACATGGATGCTCCTGGAGAATGTCATTCTAAGTGAAGTAAGCCAGAAAGAGTAAGAAAACTACCATATGAGATCGCTCATATGTGGAATCTAAAAAACAAAAACAAAAACAAACAAACAAACAAAAACAAAGAGTAAATAAAGGACAGAAATAGACTCACAGACAGAGAATACAGACTTGTGGTTACCAGGGGGGTGGAGGGTGGGAAGGGATAGACTGGGATTTCAAAATTGTAGAATAGACTACACTGTATAACACAGGGAAATATACACAAAACGTTATGATAACTCACAGAGAAAAAAATGTGACAATAAGCAATGAGTGTGTATATGTCCATGAATAACTGAAAAATTGTGCTGAACACTGGAATTTGACACAACATTGTAAAATGATTATAAATCAATAAAAAATGTTAAAAAATGAAATAAAATAAAATAAAATTCTCTACCTAGTTTCAAATGAAAAAAAAAAAGAAAGGTGTTAGCTAACACTATGATGGTAATCATTTTATAATATATAAATGTATCAAATCAGCATATCATATACCTTAAATTACACAATGTTAGTCCCATTTGAATTTTTTTAATATGGAAAAAAATTTTTGAGTGAAACTATTTATTATAGCTTTACTGTAATAATGTTTTATACCTTAATGTATATCTGTAGAGTTTTTGTATGCATGCATGTATGTGTGTTTATACACATATAATATAAAAGTGGCATTTTACCACACATACAAATATAATATATGTACTATAAATATATATATATAATTCCATGCATCTTTTTTATTTAAGAATGTATTTAAAAGATTGTCTCACATTATCAGAGATTCTGTCAAGCATATTTTTCAGGGCTGTGTATTATATCAATCAGATGAGCAGTACTTTATGTTAGCTATCACCCAATATTCTATGTTTAGGTTGTTTTCCAATTTTTCCCATACTACAAACAGCACAAAAATATCCATGACTGAGTGCAGTGAAACTATTCTGTATGACACTACTGATGGTGAATACATGTCATTATATATTTGTCAAAACCCATAAAATGTACACCAAGCATGAACTCGCATGTAAGTGGGCTTTGAGTGATAATGATGTGTCAATGTAAGTTCACGTACTACTTTGGTGTGTGATACTGAAGGTGAGGGTGGATGTATACATGGAGGTTAGAGGGTATATGAAAATTCTCTGAACTTTTCATTCAATTTTGTTGTAAATCTAAAACTGCTCTAAAAATAAAGTATTTATACACACACACATATAATATAGCCACTGTATATCCATGACTGTATATGAATCTGTGTGTGCCTCTCTGATACTTCTAAATATATATTTACAGATGTGAAAGTAAATGATCATGTTCACATTAAGACCAACTGCCTTTTACAGAAGTTTAACTGATAATGCTGTCACCAACACTGCAGGAAAATATCCTTTCCCTCTTAATCTCTCATACTGGGCATTGTAGGAATTTTATTTTCAACATTTGATTCACAGAACAGCTTCCTGTGCTGCAGCCAGGAAAAAACACTATACTCTGAGTCCAGATCCTTGGATTTATGTCCCAGCTCTTGCCCAAGCTCTGTGACCTTGTGTAAAACACTTGACTACTCTGAAGATCAGTACCTTTGACTACAGATTGAAAAATAAACAATTCGTGCCCTCCCTAAAGTTGCTGTAAGTTTAAAGCAGAACTATATTACGAAGCAGAGCACAAATGAAACCTTTGTTTCATCTTTTGTAGTGACATCTGAAAGAATTAACACCTTCCAACACCTTCCAAAGAGGAGAGTCCCTTCCCCAGCTCCTACCATACCCCAACCCACCAGTGACTTGCTGTGAATAAGCCTGCATCATTACTTCCATGATGCTAAATATCCCTGACATCACTGATCCCTCAGCAATGTAAGCCATCCAGGCACCATTCTCTCTTATCTATCTCATCCCCATACTATCGTCTATTTGCTCTTCCATAATCAGTTCCCCAACATTTCCTCTCTTCTTGGACCACCTAAAGTCTCTATTCCCTAGTAAACAAACTTTCTTCTACCTCCACTCTCTTGCCTCCAGGCCCCTCGACTATGATTTATTTCAAGTGTCTTACATTTTTCAATGTCAGGGAGTACTCTCTCATCAGTGCTACTTCTGAACCTTACTCTTTCACTCTCCTATAAAAATCTTAAAATTTTTTATACTCATGCCATCAATTATAGTGCCTAATATAATGGCCTCCATACTGTCAAATCCAGTAGATATTTTTAGCCCCATCTTACTGGTCTTCTCTGTTGAATGGCATGCTGTTTACCATATCTTCATTAAAACTATTGATATCCTTGACTTCGATAGCATTACTTCCTCCTAACGCTTCTCACATGGCGCTGTCCATCCTCTACATGTCCATCTGTTTCACAAGGCTCTACCTGCCCTTCCCCCCAGGGCTCCATCTGTATTCCACTATTCTTCTTTTTGCACACATTTATCTTAGATGATCTTACCCACTGTCACTGTTTCATCAATAGCTCTATGAAAATTCCTATATCTCTCAACTTACCTCTGAACATCAGGTTCCTAAACTGCAATGTTTGTAGAGTATGTTCAATGGAAAGACTTGTAAGTATCAAAAAAAAAAAATCACATTTAAAACCCAAAATCCATTATGTTCCTTGACTAACCATGCTTTTCTTCCTACATTCTTCATTTTAGGAAATGGCACTCATTCATCATTCATCAAGATACTGAGAAACCTTGGAATCATTCAAGATTTTTCCCTCAACCTGCAGAAGTTCTACTAATTTTATCAAAATTAAAAAGTAAATGTTACACTGTGCTTACTATTTTCCAGGCATTGTTTTAAGCATTCTTAAAAACATTAACTTATTTAATCTTTGTAACAGAAATATTATCATTTCCTTCTCACAGATGAGTAAACTGAGGTACACAAATGTTAAAGAACTTGCCCAAGATCCTGGAGATCTGGAATTCAAACTCAGGCAGTCTGGCTGCAGAACCCATGCTCCTCATTACTACAATATGCTCCCTCTTCAATTCAAACATGAAGGCTAGCTACACCAAATTCTCCATGAACTTATTGCTACCAACATGACAAATATAATCCCCCGTACTTCCTGGCCTGCACCCTATGCTTTGTAAATACCAAACATTTGCAATTCATTGCAGCTACAGATCTGTTCCTCTTTATCTTTGCTCGTGCTTTTCCTGCTGCTTAGAAGACCCTTTTCATCCTTTCCATCTCCATGCCCTGCTCACATTTAATAATTCATCAAGTTTTTGCTCTAATATTCTTTCAACCAAAAGTATTCCTTAAATACCCACATCGGGATGCAGGTTTCTCTTCCAAATCCTCATAGTTCCCAGTCTACTGTTTTCTTTTTATCCACCATATTCTATTGATATCACCTAATTACTGACAGACCATAGGTTTTTAAAGAACAAAGAACAAAAGTTTTTAAATTTTTTATCTTCAATTTCCCAGCAGCTATTTAAATGTAGGGCACATAGATTATATAGAGTGAGGTCTTGAACTTTGGCTATGGAGTCTTACAGACACAGTTAAAATTCCATCTCCATCACTTACCTATCATATGATCTTGAGCAAGATATTTATTCTCTATAATTCCACTATCCCAGAAAAGTGTTGTTACATATTTTCCTATGATCACAATGTTGTTGACAAAAAGACAGAAAAATAGTGAACTTCTTCCTATTCAACAAAGTAACTAATGACATATATCTGATTCTAAGAAATCACTTCTTTGACTTCTGAAAAGATATATAGCCTACAATATAACACAGTCAATCTAATCCATTAAAGTACGAATTAACGAGAAAAAAATGCCAATGGACATTGGACAGATATTGAAGATCCCCTAATCAATCTGCATTCCCTGGGGTACTAATTAAATGTCTTTTGGTTTCAGTCAACAGATAACAGATACTGACTCTGGCTAGATTTAGTATAAGAGAGAATTTATTGGAAGAGTTCTGCTATTTCTCAAGATGTTGCAGAAAGAATTGAATTTAAAAAGTTTGGGGGGATGAAGAAATTAAGATAGCTCTAAGGAGTCCCAGCACAGGATTTCAAGGACACACTTATTGCTAGAAAACTACCACTCAAGTGATAATTCTAAAGAGTCATAATCACTAAATTTCACTGTTTTCATATTTCAATTTTTTAAAAGAGAGTTGTAGCTCAGTTTGTATCAGTGGCCCTGGCCAGAGGTCAGTGTCATATTTTATAAAAACCAATCCCAAAGAAAGGAGGAAGTGTCATGAGCTGAAAAGCATCTTATGTAACTAAGTTTTTCAGCAGTAAAACAAATTACTTCTTTTACAATCAACACAGTAAGACCTCACATAACTGTTCTACTTATTGAGTTAGAGAAAACCCAAATAATTAAAAAGAAAAAAGAAAGAAAAACTTCTTCCTTGGTGTCAGTAAAGGGTGAAGACTTTCAAGGATACAAAGAATTATGAAATAAATATTTTTTGATGCTAAAAGCTGAAGTCAAATGGTAGAAAAGTAGCTTGATGTGGCAGATAATTTCTTGCTACTTCCCCAAAAATGTGGTAGAGATGAACAGTTATACACCAGAATTTTTTCTTCCTCTTCCATGTTACAGAGTCCTTAGAAGGAAGACAACGCATAGCACAGACTACATTTCCCAGGTGCACTTGCATCTCTAGACGGGCCTGTGTCTTTAGTTCTTACCAATAGAAAGTGCGTGGGATATGTGTGTTACTATCCACACATGAGCCTTCTCCATGGGCTTTTTCATTTCTACTGGTTCTGGAAAAGGGCAGTACCAGTGGAAGGAACCAAGATTTCTAAAATACCTCATGGATGTATTATTACATGAACAAGAAGTAAGCCAGTATGAGTTCGGAAGTCTGTTTATCATTATAGATAGCATTAATCCAGAATCTGACTTCAGAAGAGATTGAAAAGCCAAAAGGAGGTACTGTTTTGGATGACAATTGCTGGATTTAGCAAGATATTACAGGAGAGAGATGAACTCAGGCAAAAGCTAGCTGGTTTGAGAAGCAGGAAAAAAAATGTATAAAATTTGACTGCTTTCATATCTCAAATAGGTGGACGAGTGGGAGATAAAATTTTTTAAAAACTTGGTACAAAAAAAAAAAAACCTGTTAAGATTTCTCAGTTAAAAAGTTTAGCCTTATGAAAATAAATGATTAGGAATGTTGATTTCTTAGTCAAAACTATTATTTCATAAAACTTTAAGATAGCAGTGGTTACATTAAGAAAAAGACACAAGGTCTAAGAGCCAAAGAAACAACGCATATTGGAGAACTATACCTAGGAAATTCCATGTGGTGTCTGGGGGTGTGAGTCCTGACAATGGAACTGACTGGAAACACAAAAAGCAGATGTTTGGTGAATGAAACCACAAGTGTAACCTTAAAGAGGCTTTGACTATTATGATTTTCAAACATCTCTAGGGGTTCCCCCCAAAAAACTTGAGTAAGTAGAAATTGTCTGGAAAACCTGAGCAAATACAAAGCATAATATACTCACCAACACCCACTTCGGGTGCTCCCATGAAAGATCACAGACAAGAAGATGGAGCTGGTGGCCACTGAGCAATGAACAAAATAGTCCTTTCCAGAGGTAGATCAAGTACCTAGATAAGGAACATCCTCTCTCAGCAGAATCGTGCCCATCAGGATTCTGCCATTGCTACAGACCAGTAATTACTGTGTCAGTTCTTCCTTCTCTAGACTGCGTGCCTGTTCTCCAGCATTATACATTATTTCATGTGTGAGCTTTATCGGGGTGTCAGGAAATAAGGTAATTTGTCTTTAGTCTGTAAGTTGCCAGATTTTTCAGGAGCCACATCTGGATCTGACAAAAGTGACTGACATTGTCCAGGGATCTTGGATTTTGAAACGAATAAAGGAATAAAATTGGGAATGTAGGCCATTCCCCTTGAAGAAGAAGGAAATCTGCAGAAAGAAGGGCACAAGTGTACAAATGGGTATTTGGCAGCCAGTGGGAAGAATCTGGCAGAGATGGTTAGCCGGTGAGCAAAATACTGTGTTTCCCCAGCAGCCAATGGTTCCTGCCCTCTCCCTTTTTATGTGGCCATGTGACAATTTCTTATTAATGGGATGAGAGGAGGAACAATGCCTGTGACTTTCAGGCTAAGGTTTTGAAGAAACAACTATGTATTCTTAATGCTTTCTTTTGCTTCAGTCAGCTTCATACAAAGACGAGGAGTTCCCAGGGGACAGAGGAACCATAATAAGAAAGGCATCTGGGTCCCTGTATTATTGCATGGAGGAAAGATATGCAAGGATCAGGAACAGTCACTTGGGCACTTACATGAGAAAAAAATCAGCTTCTATTGGGTACATTACTAAAATATGAGGAGGGTTGGTTGGTTTGTTTATCATCTAGAATTTGCTAACTATAATTTATGCTTCAATATGAAAGAGAAAACATACAGATTTACCCTACTGCCCCCAAAATACACTCACTAAAATGACACAAAAGGGGAAAACAAACTAAACACAGAAAGAGCAACATAAATGACAGAAGTAAAGTGACGTCAATGATATTAGGAAAACTGAAAAATATATGACCTAGCAAAGTTGATGAATTATCAAGAAAATTAATGCCATAGAACATTGGATGGATTTAGGAACTGGAGCCCAAAGACACTTCTGAAGGTGGATATGGAATAGAGATTGAAACAGAAGAGTTTATTGAAAGCCTATAATGAGTAATTAGACTTCCAGAGCCCCACAGTCTGGCTGCCTCCCTCTTACATTAAGGCAGAGACTGTGGATCAACACTAGGGATTCAGGAAAGAGGCACACCAGGAGTACTAGGGTGGGATGCCAATCTTAAATGTAATGGAACAATGAGACCCCCTTCCACCACCACAACCTCCTTCTTCTGACTCAGCTCTGAGGGCCATGTGACAACCAAACTTGCCCCCATGTACTCTGACCCATGCCAGTCAGAAGCTGCAGAGATCCTTCCTGAGGAAACTGGCCGCAAGTCAAGGGAGGGTCCTCATATGTACTAATAATTGTGGATTCCTCAGGGGAATATTCAGGTTTGAAGCAACCACAAAACAACTTTCAATAAATCCTACCAATATTCAAAGTTTCCAATCAGCTTTTAAGACCGCCATCTGAAATATGAATGGACATCTAAGGTTCACTGGACATTTTAGGCAAGGCTCCAATATGAATGAGAAGGACCAAGAAAACTACAGTAGTCCCCCCTTATCTGCGGTTTCACTTTTCCCAGGTTCAGTTACCAGTGGTCAACTGCTGTCTGAAAATATTGAATGGAAAAATCCAGAAACAAACAATTCGTAAGTTTTACATTGCTCTCTATTCTGAGGAGCATGATGAAACCACATGCTGTCCTGCTCTAATCTGCCCAGGATGCCTGACCGTAAAGTTGTCTCCTCCTGACATCTAACCATCGACACCGTCATGGCTGGATGATCCAGGATCACTCGAAGCAGATGACTCTCTCTCTGATGTACCATCAGAAAGTCAACAGTAGCCTAACTCCACGTCACAGTGCCTATGCCATTCACTTCACTTCATCTCATCACATAGGCATTTTATTATGAGAAGGGTGAGTGCAAAACATTAAGATATTTTTGGAGAGAGAGAGAATTAAAAAACACCCAAATAACTTCTATTACAGTACATTACGGCAACTGCTCTATTTTATTATTATTTACTGTTGTTAATCTCTTACTCTGCCATATGTATGTGTGTGTGTGTGTGTGTGCATGTGTGTGTGTACACACACACACACACATACATAAGTATATAGCTTTTTTGGGATTTTTTTTGGGGGGGAGAAGGTAATTAGGTTTATTTATTTAGTTAATTATTTTAATGGAGGTCCTAGGGATTGAACTAGGGCCTTGTACATGATAAGCATGTACTCTGACCACTGGGCGCTATATCCTCCCCCGATGCCTAACTTACAAATTAAACTTTATCATAGGTATATATGTACAGGCAAAACATGGTATATATAGCATTCAGCACTATCTGAGGCTTCAGGCACCTACTAGGGGTCTTGGAAGGTATCCCCGAGGATAAGGGGAGACTACTGTAAGAGCTATAAGGAACTCAAACATATGGAAAAGTCAAAGAAAAAAAATTCAGCTGCAAAAAATTAAACTGAACCTTTTGGAAAGGTAAAAAGATACAGTACATCCAATAGGGAAAAAAAAAAGCACAGGACAGTTCAAAAGAGAACTTTCAGGGAACAGAATAGGACTCTTGGATGTGAACAATGTGATGACAGAAATAAAGAACTTAATGGCATGATTAGGAAATAAAGTTGAAGAGAACATCCAGGAAACTAAAACAAAGAAACAGAGAAGGAAAATGGGAGACAAAATATAGGAAAACTAGAAAATCAGTCCAGGAGGTCTAACATCAAATTGGTAAGTGTTCCAAAAAGAGAGATCAGAGAGAACAGTGGGGAGAAAGTTGTAAAGAACATAATAAAAGGACAAATTTCTAAGAATGGACAAGAATGAACATCCAGTTCAACAGGCACAATAAAAATATATAAATAAATGTTTTAAAACACCCCACAGCACATTTTTCAGTACTCCGGGAATAAAGAGGAAAATCTTAAAGCTTTCAGAGAGAACACTGCTCACACGCAAAGACACAAGAATAAGAACAGCACTTGGTGTGTCAGCAGCAACTCGGGCCCTAAAGGACCATAGAGAAATGCTTTCAAAATTCTGAGGCACAAACGCATTTCAACCTAGAATTCTAAAACCAATCAATCCATTAAGAGTGAGGATAAAACAAAGTCTTTTTCAGATATGCAGGAACTCAATTTTCACCTCCCATTTTTTTTTATTAGGACCCCCTGGAGAATATGTTCCAACAAAATGAGGGATTAGGCCAAGAAAAGAAAACATGGGATAAAGGGCGTGGAGAAGCCAACACAAGAGAAAATAAAGAAGAGAACTAAAATATCGAAAGGTGATACATAGTCCTCGAGAACAATCAACTAAGAAATCTATGACAAAAACACCTGAAGTCAGCCTTTCTGAAACTGGTGTGTAAGGCTGGATGACAACAGAATTAGAAATAAGAGAGTATTATTTTTTAAGAGTTGGGAGAGACTTTATGTCTTACTGTATAATTGATTTACAATGTTGTACACAGTTTCTAGTAATTCAGTTATATATATATCTATCTATAAATAGATATACACACACACACATATATATGTATGTATATATTCTTTTTCATTATAGGTTATTATAAATTATTGAATATGGTTCCCTGTGCTATACAGTAGGACCTTGTTGTTTACCTAGGAAAGCACTTTAGATATCTCCCACTTTGTCATTTCATAGGTGACAGAATTGAGATTCAAAACAGTTAAGTCACCTACTTTCTCGGCAGACATATTCAGTCTGCTCCTACTCAGAAGACCTTGTGGAGAAAGCTGGACACACACAATTAAGAAGGAATAAGGGCTGCAGTCAAGAGTGAAGGAAACCACCTTAAAGCATGACTGTCTCCCCCTTTTTTTAAATATATTTAGTTCAGTTTGGATCTCGGCCAAAACTGATTCCCATTTTCATGAACAAAGATACACTTTGCAGTTTGCTTCTGTCCATTTACTCTGGCATCAGATGATTTCCTTTTAGCTAAACTACTGTATAATCACACTGCTTTTATTGCATAGCTTTTGCAGCAGTAGCTATAAACTTTGGGCAAATTTCTGTTGTTCTTTCAAAAATAATAATTGGCTTCTCTCGATCTACAATGCATTCTGTTTTTATCCTGGTGAATTATATCACCCATGATGGATATGCAGCTTTGGAGAGAATGCAAAGATTTATTGCAGACCAATAAACCCTTTTATTTTGCCCTTTGTCTGTGATTGCTGGACATGTACTACATGAATCTGCTTCTCTTAGGAAAGCCATAATTTCAACATTTAAAATTTAAAAATTTTAACTAGTATTTTCTTCATTCTTCAGTTGCTACCTTGATTACTCTCTTCATGAATCTTCCCCTTCAAGAAAGTGTTGGTACTAAATGAGAAGATTCTATTCTGCACTCTCTGAAATGTTGTACTTGGGACACCTTCATAGATACTGCTGGCCAGATGGATTATTTAATCTTTTCTTAATTAATTAATTTCATATTTTACCTGCTCAGAAGGATCTATTTTTAAAAAGACAAGGTGACTTGCTATCTGTTTTCTTTCCAAGTTAAGAGTATACTTAGAATGTACATAAAATCATACAGTGAATTATGCCTATTGTTTCTCTTCTTTTACTAAACTTTGTGAGACAATCACATGATTTCTTAGCATCCTACAATCTTGTTATTATTTTGAAAAGATATGTTTCTATTATGGCTTAGTTCTTTAAAGATAACTGACTAGCATTCAAAGGGAAGCATCAATTTTGGGATCAGAAGATGAAGATTAAGACCTAAGGATAAAATCTTCAGAAGGAAGCAGAAGTAATCGCAACCTAAATTATCCTGATCCCTCACATTTCTGTAGTGATTTCCCATTTTTAAGGCATTTTCAGATATGTCATCTCATTTGATCTTCACAACTACCCTATCAAGTAGATGGAAGAGAGATTGATATCTCCTCTTCGTAAATGAAAAACCTGACCTGCCTCAACCAAAATCACACAGTGAGTGACAGAGCTGGGCCTTGAAATCAAATCCCTTGATTTTGCATCCATAAGACTGTCAGGATAAAACAGAAACCTTAAGTTAAAAGTCAGGGGGAGTGGGGGGGCTTTATAAACAGCCATTAAAAATGTCTGTAAATCTAGGTAACAGAAAGTTAAACATTTCATCATTTGACAAAAGCACATGCCCTATAGGAAGAATTTTATAGAAGGATAGATCTATTGTCTAAAATAAAGAGACGATACTTAGTTATATTTCTAACATGTTTCCCTTTAATAAATATAAACAATATTTTTAAACATTCAGGAATATTTTCACTTATAAATGAATAACTCCTTTCTCACTGACCCAGCATAATTAATTGGTTTTATTTTTGCAAATTCTGATCTTGACTTAACCACTTTCATAAACATTTTACATTGCCCTAATCATAGTCAACAAATCATTTCATGTTTTCATTTAATGTTAAATGGTATATATTTCCATGTTATTCTTGTATTGTTGTAACAATATTATAAATGATCATGTTTATAAACAGAGCCTTTTCCTTTTATTAAAAAAAATCAAAATAGGACCAGTGGTTCAAAAAGTATGAATATTTAAAGGCTTGCTACCTTGCTTCTCAAGAAAGACTGTGAAGTTTAAGAGTCACAAGCAATGTAAGATCCTACCTCTTTCACCACAACTCCATGCTTTCAGTTACTCAGGCCAAAAACCTTAAAGGCATCCTTGATCCTCTTTTTATCTCATCAGCAAATCTTACTAGACTTACCTTCAAAATGTATCCAGAATCTGACTCGTTCTCACCACCTCTACTGCTATCTAGCCTCTCTTTAGGTTTCCCTGCTTTCATCCTTGCGATCCAGAGAGTCTACTCCCATTTTGTTCACTCCCCACTGTGCTGACAAAACGTACAGGGGGACTGACTCAGAAAGACCAACTATGAGGCTACTGTAATAATTCAGTGAGAGATAATGGTGGCTACAGACCAGGGCAATGGGACTAGAGGTGGTGATGAGTGATCAGATTCTGAAGATAATGAGTATCTTTTCAAGATAAAGTCAAAATAATATTCTAATGGATGGAAGTGAGATGTGAGAAAGAAGTCTATGTTAGAGAGATACCTTTGGGAGTTGTTGACATATAGAGAGTATTCAGAACCATGAGACTGGACAAGATCCAAGAACATGAATGTCAATAAAGCAGAGAACCATGAATAAGGCTCCCTTATTAGGGTACAGGGAACAGTAAGGGAACCAGCAGAGAGCATGAGAAGGAGCCATATGTAAGGTAAAAAGAAAATCAGGTGAGTTTGGTGCTCTGGAAGCCAGGTGGGGAAAGGAGTGAGTGATCAAATGTCAACAAATACTGATGATAGGTCAAGTAATATGAGGCTAGGAATTGAGCAGGGGAATTAATAAGGTGACCTTAAGAATTTGACAGGAACAATTTGAGTAGTGAGGTCAAGATGAGACCCTGACTGAGGTAAGGTAAGAGAGAATCAATGAGCAAAGGTAGTATTTTTGCAGAATTTTGCTGTAAAGCAGAGCAAAGGAATGGACTGGTGATGAGACAAGTATTGAAGGAAGATGTTTTTGCTGCTGCTGTTGTTGTTGTTTTTAAGGAGGGAAACCACCACATATAAACGAGTGTGTTCCAGAAGCGAAAGAAAGAAATGATTCTTTGAAATGGAAGAAGTGAAGTGCTTGAGTAGATGATAAAAAAAAAATGCATCCAGTGCACATGGTGGAGGGATAGGCTTTAGACAGGAGCATGAATATGTATCTCTGGTTGTAGTCAAGAAAGCACAATATATTGTGGCAGATACTGATGTCAGGTAGATGGATGGAGTCTGTGGAGGGTCTTCTGATTTTCTAATTATTTTAGTAAGACAGGAAGCAAGGAGAGAAAGATGGAGAAAATATGTTGCAGGTTTGAGGCAGGACAACAAGGTGATAAATCATCTAGGATGGCGGGAGCAGGAATGATGACTCATGAGACTATAAGGCCTCATAGGATTGCATGGAGACACAGCATGCATTTGAGGTTCAGAGTCAAGGTAAGACCAGTTTACAAAGAGGTGCTTTATCCTCCTGCCACATTTAGCTGCACCAGTTCAGGTGTGGAGTGTGAGGAGTTGAATTTAACCAGGATTATTATTTTGCCAAGCAATTACAAAGAAAAGAAAGAAGGGCAAAGAACTTTTGGGTGTAGTCAATGGAATGGTGTGACCGACAACAGGACCTCACCAGGCGACGAAGTAGGAAGAGAACATCAGGGAATAAGGGACAAGAGAAAAGGGCTGAGATCAATGGACTTGAGGTCCAGGTCAGACTGAAGAATCACTGAAGTTGGGTATCTGGAGGAAGCAGACTGGAAAGATAAGAGGCAGTAGTCAGAGAGTTGGATACATGGAATTGAGTTTCCATGTATTTAGTTGGCAATAACAAGATCTTGACCACATCTCGCATCTGATCAATAACCACTGGAGGCTTGCGTTTGCGAATAAAATAAAAGCTATAGACTTCATGTAAGCCTCAAGACGCCACCCTCAGCTTGCTTTTCCCTGTTTGCCCTGCACCCTCACCTTCCTACTTTTCCATCCTCATCTCTTAAACTCCCCTAGTTCATTCTGCTTCAGCCATTCTGACCTCTATGCTGCTCCTTGAGACATGCTTTGAAGTCTTTATATTGGTTGTCCCCACAGATTCTTCCTTCCCCACCTTCAAAGTCTTTGCCCAATTGTCATGTCTTCAACAATACCTTCCCTGACATCCAAATTAAATTTATAACCCATCTCAGGTCATAATGCTCCTTACCCAACTTCCCTGCTTTCTTCTCTCCATAACATTTACCATTTTCCAATACTATACGACATACCTTTTTGTCTATTGTCCACCTTTTCCCTATTGGAATATGAGTTCCATGAAGGTGGAGACTTTTCTTTGTTTTAATTACAATTGTTTTCTTAGCACCTAGCATATAGTAGGAACTCAGTCAATATGCATTGAAGGAATGAGTTACCTTTATTCACTGTCATTATTTAATGTTTGCTATATTAATAAGTATGAAGCTATGTTCTTATTTTAATTTTCTGACAGAATGATAAGAATTGCCTGGGTATCTTCAAGAGTTGAAAAAATTGCCACTTACTAAGAGCTTGGGAAAGGACTGGTCTTAGAGATTAAAAATGGCACAAATAACTTAGAGGCAGGTATCACATAATATAGATAAAGAGATAAAATATAGACATATAGAGATATAATATAGATTAATATCCACTATTTTGAAGTTTTCCCAAGGAGCTGAGTTCTGTTCAAAACTGCAGTTGCAGTGAATGTGTGGGTCATTTTGATTTACTAAGTCTATAATTGAGATCTAAAATGTCTATGATAGAATGGGCTTCCCCTTCCAACTTAATCTGTTGCTCTGAGACTTCATAGAAATATTAATTTTTGAGCTGATAGTAGGAAAAACCGTGAAGTTAAACCAAAGTGTCTACTTCTAATTATGAAACAAGCAAACTTAGGTAATTTTTTTTTCTTTCAGATTACAAGCATCTTTGTTATCAGCAGACAGTTTGCACATCACTGTGTTCCAGTGATAACCTATACCACAAAAAAATCTATTGGAGTGATAATTATCTCACTATAGCTGATGCTAGAGAAGGTCACCTTGAAAACTAAATTTGCGTGGAAATAAAATGTATTATCAAAATAAGCCTAGATCCTAAAGACAAAAAGACCTATATATAAATATTGCAATCTAGTCAGTGTTTCTCACAGAGGCATGAGTTAGCCATTCTGAAACTACCTTATATGTATGCTAGGACCGAACAAATAGATAAATATATTGTCAATGGTTGAAGCCAAGTTTCTTACTGTCTGGGAGAAAGTTACAAATAATAAAAGGGGAGCAGCATCTTATTGTGTTAGATTCAAATGAGAGGTATCAGTATACACTTATGAATTTCAATATTTATATAGGTAGATATGAAATAAATATAGCTCACATGGATACACGAATGAGTATACACATACATATTTCCTAGTTTTGTCCACTGAAAAGGCCTAGAAGTAATGATACCCAAATAGCTGTTAATACACCTAACTCCAAGATTGGCTGGTTTCTAAACATCACTCTCCAGCAAAGGAGATCAGGACCCCTTAAAGAAGGCATAAATTAGAAGAGTTTGGGATTAGCAGATACAAACTACCATATACAATATAGATAAGCAACAAGGTCCTACTGTATAGCACAGGAAACTATACTCAACAGCCTGTAATAACATAATGAAAAATAATACATATGTATAACTGAATTACTATGCTGCACACCAGAAACTAATACAACATTGTAAATGACTATACGTCAATTAAAAAAAAATAAAAAAGAAGAAGTAGTAAGTTCCAGGACCGGGATGGGTAAAACATAAGCCTAGATGCAAGAAGCAACCTGAAGGGGCTTCTAATGACCAAAAAATTTTTTAATGAGCAATAAAATCGATAATGATAAAATTGGATTAAAACCCATGGTATAAAATAATTATAAACTTATAATTAAACTTAATACTAATTAAATAATAAACTTATGATAAAAGTTGAATAAATAAATGGGAGAGAGGCTAGATCTCTTCCTTGCTTCACATACAACCACTGTCACTTTCTTTCTTGAGACAACAAACAATATCTTGAGGTACTCTCACCTCCCAGAATTTCTTAAAATTCTGCAATAGAATTCTGGAGAGCCAACAGAAAAGTCTATTTTATCTCTGCACCCAGAGACCTGCCCTCTCTCCTTTCGATGGGCACTAGCTCTGCTTCCCGGGTTGGATAAGGTTTTCCAGGGAATCACTGGCTGGTTTTATCTGTTTGTCTCTGTCATGCCCAAGCAGCATGAGCAGAACTTAGGGAGTCGATCCAGGACGTGGCATGGATGGAACAAGTCAGAGAAAAGGAGAAGCAAGAACCCTCACTCCTGCTCATGGTTTGCATGTCACCTTTCCCTTTTGTGCTACTGTTTTCCAACAAGCCTGGAAAACTGCTTCAGTCTCCATTTGATTTTCTCTTATGCTTTCCTCTATTCTGGTCTTATCCACTAGCCAGTAAAGAGGCCATTTTTCCATCGTCTCACTGTTCTTACAGCATAATCAAGGATTGCCCTGATCAGACCCTCCCTTTGGCTTCCCAGAAGGCCAAAATCTGCCGTAGCTTGAGATGCTCACAGAGGAAGTCTCCACCCAGATCCCTTCTGAGGAAGCTGTCATTAGAACAGCACAGCAGTAGAATGCCTCAGGATGCACATAATTCACCAGAACAGACACAGAAAACAACAGTATGGTGTCCAATCGAGTGGGTTAATGGTACAAAGACAGATGGTCGTAAACTGACTAATGAGCTTGAGGAAGCACAGAATATGAGCTGCGGACCCAAAACTCCAGCAAGGCCAAGGGGCAGCAGGGGAGTCTTTTTTGCTTATGCTGCAAAGAATGGCAAGCTGATCACTTGGAAGCAGAAAACCACCATTCCATGCAAATACAGATTTTGGTGAGCATCTGAATGGCTGGCATTAACTCACACCCAGAGCAATAGCCAGCAATAACAGATTGTCCCAACAGCCAGCCAAGACTCTGAGCCAAAAATGAGAATCAGAGAGGCTCAGTCCTCATACGCTTTCTAATCAGACAACGTATTAAAATACTTCAGCAAAAGTGAGAGGTTCATCTCAAGCAAGAGGTTCGACTCTGGAAAAAGAATCATTATTGTTAATTTTCATTGTAATCAATGTCCTGTCAAGCATTATAAAACTCTTCTGCCTTGGGAGGAAGTGCTTTGGAACAGCTCCTTTTCCCAATGCAGTTTGAATGTATTGTCCAGGTTTACAGAGTGCTCCCTATCCAAATGCAGGGTTACAACAGTTTACTCTTGAGTTCTTGGTCCACTGCTTATGTTTAACACTAAGTTCATGATTTCCCAAGGAAAGAAGCATTGAGCTTATTCCAAAATTCAAGCACATAACATTTTTAAAGAGCTGGCCACACTTACTGTAATATACCAATCAGCTACATTTTGCCTGTACTACAGTGTCATTGTGTTTCTAGGGTTGCTCATAAAATTACTAATCTAAAATTTTCAGTTTCATGCTGCATTTTAATGATGAAATTCTAAAACGCTATGGTGTTTCAGATTCCTGACAGATGGTTCTTTTGCCTGTTACCAAGTGTCTACCCGCTGGATGGGCACTAGGGTGGATTGCACCCCACCATCAGTCATGTCATAAGGCATCTGGTCTTCAAGAGTATAAAGGGATTTGGGTCTTCATTTTATGCTTCTTCAACTATGTTGTACAGAGGTAGGCAGATGGTCTTTTAAAGCAAAATGACCACATACCTATATGGTGTCTTCTGTTGTCAGGTATTTTATTCCATGTCATACAATGAAAATAATAAAAATTGTTACAGATGGATGTTCTTATACCCCTAATACATGATCAGATCAGAACTGCATTGTTTTGACAAACTTCCAAATCAGAGAACAGATAACAGATAACCTTTCAAATTAGTATGAAGTTAGACTGTATTTCCAAGCATGGAAATGGCATTTCTAAGTCTGGTTTCATTTATGGATTTATCAGACAAATAAATATAGCTCCACAGCAATGCCCTGTTGGGTGCAAAATGACTTCTGTTCTATGTGCTCCCTCAGAGCAGATGCTATGTCTTGTTCTGCATTGAGGGTCTAACTAAATAATGCAAATAGTTGTTGTTAGACACATTTACACTTTTTTTTTTTGCTCAGTTTGTGTAAAACAGAAAACTACTTGCATTTACAAATACAGTTGCATCAAGAAAAAAATATCTTCAAGAATTGTTGCTCCTTAGCTGCTTTGGGGAAATTTTGTCCTTTCATAATGAACTTTCAGACCATCTCTCTTTGCTAGAGGTCACTTCTTACATCCTCCATTTCTGATTTGGAACAGTAGAATAATTTTGCACATCCTTAGGTGCCTCTTGGCAACAGTCTTTCATTTTTTTTTTCTATATCACTGTAATCTTCCTCCCAGGACACTAATTATCTGCAAGAAGTAAAAGTTCACAGATTCTATAGCTTTAACTCAAAATCCTGCCAAAATATTCTGATATACTATTTCTCATAGATTAGCTAGTAAATATTGAAATATTGTTCTCATAATCCAGAATTTCTTCTTTCTCCCTACTCTTCATCTTGAAGTACTTAAAAATGATTGACATTTGACTTTCTCTCTTATAAAGTCAAATTTTAGGAAAGTCTCTATGTTAATAATAGTAATTTTTTACTATTATCATTGTTTTTATTATTATTATATGGATGTTTCATATGTGTAAGACAATAAATCAAGCATTTAGCATATATTATTTAATGTAACACAAAGAAAGTCTTAATATTATTCCAATTTCGCAAATGAAGGAACTAAGGCTCACAGAACTTTAAAATTTTGCAAAGATAAGAGAGCTAATATGGAGCAGCAGCATGCTTACAGCCCAGATATGCCTAAATCCAGAGCCCCGTAAGAACCCACATGACCCTTCTCTAGTCCTTCTCCTGTCGGCTTCTTATCCTACTGTTCTTCGTACCTTGAGTATCATGGCCCCAGAAAGCTGTCAACATCTTAGTGAACTCCTCATTTTGACCTAAACCTGCCATGATTGTATCATTGTCTGATTTCTCTGTCCGTAGGGTTGAGACCCTATATATTCAGGCACACGTTTTACCATTCTAGGTTATCATTAAAAAATAGTTTCTTTCTGAGTGTAAATGAAGAGAAATCACCAATTTTACCTGAAAATTGACTGTAATTGTCTAGTAGTGTCCAATATGAACATTTTTCTCTCCATCGTTGTTAATGAGAGCAAGAAAACCAAATAGTTCTTTTCCTACATCTCAGGAAGACTATTTCTAGGATGGACCCCAGTCCCTTGACTCTGCAGATAAGCCATTCCAGCGGTATTTGGTCACTTACCGTGAACTCAGACTCACTAGGAAAACAGAATGAATACATAAACACCTGTGCAATTTGTTAGCAAAAGGACTAAATCCGTTTCTCAGTTTATAAAATAATATTTACCAATACACA